>NC_142694.1:21103524-21771024 GCF_029641045.1 Salvia hispanica | reverse complement strand
CATAATTAGATATTTTAGTCTTTAGATATTTCATGTATAAAACCGGGTCATAATTTTTAATTACTTTTAAATCAACTGCATAATACATATTCATACTTTGAGAATAGATATGCCATAAACGTGTGAGGATTTAATGCAAAGAATATCGCAGAGATATGCAGTACTATGTTTTTTAAAGGTTTTGACAATGGGAGCTTTCTTTATCTCTTAATTTTTCATTCCTAGTTTTTTTGCATATAAAACTTATTCCCACACTTTTTATTTCGTTTTTGTCAACATAATCAAATGATAACTATGTTGTGCGAGCAAACTAGATGTCAAAATTTGAACCAAAGAGAACCTGTCCCAACTGTTTGACGGAAAGACTATATGAAAGATGATTTAATTAGAAAATTGAAAATTTTAGTGCTCCGGCAAAATATCAAAATTTAATCTTAGTTACTTCATTCTTCATCGGTATCTTAGTAATACAAAATATGATAGACGAAAGTCGCATTAATAATACAAGTATATTTCCTCGAAAAACACAAAAATGTTCAATATACTTTCTCAAATATGGTTTAGATGCAAGATTTCAGATTTATAAAAAGAAAAACAGAAGAAAAGACGAGAGAAATATAATTATGTATATATGCCGGAGTCATCAGTAGTAGCGTGTAACCAATATCGTGAACTCTATGTTACTTTTATAAATGAAGAAATGAATAATCACGTAATCAATATGAAGCAAGAAGTACTTATATTAGCATGATCCATTCATTGTTGTATTACACTATATTGTCATGTGACAACTATGTGATAAATGAATTTCCTCTCTTAAACTGAAGGATGAGTTTAGTATACAATCACCTAAAAGTTGAATTACAAATTATTAATTGATAGTTAATTAACTAAATATCACACTTTTATTTTTAGTTTATTTTTAGTTTGTTCCACATGAAATGCTATATTTGATTTTTTAGAATTTTTTCCCCTCTCATCTAAATGTAAATCTACTATGGAACCAAATAATAGTTGTAAGTTTTATGTCTCACATAAGTGACATATGATGGAATCCCAAATAGAATTAGATTTTTTATAGTACTTACATAAACTTGATATAAGACACATTTTTCAATAATTAATTAATTTAGCAAAAAATACATAGGGTTGTTATTGTCATTAATTAGGCATTTATTATGTTGTTCACTAACAAAATTGAAATCAAATAAGGATTTGTGATCAATTATTAGCCGATTATCGAATTGATATAATTGAGCTTAGTAGTTAATAAAAAAGAAATGTCCTAATTAAACGATCACTTTGATAGAAAGGACATTATTGTTTTTTTTAATTAGGGATTATCCCATCTCGGCCAATAAATACAAGTGTGGTTATCCTATCAAAACACAGTACATTACAGGGAACACATAAACGAGGGAAGAGAAAGAAACAAATCCTTGAAGTAAGTTGCGCTACTACACTGTACGAGTAAGTCTTCTCCTTTTTCTCCAATCGCTTTTACTATGGATCGTTAAGATAAGTTTTCAATCCATTATATTCATAATTAATTACGTGAAATACATCATGTTCAAAGATCTTGTACTATTTATATTCAATTACGTATTCTTGAAAGTTGAATATATGAAGTCAAGATAAATAATTTCCAATGATAGCAATTTTAAAAAGGAAATTATCTCCTTGATCTTTATGTGGTTCTAAACGTCATTTTGCCTCCGGATTCCCTAAATTCGAATCTTCCATCCACGCAGGAAAATCAACTACTGATTGCCCCACACTAATTAAGTCAACTACAGCCCTTGACCAGCAGCAACACACGTGATTCTTGAATCGAACGAACAAGATTATCTCACTTGCGCTACTTCGGTACACTGCGATACACAGGATAGCTACCTGGAAATATAGTTAGGGCACATGTTTTAATCAAAAAGAAATCTGTTTTCATTTCAATTTCGCTCTCCCTCCAGACTCTTCTTCTCTCGTCGTTCTTCCCTCTCCAGAAAAAATCAACTCGGATAAACTCAAAATTAGCCACTGTATGCGTCTCTAATCGCGATATTTTGTGCTGAATTTCCCCATCACTCGGTCGTTTTCGTGCTGCTGTTTTCGCTCCCTTTTGGAGGAAATGGAAATGATCGCTGTGGAGGAATCGAGTATTCTGATGGTTTGTTGTTATGCTATTGGAGGAGGAATGGTCGCCGGCAAACGAATAGCTAGACGGTTTGTTAAAACTTTTATAATACCTACGGTGCATCGAAGTTGTAAATTCATGCCTTTCTAATCTCCAAGTTAGGGTTTCGTTATCTTTCTGTTTTTTAGTGTGATTGGAGCTTAAGCTTGGATTATTGTCGAATAATCGTGGTGAATTTTGTTCTTCAACCGTATTGCTTTTGAGATTTGGGGGAAAATAATTTCTGGATTTTGCAAGTTCTCTATCTCAATTGAAGTAGCGGTTTGAAGAAGTTGTTTGAAATTCCTTCTGTTATTTGCAAGTTTCTATCTGGTATATGATGCTTCAATCGTGAACTTTCATTCTGGGCAAAGTGTATGGCTGGAGTTTGAGTTGGGTGTTTTTCTGTGCATTGTGGTGACAGTTAGGATTTAGGTTTTCACTAGATTAGCTTCAAGGTAGCATACTTTTTTAGACTATTTTTGATTGGGGGAAGATGGAGTTAGGTTTTCCTAAAACAAGCATTGGTAATTTGAAAGAGCAGTTGTTGAGGAAAACTCTTCGAAATGTTCGAGCACAGGGGCATCCATATGTCGAGCTTAGGGAAGAGGGGAAGAAGTTAATCTTTTTCTGTACTATGTGTCTTGCACCTTGCTATGGAGAATCAAGCTTGTTTGATCACCTGAAGGGCCATTTTCACACTGAAAGACTAGCCACTGCACAGGTTACGCTGCTCAAACCAAATCCATGGCCATTCAGTGATGGTGTGTTTTTCTTCCATGATGATGTGGAGGAGAAAAGTAAAGTTTTACCTGCTGGCCAAAACAAGTTGCTAGATACACACAACGCTGTTGCAGACAGCCTTGCGATTGTTAAATATAGTGGAAATGTAGCAGTTGCTAGCACAGAGAGTTCACTGGAGAGTGAGGATAATGCTGATTGTAATGAAAGTCGGCGGCTGCTAGTTATTCCAGGTGTTCTGCAAAAAGATGAGGTTTCTGATTTGGTAGTGAGGCATATTGGAGATGGAAAAATTGGTGCCAGGTTTAGTCTGAAGGATGGGGTTTCCAGGGAAATTCGCAGAATATGGTGTGAATGGCTAGGGAATGCGGAGTCCACCACTGAGGATGTTGATGGGACTCATGAGCATGACTTTGCTATTGTTACCTTTTCTTACAACTATAACTTGGGACGAAAGGGGTTACTCGAAGGTTTCAGATATTTGCTTCCATCCAGTCCTCATTCAGAAGCTGAGGATAGTGGCTCTTCCAAAGGCAAGAGGACGAAGTCATTTTCTGATTCTGAGGATATAACTGGGGCCTTAAGAAATCAAGATGACTCTTCTGGGGAAGAGTCTCAATCTTCAAACAGTTTAAAGTCAAAAGTGCTGTTCTCTGGAAATGATGATCAGGTGGTGCATTCTCGCATTATTTCGAGCAAGACTATGAGGAAACAATTAAGAATCCAACACCGTATTGCCTCTGAGAGGACTTGTGATATATGCCAACAGAAGATGCTTCCGAACAAAGATGTTGCTGCTTTGTTAAATAGGAAGACTGGAAAGCTTGTATGCAGTAGTAGAAATCTTACTGGGGTTGGACATCATCTGAACTTCTCTTTTCCAATAATTAGCTTGCCGACATTACAGTGTCCTTTTCCATTTTTCTAATATCTGACATTTCTCTTGTCTAATGTTTCCATTTGTTTACAGGCATTCCATCTATTTCATGTATCATGTCTCATTCACTGGATACTGCTCTTTGAGGTGGTTTTTGCTAAGCAGTCAGATGAAGCCAAAGTAAAACCGAGATCCAGGAAAAGGGCTAAAGGAAAGAATGGGCAGAAGCTTGAGATGCACGACAAGCGAATTTGCTCAACATTCTGCTCTGAATGCCAGGGCACTGGTATAATAATTGATGGGGATGACCGCGAGAAACCAACTGTCCCACTTTCTGAGGTTCTTTATTATCTAGAACTTTCTTTTTTGTATCTGAACTTTCACCACTTATATTACTTCTTCAAATTATCTGCATTCTTTTTGGCGAGATTCTTTTTGGCAAGATTCTTTTTCTTTTCTATTGCTAATTGTTTCTTATGTTCTTTTGATTCTAGATATTCCATTATAAGATCAAACTTTGTGATGCTCGCAAAGCTTGGATAAAAAGTCCTGAAATACTGGATAACTGCTCATTGGGCTTTTACTTCCCTCAGCAATCTGATGAAATATATGAGGTGAAGGTCTTGTGTTTTTACAATACAGCCAATTTTAAGCCTTCAAGATATGTTGGTTTTGGTTATTGCAATTTCATCTATCCACAAAACATGGCATTGACGCTAACAAGTATGATTTGATTACCTTTATGTCAGGAAACTGTAGCACCACTAAAATTGCTACGCTTCTATCGAGCTGATGAATAGATAGATTTCACTGAACGTCTTCATCTACTGGCAATAAAGGTTTGGTTTAGTCGGCAGTTTTTAGTTAAACAACTTAGGCTCTTATGTACGTTGCATTTGCTTACATCTGTTCTTCACTTACATCTGTTCTTCACTTCTTTCTTTGTAAATGTATTGCAATCTTTTGTGAAGATTTACTATGAAGTTATTCCTAAGATCACTGTTTAATTGTGTGATGTGGTAGGTTTATGCAGAATTCTATTTTTCTATCTATATTACCAATGTTTTAACCAGTTACACTGATAATATATAAATTGTATAATTAAATGTATACATTATAAAAAAAACACTTCTCATTCTTTGCTGGTTCCACTTATCTTACGATGCGTATGATGTTCTTTATTGTCTGCCTAGCCTTTTCTATTCTTCTTATCATTTCTTCTATATTTTTTTTACGTACATTTCTCTATCAGAGGTTGAAATCACTTTTAATGGGTAAATACATTGTCATCTTGAGGTTTGTTGTTTGCTTTGGTTAATCATTAATAGGAAATAAAATTAAGTAATAAAGTAGCTCAATATTAGACAGTCTAATCTGTGGAAACCCAATATTATTTAATCTCCACTCTAATTAATCAAAAAGATTTCCCATAAAATTATAGTACTCCATCCCCGTCCCAGCTAATGATCGACGACCTCCTTGCGCGTGACCGTGGAGAGCTACAATGGTTGATCGCAGCTCAACCCCCGTGCATAATCCCTCCTTAGGACGTCTCCATATAGTTGGCTCCCGCACGGGATAGTAGAGTCAAAAACTGAGGCAGCTTGTCCAAACACCTGATTTTCCCAAAACACGCCCGAAAAAGAAAAAGGGGTCTTCTTAACCGGGACATAGGTAGTATTAATTAAACAATTAAACTTAGTTATTTAAACATTTAAAATTAGAAAATAGTTTACTTGCAACAAATAATTAAAAAAGTGATTAAAAATATCTTTTATTTCCGTTTTCCCCACCTGAAATTATATTATGAGATTGCGAACCAATTGACGAAGACGAAGAACCTGATAAAATATCATCAGCGCCAGAGCCGAGATCTGATTTAAGGACGACAATAATGTGTATACTCTTTGTATTTTTCTTGTTTGTGTGTTAAAGTAATGCAACAAAATGTACATAGGCTTCGACATTGATGAAATAAAACATCATTTTGTACCATTAATCAATTATTTGAGTGACAGTAGTATTTTGATGAGATTTCAAACTCTCTCTTCAAAGTATTTCTTGATGACATCACACGATTTCTTCTATTTTGCCATAATATATTTAATCTGTCTCTTTAAAACTTAAATTCATTTTGCACTCTTCAATGCACTCTTCAATGTTTTTGGTTGTTTTATGGGTTGGTTTTGATGCAATTTAAATATATATGAAAATAGTTTTTGTTATTTTGGCTAAAAGTTATGCATACAACAACCCAATTGTTTATTTGCTACGCCTTAACTACCCAATTATATCTGCATTAATTTAAACGTATTTTGAACTATAATGCCGGCCAATTGTTGAATCGAGTAAAGTGCGTGAATCTATACTATCTAGTACCAGTTTATTGAAATTACTTTAATACCCTTTTTGAAGGAAAAATATGAGATGAGAGTGTGTAATTGTTTTTTTTTTCTTTTACACCATTTTTTGGTAGTATCTGACTGTAGCATCTCAAAAATAATTGGACGAAAAATGGTCCAATCAAATGCAAACTTCTTGGAGAAGGCTTAACACATTTAAATAGATGCACTAGAATTTGCATTTTGTGGACTGATTTTCTGATTTTGTAATTGCAGGATAGCAGGTATGGTTCTACAACAGCTCCGACGGCTAGCGGGTGAGGCGACAAGAGAGAGATGCCGGAGATGAAGAAGAAACGGCGGCAATGCTACTATCCAGCGAGGGATAAAGATAAAAAGTTTTGAACACCAAATGACCAAATATAAGTTTTAAATTAGAACTCTTGAAAACAAGAAATAAAATGAACTAAAAAATATATAAACTGGGCGACGCTGGCGTGAAGTTAGACACACGGGTGACAGCGGTGAGTCCAGCCGCTTAATGCAGTGGCGACAGTGACGTGAGAGAGGCGTGAGATAAAAAAACGAGAAGAAGAAAGGGAGATGAAGGAGAAAAACGGACGAGCGAGCGGCGGTGGGCAACAGATGCGAGATGAGAAAAGGAGAGGGTGGCGGTGGGCGGCTGCTGGCTGAGAGAGCCGCCGGAGCTTACCACAGCTAGGCTGGAAAGTTCGGCGGGCGTGAAACGGGGAGGAATAACTGACGAGGTGGGCGACGAAGTGAGCGCCGGCGAACGATGAAGAAGCCACCGTGTCTGGCAGCGCCGATAGGGAGAGAAAGAGAGAGAAATGGGCGCTACTCTCCTTTAGGGTTTAGAAAATTTATGTAATGCAGTATATTATTTGGGCTTTAGTTGGGCTTTTAGAGTTTGAAAAATATGGAGTACAAAGAGCATCCGCAGCGGTGCTCGTCCGTGCCGTTGGAGCTCGTCCGTCCGTGCCAGCGGCACGGCGCTGCTCTTAGCTAAGAGCACGTCCGTACCGCTGAGCAGCCATACGTGGCACGTCCTGATTGGCCAACGGCATAGCCGTTGGCAAATTCGTTTTTTTTTTTTTAAAAAAAATTCATAAATATTTCAAAATAATACAAAAAAAAAAAAAAAAAATTGGATTCCCAAAAAATGGAGCCGTTTATGGACGTTTTTTTAATCCCAAAATCATCTATAAATACACACATTCATCATCCACTTTTCACATCAAATTATCTCTCATTCATACTTTTTCATACTAAATCATCTACATCTTCCTCTCTCACCCAAACTCTCTCTAAAAAATTCAAAAATGGATTTCACCAATCTCATTGCGGAAGCGGAGCGCGAAGAAGAACAAGAATATTATGAACAATATTGTGCCGCCTATGAAGCCTATGTCGCCGCCAATACCCCTGCCCCTCCTCCTCCTCAACCAACTAGAGCAAAACGTCGCTACATCCCTCGTGATCGAGAGGGAGCCCATGAAAGGCTCGTTGCCGACTATTTTTCCGACCAGCCGCGGTATCCAGAAGATTACTTTCGGCACCGTTTTCGCATGTCAAAACGGTTGTTTATGCGTATTGTCAACACATTGTCCACCCGCGTTGAATACTTTCAAGAAGGTGCAGACGCAACCGGTCGGTAAAGTCTCACGGCGTTGCAAAAGTGTACTTGTGCCATCCGACAACTTGCTACTGGGCAAACGGCTGACCTCTTCGACGAATATTTGCATGTCGGTAGTCAACTGGAATCATATGCCTCAAGAATTTTTGCGACGGCGTTCGTTCTGCTTTCGGCGAGGAATTCCTTCGGGCACCCACCACCGACGATTGTCAACGGTTGCTTCGTCTTCACGAAACAGTCCACGGTTTTCTCGGTATGCTAGGCATCATTGACTGCATGCATTGGAAGTGGAAGAATTGTCCGACTGCTTGGAGGGGGCAACACTTAAGCGGCCACAAAGGTGGCGGCCCAACACTTATCCTTGAAGCGGTCGCTGACTACCGCCTATGGATTTGCCATGCATATTTCGGTGTTGCCGAATCCAACAACGACTTGAACGTGTTATATTCTTCACCACTCTTCGATGATGTTTTGAATGGTGTAGCACCGGCGATCGACTTCACCGTCAACAGAAATGCATACCACATGGGTTACTATCTCGCCGATGCTATCTACCCAAGGTGGTCGACTTTCGTGAAGTCGTTCAGCAATCCACAAGAGCAAAGACGGATTCTTTTTGCGCAGCGTCAAGAGTCTGCTCGGAAAGACGTCGAAAGAGCTTTTGGTGTCCTTCAAGGCCGATTCAACATTGTGAAGTCCCCTTCTTGGCCTTGGTAAGTTAAGAATGTCGCGGACATCATGTACACGTGTATTATCTTGCACAACATGATTATAACTGACGAAGGACCGATGGCGGCTAACTTATACAACGAGGATGAAGCCGGAAGCTCAACCGCGAGGTCTCCCCCACGCCGAGGTGTGCATACGATGGTGAACGAGAGGATCGAAAGAAGACACACAATGCGCGATACAAGAGCCCACACTGAGCTACAAAAAGATCTAATCAATCACATTTGGGCGAAATTCGGCAACGAGTAGTGCGTCTTTTTAATTTTATTGATTTTAATTGTGTAATTTTTAATTTTTAGGA
Source organism: Salvia hispanica (assembly GCF_029641045.1). Lineage (NCBI taxonomy): Eukaryota > Viridiplantae > Streptophyta > Magnoliopsida > Lamiales > Lamiaceae > Salvia > Salvia hispanica. Next base: position 21,762,210 of record NC_142694.1, on the reverse strand, counting down.
TTTTAATTGTGTAATTTTTAATTTTTAGGATTTTAATTATGTAATTTTTAATTATTTTGTAATTTGTAATAGTATTTCGGGTATTTTTAATGCATTTTAATATTGTGGAAATGTTTTTATTTAAATTGAATAATAGAATGGTGGGATCCTTGAGCTTGTCCTTAGCTAAGAGCACGAATGTGGGTGTTGTGCTCTTAGCTAAGGACAAGGAGTAAAAGTGGGTCCGGGCCCACTTCCGTGCTCTTAGCTAAGAGTACGGATGGGGATGCTCTAATATATGTATACCATGTAGGTTTTAATTCGGATATTTAACGTATTAATTTATAGTTTAAATTATAAATGTATAATTTTATACTATTTGATATATAGACTTCTTGATTATGATTGTTTTCTTGGTATAGTATTATTCTTATGATACAATAATACTCCATTTTAATACTTTTTTTTTATACAAGAATATTTAGTTATGAGTTAAGAAATTAAATAATGGTAGTTTCAAGTGGATATGCTTGCATGTTGGATTAATTGAGTCTTCTAATATAAACTACTATGTATATTGTGGGTTATAAAAGCGATAAACTAAAAAAGTAAAAAAAATAAAAGGAAATAAGATGATGGATTACAATTCACACTTTGATGTAACTAACTTCGTTCCCCCGATACTTATTACGCAATCAAACAATATCACGTAATACACATTTATTGGAAGGAACAAAATACATAGTAAATTAATATTTTTATGCAATTTAAAAAATATTATGCGTTAATACTTTATGAAGTACTAAAATTGAATAATCCATAAGTAAATCAAGAATAATGCTAACATGTTATAAAGTGCTTACAAAAAGTGATTATTTAATCAATATAATCTTTTACAAATATTCTTAAATCATGATCCTTTTATTTTAAAAATATAAAGAAAGAATTGCACAGTTAGCTTTCAACATTGGTTCTCCTTTGATTTCTTGTTGTTATTTACTATCTATGTCCCTGAAAATTTGATACAGTTTACTATTTTGGTTCGTCCCTGAAAATTTGATACACTTCACTTTTATCATTTTTGGTAGTGGACCCCATATTCCACTAATTCATTCCTACTCACATTTTATTATAAAACTAATACTTTAAAAGTATGACCCACATCCCACCAACTTTTTCAACTCACTTTCCATTACATTTCTTAAAACCCGTGTCGGGTCAAAGTGTAGCAAATTTTGGGGGACGGAGGTAGTATCTTTTTAGTTATTGTATTTTTCTTAAAAATATATTTATTTGGTGAATACGAATTCTTTTGGTTTAAATGTAGTGTTTATGAATGGAGATGCTATTAACTGTTAAAATGAAATCCTATACATAACCTTTGTCGCCTTCTCTTTGTTAAGTTGGAGCACATTAGTATCATTTTTCCGGTGTTACGGTTTTGAGAAAAATAAAAATGCGCAAATTAATAAATGAACTGTACATAACTTTTTACACCTTCTCTTTGTTAAGTTTTTTAAGAACAATGTATAGGATTACACTTTTTACGGAGATTCATAATTATTTATGTTAAAATTGTGATTTATTATAAAATTTCCAATTATATTGTGAACTATATCTCCATTTAATAGTTAGTTTCTTAAAAAGCTACAAATCTAAAGTGTTTGCATTAAAATGATACTACTAAATAAATTTTGGTATCAAAATTAATAAGCTTCATCAATGTTTTAACTATGGTATTTATGTCTACTTTACCTTTATAAAAATAATTTAAGTACTTTTATTTTACAATTTAATGCATAATTAGTAAAGTATGAGATATATATACAAAGAATTTTTTTAAAAAGTATTGTTAATGGATAATTAGTCTCACCTGATTAGAGAGAAAAAAGTTTCTAAAATTAAAAAGTTCATTATCAAACAAAGAACAATATTGCATAACATTAATTGTTGTTGTGTACAATAATATATACAATTTTATATATAATATATTAGTTTAATTGAATATGTTGAAATTACTTATAAATATATATTTATATTCCAGATATATAATTTATAAATATATTTATATTTAAATTACTAGAGGTACACATAGTTACAATTGAGTTGATTTTGATTTATTCTACTACTAGATAAGATAATTTTGTTTATAACTTTGAGTTCTATTTTTTTTTTATAATTTTCAAATTTTATTATGTAATATTGAATTTAATTTTGATGAAAATAAATTTATTAATTGTGATTTTTTTTATTCGTTTTTATCATGTCTACTAAATTCTAAAAAAATACTATGTTTTTAGTTATAAACAATTACTCCCTCTGTCAGCAAATAAGAGTCCCGTTTTTTCATTTTAGTCCATCCACAAATAGGAGTTTCGGTTCACTTTTACCATAAATGGTAATGGGGTCTCACATTCCACCAACTCATTCACTCGCATTTCATTCAAAACTAATATATACAAGTAACACCCATGTTCCACTAAATTTTTTTCACTCACTTTTCTTAATATTTCTTAAAACCCGAGCCGCAAAGGAAAGAGACTTCTAATGGCGGACGGAGGGAGTATGTTGCAATTTCAAAACTTATGAACTACTGCTTTGTTATTGTTTTTCTTATGTTTTGTTTGCATTTATGAATACTTATGTTTTGTTAATCGAAACTGGTGAACTATTTATTCGTTCAAATAGTTTACTTTTATTATTTCTTTTATTTTATACTACTACACTCATATCAAATATTAAAATAGTATACAATCATCTGCTAAAATATGAAATGTTTCATTGAGAGTGAGTTGAGAGAAGTACAAATATCTTTTTATTGTTGTTTATAATTATTTTAATTGTTTATAATATTACGAATACTTATTTTAATTAGTTCTATATGTAAATATATTTCATACTTTTACTCTATATTCTTTATTTTAAGTTAATATATCTTTATTATTTAAATTTTTTTTATTCTGTGCATAGCACATGTGTTAACACTTGTTTGACTTAATGGTACAATTGTTAATTCTAAGGCCAAAGGTCTCGGGTTCTAGCATATCACGACAAAATTGATATACACTGAGAATAAAAATTACATGCTTTTTGAAATTAATAAACAAGGAAATCAATTTCCGACGTAGTAAAATTGAACTAACATGAGTTCGATTACGCAGGAGAAGGTGTGACAGTGCTAATCTTCTACTTTCGTCGTACCCTAAACTGATGCCTCGTCCGTCGCCACTGCATCCACTGTAATATGATGTCTCCATATACTCGTTGTTAAAATGCATTTGACTGCCAATTTTAAATGACACCATCATATTTGTGGACCGATTCATTTTATTTGGGACGAAAAGATAATCATCATTCTAGCATATGTTTGGGACCAAATTTGAACTGTACTCTTAATTTCTTAATTTACTACTCCCGGATCAGTTAATTGCCTGGAGATTGAAGGCAACAACAATATACATAAGAGGCAAACAATTGTATCAAATAAACATACAGAATCAATCAGGTCTTTTACCTTCCTTCAACTATAGAAATAGAAACATTATTTACAGAACATTTAGTAGAGGACCCTGTGGATTGAGAACCATGCATCCCGTGAAACGCTGGCTGCTTTGGTCGAGGAAGCTCCAAGATCTCACTGCTAAGCATCGACAACACTGTAGACATGTTAGGCCTGTCTGCTGCCGTTTCTTGCACACACAATAAACCTACATTTGCGTATCGAACAATATCATCTTCCGTTCCACTATCAAAGATGTCTACATCCATCAAATTCACTATCTTGCCTTCATTCCACAATTTCCATGTCTGTTTCATATCCACAACATTACAAAAACTAATTATGAAAGAATATTAAGTAACTCCAGAACAAAGTAAGTAACTTACATAAGCTGTAAGAGAGAGTTGTTGATCATCAAAACTGGAGTTTCTCTTTCCACTCACAATCTCTAATAGTAGGACACCAAAGCTATACACATCCGATTTTTCAGAGAAAATTCCACGTAATGCATATTCCGGGGGCATGTAGCCACTGCAACCATGAATCCATGATCAGAATGGTATAAATCTGTGTCTAAAAATATATTGCTTGAATGAGGCGATCAAATAAGTTCTCACAATGTCCCAACAACCCTTGTTGTGTTGGCTTGGTCATCCTTTCCACCAAAAATCCTTGCCATACCAAAGTCGGAAATTTTGGGGATAAACGCCTCATCCAACAAGATATTACTTGCCTTGAGATCTCTGTGAATGATCTTTAACCTTGAATCCCGATGTAGGTAAAGCAGGCCTCGACAAATCCCCTCAATAATAACTTTGCGTGTTTTCCAACTAAGAAGCTTATGCATATGTGAACCTGAGATATGTTATCCAAACTATCACCGAACAAAGAACAAATTAATTAAATTTTATTAAGACGAAGTAACACTTGAGCATCACAGACATACATACCAAAGAGATAGGCATCCAAGCTTCCATTGGGCATATATTCATAAACAAGCATTTTTTCTTCGGACTCGACACAACAACCGAGAAGTCTAACAAGATTGCGGTGTTGAAGCCTTGAAATCACCTCAACCTCATTCATGAACTCCTCCACCCCTTGGTTAGAGGATCTTGCTAGTCTTTTGACAGCAATTTCTACCCCATTCGGTAATCTCCCCTGAGAACCAGCTACGGAATCACATTTCTTGATATAGAGTACCAAAACTGGTAATAAGTAAGTAAATCTTGAAAAAGAAGAAGAAATACTTTGTAAACTAGACCAAAGCCACCTTGTCCAAGCTTCTTCGCACGGTTAAAATTTTCGGTTGCATTTGAGAGTATCATAAATCTAAATGTAGACAACTCCTCAAGTTTAACACCATGCTCATCATGTTTGAGTGTGCTTTCTTCAGAATATCCTGCAGCATTTTGAATAAAGTGTGTATGTGTGTAAAATAGAGATTTGTTAAAGAGGACGTAAAGTAAAACACGTGTCCACTGAGAATTGGGTTGAATGAACATATTACCTCTGTAACACAAATATTTCAACAAAAAGTATACGCATATGGTAACAAGTATAAACCCCAAAACGACTGCTGTCACAATAATTGCTTTGTGGTATTGCTTCTTTTCTGCTGAGAATCACAGGAGACAAATGTATTAACTTATTAAACAATAAGACATGTACATAATCGTATGCATGGAAAACAGACAGAGATGGGTTACCTATTTCTGAATGTGTCAACCGAATGTGCAAGCCATCACCGCCATAAGCCAACTTCTGAGTATCTGTTAAGTTCTGAGTCCATTGCAGACATCCGATTCCAGGAGGATATGCATAAGCTATACATGAACAATTAATCAAGCACACATCCCTGCATTCTTCTTCTGATAAACCAGAAAATATAAAATGATCCGGCAACTTCATTCCCTCCACCTTTAGAAACTCATCTTGTTTACCAACAAAATTATTCTGTTCACATTGGAGTCGAGTTTTCCTCGAGCATCCACTCGTCCAGTTTCCCGCATCCCACTCATCTTTGCTTCTGGGCTCAAAGCCCCGAAGACAGGAACATATTGGCCTGTCTTGAGCATCACAGCTTCCGAAAGGTCCACACTTACCATACATATCACACTCGTTACTTGTTGATGACCATGTTACGTCCCATCGTTTATTGTCATCAGACCACACCTTCTGCTCTAAACTCCCTGAAGAGTTCAATAAAACGTATAGCAACACAGATGAATTTGAAAGTATTAGTGTTTGATACAGAGTTCCAGGAGTATCACTGAAAACCTTCACGCCGTAACGATATTGTGAGCTCATGGACGGAACCCCAGTATATTTCTGACCATTCCACGGACCAGTACGCCAGTAGGGGCTACCATTCTTGCGAACAAACGACTGAGGTACGTCCAAAGGCTCTAGGGTTACGGTGAAACTTCCAGGTGCTGGATCATCAGGACTTGTCCACGATGTCAACATATTCTTCTCATCCGTTATCAAATCTGTAACAATTTTCATCTTCTCTAACCAGGAATCGGAAGCATGCTGGAAGCTCTCCCAAACATATGCACCGTTGGAGTTATCTTGCAGAACCAGATTCCCTGTATCCAAGAGCACAGCACTAGAGTTCGTAACAGAAGATGAAATATTTGTCGACCACATAATCTCCTTTCGACCATCCAAGATCACGAGATTGCCATCTGATGATATCTGAAATGTTCCAGATAAATCACTGAGAGGCTTATTTCTATTAGCCACCCATACAACAGTCATCACCGGGACATTGTACATGATACCGAGGTAACGTCGGCTGCTATTTGACGGGCTGTAAAAACATAACTTGAATCTATTTCCATTGGAGATCAAAGCTTCAGTTTCCCTGAGAGATTCATTAGCTCTTATGGTGTCAATGGCTGCAGAAACTATAAGGAAACAAGACAATATGAGCAAAAGGAGTTGAAGAACATAATATGACAAGTTTTTGTGGTGGCTGAACCCCATGAATTAAGTTTTTTTGGCCCTATCCTGAATCTTGGAGTCAGATATTATGAGGTGATGAATTGGACAGTTCTTTGATGCATACATGTGTTTTTAGTCAATCACAAAAAATTCAAGGAATGTCTTCTGTTGAAATGCCAATATATATAATACAGATGTCAGAATGTATATATTATATGTTATAGGAAATTGCCAAGACATTAAACATGCTAACAGCATAACAATGACATGTATCTGGTGAGGTGAAAAAACTCAATTTGTATCTCTCTCCATTAGAAATCAAAACTTTAGAATCCCTCTTCAGCCCTTATGGTGTCCATGGATGCAGCAAATATAGAACAACAAGATAATACTAATAATAAGAGTTAATTTGCTTATTATTTGAAGATTTTAAACCACATGAATCAGTATCCTTTGTTCTTTGCTAGAACTAACCTGATACTATTCTGCATTTCAGATATTTGGAGGTCAAACATTTGACAATTTTCATTTTTAATAGAATTAGACTTTTCTTGATGTATATGACTCACACATAAATATTCAGCGCTTGCTTACTTATTTTAGTGGTGAAGTACCCTCCAATTGGTCTTTATATTCTTCTAGACCAAATAACATATAATATTATACTCATCTCATGTCTAGAAGCAAAACTCAACAACATATTCAAACCTAACAATCGACATTTCTGACTAATCCAATTCTGCTCCATCGGATCAATATATCCGTAGAATGTAGATTGATACATTTAAATTTGGAGGCATTGAAACTACCCATTTCATTTTGTAAAAAGTAAAATTACATCTAAAGCTTCCAAATTAATATAAATTCCATCTAAAATAATTACCAAAACTATTCATCAGTCTAAACTCAACTCCAGAAAACAATAATATGATACAAACATACAACATTGATCAGTTTGAACTTATTTCCATTGGAAGCCAGAGTTGGTAAGAGATTCATTAGCCTTTATTTGGAGCACAAATATAAATATATACAATGAATTCTCAAGTTATGTTTGGCCAGAAGCTCAATTTTACTTCTCTCGCCAGAAATAGAGTCACTCATTTAACCCTACTCACCAATAATCAAATGCATTGTAAAATCAATTACAAATAATGATTGTAAAACCGGTACTTACCTCCAAACTTTAAACTTCTCGCATTCCCGATAAATGCCTGGTTTGCATCTTGCCGGAAATATACGTGAATAGCAATCAAGTTGAGCAATACGACGATAAAAGACACAACATCCATGATTAATCGGTGGTAGCTGGTTCTACTCATGACAATAGCCTACCTTCAACATCGTTTAGATTTTATTTTTGGATAATCTATTTTTGCAAATTGAACCATTAAATTTAATTAAATACATTTATTTCATTAAAAGAAGAAGCTAATAGTTTCTAGCAAACATACTACAGTATAATCTCACTCTCATAGCCATAATATACATTGAAAAGAGGTCTCAAAACTACCTTCCTCCTACTATAGAAATAGTCACATCATTGCTAGAGGGCTCGGTCGATTGAGAGCTCTGAATCCCAACAAACGCTGGTTGCTTCGGGTGAGGAAGCTCTACGATCTCACAGCTAAGCATCGACAGCACAGTCGACGTGTTAGGCCTATCTGCTGCTATTTCTTGAACACATAAAAGTCCTACATTTGCATATCTCACTATATCATCTTCAATTGCACTATCACACATTGCAGGATCCATCAAATTTGTAATCTTTCCTTCATTCCACAATTTCCATGCCTATTTGTTGATATCCACAAAAAATTAGATTTTTACAATATCTTGTGAAAAAATATGGACACTGTCGATGAACAGTACTGCTTACATAAGCTGTAAGGAATTGCTGATCTTCGTCGCAAAAACTGGAATTCTTCTTTCCACTCACAATCTCCAGTAATAGGATGCCAAAGCTATAGACATCGGATTTCTCGGAGAATATTCCACGATGTGCATATTCCGGGGACATATAGCCACTGCACCATAAATACATGATAAGATTATCATTGTAACAAAAAATATTTCTTACTTGAATGGGGCAATAAATATGTGTTGCTCACTATGTCCCAACAACCCTTGTTGTATTGGCTTGATCAGCTTTGCCACCAAATATTCTTGCCATACCAAAGTCGGAAATTTTAGGGTTCAACTCCTCATCCAACAAGATGTTGCTTGCCTTGAGATCTCTGTGGATAATCTTTAGCCTCGAATCTCTATGTAGGTAAAGCAGGCCTCGACAAATCCCCTCAACAATTGATTTGCGCGTTTGCCAGTTGAGAAACTCTCGTTTATGTGAACCTGAGAAAGGTTATTTAAATCAACAGCAGCACATGAGCTTGCATTGAAGAAGTGATTTGATGATCCACTAACCAAAGAGAAAGGCATCCAAGCTTCCATTGGGCATGTATTCGTAAACTAGCATCTTTTCTTCATGCTCAACACAGCAACCGATTAATCTGACAAGATTGTGATGCTGAAGCTTTGAGATCACCATGACCTCATTCATGAACTCTTCCGCCCCTTGGTTGGAGGATCTTGCTAGCCGTTTTACAGCAATTTCTTGTCCATCTGGCAGTTTCCCCTGAATCAAATCGAATTTTCAGTATCATAACAAAAAAGAAGAAGAAGAAATGAGAATATGAAAGAAGAAAATGAAAACTACTTTGTACACTGGACCAAAGCCACCCTCTCCAAGCATTTTGGTTCGATCAAAATTTTCTGTCGCATTTGAGAGCGTCTCGAATCTAACTACAGGCAGTTCCTCGAGTTCACTTTCCTTTCTTTGGGAGAATATCAATCCTTTCTTATATTTCCTTGCTGCTTAAAATTAAAACAAGTGTCTAAGAAGTTGTGTACACTGAGAAACACAAAGTTTGTAGATTAATTACCTCTGTAATTCGACAATTTTTTTTGCGCAAAGTATGTGCATAGACCAATTAGTATAGACCCCAAAACCACCGTTGTTGCGATAATCACTCTTCTGTCACGCTTCTTATCTGCAGAAGATCACTATCAGTCAAAAAATGAACTGGTATAAAAATTTGTAGAAGTTAATCCATATCAGATACAGAGTGTAGAGCATCATATTAGTATATTACGTAGTTGTGAATAGGCCAGTCGAACGTACAAGTCTTCACCACCGGAAGCAAACTTGACAACATCAGTTAAGTTATGAGACCAGTGCATACACCCAATTCCAGTAACAACTGCATAAGCTATACAAGAACAATCACCCAAGCATGCGCCTCTGCAGTCTTTATCAATGGGAAACAATATATAATGATCGGGCAAGCCTACTCCCTCCATCTTCAGAAACTCATCTTCTTTACCCAAAGAATTGTTGTGTTCACATTTTAAGGGAGTTTCTCTTGTACATCCACTAGTCCAGTTTCCTGCCTCCCACTCATCTTCAGCTTTTGGCGAGAAGCCTCGGAAACAGGTACAAATTGGACCCTCCCGAGCATCACAACTTCCAAAAGATCCGCACTTTCCATAAATGTCACACTCGTTACGTGTTGATGTTACATCCCAGGTTTTCTTCTCATAAGACCACTCCATCTCCTCTACAACCCCTGAAGATGTCAAGACATAATATTGCAAAACAGACGAATTTGGAACGTTAAACATGTAATATGCAGTTCCTGGAGAATCACTGCCAACTGTAGTTCCATCATTATACAAAGATCTCATTCCAGGCAGCCTAATGAATCTCTGACCATTCCATGGACCACTGTACCAGTAAGGAATATTACCATCCTTCAAAATATACGTCCCTGCAAGGTCAGGCATAAGTTTCATGGCGAACCTTCCAGGTGCCGGATCATCAGGGCTTGTCCATGACGTCAGTACATTCTTCTCGTTCCTATTCACATCTACAAAAAGCCGCATAGTTGGAAGAAAGGAATCCGAAGCATGTTGGAAACTCTCCCAAACATATGCACCATTGGAATTATCTTGCAGAACCAGATTCCCTGTATCCAAGAGCACAGCACTGAAATTTGCCAAAGAAGATGAGAGATTAGTCGACCACACAATATCCTTTCGACCATCCAAGATCACAAGATTTCCATCTGATGATATCTGAAATGTTCCAGAGGAATCATTGAGAGGCTTGTTTCTATTAGCTACCCATACAACGGTCATCACCGGGAGATTATACATGATCCCGAGGTATTGTCGGCTGCTATTTGACGGGCTGAAAAAACTTAACTTGAATTTATTTCCATTGGAAATCAAAGCTTCAGAGTTGGCAAGAGATTGATTAGCATTTATGGTGTCAATGGCTGAAGAGAATGTAAAGAAACAAGTAAACATGAGTTGAAGCACATAATATCCAAATCTGATCCCCATGTATAACTTCTCTTCTTCTTTGCAAGGATACCATACTACTATAGATTTGAATATGATTCAGATATTTAGATTGACTTATTTCATTGTTAATATATTATTTGGTTTTTGTTCGATGTACGTGTACTAATTGTGCATAACAGAAAGTTCGAGGAAAGTATTTTCTATGATGGATTTGTAATATTTTCTTTTATTCGGATAATGAAAATCTTATACCACCAATAATTAAACAGCACCTAAAGAAGAAGTCAAGAAACAAAGCATTAAGCCACACCAACAATTGACTTGGTAAAAAGGGGGAAAAAATAGTAGCTTTGCAAAATGATTCTAGCCATATTTGGGGCATAAATATAAATATATGCAATGAATTCTCTTTAGTCTTGTTAAGCAAAGTCTTTTGATTGAACAAAAACTCAATTTTACTTGTCTCGGCTCACCAGTAATTAAATGCAGTGTAAAATTAATGATTGAAAAATCAGTACTGACCTCCAAACTGTAAAATTGTCGCGTTTCTGGCTGGTTTTGCCTCTCCTCTCCATTATTCACATCTCAAATAGCAGTCAGGTCGAACGTTACAACGACAAAAGTGGGGCATCTGAAACGGCACTGTGATATAACGAGCAACGGCCATACCTAATCGAGTTTTCCCCTAGCTGCTTCTACTCCCACCCGGAATGGATCACCTAATAAACTTTATACTCCCTCTCTCTATTACGAATACTCTATTACGAATACTTAAGAGTTAGAGCATCCTCATCCGTGCTCTTAGCTAAGAGCATGGAAGTGGGCTCGAACCCACTTTTACTTCTTGTCCTTAGCCAAAGCACAATACCCACATCCGTACTCTTAGCTAAGAGCACGGAAGTAGACTTGGACCCACTTTTACTCCTTGTCCTTAGCTAAGAGCACAACATCCCGTGCTCTTAGCTAAGGACAACTCAGGGGTTCTACCATTCTATTATTCAATTTAAATATTCCAATTATTAAAAACATTTCTATATTATAAAAATACATTAAAAGATAAAAATACATAATTAAAATCCTAGAAAATAAAAAAATACATAATTAAAATCCTACAAATAAAAAATTACACACGTGGAAGACTAGTACTCTAACCCAAATTGCCTCTTGAGACCCCGGATCATTTGCTCATGTGTTGCAAGTTGATGCAGAGTCATCTTAGACGTATCGTTCAAATAGAGTTGACCCAAGAGGGTCCACAACGAGTTGTTCGGGGGTGGAGGAGGCCCAAAGGGAGCGGGAGCGGGGGCGGGGGCGGCTGGAGTCGGGGCGCGACGGCGGGTAGTCGTCGCTTCCTTCCTTGCGGCCGGCGGGAACTGCTCGGGCCAGCGTCAGGGCTACCCAAGTTAGTTCCGGCAAGCTGGGTAGCCACATCATCGGAGGCGCCGTCGGATAGGGCTACCGACCTCGACCGTTTGCTAGAGGAGCTTGAGGAGTGCTACTATGCCGCCCCTATACTTCGGATGTCGGGGCCCCTCCTGCCAACAATCGAGGTACTTGAACGGTATCATCTCCAAGCTTTGGTAGGTCGCCAAGGCGACACTGATGATGTCGAGCTCGCTCGTGCCGCTCCCCGCCGCACGCTCTTCCTGTTGGAAGTACCCCTGGAACTTACCGATTGCTAAGTTGCATCTGCATACGCAATTGCGCACCATACTCTCATTGCGAGGGATGGTTCCCCCCGGCCGGGTTTCATTGTAAAGGCGAGTGATGCGCCACCAATACGTATCCCCGGTTTGGTTCGTGCCAACGTTCGGATCTTCGGAGACTGTCAAGTAGGCTTTGAACATCGCCATCATCTCACCCGGAGTGTACGGGGTGCGGGTGCCACAAACAGGAGGAGTAGGAGTAGGAATAGAAGTATGAGTAGGAGTAGAGCTGCTGCTCCCTCCCGATCCGAGTTCGGGTGACCACCCGAACCCGGAGACGTTTTGGTCGTGCACCAGGTAAGGACGGTAGCCACCCGAAAATTGCGAACCTTGGGTTTGAAGAGGGGCCGTAATTTGCGTTTCTGGACTAAATCCGGCCTCGTACTCGAACCAATCGTGGTTCCAACCGCGATTGCCGGAGGGTGATCGCCGGAGCCGGACATTGTGTAGTGTGGTGGGAATGTAGATGAGAGAGTATGAGGAAAAAAGATGAGAGAATGTAGATGATGATAAAATAGATGAGAATGTGATTTCTTTTTGTTAAAGTGAGGGTATTTATAGATGAAAATGTGAATTTTGGGGAAAAATAATTGAAAAATAAATTAAAAGTGGGGAGAAAATGGATCTATTTTTTTGGGAAGTGGGAAAATATTTTTTTTTAAATATTTTTTTTAAATAAGCCAACGGCTTTGCCGTTGGCGAATAAGGCGACGCCACGTGTGTTGCTCGGCGGCATGGACGTGCTCTTAGCTAAGAGCAGCGCCACGAGCTCCATCAGCGGACGGACGAGCCAGTGCTCAGCGGCACAAACGGACGAGCTCCCGCCTCTCCACCGCTACGGATGCTCTTAGGCATGCACTGTTGCACACACGGTTCAAAAAAATGTTGAGCCTGAACCAAGCCCGCAAGAGTTTGGGCGGTTTCAGTTCTGGTTCCAGCGCCCGTTCAAAATCGGCAAAAATTGTCGATTCGAAATTTTTTATTATTTTTTTCTTTTACTTCTTTATTTAACTATGAAATTTGCGAAAAAAATTCAAACAATCCGATGAAAATTGCAATTTTTTTGATATAAATTTAAATGAGACTACAATTTTACAAGTTACAACTTACATCAATTACAAATTTACAATTCACAAAAGACTTGAAGTCTTATACAATAAATTTAAATACAAGTGAGAGTACAACGAAACTATTTACAAATTAAAAAAAAATGGAAGTTTTGAACAATAAATTTATAAGTATATACTCTTGGTCGGCAGAGGAGATGCTTCTACATAATTAAATTGATGACACCTTTAGCGTTTCAACCTCAAATGTTGAGTTTAGTCTAACAATCAACAATTATGGTAGAACTGTCAAAAGTTTTTCGGATATAGTCTTATAGAGAAATCTCCTTCACCGACTAGAGTATATATATTTAATTATATTTGCATATTTTTAAAGTTGAAACAAATGAAAAAAAAAGTAAAAATGACTTGAGCTCAACTTAAATTTAAAATTTAAGTTGGGTGCTTACGTATCTTCAATACTCATTTGCATTGGGATCAGAATTGGCCTGGTAAAGAAACTTTGGCCCAGGAGATTGGTTTTGCACTTACTCAAAAAAGTCAACTGTTTTGTGACAATAAAGCTGCGATCAATATATCAGAACTAACATGTCGAAGTCGATCGTCACTTCATTAAAGAGAAACTCGAAAGCGGCATTATCGAATTTCCATTTGTCCGATCTGAGGAACAACTTGCAGACATACTGACCAAGGCGTCGGGTCCTTAAGTCTTCAAAGAATTTCTTGCAAGTTGAGTATCGGAAATACCATTGCTCAACTTGAGGGAGAGTATTGGAAAGACAAAAATTAAATGGGTTCCTCATTTATTGTAGGAGGTTCCTAAGTAGAAGAGAGTTTCTAAGAGCATCCACAATGGCGGCGAGCGGGCCGGCTAGCCGATTCCCGGCGCTGGCCGGTCCGCTCGCCGAACCATTGTGAGCGGCGAGCGCCAATTCGGCGAGAATATAGGCGAGCTGTGGCCGGTTATTGGTCGCTGGCCAATGCACTCTCCGCCATTGTAGGCTGGCGATCGGCCAGCGATATATTTTTTTTTTTTTTAAATTTCCGAAACACTATATATATGCGATTTGAACGTCATTTTCATTAGCACCGCTTGTTTTAACGAGTTTTCTCTCTCTCTGAATTTCTGTACAAGAGCAATATCGCGAAATGGAGAACAACAACGACTCTCCTCCAGCTGAGTTCTCCCCGCCTCGCGCGTCTACAAACGCAGGTGGACATGTGGAAAATCATAAGTGAATGGACGGCGGCAACTGACCCTGTGAAGAAGGGGCTTCTTTTTTATCTCCTCCAGAGTATGCGGGCCGCAATGGCGGCTAACGCACATAGCGGTGACGGCGGCGACGAGGAGTGAAGCGGGGCTCGTGTGTGGAAGCTGGAGGGTTTTTTTTTTAATTATGTAATTTTGTTAATGTAATTTTTTTTAATTTAAATAAAATTATTGCATTTTCCCATATCTGTGTTGTAAATTTAATTCTGTATTTTGCGTCATTTTAATTATTTGTTTTTTATAATTTTGCTGGCCTATGGCTAGCCTATTGCTTGTACAGTTGTTTGTCCTAATGATGTGACAAGAGGAATTTTAGTGCTGATGATGTGACATGAAGAGTTTGTGGCTAGCCTATTGCTATTGTGGATACTCTAAGTGTAATAATTCTAATAAATGGATTGATGCATGATAGATGAGTTAAAATCCATGGATTAAAGTCTGGGACCTTGTCAAATTACCCGATAAACAAAAGTGTATTGGGTGTAATTGGGTCTTCAAGACCAAATTCGACATAAATGGTTTAATCTAACGATTTAAAGTCAGACTTATTGCCAAAGGTTATACTCAGAAAAGATAGCATTGATTGTAAACAGACTTTCTCTCAAGTATCAAAGAATGGCTCACTTAGAATCATTTTGGCACTTGTAGCCCATTTTGACTTGGAACTACATTAAATGGATGTGAAAATTGTTTTTCTAAATGATGATTTGGAAGAAGAAGTCTACATGAAACAACTTGAAGACTTCATTAAGAAAGAAAATTTAGTTTGCAAACTTAAGACATCAATTTATGGACTGAAACATGCTTCTCGACAATGGTATTTTAAATACCATGACACTATAACTGCTTTTGGTTTTAAAGAGAACACCGTTGATCGGTGCATATACCTCAAGGTTAGTGGGAGCAAGTTCATATTTTAGTTTTGTATGTTGATGATATATTGCTTGCTAAATGTAGATAACTCCTCAAGTTTAACACCCTGCTAAACATGTTTGAGCGTGCTTTCTTCAGAATATCCTGCAGCATTTTGAATAAAGTGTGTATGTGTGTAAAATAGAGATTTGTTAAAGAGGACGTAAAGTAAAACACGTGCCCACTGAGAATTGGGTTGAATGAACATATTACCTCTGTAACACAAATATTTCAACAAAAAGTATACGCATATGGTAACAAGTATAAACCCCAAAACGACTGCTGTCACAATAATTGCTTTGTGGTATTGCTTCTTTTCTGCTGAGAATCACAGGAGACAAATGTATTAACTTATTAAACAATAAGACATGTACATAATCGTATGCATGGAAAACAGAAAGAGATGGGTTACCTATTTCTGAATGTGTCAACCGAATGTGCAAGCCATCACCGCCATAAGCCAACTTCTGAGTATCTGTTAAGTTCTGAGTCCATTGCAGACATCCGATTCCAGGAGGATATGCATAAGCTATACATGAACAATTAATCAAGCACACATCCCTGCATTCTTCTTCTGATAAACCAGAAAATATAAAATGATCCGGCAACTTCATTCCCTCCACCTTTAGAAACTCATCTTGTTTACCAACAAAATTATTCTGTTCACATTGGAGTTGAGTTTTCCTCAAGCGGTGCTAGGATTGCTATTATGTTGAATCGTGCGCGAGGTGAGTCTCGTTTGATAACATCCTCAAGAGGAGCTTGAAATAAAGTTTTATTATTCGGAACTAGCTAGTTGGAGTTTGACTATTTTATAAATAATAAATAAGAATTTCTTGCTGAATCCACTCTTGGAATTAATAAGATATTAATTAATTAAGTCCATAGCAGACAATGATTAATTAATGGATGTTTCTATCTTAAGTGTGGGAAATAAATATCAAGTAATGGAAATCTGGATTACTTATAATTTCGGATTTGGATGGGGAGTGCAATATTACTTCTGTATGTAGTGCTGCTCGTAATATTCCAATTAAAAGCTTATATTAAATTGGGGTTCAATTTAATTAGTAAAAAGTTAATTGGAGAAGCTCATATCCAAAATCTTCCATAGATCTCTGTCTGGGCCCAATATGCGACTTAATATAAATAGGGTAATAAAGGAGACAGAAAATACACTTAATTTTCTTCAAAATTTTCGTCCCCCTCTCTACATAGAAAATGGACGATTTTTCTCCTCCGTGGGAAAAGTTTTCCGTCTTCTTTATTTAAGTCCTAGTATACTGGTGAGATCAGGCCACCCTGATATCAGTTTACAGTTTGGGAACCAAACAAAAGATCCGTGGTTTAGTACTGAAGATCTTCACGTGGAGAAGGCGCTAGCTGTCTTCGATTCTTTGGAAATCCATCAAGGTAAAATAGCTAAACCGTAGAAAAGCATGTTTTAGGTTTTAATTAATTTAAAGCATGATTTATTTGAATTATAAGCATGATACATGTGATAACTACACGAATAAAATTTGTCTAAATACTCGATTAAATAGACCAGGATTATTATGTAATCGATTTATGTATGCTTTCGCTGCCAACCCCTTCACGTAGCATGTTTTAATTCTAACCCATGTGATGGCCCATATTAAACTTATGATGGGCTATGCATGTTTTTATATCTCTCTCTAAAATTAATGGCCCCTTAAAATGTTTTTAATTTTATCTGGAAAGACATTTTAAAGTTTTCAAAAGATAAAATAAAATGCAGTACAGGCTGTCAATTTATTAAAAATCACTAGTGGAAGCTAGAGACAAATGAGGCAACAAACAACCATTATAATTTTATATACTGTATCAACTTGAAGACAGTACGCCAATTATGAATGTTTATTAGTAGTTGATTCATTTGTCTGTACTTTCCTTCACATCCTCTCTGCACTGCATTTGCTGTAACCATGCATCATTTAATTTCCTCAAAAAGAAGAAAAATATCAATGGCAGCTTATGCAGCTCTTGTTTCTATTATGCAGATTTTCGATCTGATCGAGCATCATCCTTCCCCTTTATTACCAGTAGCGTATTCAAGATTTTCAATTTGGGAGTGCAAAAAATAATCACGACTACTTAAAATTTCAAAATGTGACTAATCTTTCTTGTTTTCTTTGTTATGTTTTATCAATTATTCTATTTTTTAAAATAAAATGTCTGTCTTTATTTTTTTTTATCAAAATTTTTTCATTTTAAATATGAATAAATTATTTTATATTTTCATGTAAATTATACATTTGAAATACAAGAGTCCATGTTTTTTCTAATTAGCAATATATTAAATAGATATGAATATAATGAGGAGGTTGTTTTATAAATATGGAGTACTTTATAAAACCTATTTCAATTCACTTATATTGAGTTTTTTTAACCTACAAAAATATATATTTTATATTAGTCATATTAATAAAAAATAAATATGAAATAATACAAAATTAAATTAAAAAATAGTAGCAAGTTAGTGGTTAAGCTAATTAATTTGTTAAAAACTAAATAATTAATAAAACTTAAATATAAATTGAGAAAAAAAAAAATTGAATTAAAGGTGATATTAATTAAAATAAAGTTAATTTGGAGAAGAGAAATTTAAATTGAAAAATTAAGGGCAAGGAATGTGCCCAAGAAGTGTCAAACCTGGGTCTCTAGAATGGAGAAAGAGCTAACTTTTCATTAGACCAACTATGGATTACATGAAAGTGGGACTAAATATAGTACTCCCTCCGGCCCACAAAAGATGTCACACTTTCCTTTTTAGTTTGTCCCACAAAAGACATCATATTTCCATTTTTGAAAAAAAGTTCTCTCTCACATGAATATAAAAATAATGTTTTCTCTCTCCATTTAACATACAAAATAAAACCTTCTAAAATCTCGTGTCGTCCCACAAGTGTGACATCTTTTGTGGGACGGAGGGAATATTAAACTAAACAAAAATTCGATGGCAGCGGTGTATACGCCGCTGCCTATTACTATGGACAAAAAACAAGTTGAATCACTCACTGAAATTGTTGTGTTCTTGTAGGAATTTCTTGAAGGCTATATAACATAAGTCTCCTTTTGCTGACGGCGATGAAGCTGATCCGTTGGAGATGCGCATCGCTGATGCAGTTTACGCGGTTGAAGATGCCATCGAATATCACATCGTCGATCAAATTCTTGATGCTGCCTCTAAAGATAAAAGAGATCGGATTGGGTTCTTCAGTTGCCTTCGTGGTCTGAAAAATCACTTTAGCGGACTTGTACGAGAGTCTGGTGAAGGTGATAGAAGATATGGAGTTGATCAAGAAAGAAGTGATGGAGATCGTTGTAGTCAAACTTCATCTGTAGAGAAGTTTCATCGAAGATGTTGACAAACAATCCTTCGCCGTCTTCTCTCTCTAGGATGAACAACACAACCGTGGTGGGCTTTGATGATGTAATGCTTCAACTCATGGAGAAGCTCATTTATAAAGAACATGGTTGCCAAGTCATCCCAATCGCAGGAATGAGAAGAATTGGTAAGACCGCTCTGGCCAGAAATGTTTATAAGAAACCACTTATTTCTCATCATTTTGATATTTGTGCAGGGTTGCAATTTCTCAACAATTTAATATAAACGAACTTCTTTGTAATATTTTAACTCAAGTTGGTAAAGAATGGAGGGAAAGGTTGAGTCAAATGAAAGAAGATGAAATAGGATTAGCACTCCACAAATGTTTATCATATAGAAGGAATTTTATTGTGTTGGATGGTATGTGAAGTATATCGAATTTTGGATCTCAATTGGATGGAAATAATGGCCTTAAAATGAAATTTTTGGATGAGAAAAGTAGTTGGAATATGTTATGCAGAGTTGTGTTTGGGGGAAAAAGTTGCCCTTTAGAATTGGAGAAAATTGGAAGGAAGATTGTGGAGAGTTGCAGAGGACTTTTGATGCACTTTTTATTAGCACTAAATAAACCTGCAAGTATACAGAGTATATATAGTATAGCTAAAGGTCAGTACCGGGATATCGAACACGGGGAAGGCAAACACAAAGTGTCTATCCTCTACTAGAACTCAATTACTATCTGGAGAAATGAGAATTTTTGGAAAACTTATTGAAAACAGAAAACAATTAACAACTAGATGCGAATAAAACACAGAGACAATCGATAGAGATAAGGGAATCCCAGGGATGTGCGTTCACAGTTATGGTTATACAAATTCCAAACTACAATACCCTAGCACACTTATTACTTTGATAGGACGAGTCACTTAGCTTATGCTCATGCGATGCAAACGTTGATTACAAAATTAGGGTTGTCAATCCTAACACGTAACTCCTTAAAGCTCTTAAGACCCTTGAAAAGTCATCACTCTCAATTAACAGTGCCGTTTTAAGGGAGGCTAACTGTAGCGTCTACTAAGTGAATCTAACTCGCTAGAACTCTCTCATAGTTATGAAGCAAGCTATATTAAATCATAAAAGATTGTATCACTCAATCATGCAGCATCAGAATTACTTAGGGAAGAAACAAAGTAAAAACAAAACGGATATTAAATAGAAAAAAGAATTGTATAACCAAAGTCGTTACTAACACATCCCTAGAATCCAATGAGTTTAGTTACACATAATGAAATAAGCGAAACACATAGATTGAAGGGAAAACAATTTGAACATAAAACTAAAGCAAATAAAACTCGTAGGTTGAATCCTTGTCATTCTTGATGTTCTTGAAATCCTTCTCCAACTCCTTGCACAATTGAAGTACTCTAGCTTTGATCTCTGCGAATTATTTTGCAAGTATAAGCTCTCTAATTTGATGAAGCTTAAGGTCTTATTTATAGGGGAAAGCCAATCCTTGTTGTAGAAGGAAAAGATCTTCAAAATATGGTAAATCTTGGAGCAAATCTAGGGCATCTCGGATTTGCCGCCTTTCTCCGACGGGCCGCCGCACCTTGGCCGGCGGTCGCCGCGTTGGAGTCCAGAGACTCTGTTCCTTCGGCGGCGGACCGCCGTATGACTTCCGGCGGTCTCTGGGCGAGACGTCTCTTCCAAGTGTAATTTTCTGAGGCGGGCCGCTGCACTGCTCTGCCCGCCAGGCGCCAGCGGTCGCCGTACAACTTCGCGGCGGTCGCCGGTCGCCGTCTGACTCTAGATTTTCAGACTTTGCGTTTTGGCTCCCTTTTTCGGCTCAATTATGCACATTTCTCACAAAACACGTCAAAATACCAAAATAGATAAAATATGCAAATAATGGACGTGTACAGTGACTTTGACATAAAAAACGGACCAAATAACGATCTTAAAACCGTGCAAAATCCGAGCGTATTAACTTCCATCATCAATTGTTGTGATTAGAGGTGTTTTAAGAAAACTGGATCAAACAAAAGAGTGTTGGAAATCTATTAGGGGAAGCATAAATTCACTAGTGAATTCGGAGAATGACAAGCATTGCTTGAAAACACTAAAGTTGAGCTATAATCATTTGTCAGTTTATCTTAAGTCGTGCTTTTATATATGAGAACATATGAGGAGGATAAAGAAGTTCGAGTCTCGACAATATCAAGCTATGGGTTTCGGAAGGATTTCTAAAACCAATACGGGGCAAGATTTTGGAAAGAGTTGCATAAGAGTACTTGAAACATGAAGTACTTGATAATTTCATGATTTGTTGAGAGACCTTTGCTTGAGAGAAGCTGAAAATGAGAGGTTTTATCATGTGGTGGGGAAACATAGTCCTCCTCAAGGCACGGTTGGCCAACGCTGTGTAGTTGTTTTGGAAAGCACTTCAAAGAAAGAAGTTATCGATGCGATGAGATCTGCACCACATGCCCGTTCCTATATAAGAATTCATGAAGGAGTTGACGGTTGCCTAATTCAAAATTATTGAGGATATTGATAACATCTCTCAATGTCAGTGTAATACATAATAAGTATTCCGTGAGTAAAATGGTAAATTTGCAGTTTCTTCAAGTTAATCCGTCTTCTTCTTCATCGTCTCATGTGGTGTCTACAGACATTACATGTTTATGATGGAGATATTGGTGCACATGTTGATATTTGAAACATGGCATGTTTGTTTTTGGAGAAATGGACAGCTTCATCTCCGTGACAGCACGGTGATCATGGAAAATCTACAAACCCCAAAGAAGTAAGGAATTTCAAGTGTAACGAGATGATGGTTCGTAAAATTCCCAATATCAAGAAACTGAGAATAAGTTATAGCAGAAGTCAGTCTGGTCTGGTGATGGGGACTATTGTCTCTACAACATCGAACGTCTGCAAAAGCTAGAATCTCTTAAATGTTATGAATGTCCAAGCGATGAATTTTTGAGAAAGCTTACCTTTCCGCACACTCTTAAGAAACTGACTCTTGGAATGTCTATTAATAATAGTATTGAAGACATATTGGAAAAGGCAAGTGCATTACCCCTTCTTCAAAAGCTCGAGTTGAGACGTGGACATTCCAGAACAGGCAAATGGAAAACAGCTGAAGGCCAGTTCCCCAGTCTCAAATATTTGGAACTTGCATGGTGTTATCAATTGGAAAGCTGGACGACGGAGAGCTCCCACTTCCCATGCCTTGAGCAGCTTCTTCTTTGGGACATGCATTTGAAGGAGATCCCAGCAGATAGATGTTGGTGAAATTCCAACACTGAAATCTGTGGTTTTGCATGCGTGCAATGAATCAGCGGTGAAGAGTGCGAAGAGAATGGTAGAGGAACAAGAGGAATTACCAGGAGAAGAACAACTATCCTTTAAAGTTGTAGTTAGGCTCACTAAAGAGAATGAAGAGCTGAGATTGGCAAATCCCAACTTTCAAGTTATTTGCTCCTATCCTTTAAAGTTGGGACTCTTCCGGTGGCTGTCTCTATTTCTGATAAATGTTTTCCATGTTGAGGGTCATGTGTTATATAGGCATCGGGACTCAAACGCCGGTTATCTTTGGCGTCGAGCGGAATTATAAGTTTGTTTTTGGGTTTTCTTTGTAATTCTTTTTCGTAGAGTCGAATCAAACCCTAGGCCCTTAGATATAAAAAGGGGAATTGCTTTTACCCTACTATCGTTTATTTTCCTTTCTGTAAAGCTTGTGAATTGGGTTCGATCGACCGGGATTTGCCGCGACTTCCTCGTTACTCTCCCGATGAGCAATCCTCGTTGATCGATAGTAAGAGAGAATGTAAAAAAGGTATTGGGAGGAGTGTTAGTATTCATAATTCCATATTATAAATGATACTTCATTCATCACACAAGAATACGCAATTTAAATTGGGCACAGATTTTAATGCATAATTAATAAAGTAAAAGAGAAACAGAAAAAAAATGTAATTAAAAATTGTTAGTGGCAAAATGGTTCACCCCATTAGAAAACATACATCTCTAATAATAAATTCGGCCACACAGTGACAAAACGCCCGCCCGAGCATTTCTCTCTCCTCAATTCGCCCGGCCGGGCGAACTCTCTACCAAAATTTCCTAAACAGTGCAAAACGCCCGATCGGGTGTTTTTCCTCCCTCAATTTGTCCGGCCGCGCGTATTCTCTGGACTCGTCCTCTCTTCTACCCGGCTTTAGTTAATCGGTCATAACTCTATCCACCAGGCTCCGATTGAGGCATGCAAGATATTTACGCGAAGCTATTTCAATGACGAAGACATTGGTTGTCTTTGTTGAGCGTTTGGACATCATCTTCATTGACATCTTTGATCCACGACTTCCATGATCGTATCACTCTCTTTTTCGATTGAGGTGGTAGTGACTTCACGGCCATCCCCTCATTGTTCGATTACTGCGTTTCAACTCTTGTGTCGGATCTCTCGGTTTCATGCTTGGCGATGATGATGTTTAACAATATGTCTCTAATCTAGTTCAATTTCAAGGAAGTGAAATTTTTTATTGATTGATCGTCGATTTCTGAATCCTGTTACTTCGAATTTGATTTCTTGGCTTTATTTTTTCACTTTCAGATTGAGTTTGAATTTTTTTTCATAATCTAAGTTTAATTTCTAGCGATTTTCATAGAAGAGATTAGACTAGGATTGAAAATTGACATTAATTTCTCAAAATTATTTGCCAAATCTTAGTTAATTCTTAATCTCTATGTTACTTAGTACTAATAAAGAATTTGTGTTTAAACCAATCCTGCTGATGAACAATTTGTTCATAACTGACTCATCTTCACTAATCTGGCTCCACAAATCAGTGGTCAAATAATTAAAACATGATCAGTAAATAATTGGTATTAAGAATAATTAAATAGACACGTGAAACTTGACGAATTCATGATGGGTAAATTGTCAAAAATTTGTTTCTTAACATTAATCTATAAAATAATATCAATACACTAAATACATTTAAGAAAAAACATTAAATAATAAAATCATACAATTATAAGGGCAAAAATATCATTGCAGATCTAATCTATGAATTAGTCTAGTCTATCAAACACTTTAATTATTTATCTCGATTTTTTATCCAACCTACCAACCAATAACACTAAATTCTTATCTGAATTTGTATCTTAATTCCAAACTTAAAGCCCACCCTAACTTAATAATATTATGTTATCTCAACATCTCTACCAAACAAGCGCATAGTTTGTTTTGTTCTATCCTAGTTTCAGCCCATAAAAACTATACGAAATTAAACTATACATGTGTGAATATATCATAACACAAGATGATCTTTCAAGACCTGTCTAGCAAGATCAAATGCCCCACTTTGCTTATATATCAGGTGAAGATTGTAAGCTGCTTCGCGACGAAGATCACAATAGCCTGGCAATTTGATCTTGGTTGCATTTTGATTTTCATATGGGAGCGTTGGAATGGGATAATCCTTTTCGCGGGTAGCCAGTGCCTTCTCGTAGTATTGAGCAGCCAAGGAAACAAGGCCAACATGATGGTACGCCCGAGCAATGTTGTACAATGCCTCCTGCAAGAGAATTTAGAATGTAAAGTCATGCTTTGATGGATTGAATAATCTTAATCGTTCGATCTTATCATCCTTCAAATGTTCAATCATATGTCATGCCAATCTAAACTACGACCCTAAAGCGCTAACACGGGCATTAGAATCTCGAAAGAGAGTAGACTGAGAGAGAACTAATAAGAAGCAAACCTGACTGTCTCCACAAAGGTGCAAGTTGTTATAGAGGAACGCGAGCCCTTGTAAGAAAGTCTGGTGCTTGTTTTGAAGTCGGAGGCCAAGGGACAAATTTATCAAGGCGGTTCCTACAAAAATATTAGGAACATAAATGAATCTCACCTTTTTTCTCAAGCAAGCATAAGAAAATATCATAATGATCTTTAATTCTAGGAGGCGAAGATGCATACCTCCACAAAGGTTGATCAAGGGATTGTCAGGCATCAGTTTATAGGCTTGCAAGTATTCTCGAGCAGCAGTTTGATGCTGACTGACCATAGTAAACTGGTGGCCAGTAATAAGAATAGGTGGTACAGAATCTCTGTGTTTCACTCTCATGGAATGAAGGAGTTTGTTATTCATTCTGAATATATGATGAACAAACTTGAGGAAGCAAACTAAAATTTTATCTTACATGAAATTCAATAATCTAATTTGCACCAACTATTACCTGAGTATTACTTTGTAGCAGTGATTCCAAGCAGAAAAACTGTAAGGGTCTCGACTAACAAAGTCACGTACTAAATCCCACCCGTGTGCAGGACCAGCAATCAAAGCTTCTAATTTTACAAGCGACAAACGTTAAACACATCAGAACTTTTCTGAGTTATTTTATAAAAAAGCAACAAAATTTGTGCAGGCAAAGATGAGCATAGCGTATAAAAGAGGAAAATTTCAATAAACAAAACTCACGAGCTCCAATAGTCCGAAGCTCCTTCTTTATTTGAACAGGTAATGCCTCTAGTTTTAAGCTGATTTGTACAATCTCTAGTGCACTCGAACACCTTCTCAATGAAGATAATGATGACTTGCATAACTACAAAAATAGTAAATTACAAAGATATCAGTCTGTAATCAAGAAGTTTGATTTGTTTAATTAAAGGTGGTTCCTGTGCACTGTCATGGGATAATGGATAGGTGTTGTGATCGTTGTGTACATGCTCGTGTTGTGGGTGTGGATGGGTTAACGGGGACTTGACTGTTTGATAAAATA
The DNA here is from genome assembly GCF_029641045.1 of Salvia hispanica. NCBI lineage: Eukaryota > Viridiplantae > Streptophyta > Magnoliopsida > Lamiales > Lamiaceae > Salvia > Salvia hispanica. The sequence goes on along the minus strand of NC_142694.1, from coordinate 21,736,325 downwards.
ACAGGTATACAAAATCATAAAGACACACATAGAGGGAGAGACAAACAATAAGAGAAGGATTGGACTTACATCTACAATCAACATATGATTCCTCTCTTCATTCAGAAAGCCTGGCAAAGGAGACTCCATAGACACTTGCTGCACCGTGCGTGACACATCATATTCAAAGCCGGGCAATTAAAATATGTGAGCCAGCAACAAGAAGGAGTATACACTTGAAATTACATCACAATTACTCATTTACCTGAGATTCATCGTCTGAATCATCACTGTTATAATCACATCCAACAGCCAATGCTTCAGCTTGTTTTGCTTCCTTGAGTGCAGCCCTTTTCTGGAGCACCTTTTTTGCTCTGGCAGCTTTGGAACTAACCAGGAGATGGAAGGCAAAGTTCTTAAAAAGGGCACATACCATCAAAACATATACACGTTTCTATCCGAAATTGCTATTCCAGTACGAATAAACAAAACTTATTTGTGTTAGATAAGGAATGACAACCATCGTACTAAACCATTTTAGATTTTGAAAATCCAGACGTATGAGAGGTATTAAGAATGCTCACAGAGCTGCAGAAGAAGCTAATGGAGGAAGTCCAATATGCACTCTGTCGGAGTTGGAATCTTTCAGAACTTCTGTCCTTTGTGAAAGAACACTACCAGTCAGCCGTGGACGGGATCTGGCCTTATTCCATGAAAAAAGTTTGGAATGCCAATAAGATTCAGAAATTGGGAAATGAATTAGAGAGTAGTGGATATTTTGGGATGGTATAGAGCAGGGTACCTTCCGTTGGTTTTGTTCGACAAGCAACGTCTCACGAATTACTGGTAAAAGCACGTCTACAAAAGCCTCAACCAACCCTTTAGATTTATAGATCTGAGAAAGCTTTAACTTGATCTTTCCACTATGGTGCCACAACTTCTGTGTGTCTAATTTTGAGTCGGGATCTGCTATGATGAATGAAACCCTTACTAGCAACAACTAGAACAAGGATATTTTAATAAAATAAATTGTAACAGGTATGGATACCTGATTCTACTGGAGGAGAAAGCACAGAAATTGCTTCATCATCTCTGCCTTCTTCAAGAAGCATAGATGATAAAGTCATCCGTGCATCAACACTATCATGGAGTTTACGAATAGCTGCAAGATAAAAACGTGGTGAGAGATTTGATAGAACTAAAAGAGGAAAGCAAAACAGGCATTTTCAAATGATCTATAAAAGAATATCAAGAATTGAGTTAGGTAACTTGTTCACACACTTTCAAACATGTGTATATATCTGAATCCGACATTCACCTTTATTATAATATTCAATTGCTTGTCCTCTTTGCTTTAGAGAAACATAACACGTCGCAATTTGCAAGTGTAGGTAGCCCTGTAACACACAAAAATTGAATATCGATATCACACCATAAATCACTGGTAGTATTCTGGAAATATAAAGTACTTGTATGAAGTAAGAACACTATACTGGATACTTTTCTTCATCCCATACATCATACTTCTCTGAGTCTTCCTCTAACAACAAATAATACGTTAATGCAGACTCAGGATGCCCGACGCTCATGAGTGAGTCTGCGACATTGATGATTAAGCGAGGATTATTTGCTGCAGCCTCTTGTTTCAAAATATTAAAGCAAGCCTGTCAATTTAGTAACAATGAGTTGATTGCAGGAAACAATACTAAATCAAAAGTTGTAAAAAGATCCAAACAATGAAAGTTTGAGAAATCAATAGAAGGAAAGGAATGTGTGGATCGTAACTACTCCAAAATATTATTGGATATATTATGCCAAAACACCCCTTAACTGCCTAAAATCTTTACTCCAAATGAAAAGGTGAAGAAGAGCAGTCCAATAACTCACAAACTAAATGCAGTAGGCAGACTAGCTCGTGCAGAAATTTAGTTCACCAAAGGTGTGGTATTGTTTAGAATTTCATTTAATACAAAAACAGAAAATCAAACACATGACCAGAAAATGACCATATAATCTAAAACCAGTGGCAACTTTAAATTAGCAAGTACATCAACAGAAATCAAGCACATAAATCATAAGTACCACATGATTAGTTCTTATGATGTGTTTATAGCATGCAATCTGGAAGAGCACGAGAAGATATCTATCCATTCAAGTAATTCAAAAGAACTCTCGAACTATAATTGTTCAGCATAAGCATAGGTAAAAGTTAGCAATTTACAACACCAACCTCTGCTTTCTCCTTATGACCAAGATGAATGTGGCATATTCCAGTTTTTGTTATTAAATCTAGTGGCATCTGTTTTCCAGCAGTACACACCTTTTGTGCGTGTTCAATATGCTCGAGAGCTCTGGCATAGTTATTGTTCTCCATCAGAACTGGCACCAAGAGATTAACTACACCTATATAAGCATCATCCTTATGATGCTTGAGACTTTCCTCCAGCATACTAACAGCTCGCTCATGTTGTTTGCATTTTTGGTTCAGCTGAAATCGAGAATGAAGTATTAAGCAAAAGTGTTTCAGTTAATAGAAGAAAAAAAACAGAATATAACAGTCTAAGGAGAGATGAAAACTATCGAAACTGAGTAGTATCCTGAATTTTTCAAGTTCTTATCAAAAGTGGGGAATCTAAGAATGTGTTTTGTGTTGATCGTAGGGAAAGATTAGTCTCATAAGTCATAACAAGTGATATGTACATCAACGAGACACGTCTAAACATATTAGGTTTCCAAATAGATGAGACATATATTACTGACGATGTGCAGACTATTAATGCGGTTCGTCGTTGCATCATGATGTCCATTGGAAAGACTTTCTATTTCTCCACTTTGATGTTTTATTTCTCAAGGAATCGTATGCAATGAGCGCATATAAGAGCAGGATAAAAAAACCTAATCACCACACCTATTCAAATGCAAATTGGTGAGCAATATACTCCATGCTTCATTTATTAATCGAAACATGCACTACAAGGGGATGGCAAACAATCTAAAGGACATTATGTAACCTCTGCCGCTCTCTGCAGATCTTTAATGTTATCGGGGCAGAGGCGAGCAATATGTTCATAGGACTCAGCTGCTTTTTGATACTCTTCGTTTCCATCATGGTACAAAGCACGGAGTAATTGAAGATAAATATCTTCTGGATCTGCTATTATTGCTTTGTTGAGGCAGTAATAAGCCTGTTTTTTGTCCTTGTGCTCCCTGCAAATGATAACAAATGTTGAATATTTTTCCGCTATCATTTTACTCCACCATTAAATTATAGTGTAATGATGACATATTATGAACACGTTCTAAACATGGAAGTAATCAGTGGTCAGGTGATGGTTTTATTAAGTTCAAATAATTAAATTTAGCTTTCTCTTCAACATGGATATGAGATTTTTTATTCCACTAAGCATTAAAAGCCACCTTAACAGAAGTCTGACATATAAACTAAGAACCATCTTGAGATAAAAAAAAATAATGCAATGGGACAAAGCTAATGCAGCATGGTAGCTTTGCTTAAACGCGTGAGTTACAGGTCTAATGCAAATTTAAATTTATTTGTATATGATAATCAGAAGTACTCAAGAGGGCAGCATTTCTGTCCAATTCAAGAAAAAAAACAGACAAACAACAAGCAAACTAAGAGTTTTCTCGAAAAAAAAAACAGCAAACAAAGAGGACTGACATCATAAAAATATACCATAAGATAGTGAATGTTTTACATGTTACAACTAAGCCTAAAAATATAATGGTACATGTCCAATCAAGAGATATTGCCTAATAAGTAATAACATAAAGAAGAGAATAAAGAGGCATCATACATTGATTTTGCAAAAAGAAGTTTCCACAAAGAAGCATCCTTCGGATTCAAATGTGCAGCAATCATGTAGAAAATCATTGCTCTCTTATTATCATCCGTAGCAGAATATATCAGACCAAGTGTATGATATGGATCCGACAGATTTGGGGCAAGACGAATTACTTCATGCAGCAGACAAATGGCCTACATTTTAAAACATGACTGATTAGAAAAAGCATTTGCAGTACTATTTAATTGAAATAGAGCATCAAAGGTATTACCCCCTGCGTCCCTGAAAAGTACAAAATTTTGGTTGGGCATAGGTTTTAATCCACAATTGGTAAAGTATGAGAGAGAAGGAGAAAGGACCGTAGAAGTAGTGTTAGAGGAGAGTGGGGTATATATTATTAGTAGTGTAGTTGGATTTCCAAAATTAGAAAGTTCATACTTTCCAGGGATGGACTAAAAAGGAAATAGTTCATACTTGTTAGGTACACGGATGGAGTATATTATAAATAGAGTTGATGTTCCACATGTCCGAAATAGAAATGACAATAGGCGTGGAAAGATTCATTGCTCATACAAAATTCTTTTTATTGCATAAGCCACCTTAAAGCAAATGATATTTAAAATTGTTCTTGATGCAAACATACCTTGTCAAAGTTACCCATTGCATAATGAAGTGTAGCATCACCAAGTTTTCTAGTCACTTCAGGGTTCAGTTTATTCTTTGTTCCCTTCCTCCTTCCTCTTCGCCTCTCCTAAGTTTGGCACCGACCACAACATGTGTAAATAAAGTATTTATCTAAATGACCTCAAACAACTAAAATGCACATAACAAAGAAAAGGATCATAATTAACAAATGGTGGATAATGAATTCTTGAGGAATCGTCATGACATCACAAAAAACTAACAAAATTATTACTCCACCTCAGAAAGCTATTTAATCGAACACCATGCCATCAGATTTCCAACGCATAAAAGAAACAGTTTCTACATAATAAAGCCTTGTTATTTCACATTTCATCACATATACTCTAAATTAACTTGACCCACAAACATGTCGTAATTACACTAACCATTTTACAAATTCCAACCTAAGGAATAACAAAAGAAAAATGAATCAAAGAACTTTAAAATCAAGATACCAAATTAGAAGCCATAACAAACAACACATACTAACCTTCCTCGACCTCCTCCTCCTCTTCCCAACACCAAAGTTCATAGCCTCCTCAATTTCCTCGCGGGTCGCTCCAGCATTCTCCTCCTCTTGTCTCAATCTCTTAGCTGGTGTTTCACTACAATCCCATCGAAATTACAAGTCAATAAACGCATCAATTTTGCAGAGTTTAACAAACTAACAAATTACACAAAAGCAGAAAAAACCAGCAGAATACCTCTCGTTGTGATGTGAAGCCGGGCGTTTCTTCATAGCCAATGCCTTGTACTGGTCCTCAATCTGCTGGAACACCTCGTAGAGTGGCACACGCGAGGTGTCTTCGCCCTCAACGAAAGACAGGGGGTCCATTTCTCCTTCGAGTTGAAAATTGTAGTCTTCTCCATCTTCAAAAACCTCGTTGGTTTCTTCATCATCCTCTTGCAGATCCAGCCCCTCTACCATGTTCAGAGCCGAACAACTTTCAGCTGCCGGAGGACGAGCTTTGCAGCTCTGCACCTCCATAACTATGGAATTTAATTGTTCCAGCCTGATTAATTGATTGAGATTCTTTCATAAATCATAATGAACTCAAATACATCATCTCAAAGACCTTATTTCTTTTTTCAATAGATAAAGATAAATCAAAGACTGGATTTTTTGCCACTTGCAAATTCAGAATCAGCAGATTCATAGCAACAGATACACTAAGTAAAATCATTGAGGTAATCCATACTACTTAACAACTCAATTCAATATTATGTAATGTCAAAACAATAGCAAAGAAAAGCGGAGCTGAATTCACGACTTTGAAAGATGTGAAACGCACCACATACAGAGAGTAGAGGAGAAAACGGCGACCTGACGAGGAAGGAAGGAGAGCCGGCGAGACCACCGAGGCGGACGGCTAGGCGGGGCGGCGAGTGATGCAGTCGGGTCGGGTTTGCTGGTACTTTTCTTTTTCTCCCTTATTTTGTCCCAATCTTAATGACATATTTCTACGAGACCAAGGAAGCATATATAAGTTATTTTTTAAAAAAATATCAATCTTAAAAAATTTTACTCGTAGTATACTAAAAAAATATTATAAATTAATATTATTAATTATTCCCTCTATCCTATAATAAGAGTTTATTTTGATTCATGCAACAATAACAATCCTATTTTATTTTTACCACAAATATAAATAGACTTCATATTTCATAAATTTATTTAACTCACATTTTATTATAAAATTAATATATATAAGCGAGACTCATATCTCACTCACTTATCAAACTCAATTTTCTTTATATTTTTTAAAACTCGTGTCAAGAAGGCTTATATTGCTTGATGGAGGGAGTATAATAAAACAAAAATGAAATTATTTTAGAAATGTGGAGTACATTATTATACGATGTCCAAATTAGAAATTTAAATTAGACGCAGTAAATACATAAAAGCATAAACTAAATTCTTTAATTAAAAAGGGTTTTAAATATTGTATTTCGTCCCTTAAGATGTTCATATTCTTAAGTGACACGGGATTTTAGAATAAGATGTCCATATTCTATTTTTTTTCTTTTATTACTGAAACACTCTGCTTAATTCTTCATTCTCGGTTTCAGTTAGGGATGTCAGTGCAGCTCGCAACCCGTGGGCTGATCCGAATAGCCTGCCAAATTTATAGGGTTAGAGTTCCTGATAAAATTACAACTCCGATTAGCCCACAGCCCGTTAGGGCCAAATTCGGAACCCGATAAAATTTCTATTGTTCTATTTGTTTGACTCATAATTCGACACTTCATTTAATATTTTTATAATATAGATATTAAAAAAATAACTCTCAATTTTATATTAAATATACAAATTATATAATTTAATTTTTATTAATATAATAATAGATAAATATATTGGAATCTTCAAATTCACTAAAAATATATAAATTTCTAAAACATTTTTTAAAATTTCTAGAAAAACTATGTTTCATCTTGCAAAAACCTCAAATATTAGTATTTGATCATATTTATGTTTGAGTTTAAGCATTTATCTGAAATCTACCATAATTAAATATTTTACATTTTATAAATATAACTAATTTTCATCATTATTTATTGGATTGATCGCACATTAATCTTATATCAACCCGATTAACCCGCTGGGCTAGCCCGAAACCTGAGAATTTAGGGTTAGGGTTGAACTTTTATAACACGAAAAAAATACGACCCGATCAGCCCGCACGCGAGTGACCTGCAACCTGAATAGGGTTGGTCCGAAATCCACTGGGCCAACCCGATTGACATCCCTAGTTTCAGCTGTACCAAGAATGCAAACTAACATGAGCGAGTTGTTAGTATGCCGGAGGAAAGTCTCAAGAATCATAAGGATGATGCTTATACAGGTGTAGTTGATCTCTTGGTGTCAGTTCTGATGGAGAACAATAAGTATGCCAAAGCCCTTGAGCATATTGAACACACACGAAAGATGTATACTATTCGGGCGCTGCCCGCATTTATGTACCAAAAATAAAAAAAAGATGTATACTATTGGAAAATAGATGCCACTAGATTTAATAACAAGTGCTGAAATATGCCACATTCATCTTGGTCATAATGAGAAAGCATAGGTTGGTGTTGTACATTGCTAACTTTTACCTATGCTTATGCTGAACAATTATAATTATGAGAATTCTTTTGAATTACTTGAATGGATAGACACTACAAAAAAAATGTCAGTTTACCGATGGAATTACCGATGGTAAAATTTCGCTACGAATTACCGACGGAATATTTTGTCGCTAAATGTTTTCCTTTTTTAATTAATGTATGTTCCGTCGGTTAAAATTTTTTTACAGCCGAGTTCTTTATCGACGGACAATTAATTAATGTCCTTGGGTAAAGAACTCGTCAGTAAAAAAACTTTAACCGATGGAACATGAATTAATTAAAAAGAAAAAATATAGCGACGGAATATTCCGTCGGTAATTCGTAGCGAAATTTATCTGTCGGTAATTCCGTCGGTAATTTGAAGCGAAAATTATCCGTCACTAATTCCGTCGGTAAACTGACTTTTTTTGTGGTGAGATATCTTCTTGTGCTCTTCCAGATTGCATGCTATAAACACATAAACATAAGAACTTCTCTAATTGAGTTGCACTTTAAGCCTCCTGTAGTTCAACACTGTTGGCAGTTTCACAAATAATTTATCACAAATCATATTCCTTTGAATCATTATTCGGGAAATCATAATCTTAATAATTATAATTAATTGGAACCCTAAAACGACAACGCAATTTTATTTTGCAGGCTTGCATTTTTGTAATTATTAACAAGTGTTGTAAAATGGCTAATTAATATAAAAATTTAAATATAATCATAAAATAATTACCTGTTAAAATTTACAAAATCATAAAGAATGTAAATACTAGGGAGTGATCAATTGCTAACTACAACTAATTTAAGGCCATAGGATTTTAGAAAACGTGTGGTCTACAATTTTCCACGTGTAATTTTTGTTTTTATTAATAAAATCAAAAAAGATAAAAAAGATTAAAAAAAAAAAAAAAAAACTCCAAATTAGGGTTTTGGATGAAAATGTCAATATAGTGTTTCGAAAATATCAACACAATTCTTTGAGAATGTCAACACAATGCTTTAAGAATGTTAACCCATTGCTTAATTGACATTCTACATGTATTATATTGACATATTTTATATAATATGTTGACATTTCTGCTTGTACGAAAAAATTAAAAAATTTCAAAATTATTATCAAATTTTAACGTCGAAACATATGCATGTAGGATATCGTTGGAATCCTTATGAAATTATCTTTAATTTGATATATGTTATATGAATTTAAAGTTTTGGGGTTTCTTTTAAAAGTTAGTTATAACTAAACATGTAGTTAATTGACATTAATACCCCTATTGATATTTTTTGGAATTAATCCTATAGTTTTATTGACATTTTTCGTTGATCAATTGACATTTAAGGATAAATGATCTAAGCCCTTAATTCAAATATCTAATGGCTATTATTTAGATGTAGTTAGCAATTAAGTTATGAGTTAGCAATATAACACTCCCCATAAATACTAATTAAAACGAAGAAAAAAAGACAAGTAAACATAAAAGCGGCAAGTAAATATAGCATGAGAATTTTAATTTTTAATTAGTAAAATTACTAATTAAAAATTAAATTAACAAAGAAACTGAACTGTAATAAAGAAGAAAAGATACATCAAAATATAAAAATTCAGCGTCATTTTAGGATCCCATCAACTATTAGTAAGTTTAACCGTATTCGGGTCCTAGTAGGCCACAAACTCTACTCGGACTAGTGTAACCCCGTAGATTGAGCGCCATCTCATCGAGTTGGCCGGTCTAATGACATGGAATGTACCCACGTTGCATGTCATGTATATTCAGATATGGTATGGTGATGGTGGACGTGGATGGAGAATGGTTACACAACCGAACTTTATGATGAATATTATAGTGTACTTTGGTCATATTTTGAAAGTTAAAACCCCAAGGTCACTCTATGATGGCTTGACAAACTTTTTATTTATAAAATTATATTTTGGCATGTTTTCACTGAGACGAATGCTGAGCAAATGTTAATGATGAAATATTTTTTGTTTAGTATTCTGGATGTGTCGCGTCTTCATACATGATGACATCACTTTGTCTTGAACGATTCCGTTAAGAGTCTCTTTCTTTTGGATTGTTTTATTGTTGAGATTCCAACTCTATTAAATTGTCTACGTGTGAGTCTTTGTTTCTTTAGAGTTTGTATTTCGTTGAGATGAGTTATTACAATTATTTAAAAAGGACTAAGTATACTAAAACATTACATCGTAAAGATCGATTGCACAACCATTTTCTATCACCATAGCATATCTGAACATACAATGATTTGCAGCGTGGCCACATTACAAGTCATTAGACCGACCAACTTGAAGAGATGGCGCCCGATCGATGGGGTGTACACTAGTCCAAGTATGATTTTGGCCGTACTGATACCCGAATTTCGATTAAGCATGCATGGCAAAGCCACTTCATATCATACTTAAATTATACTTTGTGAAAATAATTTATTTAGAACAATGCATGCATCCTATGTGTGCGCTCATTTTCTCCTTCGTCTGAAGACAAAAATCTGAAATTCTCATGTACTATTAATTAAATCCGGGATTCAATAAATTCTCTAAAGCAACCGAACCTTGTTAAGTAGCCGATGAACGAGAGGCATTTAATAATGAACGAGAAAGGATTAGTATGTAGGTTTAGATGCTAGATTTATATATATTTATTTTGCAAAGCTAGCATTTTTCTCTTTTTTTACCAAGTCAATTATTGTTGTGGTCTTATGCTTTTCTTTGGCTGTCTTTATCTTTAGGTGCTGTTAAACTATTTGTTGCATCAAAGAAAATACTTTCCTCGAACTTTCTATTCTGACCAATAGTACACATGCATCAAAGAAAATTCCAATATCAACAATGAAATAAGTCAAACGTTTATCATCTAAATGTCTGAATCATATTCAAATCTATACTAGTATGGTATCATCCTAGTCCTTGCAAAGAAGAAGAGAAGTTATTCATGAGGATCAGATTTGGATATTTTGTGCTTCAAATCATATTTACTTGTTTCTTTACACTCTCTTCAACCATTGACATCATAAAGGCTAATGAATCCCTTGCCAACTATGAAGCTTTGATTTCTAATGGAAATAGATTCAAGCTAAGTTTTTTCAGCCCACCAAATAGCAGCCGACGTTACCTCGGTATCATGTACAATCTCCCGTTGATGACTGTTGTATGGGTGGCTAATAGAAACAAGCCTCTCAATGATTTATCAGGAACATTTCAGATATCATCAGATGGAAATCTTGTGATCTTAGATGGTCGAAAGGATATTGTGTGGTCGACTAATCTCTCATCTTCTGTAGCTAATTTCAGTGCTGTGCTCTTGGATACAGGGAATCTAGTTCTGCTAGATAACTCCAATAAATCGTATGTGTGGGAGAGCTTCCACCATGCTTCGGATTCTTTTCTACCAACTATGCGGCTTTTTGTAGATGTGAATAGGAGCGAGAAGAATGTACTGATGTCGTGGACAAGCCCTGATGATCCGGCACCTGGAAGGTTCGCCATGACCATTATGCCGGACATCCCAGAGTCATAAATTATGAAGGATGGTAATATTCCTTACTGGCACAGTGGTCCGTGGAATGGTCAGAGATTCATTAGGCAGCCTGAAATGAGATCTTTGTATAATGATGGAACTACTGTTGGCAGTGATTCTCCAGGAACTGCGTATTACATGTTTACCATTCCAAATTTGTCTGTTTTGCAGTATTTATGTCTTGACATCTTCAGGGATTGTAGAGAAGAGGGAGTGGTCTTATGAGAAGAAAGCCTGGGATGTAACATCAACACATAACGACTGTCAAATTTATGGCAAGTGCGGATCTTTTGGAAGTTGTGATGCTCGGGAGAGTCCAATTTGTACCTGTTTCCGAGGCTACTCGCCAAAAGCTGAAGATGAGTGGGAGGCAGGAAACTGGACTAATGGATGCATAAGAGAAACTCCCTTAAAATGTGAACACAACAGTTCTTTGGGTAAAGAAGATGAGTTTCTCAAGATGGAGGGAGTGGGGTTGCGCGATCCTTACATATTGTTTCCCGTTGATAAAGACTGCAGAGGCGCATGCTTGGTGATTGTTCTTGTATAGCTTATGCAGATGTTACTGGAATTGGGTGTATGCACTGGTCTCAGAACTTAACTGATGTTGTCAAGTTTGCTTTCGGTGGTGAAGATTTGTATGTTCGACTGGCCTATTCACAACTACGTAATATACTAATATGATGCTCTACACTCTGTATCTGATATGGATTAACTTCTACAAATTTTTATACCAGTTCATTTTTTGACTGATAGTGATCTTCTGCAGATAAGAAGCGTGACAGAAGAGTGATTATCGCAACAACGGTGGTTTTGGGGTCTATACTAATTGGTCTATGCACATACTTTGCGCAAAAAAAATTGTCGAATTACAGAGGTAATTAATCTACAAACTTTGTGTTTCTCAGTGTACACAACTTCTTAGACACTTGTTTTAATTTTAAGCAGCAAGGAAATATAAGAAAGGATTGATATTCTCCCAAAGAAAGGAAAGTGAACTCGAGGAACTGCCTGTAGTTAGATTCGAGACGCTCTCAAATGCGACAGAAAATTTTGATCGAACCAAAATGCTTGGAGAGGGTGGCTTTGGTCCAGTGTACAAAGTAGTTTTCATTTTCTTCTTTCATATTCTCATTTCTTCTTCTTCTTTTTTGTTATGATACTGAAAATTCGATTTGATTCAGGGGAAACTGCCAGATGGACAAGAAATTGCTGTAAAACGGCTAGCAAGATCTTCCAACCAAGGGGCGGAAGAGTTCATGAATGAGGTCGTGGTGATCTCAAAGCTTCAGCATCGCAATCTTGTCAGATTAATCGGTTGCTGTGTTGAGCATGAAGAAAAGATGCTAGTTTACGAATACATGCCCAATGGAAGCTTGGATGCCTTTCTCTTTGGTTAGTGGATCATCAAATCACTTCTTCAATGCAAGCTCATGTGCTGCTGTTGATTTAAATAACCTTTCTCAGGTTCACATAAACGAGAGTTTCTCAACTGGCAAACGCGCAAATCAATTGTTGAGGGGATTTGTCGAGGCCTGCTTTACCTGCATAGAGATTCGAGGCTAAAGATTATCCACAGAGATCTCAAGGCAAGCAACATCTTGTTGGATGAGGAGTTGAACCCTAAAATTTCCGACTTTGGTATGGCAAGAATATTTGGTGGCAAAGCTGATCAAGCCAATACAACAAGAGTTGTTGGGACATAGTGAGAGCAACACATATTTATTGCCTCATTCAAGTAAAAAATATTATTTGTTGCAATGACAATCTTATCATGTATTTATGGTGCAGTGGCTATATGTCCCCGGAATATGCACATCGTGGAATATTCTCTGAGAAATCCGATGTATATGCTATTACTGGAGATTGTGAGTGGAAAGAAGAATTACAGTTTTTGTGATGAAGATCAACAATTCCTTACAGCTTATGTAAGCAGTAGTGTTCATCAACAGTGTCCATATTTTTTCACAAGATATAGTAAAAATCTAATTTTTTTTGTGGATCTCAACATACAGGCATGGAAATTGTGGAATGAAGGAAAGATTACAAATTTGATGGATCCTGCAATGTATGATAGTGCAATTGAAGATGATATAGTGAGATATGCAAATGTAGGACTTTTGTGTGTTCAAGAAATAGCAGCAGATAGGCCTAACACGTCGACTGTGCTGCCGATGCTTAGCTGTGAGATCATAGAGCTTCCTCACCCGAAGCAACCAGCATTTGTTGTATTCAGAGCTCTCAATCGACCCAGCCCTCTAGCAATGATGTCACTATTTCTATATTAGGAGGAAGGTAGGTTAGAGACCTATTTTCCATGATATATAGTATTATGCACTGTCATTTTGATCGCACCTCGTGAATACACTTTTCAAATCCAAGATTAATTCCATAAAAATGAATACTGAAGTTCTCGTTGGAAATAAATCAAGAAGATAGGCTAAAATCAAGTGATTGATTACAATGATCATGCAATTAATTATAACTATTCTTTTTCCTGATTTGTAGTTAAGTTAAATCTTATCATATATGTAATTATTCTCCCCAACCTATTTAGGCGTGTAAAATCCCCTGTGTAATACACACTAGTTGAATGCTATATAAAGCATTGTTCAACGGTTGTAAATAAGGATTTTAATGGTTATTAGTAATTTGTAGACTCATTTAACTGTTGTCTTAGAATTGATCAAGTGGATAATATACACTCCTAACTTCTATTGAATCCTATAATTTTTGTGATAATTATTAAACAGGAAAGTAGGGAGTATTACTATCAAAGGGGAGTGATCAATTACTAACTTATCATTTAATTACTAACTACAACTAATTTAAGGCTATAGAATTTTAGAAAACGTGTGGTCTACAATTTGCCACGTGTAATTTTCGTTTTTAATAATAAAATCAAAAAAGATAAAAAAAAATTCAAATTAGGATTTTGGATGAAAACGTCAATATAGTGATTCGAAAATATCAATACAATGCTTTGATAATGTCAACACAATGCTATGAGAATGTCAACACAATGTTTATCTTGACATTCTACATGTATTATATTGACATATTTTATATAGTATGTTACTATGTTGACATTTCTGCTGTACGAAAAAATAAAAAAAATTTGAAATTTTTTTCAAATTTTGACGTCGGAATATATGCATGTAGTATATCGTTGGAATCCTTACAAAATTATTTTTAATTTGGTACTCCATATATGTTATATGAATTTAAAGTTTTGGAATTTCTTTTAAAAGTTAGTTATAACTAATTTTGTAGTTAATTAACATTAATACCCCAATTGATATTTTTTGGAATTAATTCTATGGCCTTATTGACGTTTTTTGTTGATCGTATTGACATTTCAGGGTTGATGATCTAGACCTTTAATTTGAATATCTAATGACTATTATTTAGTTATAGTTAACGATTAAATATTGAGTTAGCAATATAACACTCCTCACGAGCTTTGTCTTTAAATTCCAAAACCATTAAATTCAATGTAATTCAGACCGCTCCAATTTCGCCGTCCGGTACCACGACAATGCATGAATTTGGAATTGAATTTTAATTCTATCAATTCCAATTCGACAATTCTAATTCCCTAGGTTAACAAAAGAATTAAATGTATCTATAAATATCATTTTCTACTCAATTTTAGCATCACGGTTCTGTTTTTATCTCTGTGCAAAGTTATCGAGAAATAAGCTTAAATGTAATTGTGTGTGACATAAAAATGGACCGCCAACCAAAAGTGTGGGGAATGGATTCTGTGGAACAAAAGGCAGCCTCTTGAACATTAAACGCAGTTAAAATTCCTAAGCAACTGCAAGTCCGCAAGAATCATACAGAAACTTCTATAGTTTTTTTTTATAAAATCCTACAAAAATCAGACAGTTACTTTCAATTTAATAACTGAGTTTCCAGTAAATGAATTTGGAGTTTGGACTGTGTAGCAGTCATTGTCTTTTACAGTAATTGACTATTGAAATCCGTGTGTTTTAGTGTTTTCAAATTTCCCTATCTATCCTTACTCATTTCCTAGAAAAATAGAAGCTAATAGGTTCAAGCAAACTAGTTCACATCTTTTCCTAATTCAACATTTTTAGTTTGCATCACAACTACTACTAAACTCGACTCATACCAGATCAGATATAGTCATCATTTTCTCTAATAAGCTACTAAAAACATGTAAAAGAGGTCTCAAAACTACCTTCCTCCTAATATAGAAATAGTGACATCATTCACAGAGCATTTACTTGTACTCTTGCTAGAGGGCTCTGCCGAATGAGAGCTCTGCATCGCAAGAAACGCTGGTTGCTTCGGGTGAGGAAGCTCTACAATCTCACAGCTAAGCATCGACAGCACGGTCAACGTGTTAGGCCTATCTGCTGCTATTTCTTGCACACACAAAAGGCCTATATTTGCGTATCTCACCATGTCATCTTCAATTCCAGTATCATATATGGCAGGATCCATCAAATTTACAATTTGTCCTTCATTCCACAATTTCCATGCCTGTTTGATTCCACAAGATATATTTTAATAGGTATGACATATAAAATCCAAATATGTTACATTGTCCAGAACAAAGCAACTTACATAAGCTGTAAGGGAGAGTTGTTGATCATAAAAACTAGAGTGTTTCTTCCCACTCACAATCTCTAATAATAGAACCCCAAAGCCATACACATCTGATTTTTCGGAGAATATCCCACGTAGTGCATATTCCGGGGGCATGTAGCCACTGCAACCACAAATCCATGATCAGAACTGCAATAAGAAACTTGTCACTGAAAATATTTACTTGAGAACGGAAATCAGCTCACAATGTCCCAACAACCCTTGTTGTAATGGCTTGATCATCTTTGTCACTGAAAATTCTTGCCATACCAAAGTCGGAAATTTTAGGGCTCAATGCCTCGTCCAACAAGATATTACTTGCCTTGAGATCCCTGTGGATAATCTTCAACCTTGAATCCCAATGTAGGTAAAGCAGGCCCCGACAGATCCCCTCAATAATTAATTTTCGCGTTTGCCAATTAAGAGTCTTATGCTCATGTGAACCTGAAATAGCGTTTGACCATCACATAGCACAACTCCTACTACAATTATAAAAATAAAGAGCATAGTTGCAATAGTAAAATTTTCTTAGCAACATAGGCATACCAAAGAGAAAGCTATCCAAGCTTCCATTAGGCATATATTCATAAACAAGCAATTTTTCTTCAGACTCAACACAGCAACCGAGAAGTCTAACAAGATTCCGATGCTGAAGCCTTGAAATCACCTCAACCTCATTCATGAACTCCTCGACCCCTTGGTTGGAGGATCTTGCTAGCCTTTTTACAGCAATTTCTACTCCATTTTGCAATTTCCCCTGAAGAAAAAGGAGCTCAAACCACAGCACATCACTCTCCACAAATTAAGTACAATAAATGTTGGGAGAAGATGAAATACTTTGTAGACTAGTCCAAAGCCACCCTGTCCAAGCTTGTTGATGGGATCAAAATTTCCAGTCGCAATTGATAACATTTGAAATTGAAATACACATAGTTCATCATGTTGTAGCTTGTAATCTTCAGAAGACCTTGCCTCGGCTCCCTTGTTACGCTTCCTTGCTGCAGTAAATTGAAACAAATATTAAAGAGAACATGAAAGAATATACATTTAAGTATTTACCTCTGTAATGCATTAACAGTTTAGGCAAAAAGTATGCGCACGTAGCCATAAGTGCTAACCCCAAAACCAGTGCGGTCCCAACAATTGCTGTCAACCCTTTCTTATTATGCATCAACGAAGATGACTTAGGCTTCGCGACACGAATAAACATGTCTGTGTCAAAATTTGACTTGGTTACATCAGTTAAGTTTCCAGTCCAGCGCAGGCATCCAGTTCCAGAAGAATAAGCATAAGCTGTACAAGTACAATTGCTAACGCATGCATTCCTGCATTCTATTTCTGCTTCAGACGACGAATCCCATGTGAACCGATCAGGCAACTTTACTCCCTCCATCTTCACAAACTCATCTTCTCCTTGTCCACACCTGACACTATCTTTTCTGGTGCAGCCACTGCTCCAATTTTCTCGGCTGCTTTCTGGAATAAAGCCCGGGAAACAGGTACATGACTGGCTTTCATCAGCATTACAAATGCCGAAAGGTCCACACTTAGCGTACACATCACATGCAGCACTTGTTAGCAACCATGTTACATCCCATCCCTTCTTCTCATCAGACCACACCCTCTGCTCTATGCTCCCTGATGGGCTTAAAACAAAATATTGCAAAACAGAGGAATTTGTGAGTGTAAAAGTTATATCTGAACTTCCTGGAGAATCGCCACCAATAAAAGTCCCATATGCATAGCCACGTCTAGTGAAAGGACCACTCCGGAGATAAGGATTTCCATTCTTCCAAACAAACAATTGTGGGATGCCTGATGGCTCAATGGTGAAGGTGAACCTTCCAGGTGTCGGATCATCAGGACTTGTCCACGATGTAAGCATATTCTTATTATTTCTCAAATATGTACCAATCTTCATCTTCTCTAACCAAGAATCCGAAGCATGTTGGAAGCTCTCCCAAACATATGCACCATTGGAGTTATCTTGCAGAACTAGATTCCCTGTATCCAAGAGCACAGCACTAGAATTTGCTACAGAAGATGATAGATTAGTCGACCACACAGTCTCATTTCGACCATCCAAGATCACGAGATTCCCATCTGATGATATCTGAAATGTTCCAGAGGAATCATTGAGAGGCTTGTTTCTATTAGCAACCCATACAACAGTCATCACCGGGAGATTATACATGATACCGAGGTAACGTCGGCTGCTATTTGACGGGCTGAAAAAACTTAACTTGAATCTATTTCCATTGGAAATCAAAGCTTCAGAGTTGACAAGAGATTCATTTGACTTTATGGTGTCAATGGCTGAAGAGAGTGAAAACAAACAAGTAAATATGAGTTGAAGCACAAAATATCCAAATCTGATCCTCATGAATAACTTCTCTTCTTCTTTGCAAGGACTAGAATTATACCATAACACTATAGATTTGAATATGATTCAGACATTTAGATGATATTTGAATTTTCTTTCGTTGTTGATATTTGAATTTTCTTTCATAACAGAAAGTTCGGGAAAGGTATTTTCTTTGACTCAGATAAGGAAAATCTTATGCCACCAATAATTAAACGGCACCACCACTAATGAATAAGACAACAAATAAAGCACTAAGCCACACCAATAATTGACTTGGTAGAACCGTAGAAAGGGGTAAAATGCTAGCTTATGTTTTGGCCTATAATTTTTATTGCTACTCTTTACTACACACTTCTGATTGAACAAAAAATCAATTTTACTTCTCTCGCCTGAAATTATTAACCCTTATCACTAATAATCAGATGCACTATAAAACAATTAATGACTGAAATATCATTACTCACCTCCGAATGATAAAATCCTCGCATCTATCATCGTCGTTATTATTATTATTATTATATAAAAGACGAGTTTTGGGCTAAATTGAGCAATGCCCACCTATTCTTGAATCAAGCAAACTCATTTTGTGAATATGAGGGAATAGGTGTGGAGGCTTAATTCAGCAATCAAAGAACCACCTCATTAAAGTATGACAAGATTGAAGAAGCAAGATTGTTGTATGTAATTCAATATATAAGAAAATGAAGGCAACAACAATATATATAGAGGCAAATAATTGTATCAAATAAACATACAGAACCAGGTTTTCTACCTGCCTTCAACTATAGAAATAGAGACATCATTTACAGAACCTTTACTTGACCTCTTGGTACAGGACTCTACGAATTGAGAGCTACGCATCCCATGAAAGGCTGGCCGCTTTGGTCGAGGAAGCTCCACAATCTCACTGCTAAGCATCGACAACACTGTAGACATGTTAGGCCTGTCTGCTGCAGTTTCTTGCACGCACAATAAACCTACATTTGCATATCGAACAATATCATCTTCCATTCCACTATCAAAGATGTCCGCATCCCTCAAATTCACTATCTTTCCTTCATTCCACAAATTCCATGCCTGTTTATAACCACAACATAACAAAAACTTATTAAGTTCACTATCTTTCCTTCAATCCCCAATTTCCATTCCATGCTTGTTTCATACCCACAACATTACAAAAATTTATAGTGACATGTTAAATCAAAATATACTACATTTTCCAGAACAAAGTAACTTACATAAGCTGTTAGAAAGAGTTGCTGATCATCAAAACTGGAGTTTTTCTTTCCACTCACAATCTCTAATAGCAGGACCCCGAAGCTATACACGTCCGATTTCTCAGAGAATATTCCACGTGATGCATATTCCGGGGGCATATAGCCACTGCAACCAATCAATGATCAGAATGTCAAAAAGAAATCTGTGTCAAAAAATATTTTGCTTGAATGAGGCAATCAATAAGTTCTCACAACGTCCCAACAACTCTTGTTGTGTTGGCTTGGTCATCCTTTCCACCAAAAATCCTTGCCATACCAAAGTCGGATATTTTGGGGCTAAACGCCTCATCCAACAAGATATTACTTGCCTTGAGATCTCTGTGAATGATCTTTAACCTTGAATCCCGATGTAGGTAAAGCAGGCCTCGACAAATCCCCTCAATAATAACTTTTCGTGTTTTCCAACTAAGAAGTTTATGTGTATGTGAACCTGAGAAATGGTATCCAAACTATCACCGAACAAAGAACAAATGAATTGAATTTTGTTAGACGAAGTGAAACTTGAGCATCATAGACATACCAAAGAGAAAGGCATCCAAGCTTCCATTAGGCATATATTCATAAACAAGCATTTTTTCTTCAGACTCCACACAGCAACCGAGAAGTCTAACAAGATTGCGGTGTTGAAGCCTTGAAATCACCTCAACCTCATTCATGAACTCCTCCACCCCTTGGTTAGAGGATCTTGCTAGTCTTTTTACAGCAATTTCTACCCCATTTGGTAATCTCCCCTGAGAACCAGCTACAGAATCACATTTCTTGATATAGAGCACCAAAACTGGTAATAGCTAAGTAAATCTTGAAAAAGAAGAAAATTTACTTTGTAAACTAGACCAAAGCCACCCTGTCCAAGCTTATTCGCAGGGTTAAAATTTTCTGTTGCATTTGAGAGTGCCATAAATCTAAATGTAGGTAACTCCTCAAGTTTAACACCATGCTTATCATGTTTGAGTGTGCTTTCTTCAGAATACCCTGCATCATTTCGAATAAAGTGTGTGTGTGTGTACAACAGAGCGATATGTTAAAGAAGACGAAAAGTAAAACGTGTCCACTGAGAATCGGGTTGAATGAACATATTACCTCTGTAACTTAACAAATATTCCAGCAAAAAGTATGCACATATGGCAACAAGTATAAACCCCAAAGCCACTGCTGCCACAACTATTGCTATGTGGTATTGCTTCTTATCTGCTGAGAATTACAGGAGACAAATGTTGTAGTACAGCTTATTAAACAATCAAAACATTACATAGTCAATCATGTGCATGTAAAAAAACAAGAGATGATTTACCTAGTTCTGAATGTGCCAATCGAATGTGCAAGTCGTCACCACCATAAGCAAACTTCTGAGTATCGGTTAAGTTCTGAGTCCATTGCAGACATCCGATTCCAGGAGGATATGCATAAGCTATACATAAACAATCAATCAAGCACGTGTCCCTGCATTCTTCTTCAGATAAGCGAAACAATCTAAAATGATCCGGCAACTTCAATCTCTCCACCTTTAGAAACTCATCCTGATTACCAACAAAATTGTTATGTTCGCATTGGAGTCGAGTTTTCCTAGTGCATCCACTCGTCCAGTTTCCCGCCTCCCACTCATCTTTGCTTCTAGGCACGAAGCCCCGAAGACAGGAACATATCGGTCTGTCTTGAGCATCACAGCTTCCAAAGGGTCCACACTTACCATAAATATCACACTCGTTACTTGTTGATGACCATGTTACGTCCCATCTTTTCTTCTCGTCAGACCACACCTTCTGCTCTACACTCCCTGAAGAGTTCAAGAAAACGTATACCAAAACAGATGAATTTGAAAGCATTAATGTTTGATACGGAGTTCCAGGATAATCACTGACAACCTGAAGTCCATAACGATATTGTGAGCTCATGTTCGGAATCCCAGTGTATTTCTGACCATTCCACGGACCAGTACGCCAGCAAGGATTACCATCCTTCCGAACAAACGACTGAGGTACGTCGAAAGGCTCTATGGTTAAGGTGAAACTTCCAGGTGCCGGATCATCAGGACTTTTCCAAGATGTCAGTATATGCTCCTCGTCTATTACTAAATCTGGAACAATTTTCATCTTCTCTAACCAGGAATCGCAAGCATGTTGAAAGCTCTCCCAAACATATGCACCGTTGGAGTTATCTTGCAGAACCAGATTCCCTGTATCCAAGAGCACAGCACTGAAATTAGCCACAGAAGATGAGAGATTAGTCGACCACACAATCTCCTTTCGACCATCCAAGATCACGAGATTGCCATCTGATGATATCTGAAATGTTCCAGATAAATCATTGAGAGGCTTGTTTCTATTAGCTACCCACACAACAGTCATCACCGGGAGATTGTACATGATACCGAGGTAACGTCGGCTGCTATTTGGTGGGCTGAAAAAACTTAGCTTGAATCTATTTCCATTGGAAATCAAAGCTTCTGAGTTGGCAAAAGATTCTTTAGCATTTATGGTGTCAAGGGCTGAAGAGAATGTTAAGAAACAAGTAAATATGAGTTGAAGCACATAAAATCCAAATCTGATCCCCATGAATAACTTCTCTTCATCTCTGCAAGGATACCATACTAGTATAGATTTGAATATGATTCAGACATTAGATGATAAACGTTTGACTTATTTCATTGTTGATATTGGAATTTTCTTTGATGCATGTGTACTATTGGGCAGAATAGAAAGTTCGAGGAAAGTAATTTCTTTGATGCAACAAACAGTTTAACACCACCTAAAGATAAAGACAACCAAACAAAATCATAAAGCCACAGCATTTGACTAGGTAAAAAAGAGAAAAATGCTAGCTTTGCAAAATAACACTCCCTCTGTCCCAACTAAGTTGAGTCGTATTCTTTTTTGAGACGTCTCAATAAAGTTGACTCATTTCCTTTTTGAACAAAAAACAAATCATCAAATTACTATTACTTTATTCAACTACCTACTTACTCTCTCTTTATTTTTCCTACTTCATTCATACTTTTCAACAAAATTTCTTAATCTTTGTGCCCAAAAGTTTTGACTCAATTTAGCTGGGACATGAGAGTAGTATAGATATAAATATAGCCTCTAACTTATATACTCTCCGTGCTATACTAAGAGTCTCATTTACCTTTCTGCACTCGTTTGATAAAAATGAAAAAGTAACAAAAATGGTGACAAATTACAAGGGGACGGAGGGAGTAACAAAAACTCAAATTTACTTCTGTCGCCTGAAATACATTCTTTCATTTAACCAGTTGCTTCTCCTTTATTCACATTCGTTAATAATAATCAGGGCATCTGAAATGGCACAGTGACACAGCGAACATTAAATTGAGAATCAATCGGAACTCAATTGATAAGACATTTATTTTCGTTTGATCATCAAAAGGTAGATGGAGAACTATTATTGGTTCTCTGAAAAAAAATTGATTAAATTGAACTATTACCAGTCTATTCATGCACCTATAAAATTGGAAGGAAAAACATGAGTCGATTGGGCTGCCGATTCCATCAGGAATTCGCGACAGTAATTGTTACTGTTAAGAATCGGAGTTCCGGTTCAATCTAATAACCCAAAATAGTGATAACAAAGACAAAAGACAGAAAGATAAATTGGACAATGGACACAAGAATTTACGTGGTTCGGTCAATGCGACCTACGTCCACGGCCGGAGGAGAAATTTCACTAGTAATGTGGGGATGATTACAAAAAAGGCTAACACCAATATTTTAGGATAATGGAATTAGAAAGCCTAAGCTACAAAAGAGAAAAGAAGGCAGAAGCTTTGAAGCTTTGTTCTGAAGTAGTAGTGGTTGCCCCAAAGGCATTCTCCCATGCTCCTTTTATAGGCAAAATGGATGGAGAGAAAGTCCACAATGTGTGCTCCCAAATATCACGTACACACTCACAAATCTCCACATATATGACTTGCATTTCAGCTAGAAATAAGGAGCCATAATCTTCAGAAGACAAAGTTGCTATGCCTAAGTCAAAAAGGTAAGGCTAAGCATTTAAGGCATAGCCACCCTACAAATCTCCACCTTGACTTAAATGCAAAATACTAGTGAATTTTTATCACTTCCGGCAAAGCCCCAACGGGCTAATTCATCACTTCTGAAAGACCGATCAAGTCCAAGCATTGCTTGAACTTGTACACCGGAAGGGCCTTCGTAAACATATCAGCAGGATTGTCCTTGGTGTTGATCTTTTGAACAAGGACTTTCTTATCTGCAATGACATCACGAATAAAGTGATACTTAACGTCAATATGCTTAGTCCTCTCATGATACATCTGATCTTTAGTCAAATGAATTGCACTTTGACTATCACAAAAAATGGTAGTAACGCCTTGTTGTAGAGTTAATTCACCGAATAAACCTCTCAACCATAATGTTTCTTTGATTGCCTCAGTAACCGCCATATATTCTGCTTCGGTGGTAGACAATGCCACCACATGTTGTAAAGTAGCTTTCCAGCTAATTGCACAACCTCCAATACAAAATACATAACCTGTAAGAGACCTGCGTTTATCGAGATCACCGGCGTAGTCTGAATCTACAAAACCAACCAATGTATTATCATTTCTACCAAACTCTAAACAAGTGTTAAGAGTACCCTTCAAGTATCTGAGAATCCACTTCACCGCTTGCCAATGTTCTTTTCCTGGGTTAGCCATATACCTGCTTACAACACTAACAGCTTGTGAAATATCAGGACGAGTACAAACCATTGCATATATAATACTGCCAACAGCCCTAGAGTAGGGAACTCGTGCCATATAATTCTCTTCTTCTTTCGATGTTGGTGACTGAGCAGCAGATAGCCTGAAATGGCTAGCAAGAGGAGTACTTACTGATTTGGCATCGTGCATGCCAAATCTCTCCAAAACTTTCTTAAGGTAATTCTCCTGGGTCAGGAATAACTTACCAACTCCTCTGTCACGTCTAATCTCCATACCAAGAATCTTTTTAGCTGCTCCCAAATCTTTCATCTCAAATTCACCACTTAACAAGGCCTTCAATTGATGAATTTCTGCAAGATTCTTAGCTGCAATGAGCATGTCATCAACATATAACAATAAATAAGTGAATGAGCCATCATTCAACTTCCGAAAGTAAACACAACTATCATACTTGCTCCTGGAGAAACCATGACCCAACATAAAAGAATCGAACCTTTTATACCATTGTCTTGGAGATTGCTTTAATCCATATAAGGATTTCTTTAGCAAACATACCTGATCTTCCTTTCCTTCAACTTCAAAACCTTCGGGTTGCTTCATATAGATTTTCTCATCTAATTCACCATGTAAGAACGCCGTCTTGACGTCAAGCTGTTCTAGCTCTAAATCATACATGGTCACCAATGCAAGTAGTACACGAATAGAGCTATGTTTAACAACAGGTGAGAAAACATCATTAAAATCTACACCTTGTACCTGACTGAAGCCCTTTGCAACCAATCGTGCTTTATACCTTGCATCCTCAACACCTGAAGCAACTTCCTTCTTCTTGAAGACCCATTTGCATCCAACTATTTTCTTACCCTTCGGCGGCTGCACAAGAGTCCATGTAGCATTTTTGTGCAGAGATTCCATTTCTTCATTCATAGCTACCACCCATTTGTCTGAGTGTGCACTTTGGATCGCTTCCAGATAAGTGGAAGGTTCACCATCTCCACCTGTTTCTTGTGCCACTGTTAAAGCGTATGAAGCTACATCAACGTACCTTTGTGGTAGTCGAATCTCTCTTCTTGGTCGGTCTCTAGCTATGGAATATTCTTGTTCCTCACGTTCATCTTCAATAAGAGCTGGATCTATTTCATTTTCTCGACCCGTCCCTCTAGTAGAAGAATTTTGAGAAGAATCTGAAGTATCTATCTCTAACTCCACATTACTTTGTTCACTACCCCCCTTTTCTAAATTATAAGGATTACAAGACTCATTTCTAGAATACAACATGGAGGTTTCGTCAAATGTTACATCTCTACTAATTACAAATTTGGGTGAATTGGGATCAGGACAATATAATCTATATCCTTTCACCCCTGAAGCATAACCAAGGAAAATACATTTCTTAGCTCTAGGCTCTAACTTTCCCTCGTTTACATGCATATAAGCAGGACACCCAAAAATTCTCAAATTAGAGTAATCAGCAGGATTACCTGACCAAATTTCCTCTGGAGTCTTGAAATCAAGAGGAGCACAAGGAGCGCGGTTGACAATGTAGCATGCAGTAGCGATGGCTTCTGCCCAAAAATCTAAAGTCAACCCGGCATTAGAGATCATACATCTAGCTCTCTCTAGAAGAGTCCGATTCATGCGCTCGGCCACACCATTTTGTTGAGGTGTCATCCTGACCGTGCGGTGTCGAGCGATTCCTTCATTCTTGCAAAAATCGTTGAACTCGCTTCCACAAAATTCCAAGCCATTATCAGTCCGTAACCGCTTGATGTGTTTTCCTGTTTGCTTTTCAATCAATATTTTCCACTGTTTAAATGTTAGGAAAACATCACTTTTCTGTTTAAGAAAATAGACCCAAACTTTCCTCGAATAATCATCAATGAAAGTTAACATATATCGGGCACCACCTTTAGAGGGTATGCGAGAAGGACCCCACAAATCAGAATGAATGTAATCCAAAGTACCTTTTGTTTTATGAACAGCTGGTGTTTGGAAGCTAACTCTCTTTTGTTTCCCAAACACACAGTGCTCACAAAATTCCATCTTACCTGTACTTTGACCACAAAGGAGGCCTCGCTTACTTAACAAGGTTAAGCCTTTCTCGCCCATGTGCCCA
This sequence comes from Salvia hispanica, assembly GCF_029641045.1. Classification (NCBI taxonomy): domain Eukaryota; kingdom Viridiplantae; phylum Streptophyta; class Magnoliopsida; order Lamiales; family Lamiaceae; genus Salvia; species Salvia hispanica. The sequence continues at coordinate 21,710,174 of NC_142694.1, read as the reverse complement.
AGCCGCATGTGCCACAATCTTGTGGTATCAGCTTTTGGAGTAGAAGAGACTGCAACTACACCTGTAACAGTAGATCCCTGCAAAACATACAAGTTTCCAGACCTGCAAGCTTTCATCACAACAAGAGCACCTTTGGTTATCTTTAAAACTCCACCTTCAGCCGAGAACCTGCACCCTTGTGCATCAAGAGTACCTAAAGAGACAAGATTTCTCTTCAAGTCCGGAACATGTCTAACATTAGTGAGTGTTCGGATAATACCGTCAAACATCTTGATTTGAACTGCACCTTTACCAACAACCTTACAGGGGGCGTTATTTCCCATCAAAACATATCCACCATCATAAGATTCATAAGTAGAAAAACAATCTCGGTTAGGACAAATGTGGTAAGAACAGCCCGAATCTAAGATCCACTCATCACTAGACCTCACAACATTTGCTGAGGCAATAAAGACAGTTCCATCACTTTCATCTGCAGCTACACTAGCTTCGGCAGTGTTATTGTTCTGGCTATTGTTATTTTTCTCCTTATTTTTTAATTTAAAACAGTCAGCCTTGATGTGCCCTTTCTTCTTGCAGTAATTACATTTTTTATTTGCATGCTTCGATTTTGACTTTCCTTTAGATCTATTTTCAAAATCTTTACTCTCTGATCTACCCCGCACAAATAAACCCTCTGCCTGACCACTACTAGATTCCCCTGTGATGTCCCTATCTATCTGCTCTTTTGACTTTAAAGCAGATTTGACACTATTATATGAGATGGTATCTTTCCCATAAATCATAGTATCCCGAAAATGTTTTAAAGATGGGGGAAGGGAACACAATAATAGTATGGCCTGATCTTCTTCACTAACCTTAACATCTACATTCTCCAAATCAATAATGACTGAGTCAAATCTATCTAGATGAGAGATTATAGATGTACCTTCTGTCATTCTCAAGCTATATAGCTTCTGTTTCAGATAAAGTCGATTTTCCATGGTCTTCTTCATGTAAATCGCTTTCAATGAATCCCACATTCCTTTTGCTGTCGTCTCTGCAGCAACTTCCGCCAAAACCTCATATGCGAGATTTAATATGATTCCTGATCTGGCCCGCTTGTCCAACTCTGCAAACTCCTGCAGCGTCATCTCTGATGGCTTCTCCTCCACTCCCTGGAGTGCCAGCTCACAACCGTCCTGAATGAGGATGGCCTCCATCTTGAGTCGCCACATTGAAAAGTTAACATTTCTGTCAAACTTTTCAATTGACGTCTTTGTTATCGTCATGGCTAAAGATTATTTCAGAACCGGAAAACCGGCTCTGATACCAGTTTGTTAAGAATCGGAGTTCCGGTTCAATCTAATAACCCAAAATAGTGATAACAAAGACAAAAGACAGAAAGATAAATTGGACAATGGACACAAGAATTTACGTGGTTCGGTCAATGCGACCTACGTCCACGGCCGGAGGAGAAATTTCACTAGTAATGTGGGGATGATTACAAAAAAGGCTAACACCAATATTTTAGGATAATGGAATTAGAAAGCCTAAGCTACAAAAGAGAAAAGAAGGCAGAAGCTTTGAAGCTTTGTTCTGAAGTAGTAGTGGTTGCCCCAAAGGCATTCTCCCATGCTCCTTTTATAGGCAAAATGGATGGAGAGAAAGTCCACAATGTGTGCTCCCAAATATCACGTACACACTCACAAATCTCCACATATATGACTTGCATTTCAGCTAGAAATAAGGAGCCATAATCTTCAGAAGACAAAGTTGCTATGCCTAAGTCAAAAAGGTAAGGCTAAGCATTTAAGGCATAGCCACCCTACAGTTACTGACGGCTTCAACAAATTGATGCGAGCGCGATTTCGGCCACCACTGACTCTTCCATGACATTGGCGGCTGTGGTGATGTTACCTCCAGCTCAACCAGAATACGGCATGGAAGTATGGAACGTAAGTAGTCCTTGGGATACTAATCTCTACTAAAATTAAAAACTTCACCGTCCCAACTAAGTTGAGATGAAACTTTGACATAGAGATTAAGAAATTGGGTTAGACGTAGGAGGAGAAATGGATAAAGTAGGAAAGATAAACAAGATCGATAGTGTAATAAAGTAAGAATGAATTAGATGTTTTTTTTTCTTGTTAAAAAAGAAATGAATTAACTTAGTTGGGAAATCCCAAAGAAGAATACGACTCAAACTTAGTTAGGACCGAAGGAGTACTTTTATAAATTTTTTAATTAATAAAAAATATCATAAATTTTTATAGATCAAATATCATATCTGACTAATGTAGGTTGCTTTTTTAAAGGCAAAACTACATCAACATTGCTTTTCTACGTGGTTTTTTTATCCCATTTGCCATGTGCTTAAAAAGTAATCTAAAATGTCATAAATGTTTCGCAGTTGTGCATGTGGAATAAGTTTTCTTCAAGCCATGTTCGTTTAACGAGAAAGTAAAGTTAGTAAGGAAAATGATTCCAGAGAAAATGAATCCTAGAAATACGATTCCTAACATCTTTACTTTCCCGTATTTGAAAAATATAAATTTTTAATTTTTTTATTTAATTGAACAATTATTTTTTATTGATATAATGATTATAATAATATAATTTTTTTTAATAGCTTATTAATTAAAAATATAATGATAATAGTTATATTATTTTTTTAAATTTTTTTTATTATTATGATGGATAATTTAAATATGGATTTTGAATTATATAAATATAATAATAAATTATAATTATAATTATTTACTATATTATAATAAAAAAATAATATAATAGTAATAAATATAATTATTATTATAACTACACTATTTATGGATATTATAATTGAATAAAACTGTAACTTTGTTATTTAATTTATAAATAATTAGTATTAGTATTATCATTCTTTAATAAATTATTTATTATTTTTATGATGATAACCATTATAAATTATAAATATAATAAAGTTATACTTAGTTAAATATTGAAATATGTAGCAATCTTAAAAGTGAGAAAAGGAATATCTGCTAAAAGTTAGGATTGTACTAAGGTTCTTGTTTTGAAGGTTTTGATTACTTTTTTAGTATAATTAAAATTAAAATAAACGTAAAAATGTGAAATTTAAGGAATTAGATTTCTTTCCGGAAACCAAAGAGAATGTAACATAAGAAATGTAAAGTAGAATCTGGTGTGCATAATTATGTTTGACAGACACAGTGATGATGTTCCTTCAACTCATTCCATCCTTACACTAGTCCACCATGCCTCCTGCCTTGACACAGACACCATCACCACATCTCTAATCCTCAAAGACTCCGACACCCTCCACTCCGCCGCCCCAACGCCACCACCCGCCGCCGCTACCTCGGCATATGGTACTACCTCCATCACCTGGATCGCCAACCGCCACACCCCACTCAACGATTCCCTCTCCATCTCCCCAGCCGCCTCACCACCGCCTCCGGCCTCCTCATCTGGTCCTCCTACGCCGCGCCCTCGCGCGTTAACGTCACGGCTCAGCTCGTGTTGAGAGACTCCGCCACCGGAATCATCTCATGGGAGAGCCACAAAACGCCCGTGGATACCTTCCTACCCACAACCCCAAAACGGGGAAACGGGTCGACTTGAATTCGACACCTCGGGCCTATACGCCGTCGGCATTCCTCAGATTTTCATATGGAATGTGGCGAAGCGGGCCCTGGAACGGGAGGATTCTGACGGGAGGAAGATGGGACTTACTATTTCAGTAGAAACTTCAGACAGAGCTTTGTATCGAGGATGGGGTTCTGGTGGAGGCGGCCTGGGATGATCGGAAGCGTGATTGGGAAGTGAAGTGGACCGGGCCGGGCCAGGAATGTGACTTGCACAACAGGTGCGGCCCGTCTGCGATCTGCTACGATCATAGCACGCCAATTTGTGCTTGTTTGAAAGGTTATGAGCCGAGAAATGGAGTGGAATGGGGCAAGGGGATTTGGTGTGGTGGTTGTGTGAGGAAGAGTGTGTTGCAGTGTGAGAGAGAGAATAATGTGACTGATAAGGATAGAGGGGATGGATTTATGAAGGTGGGATTTGTCAAAGTGCCGGATTTTATGCAGTGGATGTCAGGTTTGGAAACTGAGTGTGAGAGCTTGTGCTTGACGAATTGCTCATGCTTGGCCTATGCGTATGATCCTGGCATTGGTTGTATGTTTTGGAGTGGAGACTTGATCGATCTTCAGATGTTTCCTGGCAATGCTGGCTCTGATTTCTATTATCGTGTTGCCTATACCGATGCTGTTACTGGTAAGGATCTCGTTTACCAGTTTCTTTTGTCTATTCAGGCTAATCATGTATAGTAGTAGTTGTTGTTAAAACAATGTTTGTTTGTTTGTTTTAGACAAGGAGAAGAGCAATGGACGAGTAGTCATTATAGTTTCAGTTGTTGCAAGCTTTGTGGTTGCATCAATTTGCCCAGCTTTCACTTGGTGGACTTGCAAACGAAAAGGTTGGATTTAGAGTAGATGAGTGAATTTATTATAATCGAGTAGATATTTATGAACTTATGTTTCTTGCTAAATAGGAGAAAACAGAACTTCTGCAAATGTAAAGGGAAGAAACAGCCCATCTAATTTGAGAGAGGTTGTGCTTCCAAGTGATATGGATAAGTTTAGAATTGAAGAGCTGCCGTTGTACAGTTTTGAGATGATAGTAACTGCAACTAGCAATTTCGACACGAGGAATATGTTAGGAATGGGAGGTTTTGGTCCAGTTTATAAGGTGACTATTGCTTTCATCTTAGCTAGATTATGTATACACTTGAAAGGGGTTCTGAAAATGGTGTGTGTTGGTAGGGAAGCATGGCCAACGAAGACATGATTGCAGTGAAGAGGCTCTCAACATCGTCCGGGCAAGGGTACAAGGAGTTCATGAACGAAGTGTTGGTGGTATCCAAACTCCAACATCGGAATCTAGTGAGGCTGTTGGGATGTTGTGTCGAGAGAGGAGAGAAGATGTTGATCTATGAATACATGCAGCATAGAAGCTTAGATTTGTATCTCTTTGGTTAGATTGATTTCTGTTTTGAAGATTCAGTTCTTTGCTACCATTCAAGAATCTTTATGCACAAAAGGTTTCATCATTTGTGTTCATCTGCAGATAAAGCACACGACAAACAGTTCAATATCATGGAAGGCATCAGGAGAGGCCTATTGTATCTCCACAGGGACTCAAGGCTGCGAATATTTCATCGTGATCTCAAGCCTAGCAATGTCTTACTAGACGAGGATCAGAACCCGAAGATTTCAGATTTTGGCATGGCGAGGATATTTGGAGGCAACCAAGATTAAGCCAACACTGGCAAAGTTGTGGGGACTTAGTGTATATATATACACCTATAAAATTGAGAATATATAGTGATTTCCAACTAAAACAGAGTATTTTGTAGTGGGTATATGTCTCCAGAATACGTGATGGGGGGCAAATTTTCGTAGAAATCTGATGTTTTTAGCTTTGGAGTGATTGTGTTGAGATGATAAGCGGGAGGAGGAACACGAGCTTCTACAACGAAGAACTCTCGTTAGGGCTTCATGGATATGTAACCCTAGGTTTAAATGATCATATAATAATGTTTACGTACTCGTTTGTTGGTGTTGTGTCAAGGCATGGAAGGTTCGGAATGAAGGGAATGTGGAGGATTTCGTTGATATGGAAATATATAGTCCAAATTTGAAGGGAGAGATAGTGAGATGCTTACACATTGGTCTCTTGTGTGTTCAAGAATTGCCCACGAATAGGCCTATTATATCGACTCTTCTGTTGATGCTGAGCACTGAGATCGCTGATCTTCCGTTGCCGGAGCAGCCCGTCTTCACCGATCAGTGGAGCCGTTGGCCGACACAAACACCATCAGCCAATCAGGTCACTCACACCGCGATGGAGGAAAGATGATGATGAGAAATATAGGCCTTGATTATATAATAAAAACATGTTTGATAGAGAAGATAATTCATCTATATGTGGAATTCTATGACCAAAAGAAATTTTTATATTTGATCGTTGAATTCCAAACATAATGAGTTATCTTCCTTACCAAAAGAAATTTTTATATAAATGTACATATAAACTAGTGGAGTTCATGTAGGATGACATGACAGATATATTGCAAAAGAAACGATTACATATATTTGTTCTTTCCTATTTTTTTCTATGTTCACCAAAAAATTTCTTACTTTTTTCGTCTCACAATAGAAGTCATATTTGGTTTGACCACGAATTTTAAGAAATGTAAAGAAAAATGGATTGAATAAGTTAGTCAAATTTGAATTTCACTTTTATGCTATTAGTTTTATAATAAAATATGATTAGAATAAGTTGTGGAATGTGAGCCTACTTATCATTTATGATAAAAGAAAAATATAACTCTTACAGTGGGACAAAATATTTTGCAATGTTCGTGATTTTAAAGTCCCATTTTACTGTAGTGCAAAGTAGTTTGATAGATTCTATGAAATTTGGAGAATTAAATGCATAGAAAATTATTGAAGAAGATTGAGAAAACAGCCATTAAAAAAGAAAAAGAAGAGAAATCGTTGAACAAAAGAGGAGATATAATTCGGAATTTTCTCTAATGACTACATTGTGAAAATCTGTACTAACTAATAAATTCTAAACAATAAGTGCTTTTTTATTTTTTTTGTGTTAACAGCCCCTCAAGTTGGAAGCATAACAAATGCGACAAAAACATCAAACCATAAAAAAATTACCAACATCTCAATTCCATTCTAACGGACAAGCTTCCAGATCTAAATAGTCCAAATATAGTTCAACAAGAGCTTGGCGTCCAAATATAGTACGGATTTTAAGAAATACTCCCTCCGATTCATATTAATAGAGTCATTTTTCTATTTAGGAAAGTTCCAAGTTAACTGAGTCATTTTTACTTTTGGCAAAAAGTTAATTCTCTCTTATCTCTATTACTTTATTCTTTCTTATTTTTTTCACCATCCATTTAACATACTCCATCCATTCACAAAAAATAGAGCAATTGGTGTATGACACGAGTTTTAATATAGAATTGGTCAAGTAAGAGAGAAGGGAAAAAAATAAGAGAGAAGGAAAAAAAGTAAGTGAAAAGTAGTGTTAGTGGAATGATGTGTAGGGTTATTATTTGTTGAAAACTTTCTATAAATGAATGTGCTCTATTTTTTGTGGACGGCCAAAAATGGCAAATGTGCCCTATTTTTTGTTGACGGCTTAAAATGGTAAATGTGCCCTATTTTTTGTGGACGGAGAGAGTACTATTCTTAAACTCCGTGCCGAAAAGAAATGCATTTATTAATAAGGAACAAAGAGTGAAGAAAAGTGGATTGAAAAAATTTAATGGAACGTGAATTCCAATATATATTGATTTTAAAATGTAATATTAAGTTTATAACATAATGCGAGTAAAATGAGTCATTGAATTATATCCAACATACCAGGTCACTATATTATTTCAACCCAAGTAGTATTAAAATTCACTTGCATATATTCAAAAGAGTGATATGCTTGTAAGATATCTAAGCGAATAAAATATTTTTTTTCAAATATCTAGATTAAGAGTAAACGCAAATAGACCAACCGCAGTGGCCGTCCGTGCAACACGGCGCAGCCGCAGCTGTCTATTGCAAGCCGAAGGGGTGCTATGGTGGGAGGAGGACCATCAAGTATCCGGCGGAGCCGTGTGGTGGGTGGCGGGAGAGACGGTGGTGTTGCGTCGGTCTATTGCAGCAGCGCAACTGCCGAGACGGTATTTTTCAAAAAAAAATATTTATTTATTTATTTATTTTAAATTTTTATCTATAAAATATCTATTATCAATTCATTTTTTTTCATTTCATTCTATTCTGTTTATTTTTGTCCAATTAATTTTGTTTTAATCCAATTAAAATATACCATCAATTAAAAAAAAGGTAATTTGTGACTATAGTATGGCTGGATAAAATTTTATGGCTAAGCCATGACTTTGATGGGTATGACTTGACAAGTTTCTGTGGCTAAGCCATGACTTTGATGCCATGCCACTATTGTGGACCACTCTTAGAATTCGGATCTAACTATTTCGCTATATCCAACGTCTAAAAAATTATCAAATGCAGTTTTTTATTGAACAATTATTCGTCGAACCCATGTTATTTACACATTCCAAAAAATTATCAAATGCTGTTTTTTATTGAAAAATAATTCGTAGGTCCCATGTTATTTACACATTCCAATCATAAATTTTTAGTAATTAATTTTTTAATATAATCAAATTCATGTTTTAAGGGTATGGATAGATCATGTAATAAAAAGACATTTAGTAATTAATCTTAATATATTTATTAAATATTTTAATTCTTCTTAAAATAAAAATAGTGTCAATAGTTTAAACCAAAATTTAAAATACCAATAACATGAGACATATTCCTTCTATTTCCAAATAATATATTAGCTTTTTTATTTTGGATCGTCCAATGAAATTGGAGAAAGTCTAAGAGTACTAGCAGTGGTAACCGATCACAAGGGCCGAGCGATCGGTCACCACATCAGTTCCCACCGGCTCCCATTATGGAGTGGGAGCTGATGAACACCTCCAATTGCCTCCCGCCCAGTGCCACTCTAGCGCCTCAGCCGATGGGCGATCGGCTCTTCATAGGCGCTGCCATCGGCTCCAATTGTTGGGAGAGGAGGCCGATAATTTATTTATTAAATTTCTTCTCCTATAAATATCTCACAATCTCATTCATTTCACACACCACATCCTTTTCTACTCGCATTTTTTTCTCTCATATTTATTGTATTTTTTAAAAAAATTTGCTTCTCGTTTTATTTTTTTTTTCCAATGTTGTAATACATCGAAAAATTAATTTATTCATGTATTTTAACTTAATTAAATTATTTAGACATTGATATAAAAAATAAAATAAAATAGTGATGATCTAAAAATGAAATGAAGTCTAAGATAGGCTCTAAGATGGGCTCTCATTACAGGGATTGGATTGGCTCCAAAGATGGGACACCACTATCCCAAAATCCACAAAGAGTACTTTCATTACTTTTTTTTTTTTCTCTTTCTCTTAATTTTCTTATCTCTCTCAATTTACGAATTTCTCTTTAAAACCTGTACAACTTTGTCTATGTTTAGGGGAAGAAGTGAGTAAATAGTACTTCATCCGTTCCACAAAAGATGTCACACTTTTCTTTTTAGCTTGTCTCACAAAAAATGTCACATTTCTATTATTAGAAAAAGTTCTCTCATATTAATATAAAAATTTATATTTTTTTTCTCCATTTAATACACAAAACAAAACTTAATAAAATCTCGTGCAATTCCACAAGTCGTAAATTTTTTTTCTCCATTTAATACACAAAACAAAACTTAATAAAATCTCGTGCAATTCCACAAGTCTGACGTCTTTTGTGGGAAGGAGTCCTAATCCTAAAACTTTTAAATGTTAACTCGTAGATTGGTTGTAGCTCGCTCTCTTCATTGTACCAACAATTTTAGGCTCATTCTTCTAGCCTCTAGGGTTTCTTGAGACATCAATTTTCACCCAAATTGAAGGTTAAAACCATTCATCAAATCTCGTAATTTCTTGAATCGGTCGATATGCCTCAGAGACACTCAAAGAACAACAACGATTTAGCATTCTTCACGTACGATGAGAAGCGGAAGCTTGGTTACGGCACGCAGAATGAGAGATTGGGAAGAGACTCCATCAAGCCCTTCGACGCTTGTTCACTCTGCTTGAAGCCCTTTATTGACCCTCTCTCCTGCACCAAAGGCCACATTTTCTGCAAAGAGTGCATTTTGGAATGCCTTTTAGCCCAGAAGAAAGATATCCACAGGTGATCTTTGCTATTGGATTCACATTGAATTAGTGTGATTTTGTTTGTTTTCTGAGCTAGCGAAGTTAGGTTGTTAATTTGTGTACATGTTGTTGATTTGTGTTGCCTACAGTAGTTTGTTAATTTGTGTTCATGTTATTAGATTTATATTGAATTAGTGTGATTGTGTGTTTGTTTTCTGAGCATTATGTTGAATTCTTAGTGAAGTTAGGGTATTGGAATTCAAAGCCTATTTGGGGAAATTGTGATGTTTAAGAATTCTGTTTTCAAGTGCAGAAAGTCAGCAGCCCATGCTGCTCAACAGAAACAGGAAAAAGAAGATGAAGAAGACAAGCTTATGCTGCAAAAAGCTCGAGAGCTCGATGCGTTTGATCAGCAGAACCACGGGGCGATACCACAGTACAACGATAAGAGCTACAGTCGAGACAAAAACAGTTTCCATGGAGCCAACAGTGTGAAGACGACCTCATACGAAGAGGAAGCACTCCGTACAATGAAGGCTTTTTGGCTACCTTCTGCAACACCCGAAGCTCCTATCAAAGTGCACGCTCCGTCAACAGACACGAAGTGCCCTGAAGGGAACGAAAAGCTCAGGCTGAAGACGCTCTTCCCCGTGGTTTTCACAGAAGACGCTAACGAAGAGAAGAGATCAACTTCTCTTGACAAAACTTATATCTGCCCTAGTTGCAAGGTCACGCTGACAAATACACTCGCGCTCGTGGCCTTGAGTTCTTGCGGGCACGTCTTCTGCAAGAAGTGCGCTGACAAGTTCGTTGCTGTCGATAAGGTTTGTCTAGCCTGCGACAAGCCTTGCAAAGAGAGGCATCTTGTGAATCTTGCCAAGGGTGGGACTGGTTTTGCAGGCCATGGAGATCATCTCGAAGCCAAAGACTTTAAACATTTAGGTAGCGGATCGGGCCTCGGGCTTGTTAGACCAGCAACCAAGACTTGATCTGGAGACAGTTGGAGGTGTTTTTATGTATCATATATTTTGTAATGCAAGAGAAAGGTGCCAGATTGTATCAGAAATTCTGAGTTTCTAATTCAACCATTAATCTTAATTCGAGTGTTTTCCAAATTCTTCATTATTCTTTTTTATCAGTGATGGTTTTGTCTCAAGATAAATTGTTTTCACCACTGCATATTAGCAAATCATGTTGAAATACTTCAATTTCTTAATAGTGAAATTCTTATTCCTAGAATTGATAAGTAACACAAATTTGTGAATACATTAAAATATAAATACAATTAGATTTGAATAAATCTTAATATTTCTCCTAACCTTTGTTTAATTTTTTTCATTTTTACTACCCACAGTCACAACTTACAATTCATGAAAATTCAAGTAGTTGAGAGGTCTTTGTTGGTGCAAAAAATGTTTAAAATAATCACAACTTGGCAAGAAATGGCAAACTGAAGCACCAACAATCACAACTTGCTTTCCCCAATTTCAATATGAAAACTGCATACAAGTCTTCTAGCATTACCATTTACAAGCTCTAGCAATCCCCTCTATCCAAATCTGTAAACTTGAGAAGGTTTTGCTAACTCCCAGTCTATTCTTTTCTGAGTAATGTAAGTTGTTATATTAGTATGATAAATCCTAATTCATTCTTCTCTTAGTATCTCTAGTTTGTAGGTAAAACTCTATTTCCCATTGCTTCTCACAACATGGAGCCACCAACCACTAAGCCATTCTCTTTGACAAAGATATGTTAAAGAGTCTCAACATGACAAGAAAACTTGCAGACATAAAGGGACTAAATAATTCATTCTCTCTGAAAGAAACAAAGTGTAAAAATCATCACTGAACAAGGACTAATAAGTAGAGCAACAGATACTGGCGTGAGAAAGCATAATCACGGGTATTTCAAACTTATATTATGAACACGTTAAGATGAGAACGTTCAAGAATAATGCCGAGTGCCAATATGGTCTAACAAAAAAGCTTCAATCTTAGACATCATAAGAGTCACCAATAAAAGTGAAGCAACTCTTAAACCCTTAACTCTGGATAAGGCCCAAAATAAGTCATGAAGATTAGAAATTAAGAATGTACTGTATAAATTCACCATCACTGTCATCCTTGTTTGCACCAATACTATACCTCACCGCCGTATCAAAAATCAACACCGGATCTTCCTCTGCACATCAGATTTTTTCAAACAGTCAGCCGAAATCCACAATAACACGAATGAAGACGCAATGCAGCCCTAGTTCCTTGTGCCAATATCCATTTGACAGAGTTAAAACCTCATTTCAAGGATGCATCATTAATAACCAATCCATCTTTCGTCGAGACGCAACTAGTGCAACCACAATGCCCTAATTCCTATTGGAGATATTTCCAAGACATGTGCATGCAGAAGATGTTGGCTTACAAAGCTGACAATATCAAACTAATATTGCAGTCGACGATCATAACAGAAAACGTTCAAGAAACATGCACAAAAAGGAAAAGGAAAAGCAGGGCATACCAAGACATAAGAGTCGGGTGAAACTCCAACCAAAGACAATCCAGGAAATACACGCTGTTTTAAACACATTCAACATATCAAATACGACTATCAAAATCAGAGACATACATATACATACATTAGACATACATCGAGTTGTTTCTTGAGATTGTTAGGCCACTTTTTGGGGCGGCGGGAAGGCTTGGCCGCGGTGAAAGCGTAGAGATCCTCCTCGATTTCTTCCCTCGTCAGCGAAATCCAGAGCTTCTTTTTCGAACTCGAGTTTCCATCACTGCCTGTTTGCCTTTGCGACCGCAGCATCCACGGCTTCTTCGCCTCCCCACTCTCCTCCTCCTCCTCCTCATCATCATCGGAATCCAAGTTGTGCAATGCTTGCGATTTCATCGGAACAACAAAATAACCCTTTTTTCTTATTTCAAATTCTTGTTTCTTTGAAAACAGAGGAGGTGTATGCGAGGCAATGAAAATAGAGGATGATGAAGATTTAAAGAGGGTGTGAAACGGCGCATATATCAATCGGGCCGATACAACGGGTTTTGGATCAACTCTGTTTGGGTTAATCCGAGCTAATTGACTTTTGATTTTTTCTTATTTGAAACTTACAACCCTAATCATAATCGTTCGGGTTTCGGTCTTGCCTAACATAGTACTAATATATAACGATAAAAGTTAGTTATATTTATAGAATGTTTGAAATATATTCCTTTAAAATTTATATAACTAAAATAAAACACAATAATAGTTTACCAAAATTTAAAACATATTTTAAAATTTTAAATTTATTTATCTGTTACTCTCTTTACTAAGATGGAACTCATTCTCCACTTACATACTTTATTTACTTTTTTCTTTTTATTTCTTACTCTACCGATTGTGCATTGAAACTCATGTTCAACCAAAAATGTATGTTCTTATGTATATTAAATATAAAATTATAGTGCTCAACCAAAAGTGTATACTCTTGTGTATATTAAATATAAAATTACAGATTAATTTTTTGTGTAGCTATTTATATTATGAAAATCATAAATAAAAATATAAAAAATTGAATTAGGTATCAAATAAGTATGACAGAATAATAACATATCGAGTTAGTATGAAATGTAACATTAACCTATTTTGTCAATGTTAAGATGGAAATTGCATATGCATGATATGTAGAATCATTTACGATATCAGAAAATATATTGCCTGAAGTAATGTATTAAAAAAGAAGAGGTTTATAAAAGGGACTGTTTTAATAAACATAAAAACAAAAATTTCCGTTGCCGGGACTTGAACCCGGGTCTCTCGGGTGAGAGCCGAGTATCCTAACCAACTAGACTACAACGGATTATTGATTACAATTCGTCGTACAATGTGAAATTTAGTTGTTAGTTACAAAGTTGGACAAAAATAATTTGTTTCTTTTCTCTAGTTCACATTTGTCAGCAGTAGTGAAATACTCCCTCTGTCCCATTAAAAATGCAACGTTTTCCTTTTTTGGTTGTCCCATTAAAAATGAAACGTTTCCTTAAATGTAAACAACTCTATCTCTACTTTTTCATCTCTCCTACTTTACTCTCTCTTCATTAACTCACAAAATAACACTGCATAAAATCCCGTGCCGATTCTCAAATGTTGCATTTTAAGTGGGACGGAGGGAGTATATAACACAACTTAATATAGGTCTTGTAAGATTAAATAGTATGGAATTTTTTATTATTATTTGCTTGGTTAAATTAGTAGTAGTAAAAAAATTTATATTGTGTTTGATTGACTAAATTATGACAAGCTTGAAACTGAAAAACATTAAAAACTAAAAAATTTTAAATTAAAGTTTGTTTATTTGAATATATTGTAAACTTAATTATTTAAACTAAAAAACTTGCTTATATCAATATGAATTAATCGAAAACTCAAAGTTATAGAGTTTTTTATTATCTTAAAAACTCACAATTAAGCGAAATTAACATCATTTTTATACCTGAGAAGTTTTTACTAGGATTTTATTAACATCACTTTTGCTGTAAAATAGAATTGAAATGTGGATATGTAAATATTAAAAAGACTACGTGATGAACTGCTTAATTCAAAATATTACTTATAACCTTATTATTATATACTCCATTCATCCCAAGTTACTTGAATCGTATTTCATTTTTTATTGTCACAAGTTACTTGAGTCATTCTCTTTTTTGACTAAACACAAAACATCTAATGATACTTACTTTATTCTTTCTTTTACTTTATTCTCTTTTTCTTACTTTATTCTCACAACTTTCTTAAATCTTGTGTCGAAAAAAAACGCCTCAGTTACATGGGACGGAGGGAGTAGTAAAAGAAACACATCTCTTCCTATTCTAACAAATCTAAATTGATTACATAGAAACTCTAGCATCTAAAAAAGGAAAGCTCACCAATTCATAATCTTTGGTTTTGTCTTCATCTTCCAACAAGCTTGGCTTATGATAAATTGTAGATACAACTACTGTGATAAACAAAGATGGAGGTCTGGCGCACTTAAACTTCAGCAGGTAAGAATGAACGCATACAAATGAGCTTGGTTATAAGAGAAGTTGAAGAAGATGTTGGTAAATCTATTTATCTATGGAGACAATAAATCAATCTTAGAGCACTAGGCAGGGAGAAATTTCTCTTGCGAAAAGAGAGCTTGACATATAGTTAGTTCGATTTGTTTTGTTGAAATTTCCATTTCACTTATTTTTTGTTTATGTTCTTCGGTTGTACTCCCTCCGTCCCGCTTTAGGAGTCCCGGTTGAGTTGGACACATGTTTTAATAAAAGAGTGTTTGAGTGTGTAGTAAATAGATATTGTAGTGGATGTTGGGATCCACTTTTAATTGAGTGTCCAATAAATAAATGTTATAGTGGATGTTGGGACCCACTTTTAACACTTTTTTATTAGTTTTAGTGGATGTTGAGACTCACTTTTAACACTTTGTAGGCATTTTTAATTAATTTATCTCAACCGGGACTCCTAAAGCGGGACGCCCAAAATTGATCAACCAGGACTCCTAAAGCGGGACGGAGGGAGTATTAGTTTAGGACACACATGTACACGAATGATAAATTTTTCCATACTTCCAATAATCGCAAAACAAATTATTGCCCTCTTTCTAAGCTATGATTATATTAGTTGGAGGAAATGTGAACACCAATGTTGGAACGAAGTAAATTTTTGGAATACGATTAGTTAACTCTTTTAGATCTAGTTTTTCAACAGTTTTGTTTATCGTGTGTCATTAGACAAACAAGACCAATTGATAGTAATCATCGAGATGCACGTGTTTTTCAATATAACAGTACGCTACTGCTCAATAAAATTATGTACATATTGTAAAATTTGAATGTGTTGTCAACAACAATTGGGACTGCGAGGTGGTCACATTGGCGTATGAAATCACAATAACAATCAAAATGAATGGTTTGTTGATACAGATAACACATGTCACGTTTCCAACGAAAAGGAGCTTCAATTAACCATGGAACATTTTACAGCAATAATCAAGTGAAGAACGGATGAATACTTGCTAATTAGGACTATTTGTCAATTTTGGAGCTAGTTTATCATTATGAGATCAAAATTTCAGCCATTATATAATATTATTCCGATCCATTTTTCTTGGGTTGGTGACGTTGGCAACTAAAGCATGTATAAAAAATTCACATATGTTTCTACAATACATTAAAACAAGAAAACTCTTACAAATGTCTTCAAAATTGTGCTTCAAAATTTGTTCCTTTTTTTAGCTATTCATCATCCAAGTCTAGCCCACAAGGTAGCTCGAATCTGTTTTTCTTCGTTAAGTGACTTTTGTCTTCGTCGCCAGTTTCCATGGCGGAGGATTCCTTCACGTAGCCGACCTTGAACTCGTACTCATCGTGTTCCATTGTACTCGTCTGGTTTTCCTTTTTCCGCCTTTTCTTATCTGCTTTTCTCATCCTTGTATTTAGCATCCCTTCCTCAGCATAGAGCTTTTCATTCTGCCTCGTAGTTGCAGATTTTGATTTCTCCTCTACAGATACATTAGTAGAGTCTTCTCCAGATTCCATGGGCTGATCACCAGATTCCATGGGCTGATCACCACCATCATTGCCTTGATTGTCCTGTGTATCGTCATTGATTATGGTGAGTGAATCGAATGTTATTTGCAGAAATGAAAAATCACAACGAACTTGAGAGAAAACCAACCTCAGGCATAACCATATCGAAATTCAGATGGCATGTTGGAGCACCTTCAACAGGAATGAACTCATTCACGGATTTTAAACTGCCTATAATCGTTGATTCGCTGCCATAAACTTCATCTATGATAAACTCCTTCCCTAGTTCACTGACAATCCTTGCCTCGGAAGGCTCATCTGCATTCCTTTTGGGAGGCATCGTATAATATGGGATTTTACCTGCAGAGGCAAAGAAAATTAAGATAAAAAATAATTGGCAGCATGGTTCTGTTGAAAGAATATAATTTCGTCTAAATTATTAATAAATGTTCTGCATATATGATTCGCAGCATCACACCGACGAAATCATGTTTTTAATTTTTTATCGCACTATATCTCAGGAATCAGAGATGAGAACCAAATTTAGCATTACTCCTTTCTCTTCAACATTTTTACTTAAGATGTCAAGCTCTCTTTTGAGCATAACAAAGAGCTTAGACTTCAAATATGCATGAATTTCAGTGTTCTAAATCACACGCCCTTCCCGTTGCTTAGCTTCTACATCTTTCTCCGAATATGCAGCCATGGAAATACAAGTCTTCAAATCAAATTTTAAATTTAAGGGGCTTTTACCTTCATTCCAGTCGTGCAAAACGATTCTGGCAGTAACATCAATATCTACAACACCACCCTTTTTGAACTTTCCCCTTGCCATAGCAACCTTCTGAAGGAAGTCATCAACAGAATCAAAACTTGGCACTTTGTAAAGAGTTACCAATACTTGCTCCGGACAAAGCTTGAGGATTTCCTTAACTGCGTATTAATTTAAAAGCTTATCATTAACAAACAACGATGTCGTACAATAAGTAACTATGCAAGAGACAGCAAAGTGGACCTACCAGGACCTACTGGATCATCCAATTTTTCAATTCTTTTGCAATTTCGAAGAGCAACTGTTGCATCATTTGCTGCTGATTTAAGCATCACAACACCAGGGCAGTCCAATAACTTAACATTTTTGTCCAGATGAACCTCTTGCATAGATCTTGTCAACCCCGGAGTAGCTCCAACATTGACCACATGTGATCTTTTCAAGCTATTGATTATACTACTTTTACCAACATTAGGGAGTCCTATGATCCCCACAGTAATTGATTTCTTTATCTGCATCCAAACAAGTTATAACCGAAAAAAAGTGGTTAACATGATATCACAGTACAAAACAATAGGCTGATAATCACATAAGTAAAGAATACATACATCATGACTTCTTGAGTAGTTTTTCAGCAATTTAATAAGAGTTTCAGCCCCTAGACAGTCACTTGTTTGCAGAAGATTCTTCGTCTTTCCAGCCTTTGGAGCTGATTTCCAACCAAGATTTGACTTCTGTTCTTGGGTGCTGCATTTAAAAGCAACTGCAGGTAACTCCTCCCTAAGATACTTGAGCCACTTCTCTGCAGACTCCCGTGGAACAAGATCTGAAACATATAGACGCACATCCGTTGAAGTTGCATATCCAAAACTATTTCTACAAACTCCCTTTAAAAAGGAAACAAAATCTCCATGCAAGTCCAAAAAGGCAACACAAAATCCAGTTAATCAACTGAAAAGGGGTCAGAATGGATACTAAATCCGCGCGAGTGACATAATTTACAAAATTCAATCCAAAAAAGGATTATGATAGTAGCTATCATATTACAAACTGGAACTCACGAACGAAGCATACCTATTTTATTTAGGAGGAGAACTAAATGCTTATCAGGCCCGGCGCTCAACACCATCTTTTCCATGTCAACAGAGCGAGTACCAAGGGGATCCCGAGCATCAAGAACCTCCAATATGACATCAGAAGCCTCAATAACTTTCACTAACTCCTTGTAAAATGCCTTCTCGGAATTATCTGTTCAAAAGGGGAGAAGTTCCATAAATGAACATAACGTTTACAGAGAAGAATCCCCTAAATTTCAAACTATAGTAAAACCAAAAAGTTGTTCAACATACCTACTTTCCTAGTAACACCACTAGGATTCTCATCTCCTCCAATTTCTTCATCATCAAAAACCCCCAATTTTCTTTTCTGAACCTACGCAGTCACGAAATTCAACAATACATACAAATTAAACAACACAAGATAGCTCCAAACCAACCAATCAGAGAAATCTAAAATAAACACAACAAAAATTGTAAAAAACGCAGAATTGAAGAAGAATATGACATACCCTCTCCTTTTGATTTGCGGCGAGCTCCTCACGTGCGCGCTGGCGGCGGTCACTGAGGGCCTTGAGCTCCTCCTCGTTGAGAGGCAATTCGTTGGCGGGATCCTTGTCGAGTTTGGGCTTTTTGTTGATTTCCAATTTCTTAGCCTCTTTGGCTTTCTTCTTCTGGTGCTCCTTCAACTTGCGTATAATCTTGTGCTTCTTCCTCAGCGGTACCCGATTGCTCTTGCTCTCTGTTCGCCGGATTCATCCAATCAATTAAAAATGAAGATAACGCTTTTGATTATACACAGGAATTTGAATGTGATTTTTGCTTACTTTTGTTACACTTGGCCATGACCGGCGACTGGTGAATGGGCGGCGGCGTGGGGCGGGAGACGGAACTAACGCAGCCCTAAATTTTGAAGAGTAGATATATCAACTTTCAAATCACAAATATAAATATTTAATAATTAACCTTTGAGCATAACAATTTAGACATTTTAAAAATAAGCTGTAATTTTTGTAGTTGTTACAAATCATATCATTTTGAATATTTTAAATTTATGAGTACAGAATATTACAAACTTTTAGGCCGTGTTTGGTCGACGGAAAAGTAAAGTTGGCAAGAAAAATGATTCCTCAGAAAATGAATCACAAGAATATGATTCATAGTAACTTTACTTTCTTGTGTTTGGAAAATATCAAGATTTTAAATTTTAATTTTAATTTAAACACAAACTAAAATATACTTATTATCTTTTTATTTATTAAAAACAATAAAAAAATAAAATTTATAATTAATTATTAATTACAAATAATAATAATTATATTATTATATTTGTTATTATAATGGATATAGTATAGTTTAAATATGGATTGCTCATCACAATATATAATAATATAATTGTAATTATAGTCACATAGAATATTATACTCATTTATTATAATAATAAATATTATTATTATTATTGAATAAATTTTAAAATTTAAAATTTCAATACGACTTTATTAATTAATTATTAATTTATAAAATATAATAATAATTATTTATTATATAATTTATATTATATAATTATATTTTAATTATTTAATAAATTATTAATTACTTTTATAAAATTATTGAAATATTATAAAATATAGTTATAATTATGATAATTTTAATCGTAGTTATTTATTTTACTGAAATTAAGTACTAATTTTAAATTATTTTTTAAATATTATAAATAATAATAATAATAATAATAATAATAAAACTATACTATATTGTATTAAATATGTAAGAATCTTAAAACTGGGAAAAAAAATACCTAAGAATAGTTAGGATTTAGAATTCTGGAAAGTTGTACTCCCTCCGTCCCATTCAAGATGGCCACCTTTCCTTTTTTGTTTGTCTCAATCAAGATGACCACTTTCCAATATTGGAAATAATCTCCTTTCTCCTTATTAAAATATTCAACTACCTTTTTTCTTTCTATTTTATTCTACCTAACAACACTTCCTAAATTCTCGTGCCACTCAAGAATGTGGTCATCTTGAGTAGGACGGAGGGAGTACTAACTTTCCTTGTTCTCGGATTCTGATTACGTTCCCAGTTTGATTAAAAATCACACGAGAATTTAAAATTTAAGGAATCAGATTACTTTCCCAGACAGAATCCTGGCAACCAAACATAACCTTAGTAATGTTGTCGAAGCTATACATGTTTTTTTTTTCCACTCGAAGTGGCACATTTTCTCTTTTGGAAGTCATTCTAAATGATATATTTGTAAAATAGAATTATTACTATCTTTATTTATTTTTTTTTTTTACTTTATCTTTTTTCACTTAACTCACAAAAATACTCTACTATACGCTAAGATTTTACACTATTTTAGGACCCTTATTCGGTCTATTTTTAGTGTCTAAATCATGATTCATGTCTATATTTCGTATATTTGATCTATTTTGGTATTTTGACATGTTTTGTGAGAATTGTGCATATTTGAGCCAAAAAGATAGGAAAAAGTCGAAGATGGAATTCTGGCGCGTTCAAAGAAGACCAGCGGCCCGCTACGTGTGTCGCAGCGACCGCTGGACCACAATGACCGCTGCGTTTGAAGCGGTCCGCTCCGAAAAGTTGTGCTGAAATGTCTGAAGACGCCCAACGACCGCTGGGACGCGTGCAGCGACCGCTCGAGAAGATCCCGCAGCCACTGGACTAATTTGCAGCGACCGCTACCCAAATCCACAGAGGCTTCGGACAATCCACAGTGACCGCTGGCCAAGGTGCAACGGTCCGCTGCGAGAAGGCGGTGCACGAATTTAATTAGATTTTCTCCATATTTTACCAAGATTAGCCCATCTTTTCCTTTCCTCCATAGGATTCGACTTACTCCCTATATATACCCCCTTAAACCTCTTCATTCAGAACAACACACTATTTACTTCACAATTCTAGAGCGAAAATATTTGAGAGTTCATCACTGTGCAAGAGGTTGAAGACGGAGTCAAGTGAAGATCAAGGCTACAGGATTCTACCTTTGGGTTTTACTCCCTCCGTCCGCGAATAAGAGTCCCGTTTTTCCATTTTAGTCCGTCCGCGAATAAGAGTCCCGGTTCACTTTTACCATAAATGGTAATAGATTCCCACCTTCCACTAACTCATTCCACTCTCATTTCATTTAAAACTAATATATACAAGTGGGACCTCTATTCCATTAACTTTTTTCTACCCACTTTTCTTAACATTTCTTAAAACCCGTGCCGCCCATGAATGAGACTCCTAATGGCGGACGGAGGGAGTATCACTTTAGTTCTTATGTTTACATTGTTTTCCCTTCAAACTATGTTTTTAGATTATTCTACCATGTGTAACTAAATTCATAGGATTCTAGGGATGTGTTAGTAACATACTTTTGGTTTATACAATTCCGTTTTGTTTACACTTCGTTTCTTCCTTAAGCTGTTCCGTAATACTGCATGTTTGAGTGACACATTCAATGCTGATTTGCTATAACTTGCTACATAATCGTGAGAGGAGGTTGGCGAGTTAGATCCACTTAATCGACACTACAATTAGCTTCCCTTAAAACGACATTGTTAATTGAGAGTGAGGACTTTTCAAGGGTCTTAGGAGCTTCTAGGAGTTACGTATCTAGGATTAACAACCCTAGTGTTAGTAATCTACGCTTGTACCGCATGGGCAGAACTTATGTGACTCGTCCTATCCAAGTATAGACTGTGCTAGGGTATTGTAGGAGGAATTTGTATAACCATAGTAGAACGCACATCCTTGGAATTCTCTTATCTCATTTATTCAATCTCTAGTTTGTGCTACATTCATTTGTTTTCTACTTTCAATTTAATCGTTTTCACAAAATTCTCTGGTTCTCCAAATTGTAAAAAAAAGCCTTAGTAAAAGATAGCCAATTGGTGATCTTATTCCCCGTGTTCGACAACCTGGTACTGACCTTTAGCTATACTAGATCTACCATGTATATTTGCATGTATTTTTAGTGCTAATAAATAGTGCATCAAATGTCCCACTTAAATTGTGACTGAGAAAGTATATAAAAGGGTATTTTAGGAAAATTAACAATAATGTCATCATAACTAGTTTATATTTGCATATTACTCCCTCCGTCCACTTTAGGAGTCCCGATTTATTATTTTTTGGTGTCCCACTTTGGGAGTTTCGGTTGAAATATTCCATAAATGATATTAGGCTCCACATTCTACTAACCTTTTTTCCACTCACATTTTATTATAAAACTAATATAAAAAAGTCGGACTCACATTCTACTATCTTTTTTCACCAACTTTCATTTACATTTCTTAAAATCCGTGCCGAACTCAACCTGGACTCCTAAAGTGAGACGGAGGGAATATAACTTTTACATGGAAATGGAAAGCTAAAAGATCTCACGAACCATAAACTATAACAATTTGGGATATGGCATTCATTTTTTTTTCTATCATAATAATACCAAACTCACTTTTGGCAGAATTTGACTAATCTTGTTTGATCAGCTTTGCAGATTAAGACCGAAAGTTTCGCAGCGGATATCGAGACTTAAACTCATGATCTTAAGGTCACCACAACTCTGCACTGTCAACTGCGCTATGAACCATTGGTGAAATAACATTCACTCTTCATAAGCAACTTGGCGCTACTGCTTCACTTTTACCCCTTTACATGCACATTAACAGACTTGTGTGCATTATTTCCACAATGAAGGGTGAATTAAAGACCATTAACCGATGCACAAACCTTGTCTTATTAGTTTAATAAGAAAATTGCAAATTTCGTCGTGGACCTTCGATACCATGTAGAGCTGGAGGATGGTTTATATGGCCATGAAGTTGGAGAGGCGGTTAAAGAAGAAGAGATAGGGACTTCATCCCAATCGAAAAAGTATTAAAATTGCAAAAGTCCTTCTAACAATATTATATCAATGTTTAGGAACATCTGGTGATATTTTTAAAGAATAGTTGCAAGAGATGATATTAGTGCAATGTCTAGAGACTAAAAATGCACTTCCTTCGATCTGCGGTAATAAAAGCATTTCTTTTCTACAGGAAGATTAAGAAATACTTCATTTGTCCCCTATTAAGTGTCCTATTTGGTTTCGGCATAAGTTTTAAAAAATGTAAATAAAAGTGGATTAAATAGGTTAGTGGAATATGAGTTCCACTATACATTAGTTTTATAATGAAAGTTTAGTAGAGTTTAGGGTTTAGTTTTATAATGTAAATAAAAGTGGATTAAATAGGTTAGTGGAATGTCAGGCTTACTTATCGTTTATGGTAAAAGTGGAATATGACTCTTAATAAGGGATCGACGGAAATGGCAAAATTGGACATTAATGAGGAACGGAGGGAGTAGATGTTTAGTGTGTTAAGTGGAGATATAATAATGTGGGAGAGAGAGAGAATAAAGAAAGAAAAAGAAAATGTAATACTCTCTCCGTCCCCAAATAATATGCACTTTGTGTTCGGCACGGGTTTTAATGTAAGATTGGTAAAGTAAGAGAGATAAGAGAAAAAGTAATTAAAGTATTGTTACTGGAGTATGGGTCCCACTCCCACCTCATTAGAGAGAAAAGAGTTTCCAAATTTAGAAAGTGTATATTCTTGTGGAACAACACTAAAAGGAAAGAGTGCATATTCTTGTGGGACGGAGGGAGTAATATTTCCAAATGGGAAATAACTCTACTGTTGTGGAACATCTCAAAATGGAAAATGACTATATTGTAGGTTTAATTTGATTAACTTATTCTACCAAACGTTATATATAACGCAAAACAATTACTTTCTATGTCCCATTGAAGATGAAACGTTTTTCCTTTTAGGGTTGTCCTATTAAAATGAAACATTTCATAAAATGGAAACAACATCATCTCTACTTTTTCATCTTTCTTATTTTATTCTCTTCTCGTTAACTCACAAAACAACACTATATAAAATCTCGTATAAAAAACAAATGTTTCATTTCTAATAAGACGGAGAGAGTATTTATTATACTATAATTAATTTCAAATGTCCAGAATTTACAATACAATAGAACCTCGGTCTTAAACACCTCAAATGGACAAATCAACCTGACCTTGATCATGACACTATTTAGTGCAATAACAACAATAATAGCACCTTTAACCACCGCCAGATATAAAAATTGAAACGCAATCACATACTCCCTCCGTTCTTTGTTAATAGAAGTATTTTTTTTGGGCACGAAGTTTAAAAATAGTGTGTTAAATAGATGATGAATAAAGTAAGTATTTATTAAAATAAGAGAGATGAAGAGAGAATAAAGTAAAAGAGAGAATAATTTTTTGCTAAAAATAGAAATGACTCACTTAACTCGGAACTTTCTAAAATAGAAAAATGACTATATTAATATAGAACATAAGGAGTACGTTATTAGAAAATAACCACAATTAATGACCGCAAAACAAAGTGCCTCTAAGTTAAGATTAAATTAACTTAAATTTTTAATTTTTTAGGACACTTCAGTTTGTGTCTTTTAATTTTAGTTGAAACACCAACGATAAGAACCCTTTACGAAGAGTTGGTAATATAGTTAACAACACAAATTATGGTCATGCATTAAAAAATGTCCATTACCCGGTTTTGTTTTAGTGATTCTATTTATTAGTATTTTATTTAATAGTAGATTTTTCAATTTGAGTAACTGTACATCATGACCTATTTATTTATTTATTATTGATATATATCCCAATGAGTTTTACTAACCGATTATCAAAATAACATCAGCGGTTTCCGGATTTACTTAATGGAGTTGTGAATCAATATTTAACTTTTTTATAATAAAAACAGACATATATATAAAAGCCTAAAACAATTGTAAATTAATGAGAAAGAAATCAATAATGTATCTTTTATGATTACTTAAAACTTATTTCTCATGTCCAATTCTTGTTTTCCCGTGCACATGATCTGATTTTTAACGAAAAGATTTATATTTTTTTCTTATCCTTTATCTGAGATTCACTTTGAATGAAAATCTAAAAAGATTCAATTGGATTCGAAGTCAAATATATATATCTATCGAGCTACAGATTTATTTACTTAATACACTCAATCAACGCCTTCATTAATCTTATAGAGGGGAGCCATGACTAACCATACCGATGTCTCAGTTCCCACTAAGATTGAGGTTTGTCTAAATTCTGTCCGTTGTTTGTGTTGTTGATACATTCTTGTTTTGTCTTGATCACAACTATATGTGATTAAATTTAGGGGAGACTCAAGGCCATTATCATATGTTGGTTTTTCGGATTAGGCAATCTCGTCGCGTGGAATAGCATGCTAACTATCTCCGATTATTACTATCAAGTCTTCCGGTAACTTTTTTATATGTTTTTTAGTTTTTGCTATGTTTTGTTGGCTTGCAAACAAATCTGTGTAGGCATGTTCCAAAGCGGACAATATCAAACTGATGTGCAGTTGTCAATATTGTATAATGTGATAAAATGTAGTCCTATGTTTGTTTGCTTTGCAGAAGTACCATCCATCAAGGGTACTTACCCTAGTGTATCAACCCTTTGCATTTGGAACTATGATGTTACTTGCTTACTACGAAGCCAAGATCAATACAAGGAAGCGAATCTTGTTCGGATACATCCTCTTCTCTTTATGCACACTCGCACTTGTTCTCGTGAGTTGACCGATCATCTCATCTCGTTTTTTTTTCACAACTGCGCACCCTTTTTAATCCCCTACTCGGTTGCAGCTGGATGTGGGAACTTCAGGGAAAGGAGGGGCTGCAAATTACGTCGGTATCTGTCTTCTCGTTGCTGGTTTTGGACTAGCAGATGCTTTCACCCAAGGAGGGATTGTTGGAGATTTATCCTTCATGGATCCTACCTTCCTGCAGTCTTTCTTTGCTGGTTTGGCTGCATCCGGAGCCCTCACTTCCGGCTTGAGGCTCATTACAAAATGGGCTTTCGACAAAACTGATGACGGCCTTCGCAAGGGTGTTAGTGAGTCACTCTCACCCACTCATGTTATAATACATAGCAAGGTTTACTTTTACGAAATGACATTTTCTTCTCTGTTTTTCCAGTTCTGTTCTTGTCCATCTCAACCTTGTTAGAGTTCATTTCTTTATTCCTATATGCATTCGTCTTCGGTAGAATACCAATTGTCAAGCACTACCGCAAGAAGGCAGCCTCGGAGGGCTCTAAAACCGTTGCATCGGATCTTGCTGCTGCCGGGATCCATACCACAGATGATCAAGCTGTAAGTATTTGTATTATGACATGTCCATTTCATGTTTGAGTTTACAACATTATTTACATTTTAGTATTTTAGGATAGTGAAAGGTTAAGCAACAAGGCATTGATTTGGGAGAATCGTGATCTTGCCTTTGACCTTTGGTTGATCTATGCAATCACATTATCGATTTTCCCCGGTTTCTTATGCGAAAACACTGGCCAACACCGGCTAGGATCATGGTGAGTTACCGTATATAGTAATCTCATTGATCACTCTCTCTCTAGCAAATAAACATGAAATTGAGTTGTCTTTGTGCTTCATATGTATGTAGGTATGCAGTTGTGCTCATGGCACTCTACAACTTTTGGGATCTCGTCGGAAGGTATGTTCCTCTCATTGACTGCATCCGGTTGAAGTCGCGAAAGGGTCTCATGGTCGCGTGTTTGTCTCGCTTGGCACTCATTCCGTGCTTCTACTTCACGGCCAAGTATGGAGACCAAGGATGGATGATCATGCTGGTCTCGTTTCTAGGGCTGACAAACGGCTATCTCACGGTCTGTGCCTTAGTCGCGCCTAAGGTGCATAAGGTGAGTTTCACAAATTTCTTTTGTCGAACACTTGCTAGCAAGCGTGACCGCCTTGGGTAACGTGGATGAGGTATTTTTGTATGTAGGCACCGGAGCAGAATGCGTTGGGCAATCTGTTGGTTGTGTTTCTCATCAGTGGTATATTTTCGGGCGTTGTTCTCGACTGGTTGTGGTTGATCAACCATGGGTCGTTTTGAGAAACGACATCGTTTTGGTTATAAGTGATCTTCCCATGCAGTTCATTTGCACTAAGAAAAGTTAGGAACCACTTTATTTTTCAGTGTTTAATCATATTAGGTTGATGTTATTTAGGACTTGTAAATGTATAGTTGCTTCAATTTGATGGATTATATGTTAAATGTTGATTAGTCTGATTGCATAAGGACCATGGATACTTCTTGTAACGCCCTGACTTTTTTTTCCTATATGCTTAGTGGTATTTTTATATATATAGAAATGTCAAACGTTTAGCAGAATATTATCTAGAATTCCAAGTTCTTTTGCGTACAAATTTCTAGTTTCCTAAACCAAACCAATTAAAAGATATGAATGAATGAAAAAAAAAAGGGAAGAGTTACACTATTGAAGTAATTGATAGACCACTAAACTAAGGCATAAGTTTACATAAGTGAATATCCCTACATCTCCAAAATAGAAGAAATGAAATTAAGAAAATTGACGTGTATTTTGGGCCCATCAACTATATATATATATTTTTAGTCCAATCTTTCTTCTAAAACCATTATTGAAAGAGCCCATCTCCATGTCCTCTGTATTTCTTTTGGCAGCCCAATATACTCTCAAAAATGCCAACTCCAACTCCACGCGTCCTCCCAAAAATCTGCCAAATTTACTCCACCGCCTGAAAAGTGCCCAACAAATTGTATATCAGTATATAACATTACGTTCCCAACAATAGCTATCATATAGTATGTTTTTGTATGCAAGCTATTCCCCAATTTCACCATATCCAAAAATTTGAGAGAAGAAAATAGGAGTCAGATAGAAAAGGGGTAGAGACAGTGAGCTCCACTAGTGTTCTTCTTACAGTTTTCTCCCAACAACAGGGTATAATTTCTAAGTTCCCATATCTATGTTTTATTTCCGTAGCATACTTTTCATCATTCACAGTAGTTAACTCATGAGAATTTGGTGCAAACATTAAAATCACTTGGAACAAGTTCAACCTTTATTCTAGTAGAAGATGTTTTTGCCTCTTGAAACCAAATCAACTCCAATTTCTCGAGAACAACTCATAATTAAATAAAATCGAGAATAGAAAAAAAGGGGGAAGGAATTACCGCTGGCCGAAAAGAGTTGTTGCAGCACCGACAGTACCCCGAACGGTGACACCTGCGCTTGCGCGGGCAGCGGCCAAGAGGGAGAGAATCCCCGCGGCGGCGATTGTGCAGAATCCTCGGAGAAGAGAGATGAGGCTGTATCGGGGTGAGAAAAGAGAGAGAAGAGGGGGAGAGAAGTTCTAAGATGGAGGTGGCAGGTGGCTGCCGTCTCACGACGGAAGCGTGAGACGGCGGCGCTGATCAGGAAGGGGGCGGCGAGTGAAAGACAGAAGAAGGAAAACGTGTTTTTCTTTTTTTAGTGTTTTGTTTTGAGAGAGAGAGAGAGTGAGTTTTGGGTATTTACTGGAAGAGAGAAAATGAGAGATACATTACCATTTTTCATTTTAATAAGTGAATGAATTTTAATTAAATTAATAGGACTTGTTTTGGGAGTCACTTTGTTGGGCCGGAACTTGGAGTATATGGTTTTGGACTAATTTGATAAGAGCTAGACTAGGATTTAATTGTTTTAGTTGTTGCATTCGTATATTAAAGTTTGGGCTTCCCAAATTAATGTAAGGTGTAAATAAATAATTGTGGGGACGTTGTGATAATATCTTAGACGATATTTTAATTTTTGAAATAATTAATTCGAAGGAAAGCTGAGTTTTAATATAGTAGCACCGTGACGGTTTAATTTTGTAAAATAATTTCAGAAAACTTTTAAGAAAGAGTAGAGAACAAATCGGAACCTTACTTTAGCATGCATTCTAAGTATATATTTTTCCTTGAGTCTGATCAAGAACATATTTTTTTTTTTTTCAAAAAGAAAGCTATCTCCGCGAGCAAGTTAAGGTCGGAGCGAGAAATTCAAATTAAGAAAATTAAACGAACGAGGTGAACTTTTCTATCCTACATACTAATGTGGATGAAAATATGAAAATGTGAATCTATGTTTGTTGTTTATGTAAATGATGTTGTCTTGCCATAAATGATATGTTTTATGCCTATCTGTTTGGTTGGAACATAAGAATCGAATTCGGGTCCAAGTGAGGGTGGTGTCCCTACTTGGATTAGTGTACACAAGTGGCCGTGGAAGGTGGCCACCTTCACGGGTCACAAATAAAGTTATGGAGGCCGTTGGGAGGTGGCCACCTCCTCGGCTGGAGAAAGATGTAAGTGACCGTGGGAGAGCACCATCTCCACGGCACTTGGTGTTCAGATATGGCAAAAGTATAAAAAGAACTTAGACTGATCAGTCGAACTTTAGCTCACAAAGAATTTAGTAAGCTCGGGCCTTTTAAGTGAAAACCCTCGAGTGTTACTGTGATGACATGACAATATTTTCATTTTATATATGTATATTTCGGCAATGTGTTCACTGAGTATTTTTATACTCAGCCCTGCATATATTTCTAAATGTGCAGGTTGAGCAGTGACGGTGGAGAAAGCTGAGCAGAGTTGATGATTTCCTTTTTATTTTAAGTAGAGGCTCTCAGTGGTGCATGTCTCCATACATGTGACCGTATTCATTCCGCTGCTTATTGTTCTTCTATACTCTGATAAATAATTATTGAATACTAAGATTTTCATTCAAGTTCTTGTGAAAAAATTAATTTGAAACTATCTCCCCTTTATTTCTAAGTGAATATTAGTCATTGTTTATCCCCTTTCTGTTCCCCTCTTCTTATTTCCCACCCCTAGTCACAGTTTTCCTGGCTTTGCTATCCTTAGCAAAGTGCGGTCGTGACACTTCTACTAAAATGTTGCAAACTATGAAGTCCGTTTAATATGATTTTATTTCATTTATGCATAAGAGATATACTGAATGAAATTTTGTTTGCTGGAAAATTCATATCATATGTACTAGCTCATTGATCATTAGGTAAAATCATGTGCTCCTTTATTAGCCTTTGACTTGTGTTTCGAATGAGATGATATTTAATGTAAGAAGACAAATTTTGTGAATAATGTGATTAAAAAGAGTGTCACAAACTGCAGTTTTAGAAAATCTATACCACCGTATCAAAAGTTTTATCCATACTGATTAATTTAGTTAAGTTAATTAGGGGTGCGTTTGGATGACACCAGTCTTAAAGTGACAGCATGAAAATAAGTAGCATGCAATATGCAATATATATGCAAACAATATGTGATATATCGGAATCATATGTCGAATTGTTTGCATATATATCACATATTGCTTGCATATAATATGAGATAAGAAATCAGAGCACTATCGTTTCACCATAGTTAAAATGACAACTTAGACAAACAATCAGTGATATATAGGGAAGCAATCTTCGATATATAGGCAAACAACTCGACATATGGTTCCAAGCAATATGTGATACGAAATCAAAGATAATCAAATAATCTACGATACATAGGCAAGCAAGTCTGCCCACGTGGTAGGCTAAGATTGAATCTACTCCTAAACCTAAGGTTCATATTAGCGGTACATTATCATTTTAAAAGTGGTTGTGAATTGTCATCTTAATACAATCCGTTAATTATATCAGGAATGCATTCACCATTTATATAGTTACGGAATTTGTGTGATCGGACACATAAGAATCAGTGATAAATTAAACAGTACTACTATTTACATCTCTTTTTGAATAATACATTGACCTAAGTAGTACCCATGATAATTGATTTCTCTGAATTTTCATTTAGGGGTTCAAAATTGTTTTACTAGGAGTATCAAGCATTTTTCTTTCGATAAATACCATGGATATATTTCTTAATCGACAATCAGACTCCCGGCTCTTATTTTGCAATTTTTTTTTGAAAATTTCAACATTATAATAACATGCATCCCTTCATGCACCACTCTATTGAAATAAAATCACAAGTGATGTGAGCTCCATTGATTTAAATATTTTCCTACTTCATTGAGTTATTGACAAAGTGTCATGGATTAGATATATAAATATGATTGAAAGTATAAAAAGTAAGTGAATGAGGAATATTTTTTGGGTTTGAATTATTCTTGGTTTAACCATAGGTGTACAGAACCCACCTTTCGGCGGAATTCGACTAATCCTGTTCGACCGGATTTGCGGATTAAGGCCGAAAGTCTCCCAACTGGTGGCGGGGTTTGAATCTGTAATCTCAAGATCACCACGGCTCTGTACTGTCATTTGCGTTGCGACCCCATTGGTTTTTCGGGATTGAATTTACTGTAAAAGTCGAAATAAAATAGTATGACATTATACACTAAAATGAGTTTGGTTTAGTGTAATAATTCGATTGAATTACTAAAAATAATTTTAATTCCATCAATAAATAAAAGTTCTCATTTAAACAATTTCATATGAATAAATATTATCAAGGTTGATTCTCATTAAAAATATATAATTATTTATACATAGTTATGCATAAAAATAGACATTGCCAATTCAATAATTATGGCACTGGTATCCCATTAATAAAAAATTTTATTTACATTGTATTAATAAAAAATCGGTTAAAACTAAATATGCTAAAATTGGAAGGGACATTTAGACGGTGGACAAAATACTACTATCCCGATGGCATCGTATAATTGTATTTACATAGTATTATATAAATACATAGTGCAACGTTTGTTCATCACTTTCCACGTTTCCCTCGATGCAAAATTTTGATTTTTCCGGTATGAATCCACTCTCTTCTATCAATTTTATTAATCCAAGAATTGCTTTGTACTCCATCGCAATTTCTTCCCGTTACTCTGCTTAGAGATTTCATATACATACAAACATACATAATTATGTATCTCAACTTTTTATGTGATTAATGCTTCTGTATATGCATGTAATGATAAATTTCAGGTTTCTAGAGAAGAAGAAAAATGAACACTGTTGATCCAAAAGGGGCCTCAATTCCCACTAGGATTGAGGTTTGTGTCATTTTTCTATTCTCTTGCAAAAATTTTAAATACCATTTTTTTTTTGTTATTGATGTATTCTTGTTTTTGTGTTGATTGGGAAATTAGGGCAAGTTTCATGCCACTGTGGTATGTTGGTTTCTTGGACTAGGCACTCTTGTAGCATGGAATAGTATGTTAACAGTTCAAGATTATTACTATGAGTTATTTCCAGTGAGTATAACTTTTCCTTTGATCCATTAATTGATTTTTTTCGTAATAAATATCGTAACATTTTATATATGTTTGATGTGTAGCGTTACCATCCGTCACGGGTGCTCACCTTAGTTTACCAGCCGTTTGCGTTGGGAACAATGTCATTTTTGGCTCACTACGAGGCTAAGGTGGATACGAGGAGGCGAATCTTGTATGGATACATCATTTTCTTCTTAAGCACATTAGGTCTGATACTGGTGAGTTGAGTTGAGTTGAGTTGTGCATCGTTTTACTTCTAAGTACGCTTCGTGTGCTTACACGAAATGTCTACTTTACTAGATAGATATAGGAACAGCAGGGGGAAGAGGGATCGGAGATTATATCGGGATTTGTGTTTTTGTTGCTCTTTTTGGACTAGCGGATGCTTGCGTCCAAGGAGGGATGGTTGGAGATCTGTCTTACATGGATCCCGACTTCGTGCAGGTGTTATTTATTTATTTATTTATTTTTAGCTCGTTAAGTTAAGATGATCATGTATGCGGTTGCTCAATCAGTCGTTTTTTGCTGGCTTGGCTGCTTCTGGAGCCCTAACCTCGATCTTGAGACTGGTTACAAAAGCAATTTTTGATAAAACAGATCAAGGTCTTCGTAAGGGTGTTAGTAAGTACTTTTCTCAATTTTCTTGTTTTGTATAACTAAATCATATATACCAATCCAATGAGTCTATTACATATAAATGCATGGTTTTGTTTTGTTTTCTTTGCAGTTCTCTTCCTCTCTATCTCAACATTGTTTGAATTTCTTTGCATTTTTCTCTACGCGAATGTCTTTGGGAAGCTTCCAATTGTGAAGCATTACCGTAAGAAGGCGGCCTTGGAAGGTTCGAAAACAGTTACATCTGATCTTGCTGCAGCCGGAATCCATGCCAAAGATAATGAAGATGTAAAATTGTTTTATTGAAACGTTCAATTTCATTTATTTGATACTAAGCATGGATATATTAATATTGCAGATTGTTAAAAATGAACGCTTAACCAATAAGGAGTTGATACACAAGAATAAAGATTATGCCTTCAACCTTTGGTTTATATACGCTCTTACTCTCTCAATCTTCCCGGGATTTTTATACGAAAACACCGGTGAACACCAGCTAGGGGCTTGGTACGTCACCTTTCGCGTTATTTTTCTTTCTTTCGAGAGTCAATATGCAAATGAAATGAAATTGTGTAAAGGTACGCGGTTGTGCTGGTGGCATGCTACAACATTGGGGACCTTATAGGAAGATACGTCCCTCTCATTGATCCCATCAGATTGGAATCGCGAAAGGGTCTCACCGTTGCATGTTTGTCGCGTATTTTGCTCATCCCGTGCTTCTACTTCACAGCGAAGTATGGAGACCAAGGATGGATGATCATGCTATGCTCTTTTCTTGGACTAACCAATGGCTATCTCACGGTTTGTGTGCTCACGGTCGCGCCAAGGGGCTATACGGTGAGTTTTCGAAGCTTAAAATTAGTCAATACAACTATAACATTAAAGATGTGTGTGTGTTTCATCATTTTAGGCACCGGAGCAGAACGCATTGGGTAATTTGCTGGTGGTATTTCTTCTTGCTGGTATATTTGCCGGCGTTGTTCTCGGTTGGTTGTGGATTATCAATAACGGGGAATTTTGATGAAACAATCGAGATGATCATGTAACGTTGATCTCCACAGTTAGCTCATTTTGAAGCAACTGGCGTTTTTTCTTTTTGTATGCAAGTACCATGCAATTTCGGAATAAGAAACCAGTTTTCATGATTTTATACGTACTCAAATGTTAAATATATTATATTAGCATGTAGCAAGTAAATTGTAAATTGAGAGGCACCCAAAGAGATAGACAAACATTTTCTAACACGACCCTTGGATGTAATTGATGGAAAATAGGGATTCAGAAGCCGAATATGGAGGGGCGGTATTAAATATTAATATATTAATTAAAATAAAAAATATAAAAGTAATATATCTAAAATATTAAACATTTAGACCCCCATAAATGTTTCTAATGCTCATTTTGATATACAAGTAATAAAATAAAATAAAGATCACATAAAAAAAGTAGTTTACAATAATAAATATTCTCTTCGTCCCAGATAATTCGACCATTTCGGGTCATCCCACATAATTTGTCCCACTTCACTTTTACCATTTTTGGTAGTGGACCCCATATTCCACTAACTCATTCCTACTCACATTTTATTATAAAACTAATACTTTAAAAGTAGGACCCACATCCCACCAACTTTTTCAACTCAGTTTCCATTAGATTTCTTAAAACCCGTGTCGGATCAAAGTGTCCCAAATTATCTGGGACGGAGGGAGTAATCATTAGGATACTAACTTATACACTACATCCTTTGTCACACTTAAAATGACATGCTTTCATTTTTAGTTTTGTCCAAACTAAGATGATACATTTCTTTTTTTAGAAACTTTCTTTATCCAATTAGAGCATCTCCAGTGGAGGATGTCCCGGCGGATGTCGGACCGCCGTGCGGGAAGTCCGCGCGGGACATCCGCCATTAGGCGCAGGGGCGGCAGACACGGACGTCCGCTGCGGACACCTCTCATCTGCGGACGTCCCGAATTTTGATTCTTTTTTATTTCACTTT
The DNA here is from genome assembly GCF_029641045.1 of Salvia hispanica. Classification (NCBI taxonomy): domain Eukaryota; kingdom Viridiplantae; phylum Streptophyta; class Magnoliopsida; order Lamiales; family Lamiaceae; genus Salvia; species Salvia hispanica. The sequence continues at coordinate 21,675,203 of NC_142694.1, read as the reverse complement.
CTCTGTTCGTATTCGTGTCAAAATTTTAATTCCGTAAATTGCATATTTGTGAATTTGTGATTTTTTATTGTGGAAGTCCGTGCGGGATGTCCGCCATTGCGCAGTGGGAGGTCCTTATGATGTGGCAGTGCAGTGGGAAGTCCTTATAACGTGGCGGAAGGTGTTTTTGGGAAGTCTATCGGGAAGTCCAATGGGACATCCGTCCCATTGGAAATGCTCTTAATACATCAACCACTTTTTCTCACTCTTATTAAAATATCCATCTTTCTTTCTCTTTTTATTTTCGTACTCACACCCACCTTTTCTTTCTCCAATTAAATATTTTAATCAATAACTCCTAAATCCCGTGCCGGCTAAGAAATGTATCATTTTAGCCGGGACGGAGAGAGTAGCATTTATTAAAAACCCATATTTTTCTATGTACACAGGGGCGATTTTGCTATTTTCGGTTCACCCTAAGAGTATCCACTATAGGAGAGCCGTGGCTCGTGGCCCGGCCGCGGCTTCCAATAGTGCGAAACATGGGCGTTTGTGGCGGGGGGGTTGCCCACGAGAGCGCCACTCGCGTGGCCAGGCCGCGGCTCTTGGGCAGGAGCCGCGGCTCTCCTATTGCAACGGCCACGAGCCGCGGCTCTCCCTATTTTCAAATTTTTTTTATTTTTTTTTTAATTCTATAAGTATACACATTTTTTTACCCCATTCCTACACAAATTCTATAAATATACTCATTTTTAATTAAAATATACACAAAATGAAAAAAATAAATTATTTGGTGGCTTGGGCATGTCCACTATAGTAGAAAACATGGGTGTTGGTGGCCTGGCCACACTTTGTGGCTTGGCCCGGCCAACTATAGTGGATACCCTAAGATATATTTAGGCTCTCCGAACTTCCCCTCCTGCCCACCTCCCCCCGAATCAATCAGTGGACATAGATATGGGAAGGTTTGTTTAAGCCCCTACCAATTTTTTTTTTTTTTGGCTTAGTACTCCCTCCGTCTTAAGGAAGATGACCCCTTCTTTGGGTGACACTAGATTTTATTTAGTTTTATTTTTTGTATTAGGTGGAGAGAATAAAGTAAAAGGGCATGAATAAAGTAAAGATAAATGAATTTCTATTTTTTAGTATGAGTCATTTTGAGTGAGACAAACAAAAATTGAAAATCGACCATCTTCGAGGTAGTAATTTTTCTGAAATTTTTGAACTACCTTCTTAAGCCCTTACAAGACTAATGCATTTGAAGGCTAAATCGTTGGAAATCGATGATAAGAAGAGGCTGAATTTTAAATTTGAAACTGCACAAGAGAGCAACAATGGCTGCCAACTGGTCTGAGGAAGAAGAAAGTCCATCAAAATCTGAAAAATTTAATACTCCCTCCGTTCTAATAATTCGTCATCATTTGACCGGACACGAGTTTTAAGAAATGTAATAGAAAGTGAGTTAAAAAAGTGGGTAGCACGTGAATCCTACTTTTATATATTAATTTTATACTCCCTTCGCCCCACTTAAGATGACATTTTTCTTTTTTAGTTTGTCCCAACTAAAATGACACGTTTCATTTTTGGTATAACTTTCACCCTCCAATTAATACACCAAACTACTTTTTCTCACTCATATTTAAATATTCATCTTTCTTTCTCTCTCTATTTTAATACTTACACCCACCTTTACTCTCTCCAATTAAATACATTAACCAATAACTCCTAAAATCTTGTGTCGACTAAGAAATGTGTCATCTTAGCCGGGACGGAGGGAGTAATAAAATGTGAGTGTAAAAGAGTTAGTAGAATGTAGGGGCCACTAAAAAAATGGTAAATTCAATTTATTACACTAATTCCGGTCCTAACCGGAACCGGATTACAATTCAATTTTTTTTATAATTGAATACACTAATAAATCTAACTTAATTGTATTACTATTGAATTTAAAAATAATTTGAAACATTAAGGAATTTTTAGATTTAAACCGTGTTAAATTTGCGACCTCTGTTTTCAAAAGTATTTAACATTTTTACACCGTGATGCTTTGAATTTACAATTATTTCCTCAATCGAATTTTGATAAACTAACTTAACATATGATTTTAACTTCCCGTGAATGATTTATTCATTTTTCCTTTTGAGCAAAAAATCACAACAAGATCAATTAGTATTGGAATTAATCCCATTCAATATTTGTTTAGCCAAAAAAAGAAAAAGAAAATGAAATTCAATTTTAAAAATTCTTTTTTCTAAAAAATATTGCTAAATGTTAGAATATTTTTTAAAATAAAATTGTCAATATAAACTAGTCTGACCTACCATTTGTTAATTCGCTCAATGATTCTTTATGAAATAGTACTATACTCGGCATCACTCTTACCTAGACTAGTGTACACATGTGGATTGGGACTCGGGAGCTATCCTAGTTCATGTATAATTCAAATGTGTCCTATAAGATTAATCAAATTTGGGTTCTAATGTTGGTTGTGTCCCTAATTTGGCGAAAATAGAAGCACAAGAATGTCCCCAACTCACTTTTATTTGAAGAAATTTGGAAATGTAATTGTTGAAATTTTATTTTATTTTAGTATTTCACATTGTATTCTTTTTGGCTTTTTAATAAAACGAAGATTTTCATATTAATTTATATAGAAAAATACAAAATAATTGTTAAAAATATAGGGCGGACTATATAAGGTCCCATTAAAAGGTAAATAAATAGGACTATAAAATACTGAAGTGGAGGAATATAAATTGGTGTAGAACAAGTTATGGAGTGGATAATTAAGTTTTGAATTTAATAATCTTTATTAAGTTTTATACTCCTGCCAGTTAGAATTGTACGTTAAAGTTACCATTTGAGTTGTAAATTTAAGTTACAATTTGAAATTAATAATCTTTATTCTTAAAAATTAGTTACTCGACTCAATTTCACGTTGGATAGAATAATTTAAATACTTTTATGAGCTGGGCCTATAGATAACCTAGTACTAAATGATACAAACTTTATGCGTAAATGGTAAATATGAGAGATGGAAAAACTAAGAAAGAGAGAGATAAAAAATAGTGGAAGTAGTGTTAGTAATTAGTTAAAAACTCTTTATATATTGGCTTGGACTAATTTTAAGGATGACCAAAATAATAAAATTAGTCTATTTTTTTTAATACAGATAAAATAGTAAGTTAATAAAATTAAATTCAATCAAGACGAGCCCAAGAGAGAACCGTAGCTATTTTCGGTTTCCAACAAAGAATCAATGAATTTAAATGAATCCCTACATGAGTCACACACACAACATTCTTTTTGCTTTCCAAGATGACAAAGGAAGTAGAGAGAATCAAAGAAGTGGAGACACAAGTTTCAATTTCTTTCTCCTTTTCCTTTTCAAAACAATTCAAGGAAGCTTTGAAACAAACTAACAACACATTTGTTTGACAAAGAAAAAAAACAGTTACGCTGCTAAATCGACATCCGAAATCAGCAATGGCGGCAGTTTTTGTGGTGGCGGACTAGTGTGGTGTTGGCGGTGATAACATAGGAGAGAAGGATGGTGGCCGCAATTAATTGAAACAATTAATTTTTTACATAAATACGCCGAATTAAGAAATGGTCGATGTAGTTGAAATAGCAGGGTGCCTAGTTTCTATGTAGAGCATGAAGCATCTCCACCTAACTTATTTCTACTTGATCCACCTCAGGAATTGGAGAATAATACATCTTCTAAGGAAACTATATTTGCAGTAGAAGATGGAGCTTTATCTGGATCATTCTTCTCATCTTTTTTCAATTTCTTCAACATTGGTTTTATCAGTTATGCTGCAACCCCAGAATCATCAAAAAGAACATTAAGGATAAATGAGATTCTAAATCCCATTCCAACCATCATACAAGTTCAATTTAAGTAATGTATTAAATCATTGCAATGATATCCTCATAGGCTGAAAGAACAGGACTAGGATCCAAGTATAACTTCAATGTTTTCATATAGACTTTGCGGAGTGCTCAATGAGATATCTCCTCGCTCATCCTTCTCTTCTCAACTAAGACAAACTTATCTTTCTGCCAAATGCACTCTAGTAAAATTTGGCTTCCTCCTTTCTTGGAAAATATTCTCTAAAGACCTAATATTAAGTCAATGAAAGAGAAGCAAACGAAGATAAATATAGGGGGAATTTTTTTTGACAAGAACCAACATAGACGCTGCAGTAGCTTACACATTTGCTTCAAACACTAACAAGAGTGCACTCACCTCAAATCCTCCTTGTTTTAGTTTAATACTTTGTTCCTTTAGAGAAAGAGAAGAAATAGTGTTGTATAGAAGAACAGCATCAAGAAGCATCTGCGAATAAGGAAATTATAAATAAATGAAAAACACATCAATTACTTACTTAGACTTGGGTTATAGTTATGTTCACTAATGTCAGACTCCTTATGAAGTTAGGGCAATCTAAAGAATAGCCGATAGCATCATGATAGGAAGCATTAAGCATGCCACTTCCTATTGGCGACTGACTGAATAACTTCTATTGCTGAACAATACCCTTGACAAATTCAAGCATAAACTAGAATTACACCCATTGCACTCCTCAACCAAAGCACCTTCTCATCCAAAGAAAAAAAAGGGATGGTTTCAAAGAGTTTATGAAGGAAGAGAATCCACATATAGGTCATATGGTGTACCCATCAAATCCTTGATTAGATCATGACATAAATTTAATTATTGTAGCAACTTCAGCATGAGCTGTTTGCAGAAAATATCACTTGTTGAACCAGTACCCGAACACGTGCAAGCACAGCCAAAACCACCAGTGAAAACTTCATGAAAAATGACCGAGCAAGAAGCATGGATATCTCCCTTTGCATAGTTAAGATATTAACAACGACGAATTTGTAAGGATAAAATTCTATATTAGGTGGTTCCAATGTCCACTTTGTGCCAAAAAAAAAGACATTAAGAACAGGTGGGGTGAAACAAGAATCATAGGGAACTTAACTTGTGTAGATTTGGTCATAGGGATAAACTAACGAAAGTTGAAATAAATGAAAAATAAAGGGCAGACAGAACAGACTGCATCACAATTTGATGGAAGCCACAATGAAAGAATAATACACTACTAAAAAATACAGGAAGACAACAACCAAGAACTGGAAATGGCAGAATTGAGAACACTATAAATTTGGTCAATAATTTTTGCACGAAAAATGTAGAAGTTCTGCTTATAATCTGTGGGTGAGAAGTGCAAACGCAGATGTTGTAGTACCTCTCAAAACACTCTTATATAAAGTATAATTAACATTGAACAGTACTGATATTTTTTTTTTTAAAATAGCATAGTATGACATACAAGAAGACATGAATACATTTTATGCATGACATGTTCAGACATTATCCTATACACAAGAAAAAATATGTGCACATACACAAACACAATCAACAGTTGAGAACTATAAGGATACATAGCTGCCTTCAACAAAGGCTCAACAATCTGCAAAAGCATGAGAAAGAAGCCAGAAATGAGAAATGCTGGCTTCATCATGTTATCTCAAAATTGATAGAGAAAGGAAACCACCTGTGACAATAGACAGGTAACTCCCAAAAGCCTTTCCAGGAAATTATACTTTCCACTGTTAGTTTTTCTCCTCTTCAAACTACAGAAAGTAGGCAACAATATTAACAAGAATACAATAATTCTATAGCATTACATACAAGAGAAATTATGCAGGAACTTCTCATTACATATTTGACATAAACCACCAATTAATTATAAATTTATAATACAATTTTTCAGCCCCAAAACAGCAAGATGGAGTCACTGGCCATATTTAGTTGAATCTTAGAACACACAAACAAATTCAGTAAGGACGACATCGGCAAAAGGCCACTTCTTGGCGTACCTAAGATTAATATGAAATTTATGATTCTGAATACCAAGACAATGAATCCATACATGGATATAGGAGAAGTAACAAGTGACAAATAACAAGAAACGCCAGATAGATCACTTATAAACTATACTCCAAGTTCACATCTTTCTGGCAGGACCTAAATATTATATTGACCAAAAAAATTTCATTGTCCAATCAATCGTATGCAGTCTTTCAGTACACATATAACTCAAAATGGTTCAATGGTAGCTTGATTTTGTTGTACCAAAAAAGTCTAGCTTCATATTTCATACTGAGAGGGTTCCACATCAATTGAAGGATGAAAATTTACAAGGAATTTGACAATACCCAATTTAGTAACTTGAGTTAAATTGATTAAAAAAGGAAGGTAGAACAAAAGAAGAGAGTATGATGAGGAGTAATACCCTTCCAAAAGCTGTACCTTTTGTTTTGGCCTGTCTCCATTTATCACCAGAAAACAGGATTCCAATACCTCGTCCAGGTTAAGTGATTTCAAAAGTTGCAGATCCCTTCTTACCTATTATGCAAACAACACGCATATAAGAACTTCTACCAGTATCATAACAATTAGCTATAAGCATAACCAAGATTACAAACCTTAAGAATGTATTGAAAATATGAGGATCTCTGATGCTGATTCTTGTGTTTATACACGATTCTCTCAAGAATTCCACATTCTGTGTGAAGCTGACTGGTGAAAGACTTCAATCTCTGATGTGTGAGTCCATCTGTATCCAATTATAGCAATGAATTGGCATCTCAATCAATAAATTAAGTTTATGCACTATTTTCACATTAACAAAACCTAAACCGTTAAAAGGGTTTGTGCATCAAAACAATGGTTAGTAGTAGGCCTTAAGTTAAGCTATTGGGCAAATAGTAGTATTAGATAGTCACATTCCCGGTTTCTTTGTAAAAGATTAAATCTCACAAGTAAAATATTATGAGGTCTCTCAAAACAAATATAATGAGTATTCACATGGCTTAATACTGTGATTCTTTGTACAGAAAATAATTAGGAAAGAATCAGCTACAGCGATTGTTCTGATGAAGCGAGAATTTAGTAAAAACTACTACTAGTATTCAAGCAAATACGTGTCGATGTTAGCATCTTTATAGAAGGCATACAGAAAGCTTTAAAAGAGAACACAATTTAGCTAAAACATACTCTGAAGGTTGCGGCGGAGGACGGTTATGGCGCTCGGAAAGCTGGGCGGGAATCGGAGAGAGAATTGAGATTTGGAAAGAAACCTCCAACAAAAAAAGCAAATCTTGATTCCACATATCAAAAGCCTTTTCAAATCCTGTGCAGATTGCCATAAGCTCTTTCAAATAATTGTGAAGATTGAGTCCCTCCAAATTCTGCACCAAAAAGTAAATTTTGAGCAAAGCGAAGATAATTTATTGAAACTGAAATATTTCCCAAAAATGTAAATCAGACATGAATTATTTAAATTTTTTGAAACAATATAAAACAGTGCTGGTATACATGACAAAATATTTAACTAGAGAGTGAGTAAAGAATTAAAAAAGTAATGCAACACAACTGAAATACAATTGAAATAGATATGCAACACAACCGAAACACGACTGAGACGGACGTGGACGTCCCCGGCGGACATCATGTTTCTGCGGTTGTGCGCGGACGTCCGCTATTGCGGTGACACGACGGACATCCCGACAGACGTCCCGATTTTTGAATTTTTTTTTTAAAAAAAACTCTATATATACGTCTCGTTGAACTTCATTTCATTCGCACCACTTGCATTAACGAGTTTCTCTTATCTCTCCCTCTACGTTTCTATCAGTATATCCAAAATGGCTAGCGATGGTGGTAGTAGTAGTGGTGCGGGTGGCAGTGGTTCGGGTGGTAGTGATTGGGATGTTGCTGACACAATGCGGCAAATTAATGAAGATGTGTGGGCTTATACGTCCACCCAGATAAATTGTTTGATACAAGAGCACTTGCAGCAACAGCCAGGTGGTACCCCGCCCCATCCATCGTCGAGTTGTAGTACCCCGGGACCACTTCGCTGCACACCATCGATTGTTTGAGGACTACTTCACTTCGAAGCCGCGGTTTGGGGATAACTTTTTCCGGCGACGTTTTAGGATGCATCGGCCGCTATTTATGATTATCGTGAGTGCTTTAGAGCGTCGATACGAGTATTTCAGGTTCAGGAAGGATGCGAGTGGTAGACCTGGTCACACGATCATACAGAAGTGCACTGCCACAATCAGGCAGCTGGCATACGGTGGCGTGGCTGACATGTTCGACGAGTACCTCCACATCGGCGAGACGACTGCCCGCGATTGTCTGAAGTATTTTTGTGAGGGCGTTATTGAAATATTCAGGGATATGTATCTTCCGAAGCCTACCCCCGAAGACTGTCAGGCTATGATGGATATGCACGGAAATCAGCATGGGTTTCCGAGAATGTTGGGCAGTATAGATTGTATGCATTGGGAGTGGAAGAACTGCCCCGCCGCCTGGAAAGGGTGTAATGGCAAGAATCCCACGATAATCCTCGAAGCTGTAGCTGACTACCGGCTATGGATTTGGCATGCGTATTTTGGAGTAGACGGGTCGAATAACGACATCAACGTCCTCCAGTCTTCGCCCCTTTTCAACGAGCAGTGCATGGGCGTTGGTCTGGCCATTAGTTTCATCGCCAACGACAACCAGCACGATATAGGCTACTATTTGGTAGATGGGATATACCCTATGTGGCCCGTCTTTGTGAAGACGATCAGATGTCCATTAGAAGAAAAGAAGATCTACTTTGAGCAACGTTAGGAGGCATCGCGCAAGGATGTGGAGCGGGAATTTGGTGTGCTACAGGCTCGATGGACGGCAGTGAAGGGTCCAACACGGCTGTGGTATCCTGACTGCACCGCTGATGTCATGTGCGCATGTATTATCATGCACAAAATGATTGTTGAAAATGAAGGTCCAACATTGACTGATTGTGCCAATGATGATGTTGATGCTGCTGATCCAAGCCACGGCGTGGCCACCGCCAATGTACATATGGGGATACCTCATGGAGACGCCAATCGGGTCTGTGCATTTGCTGACATACGCCAACAAGAAGCCCATATTCGACTCCAGAAAGATATAATTGAAGAGCTATGGACGCGGAGGGGTGCACGCTGATATTTATAATTGTACTATTTTTATTTTTTATTTAATGAAATTATTATTGCACTCTCTCCGTTCGTATTCATGTCGAAATTTTAATTCCGTAAATTGTTTAATCTGGTGAATTTTTATTGTTCTTGTCCGCCGGGGGTCCTTGGGGATGTTCGCTATTGTGCAGTGGGATGTCCTTATGACGTGGCAGGAGGTGTTTTAGGGGTGTCCGCTGGGACATTCTTCCCTATTGTAGATGCTCTTATAAGTTAATCAGATTTCATTTAGAGCATCTCCAATGGCGCCCCTCCCACTAGGACTTCCACCAGGACTTCCCACAAAAACTTCTTGCCACGTCATCACTTGGACTTCCCATTCCACTGGCACATCACTAGGACTCCCATGCACTAGGACATCCACTAGGACTTCCCGCAATAAAATTAAATTCACAATTACTCAATTTACGGAATTAAAATTTTGACACGAATACGAACGGGGAAATGCGAATATTTCATTAAAAAAAACATACATTATTCGGAAAAAAAAGCAACCACATCAACGTCCACCCCTCCGCGTCCAAACCTCTTCGATGATATCCTCCTGAAGTCGAATATGGGCATCTATTTGCTGCATGTCGGCAAATGCGCGCAACCGCTCAACCTCTCCATGAGGTACCCTCATGTTCACATTCGCGCTGGCCACGCCGTAGCTTGGACCGGCACCCGTATCATCTTCGTTGGTCCACTGAGTCAGTTCGTCACCTTCACTTTCGACAATCATGTTGTGCAAAATGATACATGCGTACATGATGTCGCCGATGTTGAGAATATACCACATCCGTGAAGGACCCTTCACCATCGCCCATCGACTCTGGAGCACACCAAATGTCCGCTCAACATCCTTGCGCGCTGCCTCCTGACGGCTCGCAAAGTAGGACTTCTTTGGTCTGATCGCAAGTCTTCACAAAGACGGGCCAGTTTGGATATATCTCATCCGCCAAATAGTATCCCATATTGTGCTAGTTGCTGTTGGCGACGAAACTGATGGCGGGACCAACGTCATTGCACTGGTCGTTGAACAGGGGGCGACGACTGGAGGACGTTGAGGTCGTTGTTTGACCTGACGACTCCAAAATAAGCATGCCATATCCACAGCCGGTAGTCAGCTACAGCTTCAAGGATCATCGTTGGATGCTTGGCTTTGAAGCCGGAAGTGTGGATCATGCTTATACCTTGTGAGGATTTGAGCCTATTATTTCATTCTTGTGTGATTTATCTGCATTCATGTATATGTTTCTAGAACTTGCTCCTAGTCTTGCCTAAGTTTACATAGTGTTTAAGTTGATTTAGGAGGATGATAGGCCATCTTTTCTAGCCTACTTTTATCCAAAATTTTGACCCTCTCAAAAATTCAAATTTTTTCCCTTTGGAGCCAATTTTGAGCCTTTAAGCCTTTTGTTTGGAAGCCAACATAATGGAGACAATTCCTTGGGTTAGTTAGTTTTTGCTATCTTATTTTGTAAAGGAATTCGAGAGAAAAGGAGAAAGTATAAAAAGTAGTGTGCTTAATGTAAAGAAAAGTACAAGTTGTGAAATTGAGAAAAATTCTACATATGTGCTTGATCTTATAAAAGAAAGGATGTAGAAGAAAAAAAAAAGAAAAAAAAAAGTGTGAAAGGTTCTGAAAAGAAAAGAAAAGAAAATCAAAGGATTGCAAAGTGAGTTGAAGAAGAAAAATAAATAAAGTGTTAAACGTGTCTTGGGTTTAGAAAAGTGGAGTTATCTTTACTCTACTTGAGATATTTTTATTTTAGTCACTTTTAGCCAAATATTCCTCACCTACCAAAGAGCCTACATTACAACCAAAGATAAAGACCTTTCGGACTTTTGAAGCTTAATCACATTTAGTAGAGGATGGAGTAGACTTTGAGCAAGCCTATGGTAAATTTTGCATGATGCATGATTTGAGTGCTTATATACACATAATCTTTATACACTTTGAGAGTGAGAGAACACTTCCCATCTTTGGAAGTTTGCCACATGTGAGTGCTTGATTTCAAGGTGTTCCACGAGTTAATAATGAAAGTGCATTAATAAGCCTTGCTTGATTTGATTGCGTTAATACATGTTTAAACTATTCTTCCATCTTTTGAGGCAATTATGACGTTTAGTCATTATGCATTCCGTGCGTCTATTTTGTGTCTTTATTGTTTTGTTTGAGGACAAACAAAAATGTAAGTTTAGGGGAGTTGATACGCTCGGATTTTGCACGGTTTTAAGGCCATTATTTGGCCTGTTTTTAAGGTCAAAGTTGTTAGAGTTTGTATACTAGAAATCACCTATCGAGTGATTGAATACTGTTAAAACTCTTATTTTATTTTCCAAATGAATAAACAGATTATTTTTGTCATAATGTTGTTATATTTTACATTTAATGGATGTTAATTGCATATTTAAATGTATAAGTAATTTAACAAAGTCTAAGTCTTTGTTTTAGTAGACCGGTTGTGGGCGTCGTCCACTTTAAGGTAACACGGTCAGTTCTAAACAAAGAAAAAGAAGAATTTCATAACCTAGATAGGCTTAGACTACCTATCGTGAAAGGTTGCAACGTCAGTCCAATTATTTCTAAGCCTTAATGAAATAAGATGACGTTGGTGTGGTATAGCACTGAATGGATTTAACAGCGAGACAGTCTTTATGCTATCTACTGAAAGACGAGGTCTCGTAAATTATTTCTAAATCAATGTACGTTAGCATTGAGCATACGGTATTGATTATGCACTACTTTGACTTACCAAATGGTGCGGGTTTTTCGTAACCCAATAAGCCTGGTATATTGGGTAGTGGTGATTAGTATCTAGCGGTGCTAGGATTGCTATTATGTTGAATCGTGCGCGAGGTGAGTCTCGTTTGATAACATCCTCAAGAGAAGCTTGAAATAAGGTTTTATTATTCGGAACCTAGCTAGTTGGAGTTTAATTACTCTATGAATAATAAATAAGATTTTCTTGCTGAGTCCTCTCTTGGAATAAATAAGATATTAACTAATTAAGTCCATAGCAGACAATAATTAATTAATGGATGTTTCTATCTTAAGTGCGGGAAATAAATATAAAGTATTGGAAACCCGAAGTACTTGTAATTTCGGATTTGGATGGGGAGTGCAGTATTACTTCTGTAGTGGCTGCTCGTAATATTCCAATTTTAAGCTTATATTAAATTGGGTTTAATTTAATTAGTAAAAAGTTAATTGGAGGAGCCCATATCCAAAGCCTTCCATAGATCCCTGTCTGGGCCCAATATGTGACTTATTATAAATAGGAGAATAAAGGAGACAGAAAATATACTTAATTTTATCTAAAATTTTCGGCCCCTACTGCTTCTTGTAGTGGTCGAATTCTTCTCCTACCGGGGAAAGGATTTCTGTCTTCTCTATTTAAGTCCTAGTGCGCTGGTGAGATCAGCCCACCCTGATATCAGTTCACAGTCCGGGAACCAGTCAGAAGATCCGTGGTTTTGTACTAAAGGTCTTCATGAGGAGAAGGCGCTAGCTATCTTCGATTCTTTGGAGAATCATCAAGGTATAATGGCTAAACCCTAGAACAGCATGTTTTAGATTTCATTTAATTTAAAGCATGTGATTATTTGAGTTATGAGCATGATACGTGAGATGATTACGCGAATAGAATTTGTCTAAATAATCCGCTAAATAGATCTGATTATTATGTAATTGATTTATGAATGCGCTTCCGCTGCCAACCCCTTCAATTGGTATCAGAGCCAGTCTTTGGCTCTGATTATTTGGATTTAAATTTCGCCAAATTCATGTATGCATGTATTTTTGTTTTCGAAGCATGTTCTTGTTTTTAGTTGTATTTTTTTTATGCATGATGAACCCAAGAACTATCGAAACAAAGAACTCAAATTTTGGAACGCAAGAGACGTGCGATTCGTCGGCGCTTGCGCCGAGACGAATCGCGCGACAAGCAATCCAAACTAGGGTTGTCGAGCGAGTGGGAGATTGGAGGGTGATCGGGCGGCGACACACAGACGAGAGAGGACTCGTGTGTGCCGCCGGCATGACCACCAGTTCCAGCGGTCTCCGAGCACCGGCGGCTGATCCAGTGGGAGCTAGGCGCGATCACGCGGCGATGCGTATGCGAGAGTGGGCTCGTTTGCATCGCCGGCAAGACCGCGACGCCTTCTCCCCGGAAAGGACAGCGATCGACTGAGCTGGTCGACGGCGGAAGCCGCTGCTCGTCCGAGAGCAGCGGCGGTTCTACCTAACCCTAACCCTAACCCTAGCCTAGACCCTAACCCTAGTCGCGTCCAGCCCGTGCGATGCGAAATCCGGTATGGCGCCGCCTTAGGCGGTGGTTGCTGGATTCCGAGAACTCGTTGCCGGAGCTGGGAGCTCGCCGGAGTGGCGCGGCAATCGCCGCGCGCTGGGCGACGTCGACGGAAGGAGAAAGCGGCGCTTTCGCGCCGCAGTGGGAGAAGCGGGAGCAGCCGCGTCTAGCGCGGACTGCCGGCGGTGGCTGGGCGGCGAAGTCGCCGTCCCGGCGGATCCACCCCGGTGTGATTTCGTTGTTCGTCGTACGTGCGAACCTCGTGCGACGAGATATCGATGAAATCTTATTTTTAATGATTATTTAATTCCTAAATTAATAGATATCATTAAAATATTATTATTTAATTGAAATAAAATAATTTGGGAAGATTTCCCTAGATTTTAGGAATATTTTGATTATTTTCTATATCTATGAATATTTTATATCCTAGATGATGTAGATAAGAATAATTAAATAGTTTCCTAAGTTATATTATATATCTAGAATCCTAATTAGGATAGATATGTAGGATTTCATTAAATAATAAAATATATTCTCTTCCCAATCTTAATGAGGAATTAATTTAAGATTATTTATTCATGTCCGTAAAAGATATAAATAATTAATTATTTTAGATAAATCTTATAGAAGACATGAATATGGATTAATCTTTAGTAATTAATATATTATCCTTTAATAAGATGTTTAAAAGATTATAAAAGATTTAATTATCCAGTCAATTAAATACCAACAGAATTTAATTAAGCCTTTAATCTGCACTAAGGCTAAGGATAATTAATGAAAAACCATAACTTAAATATCTAAGCGATAATTACGAACTATGTTTGTATATGGTCTCCATCGATTGGTCCACAACTTATGAAGCTAATTTCTAATATTATCGCCACCCATGCTGTGGGGACAATAATCCTAAGAAATAGCGAGTTCGTATAGGTGGACTTCTCATTTGTAAATAGTATGGACTAGAAAGTGGTTTCTAATATTATCGCCACCCATGCTGTGGGGACAATAATCCTAAGAAATTGCAAGTTTCAGAAGTTCAAACAGAATTTACGAGATAGCTTGGCCTTGTTATCAACGCATGAGCATTGTTATGGGAGTGTGTTGTAGAAACAAGGTTCTGTAATGCTAAATCTGATGGTCGTGCTTAGGCAACATTTGGCGGCCATGCCGTGCTGCGGTCTCTGGACTATTCGTCGGTGTTGTGACCAGTAAAAATGTTAAAAATTTTAATGCGTATTGACCTCTGCTTGAGGGTACAAAATTTTAATTTTACAGTTGTGAGAATTTGAAAAGTTTTATGGTTTAATCTGCTCAATTTCTTCACATAAGTTTATGACAAATAGTAAATATTTTGTTTTGTAGTGCAACCTAAATCGTCAAAATGTCACTCAATCCTCTTTCTGCAATTCTTAAAGAAAACAAACTCGAGGGCCAAAATTACATAGAATGGAAGCAAAATTTGGACATCGTTCTCACGGCTGATGAGTACAAATTTGTGCTCACTACTCCTCGGCCTCCAGTGCCGGCGGCTAATGCCGCGCAGGCTGCGCGAGATGCCCATAGACGGTGGCACAAGGCGAATGAGATGGCTAAGTGTTATATGTTGGCCTCCATGTCAACAGTGCTTAGACATTAGCATGCCGCCATGGCAACTGCCACCGAGATTATGGAAAATCTCACGAATCTTTTTGGTACTCAGAATCGAACGGCTAAGTCTCAAGCCTTTCGGAGTATCATGTGCAAGTCTATGAAGGAAGGCTCGTCTGTGAGGGACCATGTCCTCGAGATGATGAGCCACCTCAATCAAATTGAGGTTTTGGGAGGCGTCATTGATGCCGAGTCCCAAGTTACTATTATCCTTCAGAGTTTGCCCCCTAGCTTCCAGCAGTTCAAGCTCAACTTTGAGATGAACAAAAGGAATTACACCTTGGCAGAGTTGTTGACTGAACTTCAGTCGGCAGAAGATCTCATGAACCAAGCTAAGGCTGCGATGGTTAGCTCGTCACATCGTTCCTCTGGCCCTAGGCCTGGCGCAGGAAAGAAGAAAGTGACGAACCAGGTCGCACCTAAAGATGCTAAGGGAAAGAAAAAGAGGAGGTCGGGAAAGAAGCAAACCGGAAAGTGTTTCAAGTGTGGAGAGAAGGGGCATTGGAAGCCAGATTGCCCTAAAAGGAGCAAGGCTACAGGTATGCACCAAGCTTTAGTTGTTGAGTCATGTTTGGCTTCGACTTCTTCTCATACTTGGGTCATTGACACTGGAGCTACTGATCATATTTGTTTTGATCCTGACTTAATGCAGGTGACAAGACGGCTATATGATGGAGAGATCGAAGTTCAGCTGGGCGACGCTACTAAAGTGGCGGCCGTTGCAGTGGGAGACGTTTATTTGCGTTTTAGTAGTGATAGATTTTTGATTATGAAGAATGTTTTGTTGATACCTTCTTTTAGAAGAAATTTAATTTCAGTTTCTAAATTGGTTTTTGATGGATATTCGATTTCTTTTAATGACAGTTGTGTTATTAAGAAAGATGGTTCTTATATCTGTCGTGGTATCATGGAAAACAATCTGTACACAATCGTATCTACACAATATAATGATCGCAAATTAGAACTCAATAATGCATCGAAAATTTCAAAGAAAAGAAAAGAACCTTCAAGTTCAATGAACGAAACGTACTTATGGCGCCTTAGACTTGGTCATGCCAACCAAAGGAGGATTCAAACACTTGTGGATCAAGACCTTCTTAAAGGGCTAGATACTGAATCATTTTCCACATGCGAATCCTGTTTGGAAGGCAAGATGACCAAGAGACCTTTTAGAGTGAAAGGAAATAGGGCCAAGGAAGCACTAGAACTCGTTCATACTGATGTATGTGGACCAATGTCAACCGAGGCAAGAGGCGGCTTTCGCTATTTCATCACTTTTATTGATGATTACTCGAAAGTTGGATATGTTTATTTGATGCGCTTTAAGTCTGAAGCTTTTGACAAGTTCAAGGAGTTTAAGGCTTATGCTGAGACGCATCATGGAAGACGTATCAAGAGCCTGCGATCTGATCGTGGAGGCGAATACCTCAGTGCCGAGTTTTTGGACTACTTATCAGTAGAGGGAATTGAATCCCAAACGACTGCGCCAGGCACACCTCAGCAGAATGGCGTAGCTGAAAGAAGGAATAGGACCTTGTTAAATATGGTCCGATCGATGATGAGTTATGCACGACTGCCTATTTCGTTTTGGGGACATGCCTTGCTTTCCGCAAGTCATATCTTAGACAATTTACCGTCAAAATCTGTTCCTGCTACTCCATATGAGTTGTGGACTGGGCGTAAGCCCAATCTAGAACATCTCAAGATATGGGGGTGTCCAGCTCATGTTTTGGAAAAGGATCCAACTAAGCTGGGCTCAAGGACAGAGGTATGTTTGTTTATAGGGTACCCCAAAGGTTCGAAAGCTTATGAATTCTATAGTCTCCGAGACAAGAAAGTCATTGTGAGTACTCACGCGACATTCTTAGAGGAAGACTTTGTTATGAATCATAAACCCAGCAGTGAGGTAGCTCTTGATGAGCTCACTTCAGTCACAAGTTCCATTAACCAAGAACAAGTACCATTAGTACAACCAATTCCCGAACCTTCAACTTCTACACCTAACATTGTAGTGCCGCGCCGCAGTGGGAGGGTCTCTCATGAGCCCGAAAGGTACATTGGTTTGGGAGAATCTATGGATCACTCCTCGGACAGTAGTGTACCAGATCCCTGGAATTTTGCAGAGGCGCAGGCGGATATCGATCATTGCGAATGGGTGAAAGCAATGGATTCGGAACTACAATCTATGATAGACAAAGACGTCTATGATTTGTCCGTCCTACCCGAAGGCTGTACTGCCATTGAGAGCAAATGGATATACAAACGTAACGTGGACCCGATGGACGAGTTAAAGTCTTCAAGGCAAGACTAGTGGCTAAGGGATATACCCAAAAGGAAGGTGTCGATTACGACGAGACCTTCTCCCCAGTGGCCATGCTCAAATCGATCCGAATACTATTGTCTATTGCAGCTTACATGGATTGGGATGTATGGCAGATGGACGTTAAGACTGCGTTCTTGAACGGCAGTCTTGAGGAGACCATCTACATGGAACAACCCGAGGGTTATGCCGTCAAGGGCAAAGAGCACATGGTTTGGAAGCTTAAGAAAGCCATTTATGGCCTCAAGCAAGCATCTAGATCATGGAATCAGTGTTTCGATCAAACTGTTAATAAGTTTGGATTCGAGAAATGCCCTAACGAGAGCTGCGTGTACAAGAAGGTAGAAAAAGGGAATGTGGTGTTCTTAGTTTTATATGTAGATGACATTCTTCTAATTGGAAACAATAAAAAGATGTTGTCATCAGTACGAACTTGGTTGTCGAACCAGTTCGAGATGAAGGATATGGGAGACGCGGGACACATTCTAGGTATCATAGTCCTTAGGGATCGTGAGAAAAGAATGTTGTGCTTATCCCAAGAACCCTACATCGACACTGTACTTAGTCGCTTTAGCATGCAAGATGCCAAGAAAGGTTTCTTACCTTTTAGACATGGCATCCATTTATCTCAAGAGATGTGTCCTAAGACAGCATCTGAGATAGCAGAGATGAGAAGGATACCATACGCCTCGGCTGTTGGTAGTCTCATGTATGCTATGCTTTGTACCGATATTTGCTTTGCTGTAGGCATGGTAGCAAGATATCAATCAAATCCTGGCCAAGGACATTGGACTGCAGTAAAGAACATACTCAAGTACCTTAAACGGACTAAGGGCTATGTTCTAGTTTACAAAGCAGGCGAGCTATGCCCTTTGGGATATACTGATTCAGACATTCAAGCTGATCAGGACTCGAGGAAATCTACTTCTGGCTATGTGTTTACCTTAGGAGGTGGAGCCGTGATTTGGAAGAGTGTAAAGCAGAAATGCATTGCAGACTCTACCATGGAAGCCGAATATGTGGCTGCTTCGGAGGCTGCAAAGGAGGCTGTATGGCTCAAGAACTTTCTTATGGACTTAGGTGTGGTTACGAATCTGCCCAAGAGCATCACCATTTATTGTGACAATTCTGGTGCTGTGGCTAATTCGAAGGAACCAAGAGCTCACAAAGCGAGCAAACACATTGAGAGGAAGTATCATATCATCAGAGATATAGTGCAGAGAGGAGACATACAAGTGGTCAAGATTGCGTCAGAGAACAACCTGGCAGATCCCTTCACTAAGGCATTGGCGGTCAAACCGTTCGAACGCCATGTAGAAGGAATGGGAGTTCGACTCGCTCGAGACCTCAACTCGCTTTCAGTATAAGTGGGAGAATTAGACGTAGTGCACAATTTTTTGTATACTCGAAAGCTGTTTTGAGTATAAGTGGGAGATTGTTAGAGTTTGTATACTAGAAATCACCTTTCGAGTGATTGAATACTGTTAAAACTCTTATTTTATTTTCCAAATGAATAAACAGATTATTTTTGTCATAATGTTGTTATATTTTACATTTAATGGATGTTAATTGCATATTTAAATGTATAAGTAATTTAACAAAGTCTAAGTCTTTGTTTTAGTAGACCGGTTGTGGGCGTCATCCACTTTAAGGTAACACGGTCAGTTCTAAACAAAGAAAAAGAAGAATTTCACAACCTAGATAGGCTTAGACTACCTATCGTGAAAGGTTGCAACGTCAGTCCGATTATTTCTAAGCCTTACTGAAATAAGATGACGTTGGTGTGGTATAGCACTGAATGGATCTAACAGCGAGACAGTCTTTATGCTATCTACTGAAAGACGAGGTCTCGTAAATTATTTCTAAATCAATGTACGTTAGCATTGAGCATACGGTATTGATTATGCACTACTTTGACTTAGCAAATGGTGCGGGTTTTTCGTAACCCAATAAGCCTGGTATATTGGGTAGTGGTGATTAGTATCTAGCGGTGCTAGGATTGCTGTTATGTTGAATCGTGCGCGAGGTGAGTCTCGTTTGATAACATCCTCAAGAGAAGCTTGAAATAAGGTTTTATTATTCGGAACCTCGCTAGTTGGAGTTTAATTACTCTATGAATAATAAATAAGATTTTCTTGCTGAGTCCTCTCTTGGAATAAATAAGATATTAATTAATTAAGTCCAATTTTAAGCTTATATTAAATTGGGTTTAATTTAATTAGTAAAAAGCTAATTGGAGGAGCCCATATCCAAAGCCTTCCATAGATCCCTGTCTGGGCCCAATATGTGACTTATTATAAATAGGAGAATAAAGGAGACAGAAAATATACTTAATTTTATCTAAAATTTTCGGCCCCTACTGCTTCTTGTAGTGGTCGAATTCTTCTCCTACCGGGGAAAGGATTTCTGTCTTCTCTATTTAAGTCCTAGTGCGCTGGTGAGATCAGCCCACCCTGATATCAGTTCACAGTCCGGGAACCAGTCAGAAGATCCGTGGTTTTGTACTAAAGATCTTCACGAGGAGAAGGCGCTAGCTATCTTCGATTCTTTGGAGAATCATCAAGGTATAATGGCTAAACCCTAGAACAGCATGTTTTAGATTTCATTTAATTTAAAGCATGTGATTATTTGAGTTATGAGCATGATACGTGAGATGATTATGCGAATAGAATTTGTCTAAATAATCCGCTAAATAGATCTGATTATTATGTAATTGATTTATGAATGCGCTTCCGCTGCCAACCCCTTCAAAAGTTGCATTACATGTCCATTATTTGCATATTTTATATAATTTGGTGTTTTGACATGTTTTGTGAGAAATGTGCATATTTGAGCCTAAAAAGGGAGTAAAAACGCGAAGTAGGAAATCTGGAGCTTCTCCGGCGACCGCCGGCGCTTAGCGGAGACAAAGACATGCCCGGCGACCGCCACAAGGAGTCAGAAGCTACTGGACTGCACGCGGCGACCGCCGGCCAAGGTGCGGCGGCCCGCCACAAAAATGCGGCGCGCAATAGCTGACTTCAAACTCAATTTTCCGGCGATCCTGAAGTCTGATCGGAGCTTTCTACACACCATTCTCTTTTTCTTGAAAAGATATTCAATATGGTTCAAGAATCAACTCAATCGGAGTTCTGTGGAGAGAGTTATGACCGTTCTACCAAAGTCGCGCAAAGCTGCTAGCTGCAGTCTATGCGGGAATTTGAAGAAGGAAAGAAGATCTTACCTTGTGAAGCCAAATCTTTTCCTTCTACTATGGGGAACGAAAATTACATATTTCCTAATGCTTGGAGGACACTTATTATCAAATTTAAATCCTTCTAAAGCCTATATATACCTCATAACCTCATTCATATAATTCAACCCTTCCTTAGCCCCCAAAAGGGGAGCTTTCATAGCTCCTCCTCCAACCCCAATTCTTCATCATATTTTTGCCAATTACTTCCATATCATAAATTTGAGAGTTCTTCATTGTGCAAGGGGTTGGAGAAATAAGCAAGAACATCAAGAACGACAAGGATTCAACCTACGAGTCTTATTTGCTTTAGTTTTATGTTCCAATTGTTTTCACTTCAATCTATGTTTTTAGCTTATTCAATTATGTCTAACTAAATTCATAGGATTCTTTGGATGTGTTAGTAACGACTTTGGTTATACAAATTCCTTTTTCTATCTAATATCCGTTTTGTTTTTACTTTGTTTCTTCCCTAAGTAGTTTTGATGCTGCATGATTGAGTGACACAATCGTGTATGATTTAATATAACTTGCTTCATAACTGTGACAGAGTTCTAGCGAGTTAGATTCACTTAGTAGACACTACAGTTAGCTTCCCTTAAAACGACACTGTTAATTGAGAGTGCGGACTTTTCAAGGGTTTTAGGAGCTTTATGGAGTTACGTGTTAGGATTGACAACCCTAATTTTGTAATCAACGTTTGCATCGCATGAGCAAAAGCTAGGTGACTCGTTCTATCAAAGTAATAACTGTGCTAGGGTATTATAGTTGGATTTGTATAACCATAACTGTGAACGCACATCCATGGAATTCTCTTATCTCTCATATTTTATCTTTGTGATTTAATTGCATTTAGTTGTTTGATTGCTTTTAATTGTTTTACTTTCAAAAACTCAAAACTTATCTTGTTTCTCTAGATAGTATTTGATGCTTAGTACATAATAGCCAGTTGCAATTATATTCCCCGTGTTCGATATCCCGGTACTGACCTTTAGCTATACTAGATCTACCCTGTATACTTGCAGGTATTTTTAGTGCTAATAAAAAGTGCATCCGAGCGAAGTAGTCCTGATACAACCGAAGATGTGCAGCAATGTGGTCTCGGGGTACATGACGTCGGCGGTGGATCGGCCGAGGTACCGCCGCTGCTGCCTCTGCCGTAGCAATCGATCAATCGCCCCTTCCACAGCGAGATCCAATTCACTATCACTATCACTATCAATATCACTAGCGCCCCCGCCACTACCACCCGCACGACTACTAGCCATTCTAGATATACTTGAAAATATAGTTTAGAAGAGAAACTTGTCAACACAAGTGGTGTGAATGAAATGAAGTTCAACGAGCCGTATTTATAGAGTTTTTTTATATAAAAAAAATCAAATTTAATCGGACGTCCGGTCGGACGTCGGGCGGATGTCCGAGCCCATCCGACGGGCAGATGGGACGGGCGTGTCCTACTTTTTTCCTCATTACGGCGGACGTCCGGTTGAACATCGGCGACGTCGCGGTAAGACGTCCGCCATTGGAGATGCTCTTAATTGCTTATTCATTATGCTTACATTTATTAGTTTTGGGCCATTTTTATGTAACAAAGAAATTTGCCAGGCCTGTATTAATATATGTATAGATTGGGCCAAATTTTCATTTTATTTGGAGACGTCGCGGGAGGACGTCCGCCATTAGAGATGCTCTTAATTGCCTATTCATTAGGCTTACATTTATTAGTTTTGGGCCATTTTTATGTAACAAAGAAATTTGCCAGGCCTGTATTAATATATGTATAGATTGGGCCAAATTTTCATTTTATTTCCAGCCCATTTTTGTTATATCTGAAAAATCATATTCTTTGATGACGTAATTTGTTTCTATTATTTAAGTATTAATTTAATTATTTGTAATTTACTTCTATTCTGTTAATATTTAGTTTTAAATTTTTAGCTGATGTGGTTGGATTTGTCGAGAGTCCCCTAATTATAAATGGAGACGTTGCTAAGTAACATAGTTCATGTAATTTGAGTGAGAGCAATTTGGATTTGTCCGATTTGATTCAAGGTGAGGTATTTTTGCCCTTTTTTCATTTTTATTTCAATGTTTAACTTATTTAATATTATATTTTCAATGGTGGCAGATTCCTTTGTCTATGTTGTATGTAGTGATGCTTAAAAAAATGTGAAAATCGGTTCCGACATCGGCCCGAGCCTCCGCAATGGAGGCCCATCGCAGGGCCGATGCGGAGCCGATGAGGTATCAGCTGAGGCTATTGTTCGGCACTGGGGCGAAGGCAAATTGGGGTGGAGATGGGCTCCCTCTCCACAATGGGAGCCCATGAAGGCCGATCTCTCGGCTGTAGCGATCGGCCACCATTGTTGGTGCTCTAAGATCAATCATGACCGTTAATCACAAACAATCAAGAAATGCCAAAATTAAGCATCTGCATTTAAGTTTAACACCTTATCAGGAGTGTAATAAATGGTGAAAAGGATTTCGAAAATGGTAAGTGAAATAACTTTGAGAGACTGGATTAAAATAACAAAAGAAAACCAGTATTAGGAGACGGAGAGAGTAATTTACAAGCAACAATCGAATCTAAAATTTGATCGAACAAAATCCAGTCGACGATCAGTTGAACTGAACAAAGAAGGCTTAAAGCATAATCGCAGGTGTTTATTATTATCAACTCAACGTCGTCATATTGCTGTTTTCCACAGCAAAATAAACAAATATAGCATCAAATCCCTGCAAAATTGTGAGATATCAAGGATTATGAGCCAACTAATGCGTATGATTCTGTCAAGTGATATACAATTTCGTCGTAATAGTGTTCCTACGTTATCAAAAAATTGTTTGTAGACCAACATCATGGGGCCATCAGCCCTCCGATTGTATAGGAAAGTGATGCTGCCCAGTCGGATTTCAGAAGCAGCTTCTGCAGTGTATGCATCACGTCATAATCTGGGTCGAGCTTCCGTTGCCACCCCTACAGGCCAAACATATTTCATACTTTATCCAATTTTCACAGCAAATGGCAATAGAAAATATGGTTAACTAATTCCCAACCTCTACCTACAGTAGTAATATGAGACAATACAAATTGAATGTATTCTTATGGCAAGAGCAGTTTTATACGATCATTATGTTCTAGCATGTTGACAAACACAATGGAGTAGGAGGATTTTTACATAGTTATGGTAGGCTACGTGTTCTTGAATAACTGAAAAATCAGATATAATTACCTCAAGAACCAGAACTGTCACCATCACAGTGCAAACGTTCCCATCAACGTTTACTTTGTGACGCTGAACTTTCTCAAGCAATTGCTGCATGCAATCAGTTGGATGGATCAAATCTCCTTCTGGCGTACCCCAGAAATCAAATGATTCTCTTACTTCCTGTTAGCAAATAGTCAAGAGTGAGATGAATGTCACGGAATGCAATAATGTACCTCAACCTCCCAAGTTCTCCAATTAACTCTTCTAGAAACAATGATTGCATAAAAAGGACAAAACGTATATGAGAATGGTAGCAGAGTTACACCACAAATAAGCGTTTTGTGGGCAGGTGCTAAGTATTTTCCAGAAACACGAGTCAGTAATGCAGGCATCATATAAATTATGAACATAACTCGAAGAAATATTAATGAACTCGCATGCGGTCAGAATTCTTGGATGCAAATCCACTTGA
The DNA here is from genome assembly GCF_029641045.1 of Salvia hispanica. Taxonomy (NCBI): domain Eukaryota; kingdom Viridiplantae; phylum Streptophyta; class Magnoliopsida; order Lamiales; family Lamiaceae; genus Salvia; species Salvia hispanica. The sequence continues at coordinate 21,650,941 of NC_142694.1, read as the reverse complement.
ATTAATCAATTAATGCATGACAACAGTTATACACCTTAATGAAGGCCTCAGGTTTTGGACAGTTCTGTTTCTTCGACAATCTCAGTGCGCACTCTGCTGCAGTTTGCCCATCTCTACGAGCAACAGCCTTAAAGAACTCCAATAAATTTACACGATCATTTTTGGAAAGTTCAGCAGTCATCCCTACATCGAGGAATATAACATGCGGCTTAGTTTTGAAGATCTTTTTGCGAGTTGGATTTTTCTGAGCTACACGAACAAGGATGTTTCCAGGATGCATATCGGCATGAACAAAGTTGTCCACCTGGTAAGGAAAAATAAATTCTCAGAGAAATGAAGTATGCATTGCAATTAGCAAAAAAGCTAAAAGAATAATGTCACCTTCTCTGAGAAAAACAGTTAAATAGCCCAATAAAACATGAGAGAAGGAAGGAAGCTTCAGAATATCAGAGTGAAATTATGATTACTAACCACTGCAAGATGGAAAATTCCATCACCTTCGTGTAGTTACAAATTGTAAGTTATAAACTCTCAAGTTCTGTAGGATGGATTTCTTTCTTTTACTACTTTCCTAAAAGGAAACGCAAATAAGTGATCTAATACTGAACTCTTATAAGACCAATTGTGCACAACAATGGCATACTCTTGTATTAATAGCTGATGGAAATCAACTACAACTTCAAACAACATTTACACAGATCAAATCATCAATATGTCACATAGAAGTTCAATACTAGAAACAGAAAACTAAGAAACAGCTCCTAAAAGTTAAAGTAATGTCTACAAGCCATATGAATCGTATCCTTTTACCAATATCTACATGCAGAAAAAAAGAAAGAAGAGAGATACAATGTAATCCATATGACCTAATTATAAAAAAAAAGAAAATAGATAACCAGATCAAAGAAATGAGGAAATAAAATACCAGGAGCATCTTCAGAAGTGCATGGGTTCCAATGTGGGCAAGAGCACTACTTGTTCTATCATTCTTCCCCTCAAGCTCATTCACATAGTGAGAAACACTTTCTCCATGCTCAAAGGTTTCCACTAACACAGCCGGATGGACTAAAGGATACACAGGCTTTGGGAAAGATACATCCTTCCATTGGCGAAAATTGTATACGAAGCGGTTTAATTGAGCGGCTTCTCGCGCTAGATCAACTTGAGACATCATGAAAACTGCAAACTGCTGGACACTTTCATCGAGCCTTAGCCAATTTAGAGCAGGAATGAACCTTGACATTCTTGCTACTGCATTTATTATCTCAAAATCCGTCTTTATCGACTCCCCAACACCCGGATGTCTCACCTTAACTGCAACTAGCATTGGTTTGACCTGGCGACCACGGTATCGAGACCGCAACGAAGCTCGATGCACTTGTGCAATACTTCCAGAGGCCACAGGTTCTTCTTCAAAGTCATCAAAAATTTCAGATATTTTACGACCAAAAGCATTCTCAACAGCCTTCTTAGTGTATGCAAAGCTATGTTCAGGAGCTTTGGTGTGAAGTTTCGACAGTTCATTACACAAATCTCTAGGGAATAGATCAGGCCGTGTGGCTGCCCACTGCCCCCATTTTATGAATGCTGGCCCTGCTCTTTCAAGAGTTCGATGAACAACCTGAAGCCATAATTTCCTAAACTCGGGTCCAAAACTATCTGCAAATGGAGCCATGACAATGCTTGGTGCAAACAGAAAACTAAGATGTATAGCCCTCAGCAACAAAATAAGGCTCTCGAAAAAAGAAATTATCAGTCTGGTCAGGAAAAGATGGCTGTCCTCAGCATGCATGTTTATACTGTTCCTCGGTAGAAAAACGTCTGTTTCTGGAACAGCATAAGCATATGCCATCTGAGATCCACATATCATAGTAAATATACCAGGAACAAGAATGCAAGAACGGGTCAAACCCAAGCTGACTGCCTGAGCAATCCGGCTAATGGTGCGATGAGTTTTCCTCCCATCAAGTGCTGATGCCTGAGCCAACCTCTTCCAAGCAACCTGAGCACTAAAAGCACCGGATCTGTAATTCCTGATACAACTATTGCAGAAAGCTTTTCCTCTTTTATATGCTGCATTTGGGGCATGCTCTGGTTTAGGCAACAAATACGTCGAGAACAATCTATACTGAGGACTACAAATCCCTACTCGAACAATTGATCCATATTGGACCTCTTCCGAAGAGTTACTAGCTCGTTTTGTCCGCAAAGATCGCAATGCACTCCTAATGTTTCCAACTGTCAACAATCTGCAGTCCAACTATTATGTCTAAGCAAACATTTAATCAACAATAAGAAAAAAAATCTTGTTCTAGGAAAACTCCAAACTTTCGGGAGATAACACAGACTTGATTTCCACAATAGAAGCTCACAGCAAAACAATCAGATCGCTTCATTATACCTGACAACATAATTCCTCCCCCAAAGCAAAGGAGGACTAAAAAAGTAAACAAAAACACTACAATCAAACACGCAATTGAATCCTGTTCGATCAATTCTACTGAAGACTCGACAAAAACATCTCAACACACAACAAATCCGTAAAACAGGTTGAGCTATTACAGTATTTGAAATCAACTTAATAAAAATCTGTGAGGAAAATAGATGCAGAGAGCGCGTTGTACAGACCTCGACATGGCGAAAACTGGCTGCGAGATAAAAGGATGGGAACTAAAGTGCGCCGGTGATGCAGTGCGCCTCCGAAGAGCATTTTCTAGCGACCGGTAAACGTTCAACCATATGGATCACACAGTTTTTGCGATTCAAAAATTTCTCCTCAAATTCTAACAATTAGCTGCTGATCTCACATCTGAGAATTCCAGCAACAACATACAAAGAACTGAAACGATTATTTTGTTTAACAGCGAAGATTGAATCAGAAATTCTTTGCAGATTGTTTGAAGATGAAAGTTGATGCATTCGTTCAAGTTTCAGTAAAACCTAAGCGGCGAACCGGGTTTGATGTAAGTCCGGTTCGGTCCGATTGGCTTGTTTCGTGCCTTCTAAGGTATTGCTAAGTCGGATTGCTATTTTGATTATATTTTGAATTACTCCTCCTTTTCCACGTGAATTGAGTCTTTCTATTTAAATATTCCAACATAATAGCATCTCCAATGGCGGACGTCGTGGTAGGATGTCGCGGATGTCCGATCGGACGTCCGCTGTAGTGAAGAAAATGGTAGGACACGCTCGTCCCGTGTGCCCGTCGGATGGGCTCGGATATCCGACCGACGGGCGGACGGACGTCCGCCGTAGTGAAGAGGGTGGACGTCGCGTCCGACGTAAAATTTATTTTTTTTATTTTTATTTTTTTTAAAAAAAAACTATAAATTTTAATTCTGTAAATTGAATAATTGTGAATTTAATTTTATTGCGAGAAGTCCCAGTGGGAGTCCTAGTGATGTAGCAGTGGAATGGGAAGTCCTAGTGATAACGTGGCAGGAAGTTGTTGTAGGAAGTCCTAGTGGAAAGGGCGCCACCGAATATGCTCTAATTGAGTTATTTAAATTTTAATAAGAAGTAATCATTCTTTTTATTTTTTATTATCTTTTTATTTCTTCTACTTTATTCATCATATACTTAACATAATATTCTTAATCTTCGTGTAAAAAAGAAATGTCTCAATGAACAAGAAATGGAAGAAATATTATATAACTCCATTCATTCCCAATTATTTATCATCATTTGAACCGACACAGGTTTTTTAAGAATGTAATAGAAAGTGTATTGAAAAAGTTAGTGCATTGTGGGTTCTATTTTTATACATTAGTTTTATAATGAGACGTGAATGGAAATGAGTTAGTGGAATCTGGAGTCGATGACTAAAAATAGTAAAACTGAAAAGTGAGAAATTTTTAGGATGGATAAAATAATTTTTAGGAATGGATGAAGTACTTAAGAAGAAGAAGAAGAAGAAGAATGACAATTAGGATGTTTTTTAGATGCTACTCCTTCTGTCCATGAAATATTGTCTAATTTTAACTCGACACGAGTTTAAGAAATGTGAAGAAAAGTGTGTTGAAAAAGTTAGTGGAATGAGGGTCCTATATTTATATATGATAGAATGTGAGTGTAAATAGTTAGGGGAAACTAGAGACCATTTACCAAAAATAGAAAAAAAAAGTAAAATGGACAACTTTTTACAGATGAACTAAAATAGAAATATGGACAACATTTTACGGACGGATGAAATATTCAGAATCTCGAATAAGTCGATATGATTGTTTGAAATTTGAAAAAGTTATAATTTGAAGGGTTAAAGTTTACGGTGTTATCAAACCACTCCATCCGTCTTTCTATAATTGTCAACTTTGATTCTCTCGCGTTTTAAGCTGAGATTGCATTATTTTATTTTTATCCACTTAATTAATTAAATCACATGCCGAAAAAATATGTTTGATTTAGTAAGAGACAAAGAGAGTATAAACCCTGGACTTTTAGTAGTACTACTATTATTTTTAACAACTTTTTTTTTAAATTCATTTAAAAATCACAAACTTTAAAATTGATGGCAGTTTCTCACGCGGACTCATTCTCCAGTAAGCATATTTTATCGTATTAGATACATTATTCAACATTGAAATGGGGTCAAAAACAACATTTTTATTGTATAATTTAAATTAAAATCTGTCAAAAAAATTGCATAATTTCAAAGATAAATGATTTTTTAGTCTACTCTGGACATACGGTAAGGATCTTTGCGCTCCTCATTCATCTCTCACAATATAATAAAATAATATTATAATTATAAATAATTTTAATAAGTGATGATTGATTATTTTATTATATTGTGAAAGGTGGATGAGGAATGGAGTAGGAAAAGTGGACGAGGAGATCTTTACCGCCTGGACATGACTACCGTTTAATTTCTAAGTCATCCACCAAACGACGTCGTTGGGAGCTCCCGGGGCGGCGGAATTAGCCATGGCGCTTGTGGAGGAGAGGTCCTCTTCCTCCGATGGAAAAGTCTGGGGACTGTTCAAGCTCCCTTTCCGGAATTCGCATCACACGACGTCGTCGCCCGCAAATTTCGCACATTATCCGCACAATTACGGTCACGGTAACGGTAGCGGTCAGTTCCCGGTCGAAGGAGCAGCTGCGCCACCCACCTCCTCGGTCTCTTCAGTTGCCAGATCGCTTCTCCCAGCACGACGTCGTTTGAAGCTCGATCCCTCTAATAAACTTTATTTTCCTTGTATGTACGCCCTGCTCTCGCTAATTTCCTCTGATTTTGGAGTTTTTATGTTTGGATAATTGATGGTTGTGTTTACTCGTTACATTATACTTGATTGATGGTAATGGTTTTGGTATGATGTCACTTTTTCTTTCCTAGTTTGATTGAACTTGATCTGTGAGGTAAGGTATGGAATTAATTTCTGCTTGAATTGAGTATAGATAGTGAATGTTATTGATAATTGAAACATTTGTTTTGTTCTGTAAACTTTAATTGGAGAATTTTTAGATTAGATGCAGAGGCAAATCAGTTATGTACAACTCAAAATATGATTGCTTTGTGCTTTGAGAGGAGATTGATCTTTAGTGATAACTGCATAGTGTTGGTGCACTATACAACTCATTCGTTACTTTCTTTTCGGTCAATACATTATTCTGTGTGTGTTTTCATGTCATTAGTTGTCGGGATTCATTTGAGAGATGACTTCCTCTGTGACCCTAATCACCTGCATAAGCACGGGTGAAGCACGGACGGAAGTTCCTTTGACTGAATGCCGCTTCAAATTTGTAACTTCGTGGTAGTTGATCTTTCCGTGTTTTCATGAGCAAAAACTAATTGAATTGGTTGAACTCAAGGTTGTCATATATGCATTGGTTAACGATTAATTTTGATTTTCTCCAGACGAACCAGGTAAGCAAGTTCGAAGTGCTATCAGAATAAAAAATACAAGCAAGTCTCATGTAGCTTTTAAGGTATACCCAGTTGCATTTTTCTTTTTTATTCTCGCTTGTCAGTAGTTGTTAAGCTGCACAAACCAACTTTTTATTAGTAAGTGACTAAATGTATATGATTGATGTTGCTTAGTTCCAAACGACTGCACCAAAGAGCTGTTTCATGCGTCCACCTGGCGCCGTTCTTGCTCCTGGCGAGAGTATCATAGCAACTGGTAACAGATTGCCTCAATCCCTATATGAATTCCGTGTTCCTAATTTTTGCTTTTGGTTTGAAATTTTGCCTTTTATCCTTCTTGGTCATCTCAGTATTCAAGTTTGTCGAGCCTCCAGAGAACAATGAGAAGCCGATGGATCAGAAAAGCACAGCGAAGTTCAAAATCATGAGCCTAAAAGTGAAAGGCCCAATTGACTACTTACATGAACTGGCATGTCCCATCCTGATTGTATTTCTAGTGCTATTTGTTTTGAAGCATTGATTTAATTCACAGCAAACCAAGCCTCATCGTAGATGCTAGTTATAGAGTTCACATAATTTATTGACTCCTGACTAATTCGTGCTAGATAAAATGAGTTCGTATCTGTTTCTACACTTTCTCATCTCTTCCATTCTCTTGAATCAGTTTGATGAGCAAAAGGATGAAGTGGCCGTAGAGCAGATACTTAAGGTTGTTTTTCTAGATGCAGAGCGTCCTAGCCCTGTAAGCGATGATTTTAGGGCTAATTATGTCTTATAGAAATGCTCACAGCTTATCCATTTGAGTTTAATCTTTGAAGGCGCTAGACAAATTAAAGCGCCAGTTGGCTGAAGCTGAGGCTGAGCTCGAGGCTCGCAAGAAGCCTTCAGAAGACACGGGGCCAAAGTTTATAGGAGAAGGAGTTGTCATCGATGAATGGGTAAACCGTCCAACCTTCAAATATTTGTCTCAAGCTGTTTTCTATCATTTCATTTTGGTGTTTACCCTCGACATTTTGCAGAAAGAACGAAGAGAGAGATACTTGGCTCGTCAACAAGTGGAAGACCTCATAGCCTCCATATGACCGGAGTTTCTTCTGCACTATGGTTTTGATAGATTTGTTTAAATTACGTTTGATGAGTTTTGGACTTTTTTCTTGTGTCGATATGAGTTGTCAGTTGTATCAGTGACATGTTGTACTAGTGATTATTGGCTTAATGTCAAAAATCACATGTAGACAGGGGCGGAGCCACGGTGGGCCAGGGCTGCCCTTGGGCCCCTCAGCCATTTTTCTAATTACTATATATTCATGTGTATGCAATGTTTAAGATGTAAACAATTTAGCATGCAATGTTTAAGATGTAAACAATTTAGCGCAGTTGGTCTCAGTGTCGGTCATTTGTTAGCGAGATCCAAGGTTCGAAACTCTCCCAGAGCAGTTCTCATATTTAATAATTTGCTCTTAATCTTTTTGAATTATTTAGCTTTATATATTAGTAAGCCATTTTCCTAATTACTATATATTCTATGCTTGTTGTTCATTTACTTTTTTTTTCTTCTTATTGATTTAGTAATTTTTTTTGTGTTCTCATATTTATTTATATATTAGATTTTCTTACATTAGAAACTATTATTAATTATTTTTCGCTTGTAATTTTATATGAATCCTTTTATATTGTAATCGAAAAAAAATAGTCTTTATAATTTAAGAGTACAAACTGATTCTTTGACTCTATAAATATTTTAAATATTACATGATACTATTAATAAAATCAATATTAGTTATTTCTTTTATTATAAAAAATTTGGAATAATGATTCTCTAATCTAATAAATATGTAAATATATTATTATTAGTAAAATTGGTGTTATAGTATATTCTAACAAATTCATCATCTATTTTTCACGTGTGGCTTTTTATATTGCATATGTTCGAGCTGTTTCCGTGTCTCATTAGCACTGAACACAAATTTCAATGGTCGTTTGGGCCCCCCACCGTAAAATTTCTGGCTCCGCCACTGCATGTAGATATGCTACATTTCTTCTTCAAACGAAAGAAGCGATTGCCATTGGCCATCCACAACCATTTTCTTTAAAACATTCAATTCAATGCATCGATTGGAGTTTAAAAATTATGTACTCCCGCCGTCCCATTCAAGATGTCCACCTTTTCTTTTTTCCCAATTAAGATGACCACTTTCCAATTTTGGATATAATCTTCTCTCTCCTCGTTAAAATATTCAACTACCTTTTTCCTCTCTACTTTATTCCACCTAACAACACCTCCTAAAATCCCGTGTAACTCAAGAATGTGGCCATCTTGAGTGGGACGGAGGGAGTATAAGAGGTTTCTCAAGCAATGGAAAGATTATATACCACCCATTAATATAATATTTGACTAATTCACGTTTCCAATTTTATGTAATAATCATTGTAAAATTTTAGTTTTATTTTATTATAAAATGATATACAAGATTTGATCTGAACTATAGAGTTACGTATTACACAATGCCAAGAAATCGAGAACAGCTCTTTGAAATACAAATGAAACTATATTTATGATCTAGATTCTTAGAACTCTTTGAACAACTCTTAGTGGTAAAATAAGTAAGGGTGAAAGTTGATTCTTTGGAATTTATGATCGTGAATACATTTCTGTTACCTATTTCACCCTTCACTAGAATTAATTTACAAAATCACATTGAAAAACAATATGCAGTCCCAGCCATCAGTCTCCTAGATCCAGTAGATTGGATTCGATCGTCATTATCATATAAAGCAGTGTTTGCACTATTACACGCCCCTATATATAGAGTATTAAGACCATTTTAGTCTTAAATATAAGTTCAAAATACGAATTTGGTTCAAAACATTCACTTTTTAAAAAACAGGTCCATAACAAATGAAATCATCGTCGGAGTGGTCCTTTTTTTACGGTTTCGTCAAAAAATAACGGTCATGCCACTGTGCAATTAGTGTTAATTGTTAACCGTTAGTTTTTTTACGGAACCGTAAAAAATAGGACAACTTTGGCAACATTTTCATTTTGTTATGGACTTCTTTTACAAAAAGCGAATGTTTTAGACCAAATTCATATTTTAGTCATATGTTTAACATTTACTCCTATATATAATCAATTATCGTTTATGATAACTTTATAAAAGAGAGTGATACTATTTTTAATAGTAAAACTTTATAACAAGTTGTTAAATAAATACGATAGATATTTAATTTTTCTAATATTCTAGGAGTAATTCACTCACTTTCAGCTTGTAAGATCTTCTTAGTTTCATCCAAAACTCTCTAAAGAGAAAATAAATGTTGGATAAAGCTCTATCTTTTGCCTCAAAAGACAAACTTTATGCAAATTAAATTAATAAAAGAAGAAAGAACTAGTATATATTCGCTAATACTTATCCAATTCTAAAAGCCTAAGTTCTCTCAAATTCTGTCACGAATCATGTGACTAGTAGTTGCACTTTCCAAATTTTCCGTGACCAAAATGATTCGTCTCTTTTCAGTTTCTTCCTTAGCAAAATGAAAAACAAAGATGTGATCTATGTTAATCTAGAATTAATGATCACCTCTTTGCTTCATTTTGAAGACCGTGATTTAATTGATGATACATTATTCATTTTTTTCGATTTTCCTTCAAGAATACTAAAAGATATGGATAATGTTTCTTTGTCATCAAAAAGGGTGTTGGTCTCTTTATTTTTTGCCATAATGTGAGAGGTGACATTGACAATGGTTTACATGGGAATTGGATTCCTGCCTTGCTAAAGGAGTGAATACTAAGGTTTACATATTTATTGATGCCAACAAGAAAAATCTAAAGTTACTTTTATTTCTTTATTATCGACTTTTGCCATTATCCACTCTTATATTTATCAAAAAAATGTTTACTTTATAAAAGAAATAATGACAAAAATCACATTTTAATTACGATTCTAGAATTAGGTAAGATGCCCACTGACCGGTATTTAGTTATTGACGTTATATACCTCATTTCTAGATTTTGTTTTCTCTATAAAAAATCTTGCAATTGTAAAAAGTTGAAAAATGTGAATGGCAAGATTTGTATAAAAAGATTTTTTTGAGAACACTTAACTTAAGGCTCAATCACAAAAAATACACTCCAAATTCTTTGGTAATTGGTGAATTTCTACATCCAAGAAATTCGAGGTGTCTTTTGGCTGCAAGGATATAGTTAGAAGGATTTGAAAATTAGTCTCAGAGTTTGACTGAGCCGCAGTGCGCATGTGCATCGCGAGGGAAATTTTGACTTCTTATTAATTATCACATCATGCCTACAATTTTATATTGTTGTTAGTTTATTTTCAACTCAGGTTTAGCATGCTTTCTTTAAATAAAAAAAAAATTCAAAAACGGCCAAAAATAAAATTAAAATTAAGATAATAAGTATGCCAAACAACTACATTCGACGTCAGATAACTAATTGCAATAGCAATTAAACTATAATCGAGTTTTAATATTTTTTTTTCACACTATTTGGTTACATTAGTTTTATTGAATGATATCTTGACTTCTTTATATCAAATATCATCCACACCACATGTGAATAACGAAGTATAGACGAACAATTTCAATTAATCCGATCTGTATATACTACGATCTCCAATTTTAATTCCAACTGAATTAATCAAAAAATACTTTTCATACTAGTATTAATTTCAATCATCATTTGAATATTACTCATCCATCGTCGAATCAAAGGAATTCAACTCCAACATCAAATCAAAGGAATAATGAACACCAATTTAATTCAAGAATTACTACATTACATTGCAATCACATGAACAAGACATCATCTACTGAAAAACAAGCTCTAAATAGCATAAAGAGTGATAATAATTTCAATATTTTCATCTTGATTAAAACCAAACTAAATTTAACCTAGACCACATTCATCATACTTTATGATAGGTATCGCCTCCTCCCTTCTTCAACTCAACACTTCCATTACCATATTCCACATCACTCATAAACCTGGACCAGAACCAATGCTGCTTCCACACAACCACCATCTCCTCAATCGGAATGTTCTTTGTCTCCGGGAGGAAGAAGTAGATGAACACCGTCATCACCATCACGAAGAACCCGAAGAACAAAAACAGCCCGAACTTCAAGTGGCAGAGCATGGTCATGAAGATCTGCGCCACCGCGAAAGTGAACACCATGTTCACCGACACGTTGAGGCTCTGGGCGGCCGACCGGATCTCCAATGGAAAGATCTCACTAGGCACGAGCCACCCCAACGGCCCCCATGACCACGCGAACCCGGCCACATAGATGCATATGAAGAGCACAACCACGATCGCGTACCACTTAGGCAGCTCCCCTGGCTGCCCGTCCACGCCAAACTTGATCGCGATGAAGATCGCTACACAGACCTGACAAACAAGCATTTGGATACCACCCTCGATGAAAAGGAACCTCCTCCCTAACTTATCAACATAGTAAATTGAGACGACGGTAGCTATAACGTTGACACCACCGGTGATCACAGCCGACATGAGGGCTGCATCACTACCAAACCCGATAGTTTTAAACAAGACCGGGGCGTAGAACATGATGACATTGATGCCGGTGAGCTGCTGGAAGAAGGGGATGGCGATGGCCATCGTCAAATGTGGCCGGTACTTCCTCTGCAGGATGTTCCTCCACGGGTGCTCGACCTTGCTCGAGGCTTGGCTGGCCTCCACCAAGTCGTTGAACTCCTCGTCCACGTTGTCTATGCCTCGGATCCTCTGGAGCTTGGACCGGGCCTCCTCGCTCTGGCCACGCTCGATCATGGAGTTGGGCGTCTCCGGGAGGATTAGGGAGCCCACGGTGATGATGAGGGCCGGCACCATCGCACCGCCCAAGCTCAGCCGCCAGCCCCACCCGCCCTTGATCTTGGCGAACCCGTAGTTCAGCACATTGGCTGCTAGGATGCCTATTGTGATTGAGAGTTGGAAGCCAATGTTGAGAGCTCCTCTGTATTTGTAAGGGGCCATTTCAGAGAGGTATAGTGGCACAGACTGCAATCAAACAAAACAAAGAATTTGTTTAATTTAATTCACAGATTTTCCACACTAAACAGAGCAAGTTAATATCTCCGGCTTAGTTTATAAAAACGTCACTGAAAAGCAGATTTTATGATATGAAAAAGCAGATTTTCTGTAAATGATTCTCTGTCGTTTTGTGAAACACTTCACTGAGCTTATTGTTACTTTATAGATCAGATCTGAACTACAACAACATACCATTGACTCACAACTTGCAATATTTTATTTCCTTTTTTTTTCAAAATGCCATAAAATATCTAAATCCACAAAGCAGGGGATAACAGCGACAAAAAAATCGGAGAAAAAAATAGCATGTTGGAATTATTCTAAACACAATCGGAATTCATTGAATTTCGATCCAAATAAAACAAATGCAATTGAAAGAGATGAGAAACCTGATTGGCGAATCCGATGCCGAATCCGAGGAAAATCCGGCCGACGATGAGCATCCAAACAGCCTTAGCGAAGCCGTTGATGAGCGCGCCGACGCAGAAGAGCACGCCTCCGCAGAGCATCGACAGCTTCCGCCCTAGCTTCCTGGTGACCGTCGACGCCACCAGCGACGAGCACAGCGCCGCCAGATACAGCGACGAGGTGAACATCGTGAGCGTCTGGCTGTCGAATTTGCAGTACTGATTCGTCGAATCGTCGGCCTTCTGCTTCCTGTACACCGACGGGAAGAATTTCTCCAGAAACGAATCCATCGACGTCACTCCACCTGCAACAGCCAATCACATCATCGCAATTTGTTACTATTTGTATTTTCATTTTCATAATTTGCAATATTATCATCGCGATTTGTAATTACCAGAGATTCCGATGTCGTAGCCGAAGATGAGGCCGCCCATGGCGGCGATAATGCACGTGACCACGACGTAAGGCGTTAGGTTGCCTGGGTATTGCTTGCCGCCGGCGCCGGCGCTGGGGCCGAAACCGCCTCCTGCCATTTTTATCTTCGAGAGCTTTAGAAAATGAAAGTGGAAGAGAAGGATGAAATGTAGTGAATGGTAGAGAGAGAAGGAGAGTGAAGGAAATGTATGGGAAGAAGGTGAGTATATATAGAGAGAAAATTGTTGACTTAGAAAATATGTGTGCGATATAATGAGTAGATTATAGCTGTCATTTTGGGTGTGCTAGACTACATCATGCTAACCTCTTCCTTTTCTATTTCTATAGTTTATTAGTGAATAAGAGTTAATTACTGCTGTATATAAGAAAATGAATCTTCTACAAAGAAACATATCAAAATAGAAATCAATTTAACTATAATAAAACAGAGAGAGTGCCATTGGCTAGCTAGCATACAAATTGAATGAGCTTATATGTAGGAATGCAAACAATTTGTGACACTAATCGGATACGTATTAAACTTGAAACTAATAGGTTGGTTTTCAGTTTATGTAAATTGAGTTTTTATAGTGTATATTAGGTTAAAAATTTTGACTTTATTGTGTAATATCATATTGCGTTAATCCACGTTATATTGTGTGGTTCATGTTGAGTTATGGGTTATGTTTCAGTAGGTGGGTTTCATGTTCAGGTTGATAAATTTCTAAACAGGTTGGTTTAGTTAAACTTTATTAGGTTAAGTCATTATTAAGTTGATTCGATAATGACTCAAATCTTAACAGTTCAGGTTCGCGTTAGTTCTTGACGTGTTTAGTCATTCTTAATTTACCCGATAACGACCTATATTACTCTAAGCTAATGTGAATATTTAATGTTATCACGATAATAATTCTACGTACATATTGTGAGTCCAGCTAAAATAATTTTTGTCTATCTGATAGATTTAGTGGTCTTGATTATACATTTTGTCTTTATTAATGAGACTCAAAGTTCATCCGAATCTTGATTAATCGTATAAAAACAATAATACAACGTATTTGAAAATAAAATACTCAAATGACCTGGACCTTTTTGTCAACACCAATTAAATAAAGAGATATCTTCAATAATCCTAGATTCATACTAAGAAATGAGTTTAGTTTCGTCTTCACATGTTTGACCCCAAGTGGGAGGCGTGTATTTAATACTACAAATTGGTGAAAATTATTACACACACCCCATAAAGTTTTTCTTTATTATTAATTTCAAATTTTCAATAACGGCTATGGTAACCAAATTCAAGTTCAAAATGATTTGATTTGTAAAGTCGAGATCTTCGGATATATAGCCGATAGCTAGTCAACTTTGGATAATCATTTAATGGAGTAATTAATAAAGTCGAACACTTTTGGATAATAATTAGCCAACTTCGGAAATCAGGCACTTAGTTTATTTGTATGAGAAAAAAATGGCTAAATAATCTTATCTAGAAGTATTAAAATTGAGATTTTCCCACTAAAATTGGGGCAGCCATAACCATGCGTTAAATTTACATGGTTGATCTCATTAGCTATTACTATGCGAATAACAGAAAAGTTGTTTGATTTTGGACTTTCTTTTTTCTTTTATTTGTTTGGAATTATCCAGAATAGGAAAGCTATAGTTTGCCTAACAAACAATTAATATGTTCGGATGAAAATAGACCGTCAAACTTCTTTAATGAAATTTTTGGTTTGAACACACATGTTCCGAAGATGCCTTTGGCATAATTCGACTAATTCTGTTCGACCGAATTTGCAGATTAAACTTCATGTTGTCAATTGGGCTTCATTAAAGAATCTACTAAGTAAGTTAGAATAAAAATTCAATACTTTTGAATGAATAATTGTATAAATCACTTATATTTTTTTTTCTTCAACTGTGATTGATTGTCAAATCACTTGAGCAATTTTTACTCTTAAGTTTGGTGATTTATTAATTTTAATGAGTGCTGCTAACAACAATGTAGTCCATAATTTTAGGAACTATGATATGGATAAAGAGAAGGAATGGATATGGCTGAGTCATCAACTACGTGTTTGTAAGTAGAGAAAATTGATGTGGTATCCGTCGGCGCCAATAATAATTATAACGGTTGAACAAACGTGATTTCCAAGTCCTTTCCGCTCCCCAAACACGCCTCACCTCTCCTTACATTATAAGAAGCACAAAATTGTACATTTATAATCAAATAAGGAAATTGTGTAAATTTATACTCAAATAAGGAAATCGAAGAGGAGTAGTAAAATTAGTGTGAACGTAGTTTTTGTCAATGGTATATTTAGTTTCATTACGTCTCACCACTTTGAATTAATGCAAATTAATTAAGCACACGATGAAGTCTCTCAGCGCTTATCTTCAATTTGGCTAAATGACTTTGAGTAAATGTTGATTCTAAATGTTACTAATATTCATGTTGAGAGTGATACTAAATGGATAATCTTGAACGGATCCAAAACATAATTCATTCAGTTCGGCTTGATATTATATAGTGGAAAATACTTTATGAGAAAATAAAATATTTGGCTTAACATTAAATATTTCATAAAGAAAAATTAGTTTGTTAGGGCCAGCGTATAACATGTCGAACATCGACGAATAACCGCTTTAGGTTATTTTTATGGTTCTAATAAATGAGATCATTTGTATATAAGAGAAGTTTCATTATATTCAAATTTATTCCTTATTGTTGAACTGCATGACTAGACTAAATTGGAGTTTTTAGATCTAATTTTTTATAAATAGAGGTGCAAATGTATAAATTATTTTCGCCTTCATCACGAGTCTATTTTACTTCAGTCCAGGGCAAATAAGTCATAAAACATTAGGAGGATTTAACTTCATTCCATAACATATTAGTTCATTTCAGTAGGTTTTTATTTCATTACAATATGATTATTATTTCATTCCAGTACATAAAGGCTGTTTCGCGATCGGAGACATCAAGACCATCCCGTCGACACTATGATAGTCCCGAAATTCCAGCTATGACAACAAAATGAAGTGATAGCCTAACTGAGTAGTGTAATAAGCACATTAAATGATGTACTCCCTCCGTCCCTGAAAATTTGTCACCTATTTCCTTTTTCGTTCGTCCCTAAAAATTTGTCACCTTTCACTTTTACCATTTTTGGTAGTGGACCCCACATTCCACTAACTTATTTCCACTCATAATTTATTTTAAAACTAATATATAAAAGTAGGACCTACATGCCACCAACCTTTTCAACCCATTTTCTATTACATTTCTTAAAACCCGTGCCGGGTTAAATGGTGCCAAATTTTAAGGGATGGAGGGAGTAATAAACTATTTGAATGAAGTATGTGTAGAAATATTTGAAGTCCTACTAGAATGAAGTAAATACCTTGTACAATGAAGTAATAACCTTTTTTAATTAAGTAATAAACCTACTGGAATGAATTGTAGTTTTTAAATTGAATAAAGTAAAAACCAAGTTCAATGAATTCAAATGAAGCATGTGTTGAATCATTTCAAACTCTACTAGAAGTAAGTAACAACATACTGTAGTTTCAAGGTATTACGTACCTGAATGAAGTAATAAACCTACTACGATGAAGTAAAATATGCTTGTAATGAAGACCGAAATAATTGCGCATCTCATAAAAAAAGTAGATCTAATGGCCTTAATTTGGTCTCTAGTTCGCTCTTTAAAATTAGTTCGACATTGATCACAATTATAAGAGTAATATATCTAGTTATAACAAATTCATGTTACACTAGATCGATTTTCCATTAATAATCGCTTTACGTAATTTATAAAATGTGAAAAAGAACTTCATATTTTCATATGATTCAATAACGAAGGACCGAACTTATTGTTCATGAGGTTATTGTGATTAAAAGTAAATGAGCGCCCAAATCATAGATTATTGCTGAGAATCATGATGAATTGAAAGATGAGATTATTGGAGATGGGTTGTGATCAAATGAAAATTCTAAATATTGTACAAACTAAAAACTATAATTTAGACTATTGAAAAATGTTAATAATTTACAAAAAAGCATCAATAGGAAAATGTCAACCGGATTTCAATGGTTGTCAATGATTGATGTTGTGTTGATATTGTGTTGATACTGTGTTGACATTAAAATCTTGAAATTTTACACTGTGTTGATATTGTATTAAAATTATGTTGAAGCTGTGTTGATGAGTTTTGAGTTTGTACAATATATAAGTTTGCATTTTATCACTACCCTATTGTAGACAGTGACATATTCAAGATTTTAATGTTAGGTTTAAGTCAATGCTAAAAACATTTATCGATTATTATTTTGATGTAGTGATGTCAATCTTTGCATAATATACTTCATATACTCTCTTCGAAAGTATGAATTATTTCATTTTTAGTCTGTCTCTGAAAATATGAACTTTCTAATGTTGGATACACTTTTCTCTCTAATGAGGTGAAACTCAATCTCCACTAACAATCTTTTAATTACTTTATATTTCTATCTCTCGTACTTTATAATAAATTAAAGGTTTATACTCTCTCTGTTCCATTAAAAATGAAACGTTTCCTAAAATGGAAACAACTCTATCTCTATTTTTTCATCTCTCTTACTTTACTCTCTCTTATTAACTCACAAAACAACACTACCTAAAATCTCGTGCTGATTCCCAAATGTTTCATTTTAAGTAGGACGAAGGGAGTATTTTTTAGCGACGGAGGGAGTATAATTTTTCCCAAAAGACTTATTCTTGCAATAAAACTCAATGCCAACTAAAGAAGATACTATGATGTAGGCTACCCTTTTGGTACATTTGAACCTACCCCGAAGAAATGAAGGTAATTCCAATGGGAACTCTTACCAAAAAAACAACTTACTCCCTCCGTCCTACATAATTTTATACACTTTGATCCGACACGGGTTTTAAGAAATGTAATGGAAAGAGAGTTGAAATAGTTGGTGGGATGTGGGTCCTACTTTTAAAGTATTAGTTTTATAATAAAGTGTGAGTAGGAATGAGTTGGTGGAATATGGGGTCCACTACCAAAAATGGTAAAAGTGAAATGGGTAAAATTATGTGGGACGACCCAAAATGGAATATTGGGTAAAATTATGTGGGACGAAGGGAGTATAAGATTGGCTCCACTTAATGGGAAAACACATTTAAGCTAGAAAACATACCTTGACATTAGTCGTTGGAACAAATAATGCAACCACCAGGTGAAAATTATGATAAGCCCTTCCCAATGTAGGGAAGAGAGCTCATAAATGAGTTTTAGGCTTTAAAAAATATTCAAGAGTTGTGTGAAATGAATCCCCAAATTCTATTTATACTAAATGAGTAGATGGACAAAAGAGGGAGAAGATGGAAAAGGGTTAAAAATCTTTTCTTTGTGCTCAAGACTTAGTTAGGTGGCTAGGCGGGGCTCGAGTCACCCGATCAAGTGAAACTCTGGCCCGCTTCGCCCCGTGCATCCAGCTAGGTGGCCTAATTTTCAAAGTCTACTTGGTCGAGTAGAACCTCATGGAGTCCCTCTAATACACTTTTTATTTGCACTAAAAATAACTGCAAATATACAATGTAGATATAGTATACCTAAAGGTCAGTTGCTGGATATCGAACACAGAGAATAGAATTGCAACTGTCTATTATATTCTAGTCGTCAATACTATCTAGAGACATAGAGTTTTGGATTTGAATTGTGAAACTGGACAGAAATAAATAAAGTAAAAGAATCAAAGCATAACAACAAATAAGTTAAATCAGACAAATAGTGGAATTTCAAATGATTTCACTAACTCTTTTAGTAATTCTAATCAGTTCTACTTTCATCATTCTCTGTGTACAATGAGCCCTCCCTGTCACAAATATTGTATGAACACATAACATAAACCAATAAAAGTTGTCACCGATCAGTGATTAACAACAATCAAGGTAATGGCCAATTAGTGTTAGAGTTTGTATACTGGAAATCATCTTTCGAGTGATTGAATACTGTTGAAACTCTTATTTTATTTTCCAAAGGAATAAACAGATTATTTTTGTCATAATGTTGTTATGTTTTACATTTAATGGATATTTATTGCATGTTTAAATGTACAAGTAACTTAACAAAGTCTAAGTCTTTGTTTTAGTAGACCGGTTGTGGGCGTCGTTCAGTTTAAGGTAACACGGTCAGTTCTAAACAAAGAAAAAGAATAATTTCACAACCTAGATAGGCTTAGACTACCTATCGTGAAAGGTTGCAATGTCAGTCCGATTATTTCTAAGTCTTACTAATATAAGATGACGTTGGTGTGGTATAGCACTGAATGGATCTAACAGCGAGACAGTCTTTATGCTATCTACTGAAAGACGAGATCTCGTAAATTATTTCTCAATCAATGTACGTTAGCATTGAGCATACGGTATTGATTATGCACTACTTTGACTTACCAAATGGTGCGGGTTTTTTCGCAACCCAATAAGCCTGGTATATTGGGTAGTGGTGATTAATATCTAGCGGTGCTAGGATTGCTATTATGTTGAATCGTGCGCGAGGTGAGTCTCGTTTGATAACATCCTCAAGAGAAGCTTGAAATAAGGTTTTATTATTCGGAACCTGGCTAGTTGGAGTGTAATCACTCTATGAATAATAAATAAGATTTTCTTGCTGAGTCCTCTCTTGGAATAAATAAGATATTAATTAATTGAGTCCATAGCAGAAAATAATTAATTAATGGATGTTTCTATCTTAAGCGCGGGAAATAAATATTAATTTTTGAAAACCCGAAGTACTTGTAATTTCGGATTTGGATGGGGAGTGCAATATTACTTCTGTAGTGGCTGCTCGTAATATTCCAATTTTAGCTTATATTAAATTGGGTTTAATTTAATTAGTAAAAAGCTAATTGGAGGAGCCCATATCCAAAGCCTTCCATAGATCCATGTCTGGGCCCAATATGCGACTTATTATAAATAGGAGAATAAAGGAGACAGAAAATATACTTGCTATATACTCCAAAATTTCGTCCCTCTCTCTATCATCATAGGGGTTGAATTTCTCTCCTTTGTGGGATAGGATTTCTGTCTTCTTTATTTAAGTCCTAGTATACTGGTGAGATCAGTCCACCCTGATATCAGTTTACAGTCCGGGAACTAGTCAGAAGATCCGTGGTTTTGTACTAAAGATCTTCACGTGGAGAAGGCGCTAGCCATCTTCGATTATTTGGAGAATCATCAAGGTATAATGGCTAAACCGTAGAAAAGCATGTTTTAGGTTTCAATTAATTTAAAGCATGAGTTATTTGAGTTTTGAGCATGATACATGTGATAATTGCGCGAATAGAATTTGTCTAAATAATCTGCTAAATAGATCAGAATTATTATGTAATGATTTATGATAACATAGCGCTTCCGCTGCCAGTCCCTTCAATTAGTTGAACAAAAGCTCAGGAAAAATCAAGCGCAACGAGTTCTGATCATTAAACATGAAAAGAACTACTCCCTTCGTCTCACTTAATATGACACACTTCTTTTTAGTTTGACTCAACCAAGATGACACATTTCTATTTTTGGTAACTTTCTCTCTCCATACACACAACCACTTTTTTATTTCTCCAATTAAATATTCAACTCTCTTTCTCTCTCCATTTAATACTTACACCCATCTCTTATCTCTCCAATTAAACACGTTAACCAACAACTCCTAAAATCCCATGGCGACTAAGAAATGTGTCATCTTAGCCGGGACGGAAGGAGTACATAAAAGTCAATTACTATTAATCCTCAAAATGTTTAGCAATCCATAAACAAATGAACTAAAAACAATAATTAAAGTATGAGACATGAAATAAACAAACAAAATTCAAGGTTGAATCTTGAAGTCTTCAGTCTCCTCTTGCAATCTCCAAGAATGATGGGAGAATTGGGGTATTGTCTAGCTTCGGTCTCCAAGAATTAGAGTATGGAGTAGAGAGAGATGAGCCCCTAGAGTGGTGTATAGATGGTTAATAATATGAGTAGGTTATGGGTATATATAGCCTTGAAAAATGTCTAGACTTGTTAATTTTCATGCCGTACAAGTTATGGAAAAGATTGGGTTCACAATGTAACAATTTCTTTCTTTCCTTGAATTTTTGCCTTAATTTCCGTAAGCTTTGACTACATTGCGCTACGTTTGTAGAATGGTCATAATTCTCCACAGAACTTCGATTGAGACGTTCAAGGTACACACTGATTGGACTTCGACATCACCGGCAGAATGGCTCAAACTGAGGTTGCTGCATCTCCGCCTATACTCAACAGATAGTTGACTTCATCTAAGCATGTCGCTGACTTCATCTTTTTTTTTTATTTGATTAATATTCTCCCCGGTTGAAAGTAGATGTTACACTTTCTTTTTTTATTTGTTCCAAAAAATACCATTTTTCTTTTTTCAGAAAATATTACTCCTATTTTACATTAATATTATTATTTTCTCTCTCCACTTAATACAAAAATAACATCTCTTAAAATTTTGTGCTATTACTCAAGTGTGATATTTAATACGGGATAGAGGGACTATTACCTTTTGCTAAGACTCATTTTAAGTGGGATATTAAAAAAAAAATGACTCATATATAATTCGACTAAGGAATATTCGACAATTTTTCTGTCTATTTAATACATTAAATAAATTCTTCTAAAAAGGTCATGTCATACTCCAAATGTTAGCAATAACTATTAAGTAAACTAATGGACCATCTCATCTCATGTGGACATCAACAGCCGACATATTCTTCAATTAATTCATTCAAAATTTGATCTGAAGACTAATCTAATAAGTAGTTTTCGGTAGCATAAAAAAAGACAGAAAGCTGAATTAGTTAGTTAACTAGATACAAATTAAAATGTGCCTGCTTATTTGCAGACATAATCAAGAGGAAGAAATTATTGTTATTATATGATTCATATTGAAGTTTGTGACAGCTAACATATTGCGAAAAAGTATTGTTTATGATGGAGAAGCATCTATTATATCTTAGGCTTAAAGGTTGAGTTGAGAGATCAGATCATTTATTCATGTACAAGATGGTGACATAACATTGGCAATGGGCTTAAAATGTTGAGAATTTAATGTGCAATTTATTATTGTTATGCCAGATTACACATATCCCATATTTATAAGTTTTATCTTGTTTTATATTGCTATATTTGTTGAATTGTTGCAATCGTAGTAAAGGCTGGATATTTTAACTTTTAAGGACGCCCCTTCCTGAAATATCTTGGAATTCTATAATGATTTAGCTTTTCTAGATGATGATGATGTAGCCTTTTTGCCCATAGTGAATTATTATTATTATTATTATTATTATTATTATTATTATTATTATTATTATTATTATTATTATTATTATTATTATTCCAAAACTTATAAAGCTAAATAAATTCCAGGTGAGAAATTGTGAACTCAGAAATTAGATCAAGGCCTGCTTAATTAAAAAATTTAGGCCCAATTAATTATCATTATCCTAAACCAAATTATTTCAAAACTTATATATGGCCCAATTAAATGTGGCATGATACGTACGTATGTAATCTTTACCATAAACATTGACAAGTTTTGTCACATTTCAAGATTAAGGTTCTTTCATTTTTCCAATTTAAGACTCAACTTAATTTTTATACTATGTGACTTTGACTATGATCTGTTTATCTACTTCAGTATTTTTACAGTTTCAATATTAGACTTTAAAATATCCATTCTACAAAATATAAGAAAAAATAAAGATAATAGTAACTGCAGCACTAATGACTTTTTCAAAATTTCGTTTTGTTTTAGTTAGTGTTTTACCACTGAATTTATGAAGGAGATTGAAAGTGACCTATAAAAAAGAAACTTAACAGAGAAATGTGGGATGTGAACAAAACAATGACACAATTTCGTTGTTTAGTTGAGTAGTTAGCTTCCAACAATTTAATAGTTGGTCTTGTCTGTATATCAACCGATTTCCACACCTGTAAAATGAAAAAAAAATAATAATATTTCCTTTTATAATTTAATTTTTGTAGTTCCAAGTACAATTCATTCTTGATCCACATTGGTTTTCTACAAAATGACCAAACAATAAGTAGAAAATAGAGTAAAGAAAAATTTTGGTCCGACTAAAATACGAATTTGGTCTAAAATATTCACTTTGAAAAATAAATCAATAACAAATGAAAATGTCGATGAAGTAGTCCTTTTTTTTACGATTCCGTCAAAAAAGGATCACTTCAATTAGGATTTCATTTTTTTTGACCTGTTTTTCAAAAAGTTAATTTTTGGACCAAATTCGTATTTTGGTCTATATTTAGACCAAAATTGATATATACTCTATAAAATATCTATGTACCGTTCTTGACCAAATATTTAGAATATTTTATTTCAATCTCAACAAAATGAAAAATATTATGCGACTCCCAACCCCATGCCTCACTAAACACACAATTTGTATTTATCATTATCATGCAGAGTACATCTCACCCAAAATATAATAGAAAAGACATAAAATTTCAGATGAAAGACGAAAACAAAAATGTAAACTGTCCAAGAGTAAAAGGATTAAAAGAGTCAGAAAGGAGATCATCTATGCATTCTTCATTTGAATACATCATCTATAGCTTAATAATAGTACTATCGGAATCGTCATTTGGATACATCATCTATAGGTTAAGGGCATCCTTAACCCCATCCCGGATTTGAGCTGCAAGTCCCCTCTACGTCATCATTCTCCTAAATTTGGGGACCCAGGCCACAACTCCATTAATCCCGCAGGCCACAACTCGGGCCACAGCTCAGGCCACAACTATTCATTTGCACTATTCACAACTACAACATATTTTAATCGTAAAATAGAATACGTTGAACAATTAAAACTGGGAAAATTCATTGTTCAGTCAGAAAATAGAAAAAGAAAATTACAAATCGTAGAAAAAAGAACTACTTTTTCTTCATTTGTGCACAAAGGTATTCGATCATCTCACAGTGCAATTCGAGTTCGTACTCCGACATTGTCGAGGTTTCCCTCGATGTCAACTCCATCAGCTGGCCCATCCGCAAAGTAATACTCATATCCGACGTAGAGTCTGATATCTTGTCCAGGGAAGGATTGGGCGGCGGCATAGCAGAGTAGCTCGCAGTTGCCTTTCCCTTTGCTTTCCTCTTTGCCGCCTTTGTGCCCATCGGACGGCTATGAGTACCAGGAGATGAGGGGAAGAAGTCCTCGTCTGTGACATTGAGGTCGATTGGCGGACCCTCCTTCGCTCGAAGTGTAGTGTCCGGCGGCGACTTTGGTTCTCTTCGTCGCCGCTTCAGCCCCACCGGTGTACTTCGGACTCTTCTCGACAAGCTTCCAAACGTCGAAGTACTTGAAGTGCTTCTTCCCGTCAGCTAAGTAATCTGCCTTGGCCTTGTCCACAAGGTCCATCTCGCTGTGCCCGCTCGGCCACATCCGGACTACGTTAGTCCACTTGCCATTCCACTTGTTCATCCCCACCTGGACCCGGCCCCAATGCTTGCGTAGCTTCACGTAGGTACGCTCGAACGAGCCTTCAAGTCGACCAGCGTTGTACTTCTCTGCAATCCGTTGCCAGAACGCTTTGCCGGTTTGCTGGTTGCCGACCACAGCGTCCTCGGAGACGTCGACAAAGTTCTTGGCCAGCCACATTGTCTCCTGCGGACTATACTTCTTCGGCCCATCCTCATCGGCAACCTTGCCCTTGCCCTTGCTCTTGCCCCTCCCTTGAGCGGGCTCCATATCGCTGATCTCGTACTCATCAGTGCTAACTGGCGATTCCATATCCATATTGGTAGGCAACCCGGGACTAGGCGTTGCATTTGGATCGGGTGTCGGCGACAATTGCCAGTTCTGGGAGTTGACGAAATCGTCCATCTGGCGTTGGTCACTGTTAAACTAATCCATAGAACTCAAAAAGTGTTGAAATGCTAGAGAATTGAGAGTGAGAGTTTATGGGGAAGAGCATTACAATGGAGCAAATCTAGTGTATAAATAAAAAAAATAAAAAAAATCATGGGAACTTGCGGCCCGGCCCGAACGCAATTAATGCCGGAACGGGACGCAAGGGGTGCGGCACGGGCACGTATAACGCCAGGCCGGGACGAGACTCGGGAGCGGCTAGGGACGCAACTGCGTCCTCGGGACCATCCCGAGCCGTGACGGAACATGCTCCAACGCTAAAATCGGGCCGGAACTCGCGAGTTGCGGCTCGGCCCTCCTGCGTTAAGGATGCTCTAATACCCCTCCGTCTCCCATTAATTGACACCAATTTTCTTCTTCATCCATCTCTAATTAATTGACACTCTTATTTTTTACTACTTTTGGTAATGAATCCCACATTCACTAACTCATTTCACTTATGTTTTATTATAAAATTGATACATAAAAGTAGGTCACATTCCACTAACTTTTTTTTACGTACTTTCTACTACATTTCTTAAAACCCGTGTCAAGTCAAGGGAGAGTAATACTAACTTTACATTCACACGCCCTTTCTCCAAAATTCATATACTTTCTCCAAAATTCATATACTTCCCATGTGCTATGCCCCTGCCCCCCCCCCCCCCGCACACACACACTAATTATTCACAGATTATGCATTGCCACTGAATTTTAGCCACAAAGCTCGAGCTAGGGAGCTCACATGGAAGATATGCTATGTTAATACAAGACAATATATGCAAACGATGTGATAACTCCTAAAATAATTCTCTCAAAAATTATTTGTAGATCTCAAAAGAATCATACCTCCAAAGGAACCAAAAAGAGTCTATTCATACTTTGGTGTGGATAGGTCGAATAGCCACTTCAATGTCTTGAATCACTCGTCTCTCTTCAACAAAGTATGTGATGGCAGAGCACCATATACAAATTTCACCGCGTACGGTCAAGTATACAATATGTTTTTTTTTTGTCAGAGGAGATCTATCCACGGTAAGGCGACAAGACATGGAGTGGGCCTTCGTTGTGCTTCAAGCACGTTGGGTGGTAGTCAAATGTCAAGCACATTCGTGGTATCGATTGTGCATCTTTGATCACATGTATACATGTATTATTATACTCTCTCCGTCATTTAAAAATATGAACTTTTGAATGACACGAGTTTTAATACATAACTGGTAACAGAAGAGAGAAATAGAAATGAAAAGTGATTGTGGTATTGTTAGCAGAGAATGATTCACCATATTAAAAAGAAAAAAAAGTTTCATAAATTACAAAGTTCATAATTTTTAGGGACATACTAAAACGAAGATAATTCATATTTTTAAGGGCGGATGATGTAATACACGACATGATAAAAGTACACAAAGGAAACAACATGGTAAACTAGTCAGATAAAATATGTGGTACTAGCTCTGGAGTCACAAGCTAGCCCTGAACTCAAGGTGCACCACTCGATTTTGAGAAGTTGCGTATCAATGAACATTTAGTGTGAAGAACATGCACAAGTCTAGCTCCAAGTTGGTCTCATCGAATAATTTTGGTCACACACCAATAGATTTCAGCATTCAAATTCATCTTCAACATTATAATTTTAGAAATTTAATTTATATAAATTATATATATTTTAAATATTGTAATTTTTCGTATTTAATTGATGTCATTTACTAGTTATTAAATTTAATTTTACATACAACAAAAATCTAAATTAAATATAAAATTTGAAGATAACTGAAAAATAAAAAGAAAATTTAAAATTATATTAGTATGAGTACAGAGCTATAGGATTATTAGACCCTCTACTCTAAAACAACAAATGAAGTAGGCAAATAATTTTAATTGTAATGCAAACCTATCTCATTTTGCGTTTACGAGCGATAAATATTTATATTTGGATTTACACTAAATAAATTCAAATTCATTTTTAAAATTTTGTAAAATTATAGTTTTGACTTTTAATGTTATATTTATATTAAAATGCGTTCGAGTTTAATATTAATGGTTAAAGATGCTCATAGAGCATGACACAAAAAATGTTGATATAGACTTGCCCAAGGTTTACTGAACCGGCGGTTAAAACCGAAACCATAACCGTCAGTTACGGTTTCGAACCGAAACCGTGAGATTTTATCCGGACCGAAACCGTTGATTTTTTAACCGTGGCCCGGTTCAGGTTCAAAAATTTTCGAACCGAAACTGTGTCGAAACCGCCAGTTCCAAACCCCAAACCGGAACCGCGAAAAAACCGGCGGTTCAGAACCGTGAAAATCCGTAAAAAAACCGCCAGAAAACCGCCGTTTGGAACCGAAACCGAAACCGACGGTTTTGGAACCGGACCGGAACCGCGAAACACCCTCGTGGTTTGGTTCCGATTCAACAATTTCTAAAATCGGAACCAGCGGTTCCGAACCGTAACCGCCGGTTCCTGAACCGTGGGCACCTCTAGGTTGATATTTCAGAATTAGAGCATCCACAACACCGTGCCGATTCAGGCCCCAAGTCCCCTCCGCGTCATCATTCCCCTAAATTTCAATCCCAGACTACAACTCCTCTAACTCTACAGGCCTCATTCAGGCCACAACTATTAAATTGCACTATTCACAACTCCAACATATTTTACTTGTAAAAATTGAAAACGTTGAACAATTATAACACGAAAATTTTATTTTTAATTCAAAAATAATAAATTATTCCTTTAAACTAAAAATTAAAAAAAATTGAACAAAATAAGAAAATCAAAATGACAGCTCCACTTCCAAATTTCCAACATATAATTATAAATTATATAAATTAAATAAAATGAAAATGAGAGAAACCTTCACCCTCCCTCTCCCTCTTCCTCTTCTTCCTCTACCTCCTCTTCATTTCTTCTTCCATTCTTCTTCAAGGATTAAATTCCAAATACAAAAAAAAATCAAAAAAAACAAAAAAACAAAAAGGAATGGGGTTTGGGCCGGGACGTGTCGGGGCACGGGCCAGGAGGCTCCAACGCTGAGCCGGACCGCACCTGGGCGCGGCCCAGGCTCCAACTTTGCTCTCTCCAACGTGACAGGCTGCGGGCCGGGACTCAGGTGTGGTCTGGCCCGCAGCGTTATGGATGCTCTTTGGGTGTGATTAAAAGTTGCTCAGGCCGCATTCAATATGCAGCAAATACTAACCAAAATAAGTTAGTGCTCTAGTATAAAACTTTTTATTGATAATATTGCTGGAAATGTTTATTTGCCATTGCCTGCATTCTTAAAGCTGACAGACGATAAATTCTCTAATGAGGAACTAATGTAGATTTACAAAACTAAAAATCTTGGAATGAAAACAAGAAAAAATTAAACTAGAATTAGTATTCAAGAATGCCAGAGAACATTAAAAACATTCCGAAATCTACTGGAAGACAATTTCCTGACAATCTCCTTGGCACCCTCCTCTTCTAGCTTCTCGATGTTTTTAAGGTATCCCGAGCTCAGCATCTTCTTCCTTGCACTATTACTCCTCGACAACGACGCCAAAATCGAAAGCAAAACCTTGTTATTCCCCTGCTCGGGATCAAGCAATCGCATCAAAACGACGACGTTTTCATCATTTTGCACGAACCTCCTCCTATTCTTATGCAGCACGAGCATGTCCGAGAGTGTCTCCCCCGCAATCTCCCTTATGTCGAACGACTTAGATTCGAGTAATTCGACGAGCACATCCATGAACCCTACCTCGCCCATCGCCTTTTTTGCATAATCCGATGCTCCACTGAGCCAGAAACTGGCCTTCAGGGCTAGTTCCTGGACAGGAGCCTCTCCAAATCGGAGGAAATGTAGTATGTGATCCGCGAAACCCGAGGCTAGACATGACGTCACCGACGACAAGCATATCGTCGTGATGCATCGGAACGCCACCTCTCTGGTTTTCGTGGACCCCGGCCTTTCTGGGTCCATGATTCCCACCAGCGTCTGAAGCCCGCCGTGTGCAATGATTGCTTCTCTATTCAATATGTCTCCACGCACAATTATGTGCAGAAGATCTAGAGCGCTGATCTGCGCGTCCTCGCCGCCCCTGCTTCCAGCGAGGGTGATGAGGCCAGCGATGGCGCCGTCTTCCACCATGAATCTCTTGATCTCCTCCACTGCGGCGAGGTTTTTCAAAACCCCGCAAGCCAAGGAAACCAGCTGGGTCCCACTGTCGCCGGCGCAGGTGCAGATTTTTAACAGGGCAGGCACGCCGCCGTGGGCCAAAACCGCCCAAACGTTGTCGGAATTCTCCGTCATTTTTAGCAAACACCTCGCGGCGAACTCATTGCAAAGCTCGCTGCCGCTCTCTACCGCTCTGATCAGCGGCGCAATCGCGGCGGCGGATACCAGCGCGGCTTTCCCGAGAGGAATTCCGGCGATGGAGGAGACGGCCTCTGCGGCTGCCTCCTGCACTTCCGTCTCGTGAGAATCGAGAGAATGGACGATGAGATTGACGAAGCCGTCAATCTCGACTCCAACTTTAATGTGTCTCTCATATTCACGAGCCACCTCGTTGAAGGCAATTAAGGCTTCTCTCTTCTTTCCGATTTTGAGCCTCGAAAAGACGTCGTTGAGGTAGAAACGCACATCGTCTTTCGAGGCCGAGGCCAAACTCAGCCTCGAAACGACTAGCGCGTGGCTCTGCTCAACAAGCCCAATGCCGCGGAGGCTGGCGATGTGGGAGTCGAGATTCGCGGAGAGAATGTCGAGATCGCTCTGCATGAGGAGCTTCCCGGTGTATGTAAACTCCGAGCACCGCCGCGCCAGATCGCCGCAGTTTGCCAACGTGGCTAAAATCTCCGCCACCGCCGCCGACAGCGAGGGGTTTCTACCGCCCAATTCGCAGTTTTCGATGGCTGCGAGGTGCGAGAACAGCTCCTCGAGCTTGTTCCTCGCCGATTGCCATTTCGCGGTGAAGACTTTGATTGAATGAGAAACGGAGATTTGAGATGAAATTTGCAGAATTGCTTGCTTTAATTGCTCTTTTTCTGGTGATGGTGATGAGGAGGAGGGGTTTTCTTCCTCGCCCATTTCTTGAATTTCTTTATAAAAGAGGCTGGATTTGGGGGAAGCGCATTTTGCGGCGGAATTGAGTTTTCCGGCGGCGGAGATTCAAGATTCCGACGGGGGATGTGAGAATATTATCTGTGGTTTGGTTTATTGTACTGATACATACAGCTTGTGACAGAATCGCAATTTATGCGATTGACAAAATGGTCGTCATGTATGCGATTGACAAAATGGTCGTCATGGTATTGGAATAGGAGCCCCATTTAGGAGTCCCGTTTTATCCTTTTAATCTGTCCATCAATATAAGTTTCATTATATTTTACTATAAATTCATTTCTCACGTATTTTATTATTCATATTCAACTAACTTTTTTTCATTCATTTTTCTTAATATTTCTTACTCCATCCGTCCTCCAATAATTGTCCATTTTAATTATGGTACAAGTGTTAAGAAATAGAGTGAACTACAAAAATGGTCCCTGGACTATGGGTTTATCTCGCCCATAGTCCCTGGACTTTAAAAATATCGTCAGTAGTCCCTGGACTAAGGGTTTATCTCGAAATTGGTCCTTTTAGCTTTTTTTGGTACGAAAATACCCTTTGATATTATTTTGGGGGTTTGGACAATTTAGTCTTTTTACACTTTTAACATTTTAAATCTGATATTATTTTAGTTATGTACTAACTTTGATATTATTTCAAATTTATCATCCCTTTTCCCTTTTGTCATCCTTCACTTTGTTTCTTTATTTCAATATTAGATTTAATTTTACAAAATTTTAAATTTTAATTTTTAAATATCAATAAATTTTTTAATTATAAAAGTTATTAAATAGCAAAAATTAATAGTTATAATCAACATTTGATATTGTATAGTACTATGTAATCAATAAGGTATGACAACGCCTTAGTTTTAATCAATATTTAATATTCTCTCTGTCTCACGTTACTTGAGTCATTTCTTTTTTGCACTCGTTTTGGAAAAATAATAATAAATAGTTAAAATGGAGAGAAAAAAAGTAAGAGAAAGAATAATGTAGAGAAGAGTCTTAACTATATTAATTTTTTTTACTTTATTTTCTCTTCACTTTAATTATTTATTATTATTTTTTCAAAACGAGTGCAAAAAAGAAGTGACTCAAGTAACGTGGGACGGAGGGAGTAGCTTTAATCAAAAATAGATTATATAACACAATTTATTCTGAAATAAATATGCATCTAATGTAAGACTAATATAATTTTCGTTTATTAATTTGAAAACAATCAAAATTTACTAGAAAATTTCAACAAAAATACTCCTATATAAAATTTTAAGTAGGATCAAATTTTTAGTCAACTTCATAATATTTAATCACAAGCAATTATAACAACCGAACGGAGGCTAAATAGAATAACTCTTATTTTTCCATCATGATTCATATTATTTTTCTGTACTTCTTCAATTCAATTGAATACTATGTTAAATAACAAAAATTAATAGTTTTAATCAATATTTATAGTGTCCATGAATTAATAGTTTTCATTAAAAAAATTTATTGATATTTAAAAATCTAAATATTAAATTTAATTTTATAAAATTAAATCTAATATTGAAATAAAAAAAAATTCAATGAAGGATAACAAAATGGAAGAAGAATGATAATTTTGAAATAATATCAAAGTTAGTACATAACTAAAATAATATCAGATTTAAAATGTTAAAAGTGTAAAAAGACCAAATTGCCCAAACCCCCCAAAATAATATCAAAGGGTATTTTCGTACCAAAAAAAGCCAAAAGGACCAATTTCGAGATAAACCCTTAGTCCAGGGACTACTGACGATATTTTTAAAGTCCAGGGACTATGGGCGAGATAAACCCATAGTCCAGGGACCATTTTTGTAGTTCACTCTAAGAAATATAATAAAAAAATGAGTTTAAAAAAATAGTGAAACATGAACTCTACTTTTATATATTACTCACTTTGCCCTCCATTAATTAGCACCAATTTCCTTTTTCATTCATCCTCATTTAATTGCTACTCTTACATTTTACTATTCCATCCGTTCCATAATAGTTGAGTTATTTTGTCATTTTGATACGTTTCATAGTAGTGGAGTCATTTTCCTTTTTATTCCCTCTGTCCCATATAATTTGACACAGTATTCCATTTTGGGTAGTCTCACATAATTTGTCTCATTTCACTTTTATCATTTTTGGTAGTGACCTCATATTCCACTAATTCATTCCTACTCACATTTTATTATAAAATTAATACTTTAAAAGTAGGACTCACATCCCACCAACTTTTTCAACTCACTTTCCACTAGATTTCTTAAAACACGTGCCGGGTCAAAGTATCCCAAATTACGTGGGACGGAAGGAATAGTAAAAGTCAACACATTTCTTTTCATTTACTTTACTATCTCTTACTTTATTCTCTATTCACCTCTCTATCTTTTCCATTTTCTACTTTTCCTTTATTATAAAGGATATAAAATAAAAGCAATTACTTGCATTGTTTTTTTTTTAAAGGGTAAAATTTAGGGAGCACAGAAAAGTGCCTCTAAATTGAAGAGAAAATTGTCTACTACACTTTTGTTTCATTTTTTTGTTTATCTACTTTCTACATTTCTTATTAATAAAGGCATTTCTCTCCATATTTTTTCTGTTCCTTATTAATAAAAGTATTTCTCTCCATATATTTTCTACTCATTAATTTTGAGCTAAATACATAGTGTGGTAATTAATTGGGATGGGTTAGTGTAGGAATGGCCCACAGATAATAAGGACAAAGCCTTTTAAATTAGGTGAAAAGGATAAAACAGAAAATGTAGGTAGCTTTCAATATTGCCTAAGCCTCACCCCACCACCATGTGTGAGATTCTTGCTCTAAGGGTCAGCCTTTTCCACTGCAACAATTATTGTGGTGAACTTTTCACTTTTATTCATGACATATATTGTACTCCCTCCGTTTCAGAGTAATGGAGGCGTAACTTTTCGGCACGGAGATTAAGAAAAATTGTGTTAGGTGAATTAAGTAAAGAAAGAATAAAGTGGAAAATGAAAAAGGTAGAAAGATGAAGATAGAAAAAAGTAAGAGAGAGTAAAATAGATGTGGAAAAATGTGTTGACTTTTACTAAAAATGAAAATGACTCTATTACTATGGAACAGACGGAAATGAAAAAACGTCCCTATTACTATGGAACGGAGGGAGTATTTTTTACATCCCAACTAAATTTAATCTAATCGCATTCATTTTAATTTAAAACGATCAATTAAAGTTTAGTTTATTTTTTAACTAAAAGCAAAATATTTAAATAATTTTTATTTTATTTCGTCATATACTTACTCTCTCTTATTTCTCCCAATACTTATTTCCTTTTTTATTTTATTTTACTTTTATTTAATCTATCCAATGCAATTTCTTAATTTTCATACTAAACATTTTGTACCAACTTAGTTGAACTGTAGAATTAAATAAAGTCACATCTGTTGGCAGTGTATAATTACAAATGGAGTAGTATTAAATACAGTCACTTCTATTTCTATCTTTCGTAATAATAGTACCTTTCTTATTTTGTTTTAGTTTTGCGTCAAGGGAAGATAATTGTGGGGGCGGTGAATAATTTAGTTTGAGTTTTTTGAAGGGCAAATTGCAGAATCAATTTTGGCCTAATTTAAAATTTTAAACTATGAAATTTGAATATGATTCCAGATTATTTTATGGCAAAAATTAGTCATTTACGTGAAATATATATTATTAATAATTTATAAGCAAACTACGCATGTTTAGAAAATAGGAGTGGAGTTAAAATATAATTCCGTTTTTTAGTTTTTTATTTTTGGGATATTGGCATCTAATATCACAAAATTTTAAAATGTTGGGTTTTTTCCCACGAACTTTAAAATTGGCAAATAATATCACGAACTTTACCCCGTGTTTGTTTTTTCCCACGAATGAAAAAATTCCTACAAATAATATTATGATATCGAGTTTTTTTTCGTAATTTCTCGACAACAATTTTGAAAGTTTCAAGTTTTTCAATTTTTGAAGATAGTTTTTCTTGAAGCACACCCTCCAAAATTATTCTTCAATCTATTAAAATAACATGAACTTTTTCATTCGTGGGAAAAAACAAACACGGGGTAAAGTTCGTGATATTATTTGCCAATTTTAAAGTTCGTGGGAAAAACCCAACTTTTTGAAAGTTTCGTGATATTAAATGCCAATATCCCTTTATTTTTTATTTTCAATCGAATCAAATCGAAAAATTAAAATTTTTGTATTTTAAAAATCGAATTGAACTGAAAAATTGAAAAAACCGAACCGAATTTCAAAATTTCGGCTTCGTTCAGTTCAAATATTCAGTTTTCGTTTTTTTTCCCTCACCCCTAGTCCAACCAACCTCATTGGAGAGAAAAGAGTTTAAAAACTAGAAAGTGCATATTCTTGTGAGACGGACTAAAAAGGAAAGAGGGCATGGTTTTGTGGGACGGAGAGAGTAGTATTTAGTTGCTCGGGTTTTACTCACTTTTATTACTAAAAATTGTAGTAGTAAATAGTACTCTCCCCGTCCCATAATAGATGACATACTTGGATAATTGCACGAGATTTTAGGAGAAATTATTTTGTGTGTTGGGTGATGAGAGAAAATAATATATTTATATTAATGTGAGAGAGAACTTTTTCCAAAAAAGGAAATATGATATCTTTTGTGGGACAAACTAAAAGAAAAGTGTAACATCTATTATGGGACGGAGGGAGTACTATAATTTACTCCCCCATTCCATGTTAATAGAAGCATTCCTTTTCGACATGAAGTTTATGGATATTATGTTAAGGAGATGATGAAAAAAGTAAAAAAGAATAAATTAAGAGAGATGAAAAGAGAAAATAATAAAAAAAAAAAATTAATTTTTGCCAAAAATAAAAATAACTTAAGTAATTTGGAATCAAAATAGAAATATGACCTATCAAACAGATGGAGCATGTATTTGGAAAATCAATATTCCCACAAATTATATTTCGACACGTAGCAACTCCCTATATGTAGGTAGGGTACGATTTTATTACTATGCATTCAACGGAAAGTGGAAACATGGTGTCACAAGGCAAATATTATGGAGGAATGAAATTTAGTCAAACAAAAAGGACCACAAGAAAGAAACATAAATGTGTAATTAAAGCCAATGCATGTCTCATTACAAGACAAAAATGCCCATAATTTGGTTTTTCACGGATCCTAAATTTAATATACATCATCTTTGTTGTAAATGAGTGTCCTATAGATTATTATAAAGAATACACATCTGTTTCATTTTCATACACTTAACCATGAGTTAAGAGCAGTGCATGGTTTGGAGAAAAACATTTAAAATTCTTAAAATGCAAATAATGATATCTTGTTGAAAAGTGATAACAAATGGGGCGGTGTCATGTAATATTTTTGGGTGGATGTGTTGGAAATTTAGGCCTCCATGTATATAATTTAATTTGTTATATTAATTTTTTAGTTATTCAACTAAAGTGATTCATAAAAGATTAAAGTTTAAATCAAAATGTATTTATATGTTATTAATAGAAGTGTAGAAATCATACGAAATTTTCTATTTGTTGGGAAATTGAATAGAAAAAGAAAGTCTTATATTTTATATAAATATAAGTTAGTGTAATGGTTCATAGACATCAGAAAAACGATTTGATATCTCTGTATTCTCTTTATAGACTATTGTGAAGAACATTTCTGATTGTGTGGACTATAACCATTGTAAAGTAATTATGTCATTCAATTCAATATGAAGTAAGGTATGCTTCTGCTTTATGCTCTTTTTCTGTTGTTTTTGGGATAATCATTATAGAGATTTTTATGTAATTATTCGTTTAACTTTTACAAGATTGAACAAATAAATACAAATTTGCGTGATTATATGATTTCTATGTTAATGACTAAACATTAATCACAGACCAAAACATGTATATAAAATTAATATTAGTATTCATATATCCTAGACGTAATACTCGGCATATGGCATTTTCGCAAACATCTAGTGCTAGAAACCTTGAAATGGTGAATTGTGTATTGTTTATGCAGGTGAAAGTTGTGTATTTTAAACTATAAATTTAATGCACATTAACTACATTCAAGTAATAAACAATCCTAAAATCACTTTTAATTACAAAAGAATATTATCTAATGTAGCAATTAAGGATCAAATATTCAAACTTATAGAGATAGTTTAGATGACATAGTGATTGAGTCAGAATTTTTAAATAGGATGCCCAAAATATAGTTTACAAATTGTGAGGTGTTTTTTTGTTGTCAATATTAGTGTCACCGGAAGTAATTGCGGCATGAATAGTATGAGTAACAAGAGATAGATGTGCTAACGAGGAAACTAATTAGAGGATGAGTAATACTCCCTCCGTCTACGAATAAGAGTCCCATTTTTCCATTTTAGTCCGTCCACGAATAAGAGTCCCGGTTCATAATTACCATAAATGGTAAAGAGATCCCACATTCCACTAACTCATTCCACTCACATATCATTTAAAACTAATATATACAAGTGAGACCCTATTCCACTAACTTTCTTCTACCCACTTTTCTTAACATTTCTTAAAACCCGCGCCATTTAAAAATGAAACTCTTAATCGTGGACAGAGAGAGTATAAACTAAATATATGATGATTGTCGTTAAAAAGCAAATGTCGGAAAAGCAACAGTTGAATTGTCATTTGGACTGTTACTAACATTTTCCTTCACGACTAAACATCTTATCGCCAAATGAAGTATAGTATCAATATTTCTGCATATCCGCATTTGAATCCTTACAATATTCTTTCAAAAGTATTGCAAAGCATTTATAATCAAAACTCTACATTATATTTAATGTAGAAGATAAATAAATTAATCAATTAATATTTTTTTTAGAATAAAGATCAATGGTGTTAAATTAAATTTACTGAAATAATATTTTTATACATTATCAAAGTTCACTAATAATTGTATTAAATTATTTATGCAACTGTTTATTTTTTAAAAATAATTTAAATTGAAAAGTGACTAGCAAAAATTATCATTAATATTATAAATAAAATTTATTAGTAATGTGTAAAAAAGAATAATTTTGTGAAAAATAAAAATCGTAAGGTGAGAGCAAAAGTTGTTTGGCAAGAGTATTGGGTAAAGCAGTCTGGAAAATAAGTACTCCTTCCGTCCCATATAATTTGTCATATTTTTCCATTTCGGTCCGTCTTATTTCTTTTATCATTTTTGGTTGTGGACCTTATATTCCACTAACGCATTACAACTCATATTTTATTATAAAATTAATATATAAAAGTAGAACTCACCTTCCACTAACTTTTTCAAATCACTTTTCATTAAATTTTTTAAAATCCGTACCCGTTTAAAGTGAAACGAATTATGTGGGACGGATGGAGTAAAACAGAGTTGAAAAAAAGAGGCGAACCCTAGTCCCCAAATTACAAGTCCATCAAACTAAGCAGCTCGACTATGTCTCAAATACAAATATAAATGGATGGACTTTTTTCAATCCAAAATGTTTGTTTCGTCCTAGAATACAATTCCTATCATTGGCACGAATAAGTTGAATGCACACATTCATTTCACTTCCACTCAATGTCTCTCTTATTGTTATTTTAAATTATATATTTAATTTGATTTTAATATACTTCTAATAAAAAACCTTATTGCCCCTGTCCCAGTCAAGATGACTCCTTTTATTTTCCGCAAATGTTTTCAAAAAATAATAATAAATAATTAAAGTGAGAGATAATAAAATAACAAAGACAATAATATAGAAAAGTCCATAAAAATTAAATTTTGATTTATTTAGATATCTCTGTCATGAAATTATTTAATTGAAATCTTATAATTCTAACGGACCTCCGGTATTATGGACATATCGAATTGAAAAATACAAATTACTACAAAAAGCTTTTATTAAATAACATTGTCACAATTATTTGTGCAGAATTCAAGTAATTCCTTTCATCCATAAAACTTAGTTTATTTTCCCATTTCACCTCCTCCATCAAAATTTGTCACGTTCCTATTCGTGAAAATTTTCAAATCCGTATTCCTCTTTCCTTTTCATAATTTATTAGTATTATTTTTATTTCTTTCATAATTTATTAATTGCACAGTAAAATTCATGCCATCCACACATGAGACTATTTTGGGGAACAAATGAAATATTACTATTATTTTTGTAATAACATTATTTTCAATGATAATCATATCTTATAACAAATAAAATGTAACCAGATTTTGTTGCTAGTGGGAAAAATTAAACAACTATTTAAGTTCGTAATATTATACTCCCTCCGTCCACAAAAAATAGTCTCATTTGTGGACAACACGGGTTTTAATAAGAAATTGATAAAGTAAGATGAAATGAGAAAAAAGTAGGTAAAGTAAGAGATATATGTAGAAAAAGTAAATAAGGTACTCCCTCCGTCCCCGAATTATTTATCACATATTTCCTTTTTCGTCCGTCCCTAAAAATTTGTCACTTTTCACTTTTACCATTTTTGGTAGTGGACCCCACATTCCACTAATTAATTCCCACTCACATTTTATTTTAAAACTAATATATAAAAAGTAGGACCCACATGCCACTAATTTTTTCAACCCACTTTCTATTACATTTCTAAAAACCCGTGTCGGGTCAAATGATGCCAAATTTTAAGGGACGGAGGGAGTATGAGATATAAGAAAAAGTGGGAAAAGTATGAGAGAGAAACTTTCTATTTTTAGAAATGAGACTATTTTCTGTGGACATTCCGAAATGGCAAAATGAAACCATTTTTCATGGATGGAGGGAGTTTGCCAAATTTAAAGTTCGTGGAAAAAACCAAAATTTTGGAAAATTCGTGGTATTATGCATGTTTGTAGTTATGATCAAGCAACAATTGTTTTTTAATAATTTATGCATGTTTGTAGTCAAGATAGGGACTACGAATAGGAAATAAACATAAGAACAAAATAGCAGTAGTTCGTTGGAATATAGTTTTTGGAGTGAAATGGTGTCCACATGCCAATAAAAGGAGAATATGGTAAAGTTAGTAATGTGTTTTGTTCAATGTTTGGTAGAAAGGAAAAATTGCTCAAATATTCATCATAAAATTTGATTAGTTGAAAAGACTTTGAGTAAGGTACAAGTGAAATCCCAAACATGGAAAAAACTTAGCTTCCAAGAGATAAAGGTCCGATGTAAAAGATCATATATATCCGCTTCCCCCCGCTAAGTTTTTTTTTTTTTTTTTTTTTTTTTTTTTTTTTTTTTTTTTTATCATAATTTGCATTTTGCATGGTATTTTATTGATAATTCTTATATGGACAATCAAAATGGTTGATATTAGTGTGTGTCTTTACTCGAACCTTTAGTCTTTGATTATTGCGTAAACAATGATCTTGGCCTTATGCCACAAATACGAGTAAGCTGCAGTGCTTTTCAAGAATCAAATTGATGCTCGAATAATGGATCTAAATCTATGTCTTGGTTAAGTCATGTTTAATACTAATATCCTGAAATCAATGTATAAACCATTCAGAAGCAAGAGTAACTAGTGGTAAATAGTTAGAGGGAATGTTTTTATCAAATAAGGATTTTGAAACTCAACAAAAACGAATGATAAAAAGAATTGAATTGAAAAGGAGTAGGTAATAAAGCTAAAAATGGAAGCACATATCATTATACATATGGAGTTAGTGATTAAATTAAAATAACATAAAATGTGAATCGGGAATCATATAAGTTTGGTGATTCATTAACATCAGTTGACATTATAAAACATATTAGTAGCTGACTTTCATTATCATAAAATGCTACTAATATTTCTGAATCAACGAGCTTGAATAAACAACAAATATATTTGTTACTGTAATTGATATTAATGAATCAATAAACTAATATGATTCTTAATTAGTTTTAATTTTAATGGCAATTTTAGGGGAATGTGACCTTATACATAAGCCTAGTAACTCCTAAGAATATTATATTTAAAGTTTTAAATGTGATCATCGTTAAGTCGTTTGCATTCTGGAGTATTAGATTATGTGATTGTTGTGGTCCAAGATATGCTCTAAAAGTGTATTGGGCTACTTTTATATATGCTGATGGGAGGTAGTTCCCAAGGACGGAACTAGAAATTTTTATCAGTCAGTGCTGAAATTTAAGTGGTCTGTAATGATATAATAGTGTCAAAGATTTTCGATGGAAGAGTTTAAACAAAGTATTAATATACTAAGATAAATACACATTGGATATCTTTAGAGTCTAGAAAATAAACTGTTAACTTAGTAATTTAAACATAATTACATAAATACGATAATAAAGTACAAAGAATTAAAATAATACAGTATTATTATACAAATAAAATTGCAAAATTTAAAAAAATTAGTTGGGGTATTTGTATTCTTGAAACTTTTGAAATGGAAGACAGATTAGTAGTATAATTCTCCCATGAATTTTAAAAGGAAATATCATAATTGTATTCTTGGAAAATAGAAGACAAAATTTAAAGATCATACTAAACTTCAGCAATGCCCAATTATAAACACACAAAACGAGTAAAATTTAAAAGATGATCTCATTTCCCAATTTAAAGTTAAATAGTACTTCCTCCGTCCCACTTTAGGAGTTCCAGTTTACCATTTTTGAATGTCCCACTTTAGGAGTCCCAGTTGGAATATTCCATAAATAGTATTAGGCCCCACATTCCACTAACTTTTTTCACTCATATTTTATTATAAAACTAATATAAAAAAGTAGGATCCACATTCCAATTTCTTTTTTCACCAACTTTCCTTTACATTTCTTAAAACTCGTGCCGAACTCAACCGGAACTCCTAAAGTGTGACGGAGGGAGTATTTAATTTTAAAGTGTCCCTTCTCACTCTCTCCCTCTCCCTCTCCCCTCTCTTCTCGCTTCAACCTCATATCTCTGCTAAAAATCACAGAAGACTACATGAGACTAGCTTGGCCAGTGCTAGGTCCGTCCCTGGTGGTTCCAATGAGAACTATTTTAAACTAAAACATTGAGCATTGAAAATTATATCAATTCTTTGATTAATAATATCAATTAGTATCACAAAATGTATTAATTTCTGATATTCAGTCGGAAAATGATATTAATGAATCAGTGAACTGGTATTGAGTCATAATATATTTTGTGATGTCTACTGATATTTATTTGCGAACTGATATAGTTATGTATTCCGACTTTAAGAAAAATTCTGTGATGAATCATCTTCCTATATTTCCAAGTTATATTTAATATGAAAATCTTGCATCTAGCATTGTTTTATCGAGGTATACATGGCATTGCAACTCTTTTTTTATGTATTAAGAAAGACTCAAAATCAGAAAGGGCGAGCATAGCATTGCCTTAATGAATTGTAAATCTCGAGCTAATTGCATATCAGGTAACCAAATATTTCCATGAAGTGTACGTACAAGTGCTATGCAACCATTCATCAATTAATATTTGAGTACAAATAAGTTAGGAACACATCGACTTGCATTAATCGCAATTAAAACTCTGGTACATCAAAATCTAATCTATGATAAGTGATTCACACAGTGTGATCAATAGGGTTAATTTTCATTACTGCCTAAACATATTAGCTTGTATTAAGACACCAATGTACAAGCTAGTAAGCAGAGTTGTGGGAGTTATATTAAACAATTAAGTTTGTTGTTGTTACTAGTACAATAAACTAAGTGTTAATTAATTATTCCTTAGGGTCTAAATTATATTATTATATACTTAGTACTATAGATTACACTGTTCTTGTGGATAGTTTGATGATTAAAGGAGAACCTGAATACAAGATTTACATTGATACAGTGACAAATTACACTACTAACAAATTTCATTTTTATACATTTAGATAGATTAAATTCCAAAAATAAAGATACATATTCATGATCTTTCTTCTTACATAATACGACACCACAAGTCCAGCAACAAAGGTGTACAGAAACGAGTCTTACCAACTAAGTTCACTTTATCGTCGGCTCCTAGCTTACAACAACATCAATAGGTTTGAAAATTTCTGAGGCAGAAAGCACTGACCTAGAGATCCTCCCCCTCACAGAGTGAGGACGAACGGGGGTGCGTCCCGTCGCGGCCCAGCCACGGACCGATACACATAGACTTTGTTGGCGTGCGTCTCGTCGCTCCACTCATCCTGGATGACCTCCACATTGAGCCTCGGCATCTCCTTTGCAAGCAGCCTGCACCCTTTGATGGTCAGGTTACAAGCGGACATCCACAACGACCGCATCGTCTCGTATTTGTCCAGCCCGGAGAGCAGCGCAGCGTTTCCAAACAGGCAATCCCTTATCTCGAGCTTCCTCAGCTTCGGGCAGCCTTCGAGGACGCACTGCATGCCCCTGTCGCTGCTGCCGGCGAAGGCCACGGACAGAGTCTCGAGATTCTTGGCGAACTTTCCTATATACTCGAAAGCCTTGTCGGTGAGAAGGCCGGACACCGATAGTCTCCGGAGCTTGGTGCATGTTTTGGTCACAGCGCCAAAGGCCTCGTCCATAGGCTCATTTGTTAGGTGATCCGGCTCGCCTGGATTCATTATGCAGAGGCGGAAATGGGTGAAATCGGGGCAATTCTGCACTATGGTTACGACAGCGTCATTGGTCATCTTCCGGCAGAAGTAGAGGACGTATTTGAGGTTTGGGCAGCCACGAGAAACAGCCAAGAAGCCCGCCTCCGTCACCCCTTGTTGATTATCTAGATCATACGGATCAAGGGGGAAGACTCTGAGTTCTTCAAGCAACGGACAGCTCGACCCAACAGCCTCAAGACCCTTGTCTCCAACGGTGTCAATCACCTATTGCCAAAATCGAGTTAGTATTCAATTCGCATATTCTTTCTTCCACGACAAGTCATAAGATTCATCGATTTCTTACCCAAAGGCGACGTAGACTAGTGCAGTGAGGGAGAAGCTTTGCTAGTTCGCCACTTTGGAGATTTGCTTCGCTCAAATTCAAGAAAGTGAGACTTGCACAAGCTCCATAAACAAAAGGGAGATATGCGGAAGTAGCATCCCATAAACCCGAAAGAGCTTGGAGATTCTTGCAATTGCTGAATGCAGTTTGGAGATCCTCATACTGACGGACTGTAATTTCTTGCATGAAGGAGCCGGTGCCAAGCCTTGTTAAATGAGGAATTTGCACAAGGAGCCGTTGCAGCTGCTCCAAGTTGATGCTTTCGTTGACCTGCAGAACCCTTAACGCTCTGCACCGGCTGACAAGTCTCTCGAGGGCATCAAAACTCACCTCACACTGAAGGCTGGCAAAATTTAGTATCTCCAATGAGGTGAAGCTCTCAGGGAAGCAACTTAGCCAACCTCCGCCAATATCTTCTGTTGCACTATCCGCTATATCAAGCTCAGTCAAGTTCCTACAAAACGAGTACATTTAGGATAAATCAGAATTTGAACAACTAAATGCCGAAGGAGTTCAGAGAAAATTACACGGCAATATTTCAATTTAGTAGCAGTTAATAGGAAAAAACTTCAGAAATAAATTTCGAAGTTGGCCAAACATTTTCCACCGAACATTGGTGTGTGGCGTGACTGGCGTCTAATCAAAGCATTTGACTACATAAAATCGGAACACGAGTCCTACTAGATATCCTACTGGACATACAGTCACAGATAGATGTGATTATCAAAAGCAGAAAG
Source organism: Salvia hispanica (assembly GCF_029641045.1). Lineage (NCBI taxonomy): Eukaryota > Viridiplantae > Streptophyta > Magnoliopsida > Lamiales > Lamiaceae > Salvia > Salvia hispanica. Next base: position 21,607,490 of record NC_142694.1, on the reverse strand, counting down.
GTGAAAAGTTGTAGGAAAAAAGATTTAAGATAATAAAAGGATGTGACTCATAAAGAAATGTATTTCTGTAAAATCAAAGCTATCTAAATTCCTATTCAAGTCAATTGTCGATGGTGTCACACAAATACGTCCGGGAGGTTCAGACAAGAACTAGACATGGAATCAGACAAAAAGTTGCCACAGTGAAACCAACAATATCACCTAAGAGGCATAAAATGGGAATCTGATTGTAATTCTAAGTCTTCAAATATTCTGATTTACAGCAGGCACAATCAAAAACAGTGTCGCTAATCATTTTCAACAAAAAAAAATCTTCTATATCCAGTTGGAGCTTTCGGGTTATTCAAATATGAATTCCATGGGGAAAGTTTGAAGAGATGCAAATCATCCATTTCAAGTGACGAAAAAAACCTTATTCGCTCAACAGTTAACACCAAGGAAATAGTTCAAAAGTGACTGCAAATTGAAGAAAATTTGACCAATCTTGGCCAATGAACGTGGACAAAAAGTGGCATGAAAGGCATCCTATCCTTTAAGTGCCAAGTAATAGATTAGATGTCCCATCGAGAAAGCAAAAATAAAAACAAAAATCTCTCTCAAAGAGAAACATACAGAAGAAGCACTCGCGTAGTGGAGTACTTGCGCACATTACACAGCATTACCAATAGCAAAGCTCACCTCTTTAGTAACAAAACCAAGCACATCTTTAGTGTTAATCAGTATTGTTTCAGAAACAAATTAAGCAAAGCATGCTTCATCAAAGTTAATAACTCAGAGTAAAGAAATAAGCAGACATATTCAAAGAACGACAGTCAAACTAGAAAGTCATATGCAGTAATAGAACAAGGTTTAATTTATTCTCGAACACCAAAATTCTCACACACCATCCGCATACTTACGACACAAAAAGAAACAGTATTAAAATTTGGAGATTAAAATAAGAATCTTACTGATAAATGATCATTTGAACTAATCCAAGAAGTGTAAAGCTACAATATCAAGATACAAAAACATGAACAAAGATAAAGCCTCGAAGCCCAGCTTCGAAAACCATCACGAAAACAAATAAGGCACCCGTTACCTGCAGTGAGTTGCAATTGCTTTGAGACCTTCGTCTGTGAAACCATCGCAACTTGACAATGATAAAGCCTTGAAGCCCGGGAATGACCTGGCCAAGAGATCCAAGCTCTCATCACTGACAGTCATCCTCTTGAGCCTCAGCTCCTCGAGTGACGGATAAACCTTAGCAAACATAACCAGCCAAGCATGAACATTAGCACCCCAATTTTGGGGCAGCAAGTTAAAATCTGAGAATCTTGGCTTCCCTTTGAGCCTAACACTCTTGATTTTGGGAAACCTTCGAGCCACGATCTCGGGAGACACTGAATAGCAATTCCCTATAAAAAGATTGGATCTTGTCCATCTCTCAGCATCATACCAATCTTTGCAAACAAGGGAGGCTGAGTTCCTATCCTTGTGTGAATCTATGAGTGATAATACCTTCTCCAAAACTTCACATGGGAATGATGATTCTTTCAATTTCTTGTGATCTTGATCCATTTTGAGTTTTTGGAAATGGTTGATTGAGATGCTCAAAGATAGCTAAAAACCCCTAATTCACTGCAGATTTTTACATAAATGAAGAAAAGAATCAGAAACCCTTACATATAAAAGCATATACATTCAAAATGTGATATAAAAAAGTTACCTTTCCGAATTCAAGAAAATTCCATATCAATTAAAGAGGGAAGATCATATAGGCAGAATTCCCATTTCATTTAAGAGTGTTTTGAGCAATAAAAAGGGTTGATAAAGCAAAGGAATTAAAGCAATCAAACACAATTTGATGAATCTAATAATGGAACCCCTCAAATTGATGTACCTTCAAAGAAAAGTTGCTTTAGAAATTAAAATTAGCCTTAATGTGAGGATTTCAACAGCACAAAAAAGCAAAATCATCATTAGCATTCACCGCAACTACCTCAAACCTGCCAAGAAACAATGGCATCCAAGAAACCCAAGAATGACCTGAAATGCTGAGAAGAGACAAGGATCTAATGAAATAATTCTTGAAAACCTGATAGGAATAATGATCCTAGCGAGAAGTGGGAGCACATAGAAAAAATAGTGAAGCAAAAGTAACCGAGAGCTCAAGATGAGAAAAAAGTTTTTATTTCTTTAATTCTCAATTACTCATGTATGGGTATTCCAGGGTATTTATAGAGAACCCGAAAAGACTGAACTCAATTCTAAAAGGAAAAGGAGCAACAAAAATAAGGAAACAAATCAAAAAATAAGGAAATAAATAAAAAAGAAAACAAAACAAATCTATCTCTAGTGGCTGACGAAATCTCGATATTTGGCTGGCCGAGATGCATTCCTCTTGGGTCGATCCTTCCAGATCCCTCTCTCCTTGGGTCTGCCTCTGTCCATCTCTCCTTCTTCTCTTCTAACTCCGACGCACCTGGCTGCATGGACTCAGCTCGTCTTCGAGTGTAAGCGGTTATTCATTGATTGAGTTCGTAGATGAGGAAAATGAGCACGCAGTAACTCCTTTAATTCCCAGGAAGGGGCTCGTTTTGCGTCCGAAGACCAACATACCAGCCATTGAACCTGTGGCATTTTATCTACCAAAATCATGCGCTTACTTGTTGCTTCCACCGGAGTATCATATGGTTGACTCCGTTTAAATTCCGGCAATAATGCCACTCCTATTGTTGAGCCTGGTATGAACGCTTTTAGTAGCGAAACATGAAACACTTTGTGAATCTTGCTATCAGTGGGCAACCGAAGGCGATAAGCTACCCTTCCAATTCTCTCTAGGATCTCATACGGTCCATAATACCGGCGCGCAAGTTTGTTGCATAATGATTTGCCTACCGATTTCTGCCGATATGGTCGAAGTTTTAGTAGCACTGAATCACCCACCCTAAACTCAACATCCTTCCTTTTACGATTTGCGAATTCGGACATAGACTGTTGTGCGTGTTAGATCCGAGATTTTAACTCCCGCAACGTTTCCTCCCGCTCGTCGAGCAGCTCCGCTACTTCTTTGTTGTGTGCAGGTCGTGCGTACGTATCGAACAGGCTTGGCGGTTCCCGACCGTAAAGGGCTTGGAATGGCAACATCCCGATGCTGGGCGAACCAGCGCTTAGAGCGCTCATACACGAACACACGTAAGTATTGTTCTAAGGCGCGATTCGTCACCTCCGACTGGCCGTCCATTTGCGGGTGATATGCGGTTGTGAACTGAAGTTTCGTACCGTTGAGGGACAACAACTCGTCTCAAAATTCGTTCATAAAAATTGAATCTCTGTCCGATAGAATTCTCTTTGGAAAACCATGCAGCTTGACCACCGTTTCCACAAAAAGCCGAGCGACCGTTAGAACATCGAAACCCCCTTTCAAAGCACCAAAGTGGCATATTTAGAGAGACGATCAACTACTACTATAATCGCGGTGTATCCAAACGAGGGGGGAAGGCTTACGATGAAATCCATGGACGCAACTTCCTATACCATGTCTGGAATTGGTAAAAATTGAATGAGGCCGTTTGGTTTATTGCGAACATACTTCGTTGTTTGACAAGTGAAGCACGCGGCCGTATAATCACGCACATCCCGACGCATGCTCGGGGATGCTACCCTTGCAAAAGACCGTCGTTCCCCGGGGTGGCCCGCAGATGGAGCATCGTGACATTCCTCCAAAATCGCGCGACAAACAGTTGATTCGCGACTGACAAACAAACGATGCTTGAAATATATTAAACCATCTGTCACTGACACATGCTTCGGCTCATTCCCCGCAGCCATCAATTCATGCAATTTAACCAAATCAGGCAGTGAAGAGTATTCGGCCCGGATTACCTCCAAAACAGCCGGTATTGGTCGCGATATAGGATGAGCATTTGCGGTAGGTTAGTCCCCGAGTCGTCGTCTTGGCGAGATCGTGCATCGGCGAGCTTGTTCGAAGCGCCGAACTTATATTCAATTTTGAATTTAAACTTCATAAGTTTCCGGACATAGAATTGTTGGTCCGGTGTTTAAACAATTTGTGATAAAAGTTCCTTCAAACTCCGTTGATCACTCCTAATGATGAACTCACGACCCAACAAATACTGACGCCACTTCTGCACCGATTCAACTATGGCGTAAAGCTCTTTGTGGTATGTTGAGGCGAGGCGTCTACGCGGACCCAAATTTTTTCTAAAATAGGCAATTGGGTGGTTTTGCTGCATCAAAACCGCACTGACCCCGAAGTTAGATGCGTCCGTTTCGACAACAAATGTGTCGGTAAAATCTGGTAGGCGCAAAATTGGCGCCGAGCACATGGCTACTGATGAGGCCCGTTTCATGCATGTGTTCCATAGTAAAACTACATCCAAATCCATGAACTAACATCTGTTTTTGAGCCAGGTGTGTGTGAAATCCGCCATTTTCTGAAGATGGAATAAATTAGTTGGGCAGAAGCACGAATCAAGAAAAGAAGGAAAAAACTTCGGCATTGAGTTGATCAAGTCAGAAATCAAGCGGAGCCAGCAAGAGTTCTGTATTGGAAGATAGAGCGAGAGACCCCACTACAAAATGTGAAGGGCAGCAATGACATTTCGGAGAGGTGGTACCCTAGGGATGAGAGTCCTACGCCTCTCTATATAAAGGAAGCCCAACACATAAAGAAAAGAGAGTGCCATCCAATAGTATAGGGAGGGGGTTTCACAAGCTTTCTTAGGTAGAATATCTTTAGGAATCCAACTCTCTTCTAGGGTTAAAATCAGAGCTCTCTTGCACTTCATCTTTCTGATATCGTCGCACTGACACACTTGGCCCTAGCTTAGTTTAGTTTTAATCAGTGTTGGTTTTATTTTCAAGTTTCTGTTCTGCTATTCCACCTAAGATGTGATGAAACAATTTCATGATTTCCTTGCTTGTTTCCAGTTAACTTTCGATGTAATCGACGTTCTGATGTTCTGTTTTAGTTAAATTCAAAGTTATGTTTTCGTTTCTAGCTTTTATGTTATGTTTTGTGCATGATGTTTCAGATCTGCTTTCATTTTTGCTTTTATGTTTTTTGTCTTAGCTTAGAAGTGTCGTGTTCTGTTTTGATTTTTTTAGATCTGATGTTTTAAGTTTGAGTCTTTTTAATATGTCTAGATCTAGTAGTTTTTGTTTCGTTTCTTGCATGGGTATGGTTTAGTTCTTGTTTTTATGTAGCCGTAGCTTAGATCTCAGGAGTAGATTAAGTTTTATGTGTTTTCCGATATTTCGTCTTCTTTAGCTTTCCAGATCTGTTTTCTGTTATGTTTTCTATGTTGATTTGTTGAAGAAGATGAAGTTGTTAGAAAGTTTTTACTTTACCGTGCTTTTTGTAGGGGACTGACAGACAGTCCCCGTTATTCTGTTTGTCCATTTATGGATTGTCTAGTTTAGTTGATAAAGTAGTTTAGTTAAGTTGATAAGTTCAGTTTAGTTTATTCTCCAAAGTCTAGTAGTTTAAAACTTAACTCACCCTATAAGCGTGGCAGCAGCCATCCTCAAGTCGTGTCATACAAACAAATGTCCAACGCCTCATCTCTGTAATGTTAAATCTGATGGTCGTGCTTAGGCAACATTTGGCGGCCATGCCGTGCTGCGGTCTCTGGACTATTCGTCGGTGTTGTTACTGGTAAAAATGTTAAAATTTTAATGCGTATTGATCTCTTCTTGAGGGTACAAAATTTTAATTTTACAGTTGTAAGAATTTGAAAAGTTCTATGGTTTATCTCTTCAATTTCATTACATAAGTTTATGACAAATAGTAAATATTATGTTTTGCAGTGCAAACTAAACCGTCACAATGTCACTCAATCCTCTATCTGCAATTCTTAAAGAAAACAAACTTGAGGGCCAAAATTACATAGAATGGAAATAAAATTTAGACATCGTTCTCACTGCTGATGAGTACAAGTTTGTGCTCACTACTCCACGGCCTCAGACGCCGGCGGCTTATGCTGCACAGGCAGTGCGAGATGCGCATAGACGGTGGCATAAGGAAATGAGATGGCTAAAGTGTTATATGTTGGCATCCATGTCAACAATGCTTAGACATCAGCATGCTGCCATGGTGACTGCCGCCGAGATTATGCAAAATCTCACGAATCTCTTTGGTACTCAGAATCGAACAGCTAAGTCTCAAGCCTTTCGGAGTATCATGGCAAAGACTATGAAGCAAGGTTCTTCTGTGCGGGACCATTTCCTTGAGATGATGAGCCACCTCAATCAAATTGTGGTTTTGGGAGACGTCATTGATGCATAGTCCCAAGTTACTATCATCCTTCAGAGTCTGCCCCTTAGCTTTCAGCAGTTCAAGCTCAACTTTGAGATGAACAAAAGGAACTACACCTTGGTTGAGTTGTTGACTGAACTTCAGTCGGCGGAGGATCTCATGATCCAAGCTAAGGCAGCGATGGTTATCTCGACACATCGTTCCTCTGGCCCTAGGCCTGGCGTAGGAAGGAAGAAAGTGACAAACCAGGTCGCAGCTAAGGATGCTAAGGGAAAGAAGAAGAGGAGGTCTAACAAGAAGCAAACAGGAAAGTGTTTCGATATTCAAATAAGGCAGGTTCCCCAGATCCAGCAAGTCCACTAGATCACTTGGTCTAGGAACTCGTAGGTTGTGCGGAATCCCGGTCGTCGGACACACAAGTACATCCCCGCTTCAAAAACCCTCAACCACTTTACTAAACCTAGTATAGGGAAGTAGGGATCGATCCCACAGAGAAGGATGCGTAAGAATCGTAATCAAGGATTTGAGAGTATTTTTGGTGTTGGCTGCTGCCACGCATTTTCTTGGGTTGAGGAAAAATTAAAATTAACTTGACTTGGGAATATTAGAAAGAAACTTAACCTAACAGCTAGACCTAGGAAATAATTCTACGATGGGACCACATCTAAGAAAAAGCAGAGTACGACTGGAAAGTGGCAGAATAACTAACTCTAGTACTAACTGACAGTGACATCGTCTTCTACAACCAAATTCGCATAAAACTTCTTGAGAAAACACATAAGCAAATCAAAAACAGAGCTACTAACTTGGAATCAAATCTATGCATAAATAACGAAGAACTTACAGATCTGCATACCTAGACGAAGGGAAATAGAAAACAAAGGAAATAAAACAAGTCTTTCCACTACTGTTTCTTTCACACGCCAAAACCAACTTCAGACGCTAAATCCACTCCGGATCCAAGCGTCCGACACGGACTCCAAACAGAAGAAATTCTCCATCACGTCAGATTTACAAATTTAAGCTCCGAACACTCAATCAACCACAGATCTGTCACCCAATTCCACATCAAACACCTCAATAACGAAATAAACAGAGATCGACATAGCAATTTAAGAATTACGCTAACAGTAGAGAGATCTAAGCAAAAGTAACTTGAAATTAAACAGCTAAACTCAGATCCATGAGCGATAAGCAGTTAAACATCATCAACATCAAAGTCGACTCCCAAAAGTGAAGTTCGACGGTGGAAACTAGCAAAAACAGCTGAAATTAAAACAAATGTATCTTCGCCCTCACTGGGACGGTGTTACCAAACTCGAGATCTTTAGAAAGTACCCCCCCTATCACGATTATCCCCCAGAATGTTTCCCAAGTGTGTGTAAAATGTATGAGCTAAGAAGAGTGAAAAACTATTTCATTACGCTGCATGCTCCTCTCTATTTATAGGAGCTTTAGTGGGTCCAGCGAGGTATTGATAATGACTTTGTTGCCCTCAGCTGTAGACTCCCCCGTCACGCCAATTTTTTTCCTTGTAAATCCTGCTCATTTCGTCCTTTTCTCTCGCTAGACCATCTCCTTCATTACTTCCTTGATCTAGCGATTTTCTTCACACACCTGGCTTAGGAAACGTGTTAGACCCAGCAATTTATAACATTTTTTGCACATTACCGATGCATGAAATTAGCCTTATCAGCGACGCTACTAAAGGCGGTCATTGCAGTGGGAGATGTTTATTTGCGTTTTAGTAGTGATAGATTTTTGGTTTTGAAGAATGTTTTGTTGATACCTTCATTTAGAAGAAATCTAATTTCAGTTTCTAAATTAGTTTTTGATGGATATTCGATTTCTTTTAATGACAGTTGTGTTATTAAGAAAGATGATTCTTATATCTGTCGTGGTATTATGGAAAACAATATGTACACAATCATATCTACACAATTTAATAATCGCAAATTAGAACTCAATAATGCATCAAAAATTTCAAGTAAAAGGAAATAACCTTCAAGTTCAATGAACGAAACGTACTTATGGCATCTTAGACTTGGTCATGCCAACTGAAGAATGATTCAAACTCTCGTGGACCAAGACCTTCTTAAAGGTCTAGATACAAAGTTGTTCTCTCATGGATTAAAACGTACTTATGTACAGAGTCGTTCAACTGATGTGTGTGGACCAATGTCAACCGAGGCAAGAGGTGGATTTCGCTATTTCATCACTTTTATTGATGATTACTCGAAAGTTGGATATGTTTATTTGATGCGTTCCAAGTCTGAATCTTTTGACAAGTTCAAAGAGTTTAAGGCTTTTGCGGAAACACATCATGGAAAACGTATCAAAAGCCTGCGATCTGATCGCGGAGGCGAGTACCTAAATGCCGAGTTTTTGGACTACTTATCGGTAGAGGGAATTGAATCCCAGCTGACTGCACCGGGCACACCCTAACAGAATGGCGTAGCTGAAAGAAGGAACATGACCTTGTTGAACATGGTCCAATCGATGATGAGTTATGCACGACTGCCTATTTCGGATTGGGGACATGTCTTGCTTTCTGCAAGCCATATATTAGACAATTTACCATCAAAATCTGTCCCTGCTACTCCATATGAGTTTTGGAATGGGCGCAAGCCCAATCTAGAGCATCTCAAGATATGGGGGTGTCCGTCTCATGTATTGGAAAATGATCCAACTAAGTTGGACGCAAGGACAGAGGTATGTTTGTTTATAGGTTACCCTAAAGGTTCGAAAGCTTATGAATTCTATGGTCTCCGAGACAAGAAAGTCATTGTGAGTACTCACGCGATATTCTTAGAGGAAGACCTTGTTATGAATTATAAACTCAGCAGTGAAGTGGCTCTTGACGCGTTTACTTCTGTCACAAGTTCCATTAACCAAGAACAAGTACCATTTGTACAACCAATTTCTGAAATTTCAACTTCTACTCCTAGTGTTGTAGTGCCACGTCGCAGTGGAAGGGTCTCTCATGAGCCCGATAGATACATTGGTTTGGGAGAATCTATGGATCACTCCTCGGACAACAATGTATTAGATCCCTGGAATTTTGCGGAGGCGCAGACGGATGTCGATCATTGCGAATGGGTAAGAGCAATAGATTCGGAACTACAATCGATGATAGACAAAGACATATACGATTTGTCCGTCCTACTCGAAGGCTGTACTGCCATTGGGAGCAAGTGGATATTTAAACGTAAACATGGACTCGATGGACGAGTTAAAGTATTTGAGGCAAGACTAGTGGCTAAGGGGTACACCCAAAAGGAAGGTGTCAATTACGACGAGACCTTCTCCCCAGTGGCCATGCTCAAATCGATCCGGATACTGTTGTCTATAGCAGCTTACATGGATTGGGATGTATGACAGATTGACCTTAAGACTGCGTTCTTGAACGGTAGTCTTGAGGAGATCATCTACATGGAACAACCCGAAGGTTACGCCGTGAAGGGCAAATAGCAAATGGTATGGAAGCTTAAGAAGACCATTTATGACCTCAAGCAAGCATCTAGATCATGAAATCAGTGCTTCGATCAAATTGTTCATAAGTTTGGATTCGAAAAGTGTAACATCCCAGAAGTTACCCCATTGTTGCTAAGTGCGCAGAAAAGTATGTGTGTGAAGTGATGAGCTAAGAGCGAAAAGTGAATATGATGATCGATGATGTCTCTCTTCAGGTTGTGTCTCTATTTATAGTTGAGGCTCGGACTTCTAGGGTATCTTCTTTGCTGATTTGTCAATTTTTCCCTCCTAGAAAGTCCTTCAAAAGATGTTTTTCCGTCACAACTGCTTCTGTAATCCCCTAGGTCAGGTTGCAAGCTGGCTTCTTCACTCCATTTTCCTTCTGTTTCCTCTTCCAGGTAGATTTTTCATCCGTTTCCTTGACCTGACAGATTCTCTACGCACCTCAACTTAAAATGTATATTAGTTCATAGAAATAACAGAATTTAACTCTATAACCGATGCATGAAATTGGACTTATGATATACTCTCGTATATTATTTGTAAATTTAAAAGTACAGTTAAAACTATTATATAAATATTGAAGAGAAATTAAATAGACAGAGAGGGCAAAAATAGGAAGAAAATATAATAATACAATATAGAGTCTAAAATATCCCTTACAATTAAAAAACTGATAAAAAGAATATTTATTTATCTGTGAATAGTGCAAAAACATCTTAAATGTGATTAAATCTATATCCTGAGACCCCTAGTGATATTATTGATTTTTTTTTATCAAATATCGAAAATGTGCAAACTTCTTAGTCATGTATAAGAAAATGTGATAAAACAAAGAATGAACTATAAGAAACATCCAGTGGATAATGATGTTCAAGAATGAAATATAAGAAACATCCAGTGGATAATGGTGTTTATACCTTTTCTGTATCTCATAAAAATAAATATCATCACGGAGACTTAATTTCCTTTATGTATTTTTGTACTATTGTTAGACTTTTATGTCAATTTAACTCTTTTTAAATTTGAGGGTTATTTTAATCTATCTAAAATATATATTTCTCTCTCAATTTATTAGAATGAGCTTCAAATTTTGTCTCTGAAATGCACTTTGCACCTTTTAGGTTTCCAAACTCGAATAATATCTCCCCAGAGTCAGTGACCTTAAAGTTCCATATAATAACTTAATAGTATAAAATAATTTGGTCAGATTATTATAGTATAATAATATTATATTTGTCGGTTGAGGCATTTTATTAGAAGATAGAATTTAAAAAATGGATGTTTAAGGGAGAGGGAATAAAATTAAGAGAGAAAAAGGACGAAACTAGAAAGAGAACAAAATTTTTGAAAAATAAAAATAAAAGTAACTCAATTATTTTGAAATTATTAAAAATTTAATACCAAACAACAACGCAAATGAACTATAAACCACATTGTACTTGTATGACATTAAATGTATGTGAACCACATATTATTGATGGGAATTGACACCTAAAATGATGTCTCCCCACCCAAAAGAAACCCCATGTTAGCAGCAATCATCTTTTCCCCTCAATTGATTGTCTCCTCCTTTTGTCCATTTCCATTTAACAGTTAGGTCAATCGACCCTCTTTGGGGGAGCCTGCCACGTGGCATTATCCTCTAAAAAACACTTCTAACAATAGGAATTATATTTGAAGACCCATTATATTTGGACTAATATTCGGCCCACTATCCATTTTTCATTCAAACCCCCTTATGGACTAATATTCAACCCACTAGGCTCATGTTCACAATAATGTTTCATGGGATTTAGCTGTGCATTCAACTTAATATAATCTCACTGTGAATTCAATTTGTTACAAATATAATCTCGATGGACACAACTCAAGATCTTTTCACTCTCTTCCAAAACCTATTCATTTCCCCCCAATTATCAAAAGAACCAAACAGACATTATAAGTTTATAACTTCTCTAACTTCAGGAAGATGAATATTTAATTATTTCAGTCTACAAGCATTTCTATTATTTTCTCCAAAACACCTCTTTATTAGGAGAATATCAAGTTCTGTCTAAGCCTATTTTTAGGAAGTTACAACCACCATGCCTAAGTTTTGGGGAAAATAACAAGAGTGCTATTATAAAAAAATCTTAATAAAATTAGGGAAATAACAATGTTTCATTCATTTGCGTGATAATTAGAGAAATGAACAAGTTTTATTTATTTGCATGCTATTATAAATGAAAAGGTTTTATTTAATTTTGTGATAATTAGGGGAAGTTAAAGTGAAAAGTTTTTTAAAAGATAAATTGACTACCCATCTAATAAAATTAAGTTAAATAATCAAACCTCTATAAATACCAATTCTGTAAATCGAGAACAGAGAATAATTTTGTTCGCATAAAAGATGCTTTTCGAGTGAGGGCAAACTCATTGATACATAGAAATAAAATGGTATAAGTGACAAATTAATGATACACATTCTTATAAAATGAAATGAAATAAAAAACTTGTGATGTGTTTATGTCGATGGAAACACATTCTTATAAAATGAAATAAAATAACAAATCTTTGCATATTGCACGGGTGTTACACTATCAATACTTAACTAAGTAATAATTACGTAATAATTAATCTGAATGGTTAATTGATTAATCCTATAAAAGTGTGTGTTTCTAGAAGGGAAAGTCTGGGTACGTGAGTTAATCAAGTGATAGAGAGGTTAATGTCTGAAGTCAAAGTTTCAGGTTCGGGTTCGAATCCTTCGTAGTGCGACCTTTAAATTTTAATTCATTTACCAATATGGAAAGCCTGGAAAACGGAAGAAAGGCATATTGACTCAATTTAAATATGATCAATGTTTTTTCTCATGCTACATATCAAACCAAATACAACGATGACATATAAGAATGAAATAACAGTGCCAATTTTAGAAACTTTAAAACTTGCTATAAGCTTAAAACAACCATAAATCCAAGTTGACTACCTATATATATAATCATATAGAAAAGAAAGAAAATAACTAAAATTATAGATAGCATGTCCTCCCTCCTTAATTCTTCCCCTCCAGCCTTGACAACTATAATAAAAACAAATAAATTTCATCAAATAACATGTGTGTGTGTGTGTGTGTGTGATCATATTAAATGCAATGCACCAAAAAAATAAATAAAAACAAATTAATGACTTACAATTTTGATCACCAATGAGTACTAGTATTTCCCACGAACCATTCTTCAAAATCTTGAGCAATAGCATTCCATTTTGCACCTCCTTCTTCACACACCTCATCACCATCATCTTCAAACATCCTCTCCTTCTCATCATCCAATACAACCGCGTAATCTCCAATCATCTCTGCACATTCCAATTCCTCATTTTCATGTTTTTCTTGCTGTGGGATCTCTCTCCCTTGGCGATGATCTCGCAGGCCTTGGCCCACTGCACGGCGAGGTTCTTGGACATGGACTCGAGGCTGCTGGCCTTTTGTCTGAGGTTGGCGATGTGGAGCTCTGTGTCTGATTGCTGCTTCTTTAGCTTCTTGATTTCGCGCCTCGATTCGTCCGTGTATTTGCTTAGGGTTTTGGTGGAAAGGGTGGTTTTTTGGGGTGTAGGGAGTGGTCTTCTCTTCATGTTGGGGAGGAGATGTGGTTTTCCTTCTTGAAAATATGGACTTGTATACTCCCATTGATGTTCCACTCCAATTTTCCGAAAGCCCTAATCATCACAATCAAATCAAACACGTATTACCATGCGCGCTCTCACACACAGGGTGAGCAATTTGATTTTTGATTCTGTCCGAAATGAAAATTAAAACCGAACTAACCAGAAAACCAAACCTGAAAAAACAAAATCTAAACTACAAAAACCTATTCTGAGCCGGAAAACCGAAATTGCACAATTATATCCAAATAGAATGAAAAATCAAAATCCGAACTATTTAAACCGAACCCGAAAAATTGAAATACTCAAAACACCAAAAAATCCGAAAAACCAAGAATTATTTTTTCTATAATTAACATTAATATTATAATCGCATTAACCAATTACCATATCCAAACAATTACGATTTTCATATATTCTAAATACTCATACTAACATGTATCAATATAAATCAACACAAATAGAATTTGTTTTAAATACATATACGACACTCCATCTATTTCATATTACTAGCACTTTTCTATTTCGACTCGTCTCAAATTACTTACACTATTTATATTTTAAGTACAAAGAATTAGGGTATTTAATTAATATATTAGAGTTAATTAAGTATTCCAATATTAAGTGATATCTCATCAGGGGCGGTCCTATGTATAATCAGGGTAGGGCTGAAGCCCTTAATAAAATTGAATTTTAACTAATTTTCTTTTATAAATTTTTATAATTTATCTAAATTTAAGGTAAATTATTATGTAAAAGTCCTTATAAATAATTTAAAACATCTTAAAATATACTTTAGAACAAAATTTAGAAATCACAGCCCTTATCATTATTTATTACTGCGTCCGCCCTTGTATCTCATTACACTTAAAATACTAATTTAATTACATTAAAAAATCAATGCCAAATTAACAACCTAAAATGAAAGTACGAGTAATATGGGATTGAGAGATTATTAAATATAAAATTTGGTTTTTATACATTTGCACTGAAAATTTTTTGCCAAAAAAATCAAACCAAACACACCGAAATTCAAAAAAACTGAACAAAATTTTTAATTTCGATTTGGTTCAAATTGTATATTCGATTTTTGGTTGTTTTGCTCTTCGTATTAGTATATGTATGTAGACTTACGTAATTGTTGGGTTGGTAGACAAAGCTTGAGAAATTGTTGTGTCTAAAATAATTGGGAAGTATTTCTGCAGAGAATTTGATATGATCCCAAATAATGAAGCTGTCACCAAGTTTACCCCAACAAATTATGGAATTTGAGTTGAGATCATTGACCATGTGGAAGGTCTTGGTCAAGAAGGCCGGAGGTGGCCCAACTCCCCTCACCACATTTCTTATATTGCCGTCGCCGCTGCCGGAATATTCCCCGCCTCCACTGCTCGGACCACCAATACATGTACTCATCTTTTGTCAATTACTTTGAAACTGATCAAGTTGAAATTGTTTAACTTTTATGCCCTTAATGTGATCTTAAATTTGCATGTATGCAATCAACAATGTGTATTATGTGAACAACTTCTCCTTTTTAGTAAATCAAGGCCGTTGATTTTCTATACGAATGTTTTTTCGTGGTCCTTGTGTACAAGTGCAACCATATAAAATTAATTAATGTATGAGAGAGTCGTGAAACTTTACGATAATTAAAACACTTTTTATTCATATTATTTGTAAATTTTAGAATATTTGTGCTGTACTTTTCAAGGTAAAATTTGTGTTGTAAAATTACGATAAAAATTTACAACGTTCAAAATATACAACAAAGTAAAATAGGCGTCAGGACAAAGAGGAGTACTAGTTAATGTTCTATCTTTGACAATGTTTTAACCCTCGAATTTGTTTGGAGGATGGTTGTGGTTTAGGAATTTTCAATTTCATTTTCCACCATCTCACCCAATTATCATAAAGCTAATCAATCTGTAATGTGAACCTAATTAAATAATTGAACAGTTGGACTAGCAAATCGATTATCAATGATCAATTATATATATAATGACTAACTTTATGACAATGTGAACCTAATTAAAGAATTGAACAATTAGACTAGCAAATCAATTATATATATAATCGGCCTCCCTCAATAAAAGATAATAGCGCCAAATTTAGTTTGCTTGTTTTGCATTTGGATATTAATTACGTCATCTACGTCACAATACACTTGCACTATTTGCGTGATTATCCTCGTGCATGCATAAACACTTATACTATTGACAATTATTTTTTATACTTTAGATTAAATATGTTATTATGACAAATATTAAATATTTCATTCATAAAAACTAAAATCACAAAACTTAAAAAAGGATTACATAATTTAAAAAAAATGAGAATAAAAAAATATACAAATCAACCGCGTTGATGCCAGACAAGTCTCTAGCCATGGTCGTGTAGATATCAATTGGCAGTGTTCAATCGCGTGGATTAATTGTGAAGTAAGTTTGCAAAAAAGTTAGGCATAGCAAAAAAGTGGCCGCGACAAGAGCTATAACAGTCCACGGGCTCTGAAATTTGGTGTTCAGGAGATCAGCCATCCACGTCCTTGCTTTGCTATTGCAGTGCTCCTCAATCCTCATCTTCACATCACTAAAAAGGTCTATATTCGAGGATCCATGAGTATCGATGCTTTTAAACAACTCAACCACTTCTTCATCGCTCGCCAACCTGCTGTACAGTATCCCCTTCTCCCGCAAAACTTTTACATCGCCAGCATCGTTGATCAACGCTTTCATGAAGTTAAAGTAAGTCGTCACGGCGTAGTTTGTGTGTGTCGGGAGACATCTCGAACGCGATGATATTGGAGAAGTAAACGTTGGTGTTGTGTTGTTCGAGACGTAGAAGGAAGGAAGATGGAGTTCACCGAAGAAGGCGAATGAGAAGAACTTGATGTCCGTCAAGCAATTTGAACTCCGCTGAAAATGACCGAAACGGACTGTTCATGATCCGCCACACAATTCTGGAGCTTTCCTTGTCTGCCTTTCGTTTATTATATATCTTGATAAACCGCCAAAAACAGCTCGAATTCTCTTGGTTTTCACTTTTCAGCAAGGCTGAGGAGAGTGCGACGCCAAGCATAGATTAGGTGAAGAGGCTCTTCTCCCGTTCCGTTTCCCCACTACATACAAGTGGTGATCACTTGTTTTCTTAATTAAAGACTGAAATCGTATAAAGCAGTCAAAACACTAACCACCATCCTCCTAGTCCAGCCGCCCAACCCTCATTTTTCAAATTATATTCTTTTGTTTAAGCAGCAGGTAACATTTAATTTTTTACAACATCTCCCTCATTACCTACCTAACTCTACTTGATTCAGGTTTATAAGCCATAAGGCATCTAGAATGGGAAACCTCTCTGTAGTCAAATGTTAGAGAACATTTAAATAAACACAATTCACTAAGGAGCTACTTCGTATGGTGGAATGAAATATGGGAATGGAATGACATTCCTAACTCCATTTCATTCATTACATAGATGCAGAGTCACTAGGACTCCATGATTGTTGGGCTTATGGACTAATATAATTGTAGCCCAACTACAATTACTTAATCCATATTAATCTAGTTCTAGCACATTGGAAAAAAAAACTACTAGATAAGCACGTAAGATGAGCTAATTAATGAAATTCTCATAATTTTACAACAACTTCTGTACAATTAATTAAAGCATTTAATAAATCAACTATGGTGCCCCACTACTTGTTGTTGACTTTGATGAGAAGCAAACAAACAAACTGAAATTCCAACCAATTTCTTGAAGCTCAATCTCCGACACAATGAGTGGTGCAGCTTGGGAGCTTGGGGAGTTTCATCTTGTTCAAACTTATTCACCCTTTTTGTGGGTGTGTTGTAAGCAAAATGTGTTTGCTTTGCGATTACAGCCTGTATCAATTCAATAAAGATTGTGATAAACAAAATAATAAAACAAAGCAAGTAGTATTCATTTCATTTCGGGACTGTTCGGTTTGCAAAGTTATATCCTGGTATTATGTATATAAATATATACATGTTCGATTTATGAGATTGAATATCACAACTTAATTGAAGATGAATAATCATGTGATAATTAGTTATAGTCAACCCCTCTCTCCAACTAAAATAATCTAACAACTCAATCCTAGATTCTTTCTTGATACTATTTTATCTAGAAAACCGAACACCCCCGAAAATCTTGGTACTATTTTTTTCTAGAAAACCGAACACCTCATTCGGGGGGTGTTCGATTTGCATGATTGTATCCCGAATTAAATATGTAGTGTGTTTGGTTCGTGGGATATATAACTTAATACTAAATGGATAATCATGGGATAATTAGTTATAGCTAACCCCCTGACTAAAATAATCTTACAACTTAATCATAAATTATATCTTGTGATTATTTTATGAAAGAAACCAAACACCCCTTCGTGTATAAACAAAAGCTCACCGCATCTCTCATTGTTTTCGATGCTAAAAGCAAGCTTTCCAAATCTTCATGCTCCACGCCGCACATAATTCTTATCTGCATCATCATAGTGCCAACTTGAATCAAATCTAATCATATTGTTATAATAAAAAATAAATTACTTACTCCATCCAAGATATTTGAATAGTTTGTTTTTATGAGATATGAGAAATTGGTGTTTAGAGAATAAAGTTTTGGCTAAAAAACTCAAACTTGACTCAATTATTTTGGAATATCTAAAAAGGAATACAACTCAACTATATTAAAACGGAGGGAGGAAATAATGTACTACTACAATAACATCATCTTACCAAAATTTCCTGAGGCAGATCCTCGAGCGCAGATCTCCCTGGCGTTGGAGCATCAAAATCTATGCAAATAGTATTTGATAAAGCTACTCTTTTCCTCTTAAACGACGTCGTTCTCACCAGCCTCAATCCATAATCATCATGCCCATATTTTTTCACAAGTTGCATCCTATTTTTTATACCTCACAACAATCCGATGAAGCTAAAATCACGGGGAAGGGAAAAGAATCAAGCACAGAATCCAATCTCAACTATATTAACTGACAAATGCACGTTTATAGCGAACAAAAGGTTTAAAGCTTGATGGAAGAGAGCAGGAAAAGTGACACGTGGCAACTTAAGATAGGTCGCACGGGTGGGTATGACGGTGGTGGTCGGTCGGCCAAGGCGGCGGACGTTAGCCTCATCATTAATAGACAGTATTATTTGCAATACTACAGATATTAATGTCGGAAGATCCACGTATCCAATAGAGAAAGGGTCAGAATCTACGTGGCGGCGTCGATTCAAATGTTATACGCTTATACACGATGATATGAGTATGAGTGGGTGATTTGGATAAAATTTTGTTAGACATCATACATGCATGATGCATCTAAATTTCAATATCTTCTTCTCAGTTCCGATTCGGTTTAAATTCATTAGTCTGAAAAAAGAGATTCAAGTATGCATTCATAAAACTTGCAACCTTTTGGGGCTTTATAATATAACGTCATTAACGAGTTGAGCAATATACATAATTCCTGTTCTTTTACGGTTAAAATTGCATCCATAAAACCTAGTATCTCAATTACTTTTGTACCCCTTTCCTCCCTGTTAATTTGTCACCATTTGACTCAACATAAGTTTTATAAAATGTAATAAAAAATGATTTGAAAAAATTAATGGTAATTTTATAATAAAATACAAGAGAAAATAAATTAGTGGAATATAGAATTTACTATTTAATAAAATGTGAAATATTTTTAGGTTTTTTTAAAAAGTAATATTATCATTAATACATCTACTTACCTTTTTTTCTTTATTTATTATACTTTGATTACTTTTTTCTTTTTTACTAGTATATTTAAATATATTTTCTTTCTTTAATTAATATGTTAAACAAAATTTCTTAAAATATTTTACCATTTCATAAATATGATATTTTTCATGTGACATGATGGAATAAGATACTCTTCCATATTCTATTTTGTTGATATATCGAGATCTGTTAAAATGTATTGATAAATGGCAATATTCTTTACAAATCGAGAATCACACGTGACAAAAAAATAATAGATTCATCGTGTCAACATCAACGTAAAAATCTCACCATATGCAACTACCAAGGGTAAATGTAGAAATTAATGCACACCGTATAACCATGGTCCATGGAGATAAACTTAATGAAAATTGCAGAAAATGTAAATGCAAGATGTAGTAGTCACATAACTTATTTCAGCCACAAATTAGTCCACGCTTCATTATTTAGTTGTCTCAATATTTTTGAAAATTGATATTAATTTGCTAAATTTTTGGATTCTACCGTAGAATTGCAAGACCCGAAAGATATTCTTCCATAATAAATATACTCTCTCCGTTCTACAATGGAAGTCATTCTTATTGTGGACACAGATTTGAAGAAATGCAAAAAAAATGGATTGGAAAAGTTAGTGGAATATGAGACTCACTTTTTATATTAATCTATACATATATAAAAGGCGAGTGGAGTGAGTTAGTGAAACGTGAGACCTACTTACCATTTATGGTAAAAATGAAGTGTAACTCTTATTGTAGCACGGAGGGAGTATATTTTTGCAGATCCTTCCATGCGGGTGACGGATCCAAAAATCTATATAATCCGATGCTAAAATTTAAAATAATAATAATAATAATAATATTTAATTTTTAAATAGAATATATTTTAAATTTTAACTAGACGATAGATGATAATGGTTTTCAACGGGTAGCTATATTTTCGTTGTAGATATAGTGACATCTGACGGAAATACTTTATTATTCATTGAAAGTTTGGGCTCGGTAACAATAAATACCTACTCTTTTCGTCCTAAAAAATAGTCAAAGTGGTAAATGATACAAGTTTTAATATGTAATTGGTAAAGTAAGAGAGATAGGGAAAAAGTAGTGAAGCTAATTTTAGTGGATTATGGGGTCCTCATTATTAGTAGTGTGTAATTGGTGAAAAAATTTCATATTTAGACTTGGTCTAATGTTGGGGGATGATTAAAAATGTAAAACTAGTCTATTTTCCAACGACGGGGGAGGTACTATTTTATAATATATTATTACGTAAAAGTATACTCTCTTCGTCCCAATGTAGTTGAGTCGTTCATTTTTTGTACTCGTTTTAAAAAAATTATATTCCATCCGTCCCAAGGTAGTTGGAACATTTCTTTTGTGCACGGAATATAAGAAATTGATTTATTAAATGCTAAAGTGGAGATAGCAAGTAAGAGAGTGAATAAAGTAAAAAAGATGAAAAGAGAGTAAAGTAAGAGAAGAAATAAAGTTTTTTAAAAAATGAAAATGACTCAACTACCTTGGGACAAACTAAAAAGGAGTACAACTCAACTAACTTGGGACGGAGGGATGAATAAACAACAAAATCGAGAGAGAGTAGTGTAAGAGATAGAATAATGTAGAGAGGACTCTTATATAGGTAAAGAATCAATTTATTTCTTATATAAGTGTTTCTAGTTTTTAAAAAATACATTATTTATTTTTAATATCGAATATTAAATATTTAGAAATGCTACTTAGTAATTTATTTTATAAGATCATTAGAAAAGATATACTACCTTTGTTCCATTTAAAATGTCCATATTTTTTAATGGGACGAGATTTTAGAAGAAATTGTTTGGTGGAGTAAGTAGAGAGAAAAAAATAGTTGAATATTTTAATGAATAGAGATGAGAAAAGAATTTATTTTCAAATATAGAAAATGGATATTAGACAAACTAAAAGGAAAGTGTGGACATCTTGAGTTGAGTGAGATTGGGGGAATTTATAAGAATGTATGTACTCCCTTCGTCCTATTAAAATCTACCATATTTTTTTTTTTATTGTCTTATAGAAATAGTTCATAGATGTTAGTTAAATATTTTCTGTTTCTCTCTAATTTTAATAATTATATATTAAAACTTGTGTACAGTATAGCCCCTACAATCTAAAATTTATCCGTCTGCCCCTGATCGGCTGCGGAATTCCGAATGGACTGACCGTTAGGCATCTTCATTCGAAGCATGGCCAAAAGGAGAAGAGGCAAGAATTGGAGGAGCTCCGGGACTTGTAGGTGTTGTTCGAAGTCAAGGACGAGGGGATCAACTGTGGAGGTGGCAGAATATTACGCAATCAATTTAAACGTATGTCTCTAGCTTGAGAGTGGCTAGTTGAGTGCAACCAATTAGCGTTAGTGCATTCAGCTATACAAGGCCGAACGTTTTTACGTTTAATCAATGAATGAAATGTTATCATCTTTCTTTAAACACTGGCTCTTCTAGTTTGATTAGAGGAACTCTTGATCTCCATAATATTCCCGGCGATCCTGCTAAATCTCACGGCAACTTCTCACCACTTTGTTATCATAAATTCACATTGCTATTCTTGTGCTTATTGTGCAGAACCCTTCATTCTGTCATACATTCGGCAAACAAAATTTAGCTTTTATCAAATTTCATATAGTCTGGTTTAGATGGACATCACCAGATACAGTTATTTGGTATCCATCAACATCTGTCTCTCTCTCAACTTGCAATTTGTACAACGGGTGTACACTAAAAAATGTTTGCACTATTTCCCAATCTATAATTTATAGATTGAATTTGTTAACGAGCCTCTAGCAGTGAAATGGTCATTGCATTACCAGAACTTGCAGCGTTGGAGCCATGCGAAGCTTCATTTCTTATTACATCTCTTCCAGTGAAAAAACCAGGATGTTTGGATTCAGGCAGCACCCCATCATTGTTGAGCATCAGAACCACTGAAGACATGTTTGGCCTTTCTTCTGTCTGTTCTTGCACGCACAAAAGACCCACATGGATTGATCGCACTACTTGTGGTATATAGCTTGAATACTCCACATAAGAATCTACTAATTCCAGTGACCTTTCTTCTTTGTAAAGCATCCATGCCTGATGTTGTATCATCTCATACTATATTATTACAAGTATAATTTCCACTCCAAACAAAGACTACAAGAAGGTAGAATACGTACGTGTCCAAGAAGGTTGTGGCGGTGGTCAATCAGAGTGAATCCTCTATTTCTCTTGCCACTGATGATTTCAAGCACCAGAACACCAAAGCTAAACACATCTGATTTCACTGAAAACATGCCGTCTACAGCATACTCCGGGGACATGTATCCACTACAAGAAAATGGTTGCTATGGTATCAGAGAGAAATCAGTACACTTGCATTTTTTGGTAACACATTGTAAGGATCATATACTTACTATGTTCCTACTACTCGGCTTGTGTTGGCTCCTGCCTCGTTCCCTCCAAATGATCTTGCAAGCCCAAAGTCTGATATTTTGGGATTCATATCTGAATCTAGTATATATTGCTGGCTTTGAGGTCTCTGTGGATAACTCTGAGACGGGAATCCTGATGGAGGTACATAAGACCCCGAGCAATACCATTTATAATGTTGAAGCGCATCGGCCAGTCCAGCATCTTCTTCTTGACTTGATCTGCAACATAAGCAGAGGAAATAAATTAATTGTAATGCAAGCAAACTTTAAGTGATTCAGGTGGACACTAAAAGTGGCAAAACCTTACCGAAAAGAGTTAAGTCGAGACTTTTGTTGGTCATGTGCTCATAGAGCAACATTCTCTCTTCTCCTTGAATGCAACATCCTAGAAGCTTGACTAGATTTCGGTGCTGAAGTTTCGCAAAGCAGATTACTTCATTCTTAAACTCATCCTGTCCTTGAAGAGAAGTTTTTGACAGTCTTTTAACAGCAATTTCCTGGCCCCCTAGAACTCCCTAGTACAAGCATGTAGTCTGCTAATTTTTGTTTCTAACGTTATAGAAAGGAGTGTAATATTTTTTAGATGGATTTTTACCTTATAAACTGGTCCAAATCCACCCTCCCCAAGCTTATTGCTGACTGAAAAATCTTCAGTAGCTTTGAGCACTGTGGATAAATCATACATTGGTAGCTCCAGCTCCTCTTGGCTTTCACTAGGATATAGCGTATCCATGTAGTTGTTCATTTTCATCTCTGCTAAGTGAGGAATAAAAAGGTTATAGATAACAAAATCAATGTGGAATAGGTTAAAACAAATAACTCATGTTCTGTCTTCCTACTCTCTTGCTGCCGATGATTCTGCTTCTTTCTTTTGTGGATATAGAGAAACATTCCCAGTCCCAGCACAAGTATTCCCAGTGTCACCGATGACGCCACAATAAGTTTTTTCTTTTGACCATTTCCCGAACCTGAGATGTCTTTAAGAAAAAAATAGTACTACATGCTATCAACAGGAGTTGTTATCTTACAAAACAAAGAATGTGATTATATTCATACCTAATTCGGATTTAGCCACTCTTATGTAAATATCTTGTCCAGAAGAGAACTTTCTCATGTTGACAAGGTCACCGAACCAGAATAGACATCCTCTTTCAAGAGCAATTTGTGGCACAAGCATTCTCGCATTCTTGAAGACCCATAGTCGTGTTAAACAAGGAATGCTCCGTGTCTGGTAATTTGATACCAGAGTACATGAGAGACCCATCGCCTTCTTGGCAGTTCAACGGGGTTCTTCGAAAAGTCCCCGCCATCCCAACCGGGAGTAGGCTTGAAATTATCCAAGAAGGCGTGGTTTCAGTATTACAAACACCATAGGCACCACACACTCTATAAATGTCACAGTTATCCAGTTTCGAATTTGATACGACCAAACCCACCTCTGTCCAACGCCACTCTCACTCAGTGTAAACCTCATATAAACAGAGTCGTTGAAGAGGCTGTAGTAATAAAAAACCTCGTCTTTGTTGATCACAACACCAAACGAGAAAATTGAGTTCATCATCGAGTTCTGACTGCCACTGAACCGCCTGTTTTAAACCGGATGGAGGAGCCCTCTTTGATCACACTCTGCGGATAGCCAGTAGGATCACAGTGATACGTGAAACCCCCCGTTGCAGGATCATGGTTGGACTTGGCCGATGCGATGTAGACTTCATGGCCGGTGACGTAGTTCCTACCAAGCTTCATCCCTGGTAAGAAATTGTCAGTTGGATGGTCGAAGCTCTGCCATAGCAAATTTTTTGCATCTGTCACTATGAGATTCCCCGAGTCAACTAAACGTGCGACTGGAGTCTGTGCAGTGCTTGATATATTGGCAGACCATATAGTTGCATTAGTAGCGTTGAGGAGAAGCAGACTCTGAGCGTACCTGATCGATCGGTGAGTGGATTATCTCTGTTGGCGACCCACACCACGGTCTTTTCTTCAATCTTGTTGTACCATATGCCCATGTAGCGGTTCCTGGAGCTTCCTGGGCTGAAAAACCCCAAGGCAAAGACCCCGGTTAATGAGATGAGTGTATCGTCGCGGCTATCGCTAAGACTTTGGAAAGTATTAATGGTGTCTGATGTGTTTGTGGACAAAATGAAGGTTGTGAAGAGAAACAGACACAGGTGGAATCTGTTGCTTATCATATTCTCTTCTTCAAGAATGAGAAAAAACCAGTTTGGCTATTGGTAATATGATGTATACTCCCACACACCTTGTCATATTCTCTTCAGTTGATGTATTCACCTGGAATTTATCTCATCAATGCCATCCATATATTCAGCTTCACTTTTGTTGATAGTCATTGCATATAAAACAATTAAAGGAAATTATCGACGTTGAAACTTCAACGGTAATCTCGTATCAAAAGGTACTAACGATAGTTTTTTCACCAAATGATCAAAAAAAAAACAGTAGTTTTCTCACCAAATGACAAAATTATGCTTGGTTCAGTGATATCTTGCAAACTCTTATCCAAAACCTCGATATAATATTTATGGATCATTAGAGCTTCATCCCATATAATAAGACTGTCCTTTGAATTAGGGGTGACCATTCGGATTTCGGTTCGATTTTTTGTCCAAACCGAACCAACATCGAAAAACCAAATTTAGTTCAAAATCCAAATCGAACCGAACTCGAAAAATCAAAAACCGAACTCAAACACCGAAAAAACCAAAAGTTTCAAAAAAACCAAAAAACCCAAAAAAATATGGAGTATATATATTAATATATAGAATTGTGATCAATGTCGAACCAATTTTAAAGACCGAACTAGAGACCAAATCTGGGCCATTAGATCTAGTTTTTTTGATGAGATGAGCTGCTGTGAAAATTTTTTCGGCTTCATTACAAGCTCATTTTACTTCATTATATAGGTTTATTACTTCATTCTGTACTTCAAATGCTTCTACACATACTTCATTCCAATAATTTATTATATTATTCCATGTGTTTATTAAACCATATTAGCGTCATGGCGGTGGTGATAGATATCGTAGAGAGAAAGAACGGCACGCGACGGCGAAACCACATTTACGTACTGGAATGAAGTAAAAACCTACTGGAATGAAGTAAAAACCTACTAGAATGAAGTAATATATTCTGGACGAAGTTAAATCTTCGTAACATGTTAGTATGACTTATTTACCTTCAGATGAATTAAAATAGGCTCGTGATGAAGGCGAAAATAATTTATAAATTTCTGTATCTTATCCATAAAAAACTAGATCTAAAAGCCCTAATTTGGTAGGGTTCGGTGGTTCGGTCTTTAAGAGTGGATTTGTGGATAATGGGACTCTTAATATATATGTATTATATAATTTAATTTATTTATAAATACTAATAAACTAAAAATATTTATATACTAATATAAAATTAATAGAATATATATAATAAATATCATATAAAATATATTAAAAGAATATATATTACTCCCTCCGTCCCAGATAATTCGTCACTTTGACCGGGCACGGGTTTTATGAAATATAATGAAAAGTGAGTTGAAAAAGTTAGTAGAATGTGGGTCCTACTTTTATATATTAGTTTTATAATAAAATGTGAGTAGGAATGAGTTAGTGGAATAAGGGGTCCACTACAAAAAATGGTAAAAGTGAAATGGGACAAATTATGTGGAACGGACTGAAATGGAAAAATGGGACAAATTATGTGGGACGGACCGAAATGGAAAAATTGGATAAATTATCTGGGACGGAGGGAGTATATAATATATGAAATTATAATAGTATTATATTTAAAATATAATTCAGTTTTTCGGTTTTTTCGATTTTTTTTTTCACCCGAACCGAACCAAAAAATCAAAATTTTTGTATTTTTAAAACCAAACCGAACTGAAAAATCAAACCGAATTTCAAAATTTCGGTTTGGATCGGCTCGAATATTCGATTTTCGATTTTTCTGCTTACCCCTACTTTGAATCGATAAGGTAAGTTCACTTCCTCGATTGATATTGCTAGCTGAATCTTTATTTTGATTTATAAGAATCTTAAACCGAGAATGATCAGTTTTCAACCAGGCAATAAGAGCGAGACTATGCCACTTGGAGCGACATTCAACATAATTTCACATTTTAGTTGCATGCCCGCTAGCAATGATTTTCCGGAAAAAAAAAATTGTCAGTGGCATCATAACCACAAACAACAAATATTCTACCGATACTTGAATCCACTAAGGACTCGTTTGATACAAAAGATGGGATATGAGAAGATATGTAAAACAAGATAAGAAATACGGGCTTCATGTTAAGATATGCAAAAATATGATTTTTTTCCGTTGTTTGATAGAAAAGAAATTATCTAAATTTGTACTGTATATTAAATAATATGGCTTAACTTGACAAATTGGTGAGATACATAAACAAGATTAATGTTATAATTTTGGTAAGATTAGATAGGGCCCTGGTCTTATATTGGGCTTTGAGTTAAGCTTAACTATGATATCAAACAATTAGAAATGTTCATATATAATTCTCTATCTTGGTATTACTATCTTATCAAACATGCCCTAATAGTAGATAAATGTAGTTGCTCAATGAACTTCGAAGTAAAATTTAGATCGTTCGGCAAATCTACACTATAATAAGATAATTCTTCATACATTAATCTATCAGAATAACATTGAAAAAGCTATTGTAAAAGAGAGATGGAATTCCATCAAAGTTGCCCAAACTTCTCCCAATATTTACTAAGATTTTTTATGGATTTTTGGTTTCCATAACTTTGAAATTAGAATATAAAAAATTTCCATTTTCATTTTATTGCAATTTCACAAAATGGTTTTAGACAAAATGACGTCGTTTTATTTTGACTATTGATTGAAGTTCGATTTATCTCACATGATCCTTGAAAATGAGAAAATAATTGATAACGTACTCTAAGTATAAAGTAAGGACTAGAGAGAATAATAATAACGTATTTTAAGGGGTATTCGGTTTACACAATATTGTATCAGAAATTAGATTTATAGTGTGTTTGATTTATGAGATTAAACTCACAACTAATCTTAAATAAATAGTCATGGAATAATTAATCATAATTAATCCTCTGTGACTAAAGCAATCTCACAACTCAATCCTAAATTGTATATCTTATATTATCTTGGAAATCAAACACCACCTAAATTTAAAGTAAGCTGCAAATTCAATCCCTGAAAATTGTGTTTGCACCTTTTATTAATAAATTGTACTAATATTATCAAAGTCCTTTTTTTCGTTTCCGTGAATTATGGAAGGTGAACTAATCAAACGTGCACGCTTTTTCTGAAAGAATATTAAAAATTTATGCATAAAAATATAAGATTATGTTTGTTTAAAATGAAAATTCTATATATCAATAAATGACAAAATAATAGCAATTATATTAATATTTTTTGTTGTTATTTTGTCATATATTGACATTTTTTAATAATCTAGATCATAGTTTTGGAGTTTGCAGAATATTTAAAGTTTGCATTTTATCACTGCCATACTACAATTAATATCTATTGGCTATTTATCTTTACCTTATTAATTTATGTATTTCTTATTTTTATTTCAGTGTAATTTATACCATTATTAATGTCTATTGATTATTTTAATTTATCTTTCTAATTCTTATATTTTTTGAATTTACACAATAATTGTCTATTTCTTTTTACAGTATTTTGAAATATTTATATCATTTTAAACTGCGATCTTTATATAAAGAAAATAAATTATTTTCCATTGTCGTTTCTCGACACCGTCAGTTCTTTCGAAGCTATAGTCGCTTTTCCTCTATCTCTACTATTTTTTACACTAATTATAATTCATCTTTTCTCATTACATATCTCTCTCGTACAAATCCTATTTTCAATGATACAATTGTTTACGGCAATGTCGATAAACAATATCTTATACTACCTCCGTCCATAAAAAATAAACTAATTTTACTATTTTGGATTGTCCACCAAAATAAGATCAATTCTAAATATGATAACTTTTAAACAAATACTCATCCTACCCATCATTATAAATGTGGACTCCATAATCCACTAATACTATTTCCACCATATTTTCTCTCCCTCTTTTTTACTTTACCAATCACACATTAAAATATGTATCATTTTATAAACCGAAGTAATAATTATTAACTATAGTTTGGACCTCCAATATTAAATTTATAGCTTCTCCTTATTCTTAGATTCCACTTTTGTTTGATTATATGCCACTTACCGAAAAAACTTATTAACTTGTCGTGAACAAAAACAAATGAATACACATTCATCTCAAAAGTAGAAATTATTTTTATTTTGAGTCGTCCTATAAAAAATAAATTTTTTAATCTTGCTAGGATATGGACTCCATAATCCATTAAGAGCATCCCAAACGGGTGCCTTGTAGAAGAGCATGGTCATGTCGTTGGCATGAACACACTCTTAGCTAAGAGCTCCCTTGAATCCGTTAAAATGTCTTTTTTCTTTAATTTGTAAACAATCAGAAAAAAAAAGAAAAAAAAAAAGAAAAAAAACTGAGAAAAAATTCCCACTTCCCAAAATAGAGTCGTTTTATGACCGTTTTTAAGAAAAACATTTGAATTTTTTTTTATTTTTTTAATCCCCATTTAATTCAACGGCGCGCGACAAGATAGACAAAAGCCCACATCCAACTACAACAAGATCTAGGAACACCTTTGGACGAAATTTGGCCACGAGTAGTGGATTTTTTTAATATTAGAATTTTAATTTTGCAATTTTATAGTTTTAGAATTTTAAGTATTTACTTTTTCTTATTTTTAGGAATTTATAATAGTACTTTGGGTTTTTATAATGCATTTTAATACTATGAAAAAAAAATTAGCAGTTAAAATATTTAAATTGAATAATAAAATAGTAGGACCTATGAATAGTGAAAAAACATACCTTAAGAGCACGATTGGGGGTGTTGAGCATTAACTAAGAGCACAAAAAAAAATGAATAAAAG
The DNA here is from genome assembly GCF_029641045.1 of Salvia hispanica. Taxonomy (NCBI): domain Eukaryota; kingdom Viridiplantae; phylum Streptophyta; class Magnoliopsida; order Lamiales; family Lamiaceae; genus Salvia; species Salvia hispanica. The sequence continues at coordinate 21,577,880 of NC_142694.1, read as the reverse complement.
TGGGACCTAAGAGCATAGTTGGTGTTACTCTAACACTACTTCCTCTATTTTTTCTCTCAATCTCTCTTTACTTTACCCATTTTTCTTTTCATCTCTCCTATTTTACCAATTCTACTGTCTTATTTACCAATTACTCCATCCGTCCGGGAATAGGTGTCCCGTTTTATTCATTTTAGTTCGTTCGTGACTCCCGGTTCATATTTATTGTAAATGGTAAAGAGGTCCCACATTCCACTCACGTATCATTTAAAACTAATACTATATACAAGTGGAACCTATATTCCACTAACTTTCTTCCCTTACTTTTCTTAACATTTTTTAAAATTCGTGTCAGAATGAAATGAGACTCCTATTCGTAGACGGGCGGAATATGTATAATGTATTAAAATTCGTGTCCTTCCAAAAGTTTCTATTTATTAAAGACAGATTCAAGGACGGAGATAGTATGAATAAATTCTATGAGAAATGGGGAAAGTTAACAAAAATATACTCCCTTCATTTCAAAAAGTAAGAACATTTGTAATGGTACGGGAATTAATGTATAATTGATAAAGTAAGAAAAGTAAGAGAGATAAGGAGAATGATAATTAAAATTAGGTTAGTAGAAAATAAAACCCATATTATTAATGTGTAATAATGAGTTCTGGTAGTATAAATTGTAAATAAATAAATAAAAATAAAATATTTTTGTTGGATCAATAAAAAAGAAAAGCATCATTTTTATGGTAAAAATGGTGGAGTAACTAACTATTTAGAAGCTAAACAACACAAAAGTTGATTAAGTCAATGCCGTATCGAAATGTGATGCTGATGTCCTAATTTTCCATGCCACAAAAATCTAGAATGAGTAAGGACAAAAATAAAGAATATGAAATATGGAAAAGTAAAACAAGATAAATAACCAAAATACTCCCTCCGTCCATGAATAAGAATCTCGTTTTTTCATTTTGGTCCGTCCATGAATAAGAGTCCCGGTTCATAATTACCATAAATGGTAAAAAAAACTCACATTCCATTAACTCATTCCACTCATATATCATTTAAACTAATATATATAAGTGAGACCCGTATTCTACTAACTTTCTTCCATCCACTTTTCTTAACATTTCTTAAAACCCGCGCCATTTAGAAATGGGACTCTTAATTGTTGGATATTTAGTGTAATTGGATTAACTTGATTGATCAGTATTATCATAATGAGACATTATATAAGTCTGGAGGTGCGGAATACACGCTTATTTGAATTCATTATAAGTCGGGGGCAGCGCCCCCGGGTAGTGGGGTCCAAGGGGCGACAGCCCCTGGCAGGGTCCAAGGGGCAGAGCCCCTGGCTGGGGTCGATTATGAAATTAACAGATGCGTTGGTTCATCTTGTTAAAAACTGATCAATTCTTGTTTGGTTCGAAGATTTTTTTTTCTCTCAAAGATCAACATAAGAAAGTTCTGATTTTCTCTGAATTGTATCCGATCAAATATTTTGGTAGAACCACCGAACGAAATTGATTTGATCTGAAAGTGATTTCATCACGACTTTCAGATTATCCATTCTGTTTAGTATTTTGAATCTCCCTAACAAAGATCAAATCAAATTGAAAATGTCGAACAAGGAAACGGTGAAGGAAGGAACGAAAGGTTTCGCGAAGTTGGATAAATTTGCTGGCCAGGATTTCAGACGCTGGCAAAAGAAGATGCACTTCATGCTGACGAATCTCAAGGTCGTGTACGTTCTGAGTACTCCCATGCCCGAGGCTGATGAAAATGAAACTCTGGAACAGACGAGGAGGCGGATATGTCGTGGTCACATCTTAAACGGTATGTCTGATTCTCTATTTGATGTGTATCAAAATGTTGAGTCTGCTAAGGAATTGTGGGATTCCCTCGAAGCCAAATATATGACAGAAGATGCCTCTAGCAAGAAATTTCTTGTTGGTAACTTTATTAACTATAAAATGGTTGATACGAGGCCTGTCATGGAACAATACAACGAATTTTAGAAAGAAAGTGATGCGTTTTTATCTGGTAAAAGTTTTAGGGAAGAGTTGATGTGTCTTTTATCGAGTAAAGACTTTATATGATAAAGGATTAAGTAACTTTTGTTTTTAGTAAAAATAGTGAAATGTAATAATCGAAGGGATATTAGTTCTTAAAAAAAATAAAAAAGGTCGTTCTTTGTCAAGAAAAGTTGAAAAGTTTTTTGTAAGAATATGTCTTTTCGAGTTAGCGTATGAATCATGTTGCAGGTAAAGGGAAATTAAAGTTTCTAAGAACTTAGAATGTTTTTAAGTTGTGCATCCCTTTAGAACACGGTATGAACTTGAACATAGAAGGGCAGTTGCTATCATTTTTTTCGCTTTCCCGAGCGATAATGAGAAAAGTATGCGATCTAAAAGAAAGTTAATCATGAGAAAACCGTTTGAGCTAGGAATGAACGATATTTCCAGGAACAAGATATCTCTCTTCTATGTCCTAGCAAAAGTGAACGATCTACCACAATCCTTGCCGACAATCTAGTCATAATAAAAGATAGTATCTCCGATTCAACTGAACGATATATCCGTACATGGTCAAAGAATATGATTTCAATCTAGTTAAAGAAAGTTAGTCTTGTATAATAAAAAGAAAAAAATAACTTGTTTCAAGAATAATGTAATGAAGTGTCAAACACTATGGAGCCATGATTTCACCTATGGTCGTCAGACATAGTTGTGAAGTAAACCCAGTTCCCAAGATTTTCCTTATCATGCACAAAAGAGGGAAGATGGTGAACCGCCCTTGTAGATTATGGAAACGATTTTAGTCAATAGTTTTTACCTTAATCCCAGCAAAGTGGTGATCTGCACTTTTCCCATCTAGTCTCTCGTATAGTATCATATTAATGGTGGTCTAGTTAGTATTTTTGTACACGAATTATTTTTATTAGGGGCAAGATAGGTTCTCAATTGTTCCATCTATCATGCACGACTGCTCTTAGCATATTCTCTAGTCTTTTTGAAGTATTCTTTCCTAGTCGTTCTCAAATTTAGTTTAGTGCCTAGTTCCTTCTAAAAGCCTTTCAAAAGTCTCGATGAGATACTGGATCTCAATTTGATGTGATGGTCAATGATTAGCCACTGTAACAATAATTCTTAAATTGAGTTTGGGCAAACATGCCACAAAGTCCTTTGTACACCTTTTCCAAGAATGCAGGGATGCCCCTTTTCGTACCATCCCACCCGTATTTCTCTTTGATATCGTTGATACATCTCGGTGCTTTTAGGGTGGGTGGTGTAAGAGTTATCGTGTGTCTTACTCATTATTTTGTTCCTAAGCTCATTGTTTTATGGCACACATAATTTTCCTTCAAGGTGACGATATTATATGCTCTCTCCCTAATTTTTGATCAACTATTTGCACCTTGGCCCGAAATTTTTTTTTCCGGCGTCATCTTGACTTGATGCATTTATAATACCTGTTCGTTTGATTCAGACCTTGAAATGACTCATGTTTATAAGCAGTCACCACTTTTTATTATCTCTGGTGGTGACCCACCTTCAGTTTACTTAAAATGAACCTACCCTCATATTTTTGGACACTCTTGATTAACTGCAGTTTCCCCTTGATTCATTTGGGGTGAAAGCAACATTTGGACCTTGTGCTAAGTCACCTATTTGTTTTTCTTAAACATGAATTGATGGAAAACTCTTTTATTGTATGAGTAGTTCCCATCTCAATTCTACTACAGTTAGTTTCTCATGTTTCGAGCTTTTTATGCAGCTCCAAGTTTAAACCTAACCGCTTGTTTCCGCTCTTAATAAGTTTACTCGAGTTGTCTTTCTTTATGAGTTGGTTTCTAAATTGTCTATAAAGCTTGATAAATTACTGATGTGGCGTCGTGTCACGTGATGGTTGACTAAAGTCCATCAGCACTTCTGAGCAATTGCTTGCTTTTCCTATCCACTTGCGACTAGTTGTTCAGTCGCTATGTTAAATATGTCATCGAGTGATCCTTGGAACTCTTCAATTTACTAATCCTTGAGATTATATTTGGCGCAATTTTACAACTTATTCTATTTGGCAAGTTTTCCCTAGAATAGCATTCCTAAAGTCTAAGAATGTTTCACACCATTGAAACTATTCTTTTCTTTTCGCCTGGAGTAGACAAGATGAGCCCTACGGTATAAAAGTCCTCGAATTTATCAAAAACTCCTTGATGTAAGCTACCAATGAGGTACGAGGGTGAAGTTGGCAAAAGAATTTTTTTAACTCGACCCGATAAATGAGATGAGTGATATTGTAAAGCAAATATATGTGAGGATCAAGGAAGCGCAAGACCGACACCGAATCTCAAGCTGACGCATGTCGATCTGAGTTGAAAAAAAAAGAGATATAATAGGAGATAAAGTATTTGTTTGAAGGTACGTCAAGGCCACGATTTATTGGAGCTCCTAAAATCATCGAAGAGGCGAAAACAATAACATTATCTCTTTGTGCTACCCGAGTTACTAATATAAGAGCACCTCAAATTTCAGGATGAAATTTTTTTAAGGTGGGTGGAATGTAACATCCCGGGTCTTCCCTAGCTTTTTAGTTGATCTTGAAAGGAGGTCGAATGGGTATCTGAATTTTTTTCTTTTAATCTTCATTCCTTATTAACATTCAAAGGAGTATTAGATGTTTACGATAAATCGATAAGAGTCGTAATTTATGTTTAGAAATTAGCATACCACTAAAGTATTAATTGCTAAATTTTATGATTTAAATTCAAGAAATAAAGTATAGTAGAAATAAAAGGATTTATTTCTTGTGGGCCTAATTTAAAAAGAAAGAGTCAACTCTCTCAAAACCCAAATCACTAAAATAATTTGTTCTTTGGAGCCCAAAGAGCCCATGTCAAATCTCTTTGCATAAATTGCTGATAGCTCCCCTCCACCTCTTTCTCCTTGATTACTCTCCTCCCATTCAAGACACGTAGCATTCCTCCACCTCCTGCTTGATTACTTTCCTTCCCCTCAAGGCACGTAGCTGTAGCTGCCTGATTACTCTCCTTCCCCTCAAGCCGTAGCTGCTTGATTACACTCCACCTCCTGCACATAATTCACAATCACTTTCTGCGAACTCCAAGCAAAAACAGAGAGCCGAGAGGAAGGAAGAGAAGTAGAAGAGCTCTTGTTTCCAATACCAACCATTCACGGCAGAAATCGAGAGTTCAAAGGGGCTGCTTAATTCTCTTCCAATAAGCATCCCAAATCATAGAGACGAGTCTGCCAAGTCCAAGGAAACTACTCCTCTCAGTCTCACAATTTCACAATTCAATATCGTGTTTTGAGGTTATCTCCGCAAGTTAAGGTCAGAACGAGAAAATCAAGTTAAGGAAATGAGGTGAACTTTTCTATCCTAAATACTAATGTGGATAAAATGGCAAATATTTTGAGATGATATTTGGTTATGCAAATGATGTTGTCTTGCCATAAATGATTTATTTTATGTGTATGTATGGAGCCTATCTGTTTGGTTGGAACATAAGAATCGAATTCGGGTCCGAGTGAGGGTGGTGTCCCTACTCGGATTAGTGTACACAGGTGACCGTTGGAAGGTGGCCACCTTCCATAGCTATATCATTGTCATTATCTTGATTGATTGCAGAAATCATAACAAACCAATAGTTTTGTTGCAAAATTGGAACAAATCAATAGATCAGTATTTACATGTAGTAGAATAGGCTTTATCTTCATTTTCTGATAAACTGATCTTTTAGATCACTATGGTTGTTTGTTACTCTCCAGGCTTAAATGCACTAGACAAACTTCCTTTGTGCAGATGTTTATATTTGTATAGACATTGTGGTGATATCATTTATTCAATTATCTTCATGGACAGATATAGATTAACATGCAAGAGCTTTTTCCTCTCAATAATCCACCAAAAATTCTCAACTCATCTTCAGTCTATAATGCCAAGACCACTCAGTGCCCCTTGTATTATATAGTAGCTCTGCTGTTGTTTCTAAATTCGTTAGTTAGAAATTAGAATACAATCAAGTTGATAGTATATACTAGCTCTAAAAAAATATCTACTAATTTTCCTATTATTAGTTAAATTGCTCTTATTTTGTAGCAAATGTAAAATCTCAAGCATAGTTGTTTTACTTTATGTGATTATTTCTTTTTAAGCTAAATATTGATTTTGTAAATCGAATATGAACAGCTTATATGGATTATATTGTTTTGAAATGGAATCTCATCACAGTATTGTTTCAAGAGCATTGATAACGTTATTATGTATAAACAGTATTGTGTCAAAAATTATACTCCCTCAGTCTCACTCTAAGTGACACATTTTTCTTTTTGGAATGTCCCACTTTAAATGAAACAATTCTAAAAATCGAAGCATCACTCTCTTTACTTTTTTTCCTCTGTCTTACTTTATTCTCTCCATTTAACTCATAAAATAACCGTACATAAAATCTCGGTTCAAAAAAGAAATGCGCCACTTAGAGTTGTTGGAGTCTTCATGGTTTCTCAAGCAATTCGTGGAATATTGCAAACATGCTTACTTCTGATACATCTCAGGTATGTAGATCATTGGGTGGTGGTTATTTATTTATCATAATACTTCTTCTATCATTTCTTTTTAATTAATGTTTTTCTCACGTGTTGAACATTTCTGTTTGTTATTTGGTTAATCAGTTAGGATTGTTCCCAATTCTAGTTATGACACAGCAGGTAACTTGGTGGTGCTTGATATATTATTGTATTGTCATGTCTTGATACATCTAAATTGTATTATGGTATTTCACTAAATTCCAAAGATACATGTATACAACTGCATCTTTAGAATTTATATTGCCCTCTTATTTACCCATTACGTTCCCATCTAATGCTATGATGGGAAATTTTACAAAAATCTTGAAAAGTGCTTGTTTGTACAACATGTGCTAGGTACATCATTTTGTGAGAGTTTTTACTGATTTGCTTCACTTTATGCAGACTATTTGGCCTTTTTCAGCCATGTTATGAATGCAATTGGTGGGAACATTGCTGGTCCTGGTCTGTGGTCTTTTGAAGTTTAAGACACCCTGTGTCCCATTATTAGAGAGTTTTGGGTATGTTGGCCCACAATTTTTTTGTTTGAATGATAGTAATATCCAGCTCTTTGATTTAGTTAACAAATAATATTGAACATCTGGATTTGATCTTGTCAAAGATAGAGATACAGGAAATTCCAAAGGATTCTACCCACCAGTGTCTAGAGCTTTTAAAGTGGAATTCTGTTATGGACTCATTTTATGGAAATTGCCAGCTTTGGGTGGTTGGTCTTCTTGTTATTTATTTTTATTATGTAAAATAAATTGATAATTAATATTGAAAATGTGCAAAAGAAATGCATTCAAATGGATACTCCTAGTCCTACTCCTTTGGGCTACGAGTGTGGAAAATCTTATCCTTCCATTTCTATTTAAAATAAAGTGAGTAACTATGACGTGGCATCGTGATCAATGGAAATAAAGTGTCATTACAACCGACATAGCTGACTAGAAATCACGTCACATCACCCGCGATTTGGATAAGCTTGACTGGTATAAAACGACACATGATATATCATTAAACGACACATGATATATCATTAAACGCAACCTCATTTCATAACGTAGAATTTCATTTATATTAAATACTATCAAAACAAAAACCATCATGAAAATACAAACAAAATTATCTAGTTTCATTTTACCAAAACATAGGAGTAATATTATGTACACATACAATTTATTTATATACATTTATCTTTTCTCTTCTCATTAATACTTTATTGAGATATTTTTTAGATCGAAATAGAATCCGTTTCAACTCTATCCAAAGAATCCAGATAGTTTTTGGATTGAAAAAGAATTCGTATTTATATAAACAAATGAATCGGCTATTATTTTCTCCAAAAGAATCGTTTATCCGTTTCATTTTCCTACCAAATTTCTTCTTTCCTCATTTCAAAGATATATAAAATTTGTTTGGATAAGATGGCCACCTACTTCTGTCCTGCCCATGGCCATCACCAGTCACCACCTCTATAAATATCACTCCCATCTTCCATCTCAAATCATTCATTATCCATTTCCACGTTTATCCCGTCTAATTTCAAGATTTGTTTTATTCACAAAAGAAATAGTGAGAGAAAATGTTAGGTGTATTCAAGAATGGTGTGGTGAACCCTCCACAGGAGCTGTACAGTCCAGCTTCAAGCTCAGCCACGGCTTCCAAGAGCCCACAGGAGACTCTCAAGGATTTCTTAGCTTCAAACCCCACCAATGGCTTCTCCCTTGAGTTTGCAGACAAGGGTTTCTTGGCCTATGCCTCACCTCAACGCCAGTTCCCCTGTCAACAAAGGTCAAATCTTGATTGAATCTTTTTCATTGATTGCTCTGTTTCAGTGATCATTGGATCAAATCCAGCTGATAAAAGAGTTCTCATCTCGAGTAGCATTTTGTTTTTATTCGCCATTGTGTAGATCATTTAATTTAAATGCCATTTTAAGAAATTGGGAATTAGTCTGCAAAATAGAGGCTAGAACATACAAATAGAATTTGGATTGATGCTACTAGCTTTGGAGATGGATTTAGTGTTTTTTAGGTGTGGGACTTAGATCATGTCCAATAGTACACTAAAATCTAAAATGGGATAGACAATTAGCTCTTAACTAAAAGAAGATATTGCATTGGTGTATTTCCCCGATTGTGGTTTTGGATAATATGTTAATCCAAGATTTGGACTTTTTTTTTTTTTTTTCAGGTTGTTTTGTAGTTTGAATGATGTGTACTGCATTTTCCTTGGAAGTTTGAACAATTTGTGCACACTCAACAAGCAATATGGGCTATCAAAGGGTAGCAATGAGGCCATGCTTGTTATAGAGGCCTACTGCACCCTCAGGGACCGAAGCCCCATCCCGGCCCACCGTGTTCTCAAGGATCTCGAAGGCGATTTCGGGTTCGTGGTCTATGATCACAAGGCTGGAGTTGTGTTTGCTGCCAATGTGAGTGAAACTCATCATAATTGAATACATTTTCTTCTCTTGGGAGGTTGAATATGTTCTCAAATTGTACGTTTTTTTGCAGGGTGGTGGTGATGAATCAGTGAAACTGTATTGGGGCATAGCTGCAGATGGATCTGTGATGATCTCAGACAATGTGAAGCATGTGAAGGCAAGCTGTGGGAAATCATTTGGACCATTCCCAGCAGGGTGTATGTATCATAGTGAGAAGGGGCTGATGAGCTTTGAGCACCCAATGAAGAAGATGAAAGCAATGCCAAGAGTTGATAGTGAGGGAGCATTGTGTGGTGCTTATTTTGCAGTTGATGCATATTCTAAGGTTAACACCAGCATGCCTAGAGTTGATAGTGCTGCTAATTGGGGTTGAGCAAAATCCTAGACACCAATCTTTATTTGCTTTATTTTCATGATTTGCTCTTTTTTTCTGTCTTTTCTTAGGTTTTTTTAGTTTGTAAATGTGGTCTGAGGGTTGGACTTTGTAATGGAAGTTGTTTAATATTATGGTGCTTTCTCTTTTTCATATCATTTTTCATTGAAAATATTTTGGTGGTGACAGCCTCATTAAATACCTTAAGGTAATGGTTGGAAAATGTTTATCAGGATTTATGTTTTTCTCACTGATGAGCAATGGGGGCTGAGATCTCTGCCCTATTTCTTCTATTTATGCTCGGGCTAGAAATGGCATAAAAATAGGATCTTGAATCTGAAATCGCCCGAGTTGACACAACAGGATATGACTTATGAGTTATGGCTCGCTTCTGCTCGGTCGGTAGAAGCCACTGGATTGAATCTTCGAATTGACCCGAGACCCGACTGGCTAGAATTGTGGTGCACTTCTACCTGGCCTGAGTAGAAGTATCTGGTATCTCGACTCGTGTGACATGTCGCCCAAGATTTATCTATGCATCCTACCCGGCAACGACCCAAAACTTGGTGTGTATATTAGAGCACAAGGTTTGAGATTAAACGAACACGATAAATTCCATTATTTCAAATGGGAAAATTGGGCTTATTTGTTTCACATCATTAGGTATGCATTTATGAGTTGATTGTATTCATTCACTACATACCAAACTTGTGCTTTCATACCATCATGCATATCAAACCTATGTGTCCCGACCTCAGTGTGTTTCGGAGATGAACCAAGTGGAAACTAGTGGCCAGTGGGCATGTAACGTCCAAGGCAAAAGTGTCGATTTGCTTTCTAGCTTAGACAATTTTTTTCACAGATTTACATGTGAATTTTTGGAAATCATACCATGAGATTCTTGAGAATCCGAAATCTTCAATATATCTCAGCAAATGTGTCTCAAAAGCATGTTCATGTACACAAGCTCATTTAAGCTCGAGCACGAACAAGTTCACGAGACTCAAGTTGAGCACGGCCAAGTTCGAGCCTGCCTCGGAAAATATATCTAGGTCAGCCCATCACTAAACAGTCAGAATTTCGCACAAGTTTGTTTGGGCGATATTTGAGCCAAGCTCCAAAAATCTCACAAATAACTTGGTTCGGATTAGGACTTATTTACGAGACCATCCTCTCGCATAAACATATATCGAATGCATAGTACGACATCAAGAGACAACAGCTACCCCAATCAAGAAAGAAAACAATGCAAAATAGTAAGTAGTAAAAGATTACAACAACAAAATATGTTTATGCAATTACACTACCCAAACAAGAATTATCTGACTAAGGTTTAAGCTCAACATACTAGTGCTTGGTCCAGCCATAGTTTCTTGCTTCGTGATTCAAATAAAGAAAACCATTAAATATTAATAAAATGCAAATATATATATAAAATAGAAATTTCACGGCGCCAAACAGCATCCACTCAAAAACTCAGCAGCATCAGCTACTTGGCTGGTCATCGGCCGGAGCAGCAGGCTCTTCCGATGCCTGAGCGGCGGCAGCACCATCAGGAGCGGACTCTTCCACGGATACTTTAGCTGAAGTTTTTTCGCTCGTTTCTTTAACATCTTTCTTGCTTTTCCCATCCTTGCTGTCTTTCACATCCTTAGGTGGAGGCGGTGGTGGAAGCATGTGTGGCGGGGGATTGTGTTTCAGCTTGATCAATATCCCTCGCATCCTTGAAAGGTCAGTTGGTTTGCCTGGCTTGGGGCCTTGGACAACTGTGATGGATGGTTTCTTGTCTTGATCCTTCTTCTTTCCTCTCTTCTCAATTTGGGCCACTTCGTTGGGGACGAGCTCTGCTATGGATTTCCAATAGTGTTTGTCGGCTTCTTTGTGGAATTTCTCTTGACTGGCTAGGGACATCTGTTTTCAAATTTATACATCAGGGTAAAGACGGACTGCTACTGTGTTTTATGAGTATTTTATAAATAAAGTTATTATCTTCAAAACTCAAATCTATGAAAACCCAAACCTTCTCTTTCTCTCTGTTGGTGTTCTTGTTAGTCTCCACATTAAGCTTTGTCTTCTCATAGAATGCTTTTATAAACTCTTCACCTTCTATAATAATTTGGTTCCGCATCTCCTTTTCCTTCTTTTCCTTCTCTTCCAGACGAATCGTGTTTAGCCTGCAAGCATATATCATAACAGCACCAGAAAATTTTCTTATCGGCAGATCCCATATCCACAAGTCATTTAACTTGGCGATTTCAAAACAAAAATATGATAGTGTGTTAAGGTGCTCACAGCTCAGTTCCATTTCCATTTTACTTTTCATGTTGTCAACAACACGTCTACATCCACAAAAGGTATCCTTATTTACTGAAAGTTTCAGAAATAGCCCTATGGTTTTCGTAGACGTAGACGTAGACTAGACATTCTTGTTTGGCAAGCATCTGCATTTCATCATTAATAGACCCAAGAAAACCTTACAACTAAGATCCAATTAATTCAGAAACAAGAAATCTGTTTCTACTTATGTCAAAGCGATTAATCTTTATTTCCTGCATACTTGGTCAATGGTCACAACATGTGTGATCATCATATTTTCACATGATAAGATGTTATACCCAAAATATTTCTTTTAGTGGACAATGAACCCATCTAAACCCTTTCTGCGTTCTATTTTCAGCAAGTCAAACCATGCAATTATAGGAGCTTATAAGATCAGAAATGAGACTATTGAGTATGAAGCAATTAGGAACATGTTATGTAAGACTAGCATTCCTGTCAAACAAAATAAATACTAGTATCTATTACTGGAAAACCAAACAACTTAACATGATCAATACAAGAAAAGATGCAACTTGATGAGAAATTTAGTTTACTCAAAGTGTAATTTAGTAATAATATCTAGTATTGTGTTGACACTGAGTCACAGTTTAAGTGGATTCTAATCGGAAAACACGGTTCAATCAAAGTTATTAGCCACACCTCCAATCAGCACTAAGAAACCAGGGTAGCCCCCAAAAACTTCGTTTATTAGCACTATGATCTTATAAATAATAACCTCAAGTCAAAAATGAATATAATCCTCATATATTTTCTCTTTGATCGATTACCACAGATGTCTAGCTTTACTAAGCTTGCATCAAGGAACTACTTTGTTTACTTTAAACATTGAAATCAAGTTGAAAAGCAAGTAATATTGGATTAATGTGATCTTGTGATTTCTCTGAAAACTAGTTGATCGCATCTAGGTCGAGATCTCACACAAAGCTGCGTAAATACATCTTGATCCTTCCTATTTGACCCCAAGTAATAGATCTAACAGCGACCAGATTGGAGAGAGCTATAATAAGTCTTAGAGAACCGAAACACATATGTGCTGAAATATAGGGATGATTTCTATACACTATCCAAGTTCTATTATAGATTACGTTTTTCCTAATTAGTCACCGCTCGAGCTACAATCCAGCAAGAGATCCCCACCAAATGAGTCAAAACGAAAATCCACGCGCCTAAATTAACTTCAACGAAGCCCTAACCAAGCAGATCCGACGATGCGAAGGAGCAGAAATCAAAAGAGGAACAACTCAATCAGTAAATACAAGTGCAGGGAAGCTCACCTCCGCCACTCGCGAAGAGCGAATCCTTCCTCCTGCATCTCATTAGGAGGCGGAAGGATCGGTCCGTCCGACGTGAATAAGCCCTCGGAGTCCTGGCCGAGGTCGTAGGGCGAGCTGCCGTTGCCGTTGGAGATCGGAACCGAAGCGTCGTGGTCGAATGAGTCGGTATTTGACTGGAATCCGAATGGATCGGAGGAGTTTTGCTGGTCTACTGGAACTTCCTCGGATTCCTGCGTGAAGGCGGAGCCGGAGTACGGCGGTGCGTCGGCAGAGGAGAAGGCGGAGTAGGAATCGGCGTAGCTGGTGTGTCCATCGTAGTCAAATGGAGGAGCTGCAGCGTCGTCGAAGGATGCCATCTCTCTCTCAACAGAAGCTGAATTTTCTCTCTACGATTTTCTTCGCTCTCTTTTAGATGTAACAATCAAATGCCGTGTGTATACAGCACACTTTTTTAATTTGAGGCTGAAATGACGTGTCTATGTTTGTTCGAACAAATTTCATTTTATTGTTGTTTAAATACAACTCTTTAACTTTGCTTTAATTCCAATATAATATATTTATATTCCATGATCTGTTAAGTGTTATCCTCACTTAAATTTATAATACAATACTACTGTATTTTATATTTTAAGAGAATAGTGAATAAAGTAAAAAAAATATAGGAGTACACTTTAGGAATAATAACAATAATCAATAAGCAAGCTATATAAAAGTTATTAGTACATTTAATATTTGGTGGTAAATAAATCAACAGAAAAATTATTCAGTGGCAGTAATGTAATATGAAAGGTGGTTGAATTTGGTAACACAAGGTAGTGTTATTAATGAAAATAAGACCTTGATGAAAATAAGACCGTTGTACAAGTTTAATAAACCTACTTTGTAGGGAGAAAACAAGAAGAGTTCTAGTTGAAAAAGAATACTTGTTAAGGAAATAATTAGCCTTAGACATTGGTCAAAGGAAATTACTGTTAACCACTAATGATATTCTTCTACAACTTAGATAATAAGTTTAATTTGAAGACCTAACTAAATTATTAACCACTAATGATATTCTTCCCCAAACCAAATAAGAAGTTTAATTAGAAGACCAATATGGAGTAACTAGTATTACGCTCGCGCAATACACAATTCATTTTATTTTGTTCACACCGATTTTGTACCGTGAAAGAATTTTAGGAAATGATAAACAATATCAACGTAAGAAATCTAAAATCATAAATGTATAAATAAAAAAATACTATAAAAAAATATGAACTCAAACAACTTTTAAAATAAAAAAAATATGAACACAAATATATAGCCTTAATGAATTTGGCAAAGTTCATAGAATTCAAGGTTTAGTGAAAGAGAAAATTAATTGAATAAAGAAAAGGAAATTAATAAAGTGTAATCTTTCAGAGTATTCCCAATGCAGTCGTCCTAGCGGGCGCGCGGTTGCATTCCCACCACCAAAATCTCTCGGCTACCCGTAACTCCACCTCATCCACAGCTACCCAGCACACTCTGCAGCCGCAACGAAATCATGTTTTTTCATTTATTTATTTATATTATTTAATACACAAAATTTTTTCCTATAAATCCCACTTTTCATACTCATTTTCACACTTCACTCTATTTTCTTATCTATCTTGATTCAAATACTTGGAATAGATCGTTTATGCAGTATGGTCTCAGGATTCGGCAATGCATGTTCTGAGGTAGTTCCCACCTATGCAACTCATGGTCCCGGCGATGGATACGCCAAGTACTCACAATTCTGATATCAACGTATATGACTACGAGATTTCAAATACGAAACCAATTGGAGTGTTTGATCCCCTCCGGAGGTTGGATTTGGTTCCTAAGCGGGGGCAAAGACAAAGGAAGACAAAGGGAAAATTCCTATGGCGGGCACAAAATACTCCATTGAGAGTCAAAGATGCTTGCAGGTGCTATGTCGACATTTATGAGGACCTGAGTGTGGAGTCCGACTAGAGTGTGCGCAAGTTCTGAGATAGAATTGCTAACATGTACAACAAGAACAAACCTAGTTGAGCGTGGGACCGCGATTAGGACAATCTTCATAAGCATTGGGGTCGAATTCAGACAGAAGTTGCTAAGTACATTAGTCGTCAACAATATGCAAAAACTTTAGCTGAGCGAAGCAAATGCCACAATATTCGCCAGAATTCTCATCAAGTGTTCTTCTAGGAAGAACAAAGAGAGGTCAAGTACATTTACATTTACATCATTGTTCAGGACCACCCGAAGTTCTCGGGTTGTTTTGATTTGGCCGACCCCAATTGATATGAATCCATGTATTTTGTGATCCATTTCCCAAGAATTTACCCAATTTGTAGGTGATTGATCTAATATTTTTGTGAAGTAGATTTTCTATTGTGTCAATAATGGCAACCCAACAACAAATAAAGAAACTAAGATGAACAAAGAAGGAAATAACATTGGATAGGGTGGAAATTGGGATACATAGTCATTGATGAAGCAAGCTAAGGCACTTACAACATAACTAACATGCATCCATGGCTAGATCTTCAAGGGAACCACAAACCTCAAAGCATACCTCTACTTGATCCATACTTGAACTAGCAATTGATGGAAATCTCATGCTTGAACTAGCAATTGATGGATTCAAGCAACCTAAATCTAGGAATTGGATAGAAACCCTCTCCAAGAGGAAACAAAGCTCTCAAGCATCTAATTTCATCAAAATCTAAGGAAAAGAAATGACATCAAGAGGTATTTATACTATGGGTCCAAAAATAGAAAGTTGGCCCACAAAATCTAAAAAAGCGGCATAATCGCCCGGTCGGGCGTTTTTCACATGCCAAAATGCCTGGCCCGGGCGTTTTCGCTGTCCCCGGGCGATTTTCACAAGCAAAACGCCCGGTCGGGCGTTTTTCCCGAAGCTCTCGGCCTTCTCTGCGCGACTTCCGTAAAACCACCATAACTCCCTCATTCGGACTCCGATTGGGATGTGCAAGATACCCACGCGAAGCTGTTTCCAAGACGAAGACAATGGTGGTAGTTTCATAGCTTTCGGATGTAATCTCAATAGGACGATTTCCAGTTGAATCCAACTGTAGTTGAAATCCTTGACGCACGGCTTCCATGATCGTATCACCAATAGAATGAAGATCAATGCCTCAGGAAACTATAGTCGCAATGGTGGCGAGATGTACGATGGGAGAGTTTTGATACACATGTGGCGTCCGACATTCGTCTCAAGTCTAGAAAGCCGCGAAGAGGAAGGGCAAGGCCTCTACACCTTCTTCCTCTACACAAAATCAACCTCAGCTAGATCAAGCATAAAATATGTCGAAGCGATGTTGTGGTACAAAAAAAGGTTTCACAATGCATTTCATGTTTAGAAGTATTAAATATTCCCTCCGTCCTACTTTAGGAGTCTCGATTTACCATTTTTTGATGTCCCACTTTAGGAGTCCCAGTTGAAATATTTCATAAATGGTAATAGATCTCACATTCTACTAATCTTTTTCCACTAACATTTTATTATAAAATTAATATATAAAAGTAGGACTCACATTCCAATATAGGGCTGGCAATTTTTGGCACGACACGATAACACGACACGAACTCGCACGAAATTAATGGGTATGTGTCAAAGCTTATTGGGTTCGTGTCCTTATCGTGTCGACATGTTAACGACACGAAAACTTCGTGTCGTGTTCGTGTTACGCGTTAAGAAATAATATTAATATATTATAATATTATTATTTTATTATTTATTTTAAAATTTTATAATTAAAATTTAAAATTTAATATTAGAAATAATATTAATATATTATAATATTTTTATTATGTCGTGTCATATATGTGTTGTTATCGTATCGTGTTGACCCGAAATGGTTCGTGTCGTTAATGGGTTCATGTCGTGTTCGTGTCTGAGAATAGCGGGTCGTGTTCGTGTTCATGTTTGGAGTTTTCTTAACGAGTCGTGTTCGTGTTTATTGTTATCTTGTCGTGTCATTATCGTGTCGACACCCTATTCCAATATCTTTTTCACCAACTTTTCTTTATATTTCTCAATACTCGTGTCAGACTCAAATTAGATTCCTAAAGTGGAACAGACTCAAATTAGACTCCTAAAGTGGGAGAGTAACATTTTAAGTAACATTTGAGTAACATTTGAAGTAACATTTAAATAGTAACATGTTTAGAGAGAGGATTAAAGAACACGCTATTGTATTGATTGAGTCTGATAATAATTCTATTCAATGATGATCCCTTTAAATAGGGATGAAATATGATGTGCATGGTAAATAGTTTCAAAGGAAAGTGAATCACTCTATTCTATTTACAATGTTCATTCAATCCTTGATTTAAGAGATTGATACTCTTTCCTTTAGAACAAGTTGTAGTTACCATTACCTTTCTTCACTCATTATACATTTCTATATAATTCCACCACAAAAATGTAGAATTGGCAAGATAGTTAAAGTTAGCAAACCCCTGTATAGCTGCACATCGTTTATCAGCACCATGTACCATCAATGCTCGCCCGTTTCCGCGTGCCTGCGCCTCCACCGTACACTTGCATCATCCATCGCATTTAGCCATCTCTAGCGGAAAATTGCATGTGATGGACAAAATAGACGAGATACAATCTTTAAATTCTGAAAGGGGCAGCTTCTGGGCCGCAAGCAAACCGTTGCAGTTCAATCTTAGCCACCCTTCCCCGTCACACTGAAAATTTTGGCACTGGCTTTACTGAGAAAGCAAACCAGAGGTTTCACGGAATATGAGGAGCATTCTTTGGGGGACGGGCGGATGATGGCATCCGGTGCAGAGCTCTTGAGGATTCTGGTTTCAGCCTCTTACTTGGCATCTCTTGCAGAGATCTGCACCACAGATTTAAACAAACACGCATCGACGATGCAAAACAGTAAAGTTATCATATGGTACATGTCACACAGACCATTGCAGAATCCAAAATTTACCTAAATAATA
This sequence comes from Salvia hispanica, assembly GCF_029641045.1. NCBI lineage: Eukaryota > Viridiplantae > Streptophyta > Magnoliopsida > Lamiales > Lamiaceae > Salvia > Salvia hispanica. Next base: position 21,559,910 of record NC_142694.1, on the reverse strand, counting down.
CTACTATCTCTGTCCCATAAAAACAGAGTATTTTCATTTTGGTCTGTCCCTTAAATATAGAAACTTTCTTAACTTTCTATTTTAGGCAATGGACACCCCACAATCCACTAAACACTACTTCCACTATTTTTTCTTCATCTCTCTTACTTGACCCATTTTTCTCTCTCTATCTCTCTTATTTTACCAATTGTCCATTCAAACTCGTGCCGTTTCAAAAGTTTCTATTTTTCAAGGATGGAGGTAGTATTATCTATCTAAAACTTCAGATGATTCTCAAATATAACCCGAATAGGCAATGGAATAATAAAACATCCTCAAGAAGAACATCAGTTCACCTTGGAGAAGCCTGGCGCTTGTGAGGATACTGACTGAACATGGATTTCACAGCACCAAGAGCTTTCTCAGCAGCCTAAAATAAAATGTTTTTCAGATATAAATCAAAAGAGAAACGGTTCCCAGATAAATAAATATGACTATAAAAATACAATATGTGAGTTCTGAGGAAAATAGAATACCTTAGCTTTAGCTTCATCCCATGTTAAGCCAGTTCCCTTGCCCAATACTTGCCCATCAATTTCAACCTAAATTGACAAAAGGGAGAATAGCTAGAATCACCTATCTGCTGACTTTGACCACCTCCTATTTTTGGGTAAAGGGAAGAATTCTTCTTACATCCTATCTAAATCAGCAATTTAAACAAAATAACAAAAAAAAATCTAGATCGAGCAACACCTTCCAAATAAGCCATAAGCCATAATTAAAATAATTCAGTTCAACGATAAAATTTCTGAATACTGAAACCACAAGAAGCTTTGTTCAATCAGCACGCTTAAGAATATCGATACTAGCACATCAAAGAGCAATTAAGACCAGTGAGGGAGAAACTTTGAATCAGAACCAAGGCACCCTAACATCTTCAGGAGTCGAAGAAGTTAGGAAGCTGAGCTGACCACACCAGAGACTGTATTCAGAATTTAAACAACTAATGAAATTAAACCATGTAAATCAGCAACTCTAGGAAATATAAGCATATAAACTTGCAGGAAGTCTAATCTGAACAAATAAACAGCACATATAAGCCACATGAGTGCATTAAAACAGTACTTGACATTGGAAAAGTGAAGAGGACTGCATATCTATAGGTGTTGAGTCTATTGACTTGTGACAAAAAAAAAACATCAAAACAAAAGACTGCATATCTATAGGTATTGAAACAGTACTTGACATTGGAAACAGTACTTGACATTGGAAACAGTACTCACATATAAACTTGCAGGAAGTCTAATCTGAACAAATAAACAGCACATATAACCCACATGAGTGCATTGAAACAGTACTTGACATTGGAAAAGTGAAGAGGACTGCATATCTATAGGTGTTGAGTCTATTGACTTGTGACAAAAAAAAAAACATCAAAACAAAAGACTGCATATCTATAGGTATTGAGTCTATTGACTTGTGACAAAAAAAACATCAAAACAAAAGACGAAGTTTTTGTTTCAAGAATAACAGGACATTTTCTTATGCATATATTGACCAAACAGGATGGAAAATACTAACCTCGGCATACACTTCATTTTTCTGGCCCCAATGAGCTGAAAACTGAGATTGAGTTTGATAAGCTACACTAAGGCCTTCCATCATGCACTGAAGAATTGAGACAAAAAGTTGTAGTGCATGAGCTTCATGATAACCCTCATGGAAAGATGGAAACGATAAGACATGTTACATTTTTATGCTTACTAATTCTTTAAGAGCAGATATTGAGTTTGTTGACTTCTTGGAGATCTCAATTCTCGGGTCTAGAATCCTTGGGGACACTGATGTTCTTGAGGGTGTAGCCTCACGTGAACTAACACCATCATTGATATAATTGTCTTGCAGTTTACCCAGACTAATCCCGCTTACAGGCATGTTGCTGGAATCATGATTAAGCTGGGACAAGTATTTATCTGAAAAAAAGTTTGCAGAACTCTAGTAAGATCTACAACAATCTAATTATGCCTCCAATTTGAGATTATGATTGCAAAATGAAATCCAACAAAAGTAACTCTGAAATTCAAGAATACAGACAAACTTCCCCATCAAGGCTTATCATCAGATAATCTGAAAGGGAATAATTAGCCCCAATTTTGAGCAGAAATTGGAAAAACATGGAAAACCACATTTTGAGTGACTTAAAGAGACTGAGTACCCACCCAAGTTCTTAGTCCATAACCAAAAAAAAGCAAGAGATGGGAACACTGGGTGCTAAAGAATTATAGGTACATCTATCACAGGCATGTAGCCTGATGGCATTGCTCAACCATGTACTGGGGTTCAATCCCCCTTCCCATCCCCAAACTAAAAAGAGAAAAAAAGGTAGAACGATAAAGGATCTCTTTTTCAAACTTAAAGACCAGGTATACGGTCTCTGAATGTGAAAATTATTGAAGACACGCAAAATAAAAAATGTATTCATCAGCTCAAACACTAAGGATCAGTGTTCTACACCTTCAACATTTTTCATGCTCTGCAAGCAATTAAGTATGACTGAATGAATTTAACCATCAGGGAGCCAAAAGTTGGTACGTTACCAGCCAAATAGAAAAGAGATCCTTCTGCAGCATGACATTGTGCTTCCCTCCTTGTTCTACCAATTCCTTCGCCAATTTTTTGACCTGCAAAGAAAACCTGCAGAAGACCACATATAATACAATCTCATTGGACTTCACCCACAAAACAAGAGAGAGTGAAATATGAAAGAAAGAGACAGACAGATCAACAGGTAATTAGGTATATAGGCATATATACATATACAGAGAGAGGCTGAGGAAGGAAGCACTAGTATGAATACTCATCCTCTTCAGTTTCCAGTTGATATCTTTAGAAGCAAGATGCAACAAACAAAGCCAACTATCAGTCTGAATCTCACCTCCATAAAGAACTGTAGTTCTGTGCCCGGTGCTAAAGTATGCTTGAACTCCACCTAAAGTAATTGTGACAACCATCTACCCGATATGAGAGTTTGGACCATAAAAATGCAAAACAAAAGATCAAGAGATGTTTCACCTTTGTTCCAGACTTGAAAGCAATGTCCAGTAAAACTGCAGCAGAAGTTGCACTTGATGGATCAATTTGTCCGGCTTCAAGATCAAGATCCTTGTATGCTGAAGACATTTGAGCGACAAGACTATCCTCATCTTGAAAATCAGAATATGTGTCATTACTACTAATGCTGTTGAATACAGTTAAAATAAGCAACTGGTTTGAACTAGAAGCATGTGTGACTAGGAAAACATTTATCCACACTATCCCAAAGAGTATATATCTATAGAAAGCTTTCTGCCAAATGCCTGGTTTCTTGGACAATTTTTTCAGGGCGCTGACTTACCAGAAATAGAACGAAAATCAGGCAGTGGTCCATTCAGTCTTAAATGGTCTTGTTGTGGGAGTTCCTGAATGTGTGCAACATCTATATCATATTCGTTTACTCATCACCGGTAAAAATTATTCAGATTTCCATACTCTCTGTAAAGGTATAAAGAAGGGTGAAAGGAAAACCAATTACCTCCTCCGGCAGCCTCTGGTTCTCATGAACCCTGGCAGGCGGGAAGGAAGTTTGCACTTCATGGAGAAAGGTTGACTTACGAGCCCGATTATTGTCAATTTGAAGAGCCTCAGCATTGAACTCCAGAGGTGGTGGCACCTGGTTCAATTGTCTCAGGGTCATCTCCTCTTCAGGGGGAAACCAACCTTGTGGGTGAGCTCTTGGTAAGGGTGCCTGCCCAGGCGGCCGTGCAGGAAACTGATTTTCATTTGGAGGCTGTTCTCTCATGTCTTGACCGTGTTGCAAAATAAGCAGTCTCCTCCTAGTGTCAGGATCTAATTCAGATTCTGGTACCTCACCTTCTTCCCTTGCAGGAGAACTGTGCAGTGTAGTTTCAACTTGCCCAGATCCAGCTGATGGTGTTCTTAACAATTTTGCGAGCTGAGGTAATTGCTTACTTGGCAGAGGCATTGCTGGCCCTTGTGAAGTTGGTGGATGAACTGCAAAAGACGTTGAAGGTGTGGCAAACTGGAGAGCTGAGGCTATTCTTGGGTCTAAGTTCATCACAGAATTAGGAGCAGTTGAAGAAGCTAACATTGCCTCCTGAAAGTTCAACACTTGCAGATTTAAGGAACTATAGACTCGATGTCAATTAAAAATATGTATATCCATAAGAAACATGGCTAACAAAAACGGAAGTGCCAGCAGCAAGGTAATATGCCTAGGAAGCTCAAGATCTAGAAATTAAAAAATACAATAAAAATAGTTTGATTCCTAGAAAGAGACATTTCACCTTCAGTCTCCTTTCCACCTCAGCATCTGCCATTCCATCAAAGCCAACTGAATCCTTGTTGAAATTAGAAGCCAATGGATCATCCTAAGCATTTTTAATAAAAAGTATATGCTGCTCAGTATATTGGGAGCTATGTAAAATCAAGAAAAAATACAGTCTTTGTCTTGTGATAGAACCTCAGAAACCAAGTAGCTTCCAACATCAGGTACAGGAGGCAAGTTCTTGATATCATCTTCATATGCAACTTCAGAAATTCTTTGCATTATGCCATCATCAAACTCTCTGCCATAAACATACTGAGTCAAATCCTATAGATGGAATAGTAAGCAAATCTAAGAAAACAAACCAAATAAGAGATACTTACTTAAAAAAACCACCTCTGACATTGCAAGCTACATTTCTTGCCACACAGAGCACAGGGATAGTGTTGTTACCCTGCACGTAATTAGTTTTAAAGCAATTTAGCAAAAGCACTAGGTCACTTCACCAGGAAGTAAAGTATTTCAGTAGGAATTAATTACTTCAGCTTGAGGAGAAAAATAGGGTGTAAATGCAGGAACAACATGCACTCTCTGTTGATCTTGCTCATCCCACACTTTTAGACGGTCATCAATTACCAAGGCCATCTTAGGATGGCAGTTTCCATCTTGAAAAACGTGGAACAATGACTTCTTGCAACCTGTACACAGGTCAATGGATAGTCACATCATCTTAGATGAATCTCACTGAAACTTGAAGTTAAGGCTACAGTTTGTCGGGCTTTACCTGACTTGACACACACAATGCGGTCCAAAATCTCCCTTGGGTTTATCAAATTTGATCCCGGATCAAGAAGTCTCCACATTTCTAAGGCATAGTCTTTTTCTGCCATAGTGCAAACAAAAACCTCAAATCGCTTTCGGCCTTTAGCAATCAAGTAGGTTTTAAGATCCTCCCATGCAGGTCTTAATCTCACAAGAACACTTGTATCACGTATCTGCAGCAGTTAAAAGAGTCTTTTATAAGAAATCTAGAAAGATTGTGCTGCTGCACTTACTCCCTCACTAAGGGGGAAAACAGGCACACAAAAATGAACCCTTGCATTATGGCCAGAAAAAATGAAGGTGTATTTTACCAGTGGATTAATGCGAGTAAGAACAATATTTTTATCTTGTAGCCGGATAAGTGGACGAACAATTGTTTGTTGGTTGTCTGACAAAGCGAGAACCACCTCAGACTCTGACCTGATTACCTTCCCATTATCTACTACCTGATCACTTTCTGCATATTGCTTCAAAACATATTTATCATCCTGATAACGTTTAATCTCTGCTATCATGCTAGCAATACGATGTGGATCAGTCTCGCCATTTATTTTTCGTTGCAGTGACTCTATCCTATCCTCAAACGATCGCAATGTATTTGCAACTATCAATGTTTCATCAAGATCAAACACAATGCCAAGGCATCTGAGATTTAGCATAGCAAGGGAAGAATTGTACAGACTTGATGCCACATTGAACCCCCAAAAACAAGGGGTCTGTGCGTAGTTTCTTGAATGCATGGCAACCAAATGAAACTGCTCTCTCCCAATAGATGCCACCGCCGTCTGAAAATCAAAAGATGAAAATCAAGTATTGTTAGCACATGGTATTCAAAGTAGGGCACCTCTCTGATTGAAAATGGCACACACAATATTAAGTTATGAAAAAAGAGAAAAGAAGTTTGTTCTCAACTAGCCATTGTTTGGAAGCAGGTAGGATTTGGAGAAAAATGTTCCAGAAATTTCCAGAATTTCTCAGTTTCTAAAACTGGGATGGGAATGAGAGATTCTGGGATTTATTCACATACCCTCCTGATTATATCCAAATTAATCCATATTCTCCTTAATTAGATCCAAATCGATTCATATTCTCCTTAATTAGATCCAAATCAATCCATATAATTTAATTTAGAGAGATCCAAATCAATCCCTGTAACTACCGGTCCTTTCTCATTCTTGGTCTTTTCTCATTCTTGAATCAGTACATTTAACACTCCAAAATTGATAGCTTTCCAAATGTTTATACTCCATTAGGCTAACAAAATAGAAATATTGGGGATCTCTTAGTAGTCAAATATTCATAAATAGAATTTTATTGATTAATTGAATTAAATCAAATGAGTGTCTGTTTTCAATCGTTTTCTTTTTGGGTAAAATACCTTGTTCTGTCTAAGGCAGGTGGCGTGCATAACAGCAAGAGGTGATGAATCCACATTCTTGGCCGTAGATTCCAATTTGAAGCATATTCCGGCTGAGTTTACAGTGTGTAGCACAGCGAGTGGCGGACATCGCTCACTCGGCGGCGAGAAATGGGAGACGCGAATCTCCCGAATCTCCTCCGCCTTAAACAACGCTGCGAAGCCTTCTTGCGGCTGCAACTCAGCCCCTCCCAGCAATCTCTCCCCTTCATACACCACCACCGGTTTTCCATACATTTATTCACCCTAAATTAATCTTTAAAGCAGAGAAATTAGAGAGATGTGTAATGAATCAAATAAAATCGAATTTTTTCAGTCAATTTCCCCAATTTCCAACATACAAAACAAAAATTGATATTTCAATAGTGCATGTCCAGATATATAGATCGGTTGGTGGCGGTGGGAAGGAATTAGGGTTTTCGAATCAAGATTTGGGCGGCCTACGACTATGGCTGAATTCCTGATTTTGAGAAATTTATCAGATTTTAGGTATAGGACTGTGCGTGACGACTCTTGAGAAAACCCTAGATTCCAAAGCTTTAGAGCACTCCCAATGGAGTTCCCTAAAAACTCCCTTATTTCTCCCTAACTCCTGCCACATCAGCGCCACATCAGCACCAAAATTTATCCCCAGTTTTTAGCCAAGTGCTACATTGGTTTCTCCCTTATTTCTCCCTTATTTCTCCCTAACTCAACATTTCATTTTTACATCATTATTTTTTATATTATTTAATTTTCCCTACAAATGTATTTAATAAATAGACTAATAATGAACAATTCATCGTTGTATTAATCATTGGAAAATATAATACAACGAGAAAAAAAAAACTACAAATAAAAAACGCAAATAAACAAAGATTTAAAAAAAAAAAATCTAAGACGGAGGGGCCGGAGGGGCGTCGGGATCGAGCCCCAGCGTACTCTGCAGGTGTTGGATGCATTTCCAGAGGGCCGCCTTTTCTTCAGGGGTCCCGCCGCCGGTGAAGTACAGCGTGTACATCTGGGTCAGATTGGCGACATTGCTCGAATAAGTGGCTTTTTCTAAGTCGATGACGGATTCCGACGCGACTTCCGACGTTGCGCCCTTCCCCTTCCGCCTCCCCTTCGCCTTCTTCACTCCCTCCGGGCGCTCGTGCGGACCATCCCCACTCAAGTCGATGTGGGCCGCGCTCCCCTCGCTCTCCGAAACGCTAAGTCGCGAGCGCACCGATTTCCCGTGCAGCGCGTCGTGCATTCCCGTCCGGAATTTGGGGAGATCCTTCAGCTTATCGTAGATGTTCCAATACTTGAAGCCCTTCGTCGACAAGTACTGGCTACTATACATCCGGATGGCCTCATCTCGGACCATGTGCTCGTTCTGGCCACTCGTCATGTGAGTCATCAAGTTAGAATAAATACCGTTGAAGTGCCCGCAGTCCCTCATGAGGCGCTCCCAATGCCGACGGATCGCCTCGCTGCCATGGTCCTTCATTGAGGCAGTCTTGTGGCTCCTGTACTTCGCGGCAATCCGCTCCCAGAATATGATCTCAGTCTGGTAGTTGCTGCGCTCCGCGTCCTGTGACGTGTCCGCCCAGCAGTCGGCTATCAGCTCGGACTCTTGCAGAGTGTAAGTAGTCCTTACCCGCTTCGGCCTCTCATCGGAACCCGTATCAGTCGCAGCCGACGACGCCGGCGCCTTCCCCCTCCCGCTCCTAGAAGGCGGCTCGGTGGGCGTTTCTTCCACCTCGAAGTCCTCCGCGCTCAGTGTCGCGGCCTGAGATTCTTGGTCGCCTGGGGTTGATCCGGGGGTGTCGAACTGGGGCCGATACACATCGTCGGCTGGAAAGGGCATTCTGCCGGCAGAGTTGAAGTACGGAGAAAGTCTCCGCGCCGGAGGAGTCTGCAAAGGAGACGGACCCCCGTATGGAAGTTGGCCGGGAGGAGAACCCATCGCCAACAACGACTGCATCCACTGCTCGTTTGCTTCATCCGTGTTGGGAATTTGTGAACTCGACTCTTTCCCCTTACCCTTATCCTTACCCGATCGGGAACTTTTCTTCCAAAAGCTCATAATTTTGATGAAAATTGAAGATTGGGAGAAGAGATTGAAAATGGAGAGAATGAAGATTGTGGGTGATGAATGGAGGAAGTGGAGGAAATATTTATAGGGGTGGAATGTAAAATAGCCGTTGGGTTCAAAAAAAAAAAAAAAAAATTTTAATTATCGCCGATTATCGCCGAGCGTCGCCACAGTGGCCGGCGATCGCTCGGCGATAATCCGGCGTTAGAACGCCACTCGGCGAAGCAACGGCAACATTATCGCCGAATTATCGCCGACTTCGCCACAATGGCCGGCGATAATTCGGCGATAACCGGCGATTTATCGCCGAGAATTCGCCACCTCCATTGGGAATGCTCTTACAGTCTTCTATGTCAACAACACCTATATTTGAAGGGTTTGCCTCTACGGGGAAGGATCCTTAACACGTCGTCGTTTCAATCAAATTCAGTGCAAAATTCTCTTTTTGGGTTATTTTTCCTTGTCAGGCGTGATTCATGATTTGGTAATATACATTTTTTTTACCCTCTTTCTAACTCATCTTAGGGCTTATTTCCATTTTCTAATGCTACATCAGCAGATTCATCTCATAGATATATATAAATCATAAATAAAAGTTAAAATAAAACATAAATATTGATTTTGAATATTTAATGCTTTTTTTGTCTTTATGTAGGGGAGATATTTCTTTTTAGCATGAGATTTAAGAAAAATTATTTTAAATGAGTTAAATAAATAAATAATAATATAAAAAAGAAAAAGGTAGAAAGATAAAGAAAGAATAGAGTAAGACAAAGTAAGAGAGGATAAATATAGTACTCCCTCCATCCCACAAAAGATGTCACACTTGTGGGACGGCATGGGATTTTAGAAGGTTTTATTTTATGTGTTAAATGAAGAGAGAAAATATTATTTTTATATTCATGTGAGAGAGAATTTTTTCCAAAAATGGACTTGTGACATTTTTGTTGGACAAACTAAAAAGGAAAGTGTGACATCTTTTGAAGGACGGAGGGAATATTATTGTTTTTGCCATAAATAAAAAGACACAACTACTATAGAACAACCCAAAAAAAAATACGACTCAACTACAGAGGGACGGTGGGAGCACTAAACACAAAAATAAAACATCAACAATATATAATTAAAAGGAATATTAGTTTCTAATACCATAAACTTTGGCCAAAATTTGGTATATCCCATGAACTTTAAAATTAGTCTAGAATATCACAAATTTTGCACTTGTTTGGTATTTTTCAAACTGACCAAAATGTATTTTCATTAAAATCTTATTTTACGTGGGAAACCGTAATACATTTTATGATATTTTAAACCACTTTTTAAGTTCATAACAAGTATGATAAAAAGTCACGTAGAAAACCATATTTATTCTAAATTGTGTCAAGTATGATAAAAAAAAAAAAAAGGGTCTCGTAAGTTAGTCAAATATGTAAAAGACATGCCGTGAAAAATACCAAACAAAATGCAAAGTTTGTGATATTTTAGACCAATTTTAAAATTTATAGAAAATACCAAACTTTAACCGAAGTTTATCATTTTAAAGACCAATTAATATCCCTAACTAAAAATATACTAATATAAAATTCAACAGTATAATACATCATATATAATAGATAGATAAATCTATACATAAGAGTTATGATCATAACATAAATATCATTATAAATCATTTATTTAATTTATTTTGTGTTCATTTAAGAATCGCTTATTATATTTAATTTTTTCTCATTTTTATGAAAGGTGTGCTTTTTTTTTTGGTATGAATTCAAGGTATTTAATACTCCCTCCATCCCGCTTTAACAGTCCCATTGACTTTTCTGCCTTCTTTTTGTAAAAATGATAAAAAATAGTTAAAGAGGTGAAATGGTAAATTAAGGGAGAGAATAATATAGAGAAGAGTTTTATCTACATTATTGTCTCTCTTACTTTACCGTTTCTCCACTTTAATTATTTTTTATTATTTTTATAAAAAGATGGCAGAAAAGTCAATGAGACTGCTAAAATGGAACGGAGGGAGTAGGACCGTCGTTCAAAAATAAGAGTTTGACTGGCATGAATTTTAAAAATTATTTAATTTTATAAAGAAAACTAGTTTCCTCCGTTCAAATGCACGGACTTCTAATCACTAACTAAGGAGTATATAACAAAAGTTTAGAATTGAAAATTTTAAGAACATATCAAAAAAGTTTGGTGCATGTGCATCCATACATATTTCCGATATATACTTAAAATTTGAATTGAAACATGTGACTATGCATAGCAAAAATTAAAGTAAAAAAAAATATTAATATGTTAATTTTGTCTAAGTTCTTTGTAATAATACTAAAAATCCAAATTAAAATATTTATACTTTTCCATCTATCATATCATGTCAATCTCAAGATTGTTTGAGCATTCTTAATGAAACCTAGATCCAGGTCTCAAGTCCCCTCCATATTATTATTGCCTTAATTTTCGGAGCAGGCTACAACTTTTATCACTATCTATTAAAGTTACATTATTTATAACTACAAGCTATTTTAGTCGTAAAAATAGAAAATGTTGAGCAATTATAATACGAAATATTTATTTTTAACTCAAGAATTATAAATTACTATAAACTAGATTAAAAAGTTTGATCAAAATGAGAATATCAAAATAAGATCTCCACTTCCCAATTCCCAACATAAAATTATAAATTTTATAAACTTAAAACAAAAAAATGAAAATGAGAAAATCAAAATGAATCTCCACTTCCTAGTTCCTAACATAAAATTGTGGGACTTTGCACGCTCCCCTCCCTCTCCCTCTTCCTCTTCTTCATTTCTTCTTCTAGGATCTAAATTTCAAATACAAAAAAATTGAAATCACGGTCAGGGTCCGGCCCGTGCACCTGCAACGCTGGGACGGGCCACAACCGGGCATGGCCCTAGCACCAACAACGCTGTGACGTGACTCAACCGGGCGTGGCTCCGGGCCACTCCTCCATCCCCAGGCTCGGTCAGGCCGCGTCTCCTCCCCTCCAACTCGCTAGGCTATGGGCCATAATCAAGGTACGGTCCGACCCACCGCATTATTGATGTTCTTAGAGATTGGTTTGAATTGAGTTATTCAGCTTATGGACTATTTAAACCTTGAATAACCTCATCTCCAACTAATACTATAAATCACACTATCCATTCTAAAAATATATTCAAAATCGTTGCCTCCTCAAATCTTTTAAAGTGTTTTAGAGACGAGCGAATTATAAAAAACAAATATAGAAAACAAAGTAAAATCACGGAACACAAAATAAATCTCTCAATTACTTCAACCATTAAATTGACTTCTAGATATTAAATATGTTAATAAGTTTTCAACATTAAAATGTTGAAATTAAATTAAAAAAAATATTATCATAATTATTTAAGGGACCGTCAATTTAGGTTTCCAGCAACGAATAAAATAAATCTTCATGTCTATAGATAAAGCCATAAATTAATTTGATGAAATCATAATTATTAAAGCGCATAAAAAATAGAGTAGTTCTGATCTTCCAAGTTTTACAATTATTTTTTGTAATGCATTTAAAGGAAATCTATATGTACTATACAACATTCTATAAACGTTACAGTACTGCCTATACAATTAAATAATTACGACACAACAAAATTGCACAACATTACACAACAAATTATTGAAAGAAAAGCCGTTTAAAATTCAAACCCCATCCATGATAGCTCAACGGCAACATTGAACATGAAATAAATATTACTCCTACTCCGCATCTTTTATATATATATATATATATATATGATCATATCATAACCCCTGAATCACATGATAACTCTATAACCAAATCTGGACCACACATATTTGATAATCTTGTGATTGAGATTCAAACTTAAATTTATTTCATAAAAAAGGCGCAGAGGGGTAAAAATGTAATTTCCTCATTTAATTTCTGAATATTACTCTAAACGCGCGATTCACGCTTTCATTCTGTTTGAACTCAATTCTCTCACCTTCATCTTCATCTTCATCTTCACAATTAACAGATCGATTCTCTCATCTTCATCTTCCATATTTCTCGCCTATTTTATTTCAACATCTCCAGATTTTCTTCGATTTGTTCATTATTCCGTAGTCTCCGGATTTTGTTTCCATATTTCTCGCATAATTGTGATCAGGAAGATGTTTTGAATTTTGCGTTCTTATTTTCATTGATTACCTCTTCAATTGTTGTGAAAATTTGCTTCGATGGAATCTGTAGCAAATAACGAAGGTAACAATCATTATTGATTGTGTTCATATTCATGTATTGAATTTGATTTTAGATTAATATTAGTTGTCCATTGGTTTATGTTTCTGATGTACTGAAATTCTTATTTGATTATATTATGTATTGTCGATTATGTGTTAAAATGATACTTTTGGCTTATAAATATAAGGTTTACTGCATAACATGATAGTTTTGTCGGATAAAATGATACTATGATAAAATGATACTTTGGGCTGATAAAATGATAGTCATAGCTGATAAAATGATACTTTTCAGACGTGTCATAGCTGATAAAATGATAGTCCTAGGTGATAAAATGATACTTTTGGCTGATAAAATGATAGTCATAGCTGATAAAATGATACTTTTGGCTAATAAAATGATACTTTTCAGGCGTGTCATAGCTGATAAAATGATAGTCATAGGTGATAAAATGATACTTTTGGCTGATAAAATGATAGTCATAGCTGATAAAATGATAGTCATAGTAGTTGATAAAATGATACTTCTTACTAATAAAATGATACTTTTGGCTGATAACATGATACTTTTTGGCTGATAAAATGAGCAACCTTGGAACAGAGTTTCTACAACGGTTTACATCTACAAGGAAACTTCTATGACAAACTATCTTTGAAGAGGGCTTCCAAAATAATTTCAATTGAACAATACAGAAGAGTTTTCTTCACATTGCACAGACCTACAAATGAAAAGTCTAATCTAGTTCAAATAATGTTTAAAGCCTACATAAGTAAATGTCTACCAACAGAATCTATGCTGAAGTATGGTAATTAAAACAAGCGCTGAGTTTCAGTTAGAGATCCTATCATGCTCGCGCTTGGCTTCACCATCTACGCACTTCATGCCTGTTGGGCGGCATCTTCCTGGGCGCCATTAACAGCAGGCGCTAGCTGTTCACTGTCAGCGACACAGCGACAACAGCTTCTGTTTTCTTCCGCTTTGTGGCGGACTTCTTTCTCGTTAGAGCCGCAGGACTCTTCGAAGGCTGCGGAAGCAATAAGCACCAAAATATTCAGGAAGCAGAAAAATCTAGAAAGAAGAATTCAACATCACGAATGTTCTTACCTAATAAACAAAAGATTTCAGTGTGTTAAACAATTTACGTAATTATATAAAGTCAAAGTATTCACAAATTATCATTTTATCATTTTCAGAAACTATCATTTTATGCACCCAAAGTATCATTTTATCAAGCAAAAACACAATTTCTACATTTAAACAGATCATCCAAATACATAGCAACACACACACACACAACAACACACACAAACACAACAGCAGTAGCCTCAGGACACACACACACACAAACATAAAGTATCATATTATCCCATGAAACCATCATTTTATCCCATGAAACTATCATTTTATCTTCTGAAACTATCATTTTATCAAGGGCAATTATCATTTTATCAACTATCATTTTATAATCTGAAACTATCATTTTATCCCATGAAACTATCATTTTATCCCATGAAACTATCATTTTATCTTCTGAAACTATCATTTTATTAAGGGCAATTATTATTTTATCTTCTGAAACTATCATTTTCTAAATTTCAATGACTTCAAAAAAGCAGAGAGGGCATAACTTGTCACTTAAATAGAACAAAACACTAGTCACAAAGTATCATTTTATCATTTTCAGAAACTATCATTTTATGCACCCAAAGTATCATTTTATCAAGCAAAAGCACAATTTCTACATTTAAACAGATCATCCAAACACATAGCAACACACACACACAGCAAAACACACATAAACAAAACAAAATACACACACAAACACAGAAAAACACACGCCAACAGCACACACAGCAAAATGTAAATCTAAATATATAGATTGTTCTCAATATTGTTATGCATGAATGATATTGTATAAATATAAGAAATATCTACACTAAAAAACTACAGAATCTAAAAAAATCGAGAAAATCTCCAGCAAAATGATAAATCGAGCAAAATCAAAAGTGAAATAAGTAATAAACTTCATCCAACCTTTCTTCGATGATGCTTGATCGTTTTCCTTCGACATTTTCCAGAATCTGATGATTTTTCCTTCGATTCGAAGGCTTTGAAACGTGATTCAGAGGGTTTGATTGTGAGAGAAATTGATGCAGGGTTTGAGTGTGAGAGAAATTGAATGGAGCGTTTGAGTCAAGTTTTCTTCTTTCCCACCAAATTTTAAAATGAAATGACAATTTTGCCCTTAATATATCCGAAAATGATAGTTTTATTTGATAAAATGATAGTGTTGTTAGATTAAATCTAGACCACATATTTTAAAAATGTGTGGTGGAGATTTAGTTATAGGGTTATCACACAAATTGGGGTTATCATTATAACGCACCCTATATATGACCACAGGTGTACCGAACCCACCTTCGGCAGAATCCGACTAATCCTGCTCGACCGAGTTTGCGGATTAAGACCGAAAGTCTCTCAGCGGATGGTGGGGTTTGAACCCGTGACCTCAAGGTCACCATAGCTCCGCGCTGCCAACTGCGCTACAACCCGTTGGTATATATTTATATTTAATTACATATTAAACTGCAATATGTTATGCATAAGAGGGGTCATATTCTAATACTTATAGTACCCTAATCCAAAATTAAAACCAAATTTATACTCTTAGATTTTAAAATGAGTGGATGAGATTAAATCTTACGAATCTCAATAAATAGTAGACAAAATATCAACAAAAGGGTAATATCGTCATTATGCTATCATATGATAATTTTCACGAATGTTTTTTTATATCAACATAGTGTATTACAAATATCAACAATATGACATAAGAATATCAACACTAGTACAAGAAAATATCAACACATATTTATTGAGATTTTTACATGGTTTTATTAAGATTTTTACATAGTTTTATTGAGATTTTTTGATGTATTTGTTGATAAAAATCTGGTTATCAACATTTACGAAAACTAAAATAAAAAATATCAAATTTCATCATCCGAACGTCGCCGGAACATATGCAATTGAGATCTCGTTGGAATCCTTATAAAATTATCTTTAATTTGATATATTTTTTGCGAAAAAATAATTTAAATCGAGAGAGTTACGTAAATTTATAGTTTTAAGATGATTTTAATGATAGAGAATTGGCATTAATACCCTATAATTTTATTTATTAATTTTTTTAGTTAAAAATATAATCCATGTGACGTTATTTCAACCACTAGATCTTCTAATCTAGTGGCTAAGATTTAGTCTTAGTTTGAGATTGCTAATTAGTTAGCAATTTGATCACTCCCCCGCATAAGAGTATATATTCAATTTTATTTATTATTAGTAAAATTTAGTTATATTTAATTTTTAAGTATTTAATAGATTTTATCATTAACCAAGGTTCAATATTAAATATGTATTCAATATGTATCCACCATTCATTAAATTTAATTATATTTTATGTACTCCATATATTTAATTATACTTATCTTCTTTATTTAAATTTTAATCATATTTTAGTGAAATTTAGTAAAAAAATTTGATTTGTTCCACTTGTATTAAATCACGAAGTTTTAATTTTTCTCAATTATCCAATTAATACACAAAATATAGTCTGTTAGTGATGTTCAAAATGACATGTTGTATTTTTCTTTAATTCCTTTATTTTCTTATGTCATTTCTTATTTTACTGAAATATTGTCATTTTTAACCTCATCAAAAGATGTCAATTTGTGCATGAATATGATACAATTGAAAAAAATTAAAACTTTGTAATGTAATACTTTCTCCATCCTAGAAGAATCTTGACACGAGTTTTAATGCACAATTGGTACAGTAAAAGAAGAGTAGAAAAAAAAATAAAGTATTATTAGTGGAGGTGACTCTCACTTTTTAGAGAGATAATAAAAATTTTCAAATTTAAAAAATACATATTCTTGTGAAACGGATTAAAAAGAAAGAAATGCAAATATTCTTATAAATAAAAGGAGTATTCCAATTTTACTTATTTTCTGTACATTACTATAATCATACACTTATAATGAGAGAGACTACATTTTTTTTTTCTGATACACAAAGAATAAACATGTGAACAAATAATCAATCCTATAATATTATAATAATAATTAAATTTATAATATATATAAATGCAGTAAAAATTTTATTTGAATTCATTCATCACATATAACTCACTTAAAAATTGGAGAATATTTTTGTGTAAAAAAGATTACAAAAACAGTACTAGTACGGATTACAGAAGTTCAATCTATCGACGTGTAATATTTTTAAATTTGTTAAAGTATCACGATTAATACTTTGAAACCAAATTTCTCTTCACTCTAAAAACAATTTACTACTTATTAAAGGGTAGTAGAATAATCAATCTTCAAAATTACCCAAATACATTCTGCAAAATTCCATCTCTTATCTCTCATTCAAGTCTGTATAGATATATAGGGGCGTTGAATTCTCAATTTCACGGATTGTTTAACGAATTGGCTGCACGAGGAGTGTTTTTGATGATTATCAAACCTCAGCCGACGGAATGAACCGGAAATTCTCCACGGCGAATAGCTCAAACGACGGCGTTTCCGATTCCTCGTCGCGCGATTTTAGGTTTTCGGGGCTGGAGTCCAGTCGCCGCCATTGGTCTGATCCATGTAGCCTGAATTCGTCTCAAGGGTCGAGGCGATTCTCGCTATTGAAGGATCGGGATGGGGGTTTTAGGAATTCGAAGACAGTGAAGGTGATTGATGTCGATTCGGAGCCTTATGCTTCGTGCTCGACACAAGGTACGCAGGGAATTGAGGTTTTTGAATTTTCCGATGAGGTTTTCCAGAAACCGAAGAAGCTGAAGAAAGCCGATTTTGATCCTTTCGAGTATAATTCCTCGGAGGAGTTCGAGGGAATTGTGGCTCCGCCGCCGCGGAGGAAGGGTGGGGAGAGTGAGGTTTTTGATTTTTCGGAAGATGTTGGTTCCCAGAAATCGAAGAAGCTCAAGATAGCAAATTTTAATCCTTTCGATTATAATTCATCTGAGGAGTTGGAGGAAATTGTGGCTCTGCCGCAGAGAAAACGTAGGGAGATTGAGGCTTTTGATTTTTCAGAAGATGTGGATTTCCAGAAATCAAAGAAGCTCGAGAAAGCTGATTTTGATCCTTTCGATTATAATTCATCTGAGGAGTTGGAGGAAATTGTGGCTCTGCCGCAGAGAAAAGCTAGAGAGATTGAGGCTTTTGATTTTTCAGAAGAGGTGGATTTCCAGAAATCAAAGAAGCTCGAGAAAGCTGATTACGATCCTTATGAGTATAATTCATCAGAGGAGCTGGAGGGAATCGTGGCTATGCCGCAGAGAGAGGGCACAGACATTGGGGTTTTTGATTTTTCTGAAGATGTGGATTTATTGAAAGGTAATAAGTGCACGACTGTTGGTTCTGATGCATTTAGGCGAAGTTCATCACGGGATTTGGGGATTCCACAGTCGAGAAAACGAGGATGGAATGGGCTGAGCCGCGTGAGTCTTGCTGCAGTTTCTATGAAATCACAGAAGGACCGGGGAAAAAATTGGGGTTTAGAGAAGAAAAAGAAGAAAAAGAAGGAACCATGTGAGTTGGACCCATGTTTTATAGAGCTTACTGATACATCCATGGAGATTCAAGAGTTCGCAGAGACAACTGAGCATAATGAGGTGAACTCTGTATTACATGGGTTAAGGAAGGGACAAGTAGTAAAGATTCGGAGGGAAAGTCTTCTATCATTGTTATCAATCTGCGGAACATTGCAAAAGAGGCGGCTTTTGTGGGCTCATGGGTATTTAATTTTTGATCTTCTAATTTTGGTCATTGTTGTCTTTACAAAGATACATGCATAGTAGTACATACTTTTAACTTTTCTCTTGACCTATTGTATGATTTGTTAGTTGGGGATTATTATGTGTTATGTGTCATACTGTCATTCTGGTACACAAAATGTGTGGAGGGAGAATATGCATTTCACGATCCATTTTAATATTTCTGATTTTCTATGGTGATGCCAGCAATTTCTCTGAGAATTCAGGAACTCCAATTGATTTGACAACTATGCATGTGGATATCATCTGTAAAAGTTTCTACTTTTGCATCTTAGTTTTTTTGCCACTTATTTTTCCTATAAAATGAAAATATAACTGACCAATGTATTTTTCCTCTAAAACATATTTCTGAATGGAACTCCTTAGATGGAAATTATGTTTACTCTTCCCTTGTAAATTGATATATCTTACATGGATAATGGAGATGTAGCAGACATTTCTTTTTTGTGCTAGACTGATGACTGAATGAGACAATGAACTTCTGGTGAATCTATTGAATGTTTTCTACTGCATGTGATGGTATTCCTTTCTGTACATGAGCTTACATAGTAATAAAATGCCCCCACACATGTTGTCAGAAGGTTTTATGTTTCTTGAACAAGGAACAAAAGCATGCATATTTGTAATTTTAGTTGAGAATAATAGGCTGAATTGCTTGACAACAATACGATACTTGTAAAACTAAGTGCTAGTCTGTTGCATACCCAGTTAGAGTGCTTAATATTTTCTCCTGTTTGAAGTTAATTGGTGATTTTAATCTATAGTTGTTTCTTCAATCTGTAACTGGTGACTCTTGTGTAGGATGGCCAGAAAAATAATTGATGCTATTCTTGGAATCAGTGTTGATGATACACCAAGCAACCTTGCTGCTGCTGCTCTATTTTACCTTTTGACTAGTGATGTGAGTGGTCTCAATTATGCATTATGTTCTGATATCATATTGCATGCTCTTCAGCCCCCTCATAAATGCCATTTTTGAATTATCCTTGTTTCAGGGTCAAGATGAACATCTTTTGTATTCACCAAGTAGCGTTCGCTTTTTGATAAAATTGTTGAAACCACTTTCACCTGCTGCTTCCAAGGAAAAGTCGCAGCCTATTGGGAGCAAGCTCCTAGGCCTGTGCAAGAATGCTGGTTACTCACAAATTTCAACCAAGGAAACAGATTCCACCTCTACGGAGATTATGCTCATGGTTCGGGATATCCTTGTTGATCGCAAGGAAATCCAGCCAGTAGCTAATATTGATGAAGAAAAGCAAGAGCCTGAGCTGAACCCTAAATGGATTAGTTTGCTTACAATTGAAAAAGCCTGCTCGTCCAGTATTACTATTGAAGGTTTTGAAGGTTAGCTCTTTTTATATATTTACTTGTTATCATTTTGCTCCTAATGGGATGTGGAGATTTGTTGGCTGTTAGTTTTGAAGATGATATCTGTTTCAGAGATCTTTGCTGTAACGTTTGATAATTGTGTAGTATTCATCCCTCAGATATAATTCCATATTGTCACTATCCTATTTTGTGTTTCTCATGCCTCCTTCGATCTTCTACTATATTTGTTATTTGTCTGATTTATTTGAAACCTCATTTGTTGGAGCCGTGCATCAGTGAACTCCCTTATTACACTTCATGTTCTTTAGTTAAAAAAATACTGTTACCTTTTGCTTGGTTGAATCTTAGAAATAAATCCTTTGCTCAACCAACTAAATAAGTCTTTTTGAGCAATAGTCTAACACTTATCTATTATATTTTTGATATTAATGGTTTTGTAATGCTTTATTATTGTTATCCTGATATTTTGTTTACTCATTTGATTCTTTCATCTGTTTTTTTTGCATTCTTTGTTCTCAGACACTTCTAGAACTTTACAGAGACATAGGAGCAACTTCAAGAAGAAACTCAGAGAGCTTGGGGGGCTTGATGCAGTGTTTGAAGTGGCAAGGAAATGCCACTCTGTGATGGAGGTGTGAGCCTGTATGTCCTTCTTTGTTTGATTTTATAACCTTAAGCATGTGTTTGTGTTCAGATGTCGTTTACCGTTCTAGGATTGAACAGTAAGTTTCCACTCTGAGAAAATGACCGTGGTAACAAGAATGAAGATTAGTGGAGAATCTGTACTTCACAATTGACTGTTACTATTGATTTGTTGACCTATGCCATATTTGAGCTTAAAGTTCTTCTATGGCCTGTTATGTATATTATTCTTTTTGGGTGTGTTAGTCTAATACATAAGAACCAGTTTGCCCTAGGATGTGCATTTTCTCTTTGTTTTGGATGGATATTGTGGCGGTGGAATCTATTCTAATCGTATCCTTAATTATTCTAACTTGTTATATCTTCTTTACATTCTTCTAGTATGCTATATAGTATATACCATATGATAAATATTGCTCCGTGCTCTTTTGCTCTTCTATTAAGGTTATTTATTTCTGATGCTTATTACTTGTGCAGGAATGGTTAGAAAGAAGTCCATCTTTTGCCCTGGAACCTAAAAATATTTCTGGGCTAGAAAGTTTAGTACTTCTTGTGAAATGTCTAAAAATCATGGAAAATGCTACATTCCTCAGCAATGATAATCAGGTATCAGGTTCCATACCTCTCCTTGTGTTGTACTTCAAGCCTTCTATTTTTGTTTCAACGTTTTAAGTAAATTGATGTTGTGGTTCCCCCCTGCTATATTGTCTGAACACCCATACCTAAAATGGATTGTGCATTTCACTTTTCAGTGCCATTTGCTTGGGATGAAAGGAAGCTTTGGTGGCCAACAAGCTCCACGGTCTTTCACAAAGCTCATTCTGAGTGTCATTAAAATTCTCTCAGGTACTTTGTGCTGGTTAGGGTGGCCCTGAAATATTCATTTTGGTACTTCCATTTCGATTTGGGTGACATGTGATACAGTTTCTTTTCATTATCTGGTTCTTATTTTGACCCTAAAACCCATGTTAATGAAGCATTGATGTACAACTAAGACTTCTTTCTGTCATCTGATAGTTATTTAATTTCTGTGTGCCTGTATAGGTGTCTCCCTGCTCCGAAGTTTTATTTCTTATGGAAGCAATCACTCAGGAGGCCATAGTACCATGGAACGGGCTTCTTATGAAAGCTTTGATCAGTGTGATCCACACATGATATCTGGTGAGCCAAGGTCTACTTACTCGAGTGTGGAATCCACTCAGACGTCCTCACAAAAATGGAGAGTTGAATCTTCTCAAGCAGGATCACGTAATGGAACATCTCGTAGTTTAAAGTATGCAACACATGTAAGCAGAGATGATTTGGGAGTGGAATCTGGTACTCGAAACAGAAAGACAAGATTTTCTAACTCTGGAATTACAGAGGATAGTCCAGATCCTTTTGCATTTCATAATGATGATTCTGAACCCTCAAGGTGGGAATCACGATCTGGAAGTATGAATAAATCTTTGTCTCGAGATGGTAGGGCAACTTTGATTGGATCTACAGATACAAGTGATTTTGTATCAGTAACCCAACAAGAATCAAACAATGTGGAATATCGTCATTCCCAGGAGACCTCTTGTTCTCCGATTGGTGATGAAGATAAGTCCAACCTCTTGGCAGAATGTCTTCTCACTGCTATTAAGGTATTTGAATATTGTTGAAGTAGTGAATTTTTCTTTCTTCAGTTTCTGGTGACATGGTCTGATGTATATAGCCATTCCACTTTAGATGATATTGATATACTCTTCTCCCTGCATCAAACATATCATAGCAGTTGTGTGATGCATTATCATCATTTTTCAGGTTCTAATGAACTTATCCAATGACAACCCTGAGGGCTGTCGGCAAATTGCACGCTGTGGGGGTTTAGAAATATTGGCTTCTCTGATTGCTGGTCATTTTCCAGCATTCAGCCTTCCTTTGCCACGCTCAAGTCATGCAAGGAATGGCAGTTTTCCATCTAAATCAAACCTCACAATCTACCATTGCACCAATACACCTCTCACCGATCAAGAGCTAGATTTTCTTATCGCCATTTTGGGGTTGCTTGTGAATTTGGTGGAGAAGGATGGTGGTAACAGGTATATTTTTTCACTTACACCAGTTTTCTTTCTTATAGATAAATGTTGCATATCTTTACAAACTTTAGGCAACACTATTTTTGTGATTTCTTGTCCTTGTCTTTGGATCCTATTTTACCTCGTACACATTGGAAATGAGAAAACCTACGATCATTCTGTTCCATTGCATTGCAGATCTCAGCTTGCCGCAGCTAGTGTTTCACTACCTAGCCTTGTAGGTCTGGACTTGAAGAAACAAAGTAATATAATTCCGATTCTGTGCTCAATCTTTTTGGCTAATCAAGGCACTGAGGAGGCTGCCGGAGAGGAAAAATGTTTGTCCTGGGTGAGAGATTTGCTCTACATCTTTCAAGTTCACCTAATCCACTGTTTGAAACTTTTGATATGATATTTATGGTTCTATGGAAAGGTGGAAGTAGGATTCATGTAAACATATGATATGATTGGACATAATTATTCAGAATTCATATTAATGAGTTGGTTTATTCCATTTTTATGATTTCACTAGTCTACATCTCTAGATGGGAAGCATGTTATACACTTTCAAGATTTACTTACCTTCATTCTGGGTATATGGTGTGTAGACTCTGTACTCAGTTTAACCTCTTATGAGAGAGATGCCCATGAGATTTTATATTAAAGGTTCATGTTTAGTCATCATTCACATGTATAAATTATTGAATTGGTGCATAATGCATTTCCTTTTCTTGCTTTTGATGCAGGAGGATGAAGAATCCATATTACAAGGAGAGAAGGAAGCTGAGAAAATGATTGTAGAAGCTTACGCAGCTCTTCTTCTGGCTTTTCTTTCGATGGAAAGGTAGATATACTCTTGTGGCCCGTATATTTTCTATAACATCATAAACTGTTTCCTCACGAATTATTATGTTATGCATTACCAGCAAGAAAGTACGGAATACCATTGCAGAACGCCTTTCCAGTGGCAACTTGAAAGTTCTTGTTCCAGTGTTGGAGAGATTTGTGGTATGCATTTCTTTCATGAAACCTTCACAAAGTTGATTCAGGCATGGCATATGCAAATGTTAGTGAATCATGGCACATGCAGTCTTCTATTCTATTCAGTTACCAAAAACGAGCTTTACTGAAGCATTGGTAGGCCAGTGTGTCAATCTTTCTAATTAGCTATGCTAGTTTCCTATTGGACGAGCCTTGCCTTGCCTTAATGGGATACACCACCATTACAATTCATCTAGTTATTAAAGAGAGAGGGGTTTATGGGATTTTCTAATAGGTTTCACGCTACACTCACGTTTCAGTTTTCACCTCATAAATATACACATGATTCGTATTGACAAATTGAAACAACATAGGGAAACCAGGGAGGTATAACTGACTTGAAGCAGTGAGTAGCTTAGCTCTTGCACGAACACAAAGTTTAACTATGAATCTAATGATCGATTTGTTCCATTTAGTAGCACATTGCCCTTGAAGCAGGTCTAGATTGCATCCATTGATGAACTCTTCCGATTTCTGCAGGAATTCCATCTGACGCTTAATGTGATCTCGCCAGAGACACATTCTACTATTCTAAAAGTAATAGAATCATGTAAGATGCCGTGAATGAGCAAATTATACGCACATGAAGAACCAAGAGCAGCAATCATATGGATCATTCACCACAGGTATGATTATCGAGCTGAGCACTCCCAAGTTCGAGCGTGATAGTAATACCCAAGTAACTTTAACTTGCTCTTCAGTTTGTAAAAAAGTTTTGGTCCTTTTTTGTTGTTGAAACGAATTGATAATCGATATTGAATCATAGTTTGTAGTGTAAATTGTTGTGTTTTTCTTCGTTATAAACCACAATGTAAGACCGTCTTACTGGGTTAGAAG
Source organism: Salvia hispanica (assembly GCF_029641045.1). Taxonomy (NCBI): domain Eukaryota; kingdom Viridiplantae; phylum Streptophyta; class Magnoliopsida; order Lamiales; family Lamiaceae; genus Salvia; species Salvia hispanica. Next base: position 21,535,348 of record NC_142694.1, on the reverse strand, counting down.
TTGTAAGGCAGGTCAATATTTAGATCCAAATACATATTTAGTGGCATATTTGTAATTCCTTAGTGTTTGAGTTATGTAGTCTACTGATTTGATATAGTTTGACTATCTAGGGTATGTTTGGTTGGCTTGAAAAGGCGTGGAAAGCAACTTTGTTATAGGCTATCTTTGTTATAAGCCCATCTTTCACGTTGACCCGGTATTATAGAATGTGTTTAGTTAGCTAACACAGGAGACCGTACAACTCTTCCCCACTCGGCTATTTGTTGTTGCTTGAAAATAATTACTATTCCACCTTCTACCCCTCGGCTCCCCATCCACTTAGAAGCCCGAAACCCTGTGCGTCAATGAACCTCCTCCATTGTTGTCTCTCCCTCGATTCACTAAGGCAGTTGCCCAGACACCCGCAGCACCAAACCTCGTCAATCTCCCAAAAGAGCTCCACTGGAATATCCTTCCACTTTGTTATCCTCATACAACCACCACTCAAGCTAGCAACGCTGAAAACCATCAAGTTCTCCAAAAAAGAACAATCCCCGAACTAATTTGTATTAGAAAATCAAAAGGGGAATTGGGGTGAGTGTGTGTGCGGAGAAAAATAAAGCAAACTTTACCTTTGAAACTAGAAATGCAGAATGATGTTTGGGAAACTAAGGTTGTGCCATGTAAAAGCTTTTAAGGCTGAGCTCTTTAAATTTTTAAGAAAGCTAGCTAGGGATGAAGAGTAATAGTATAAGGAAGACACAGTGAGTGATTATTGTGAGAATACATTTGGCAATGAATTTTTAAGTGGGGTTAAAAACGTCATTCGCCATTACTATGGCTGTCAGCGCACTAAGGCTGCCATTGCGTATAAATCTGTTTGATTGGGTTTCTAAGTACAATTGTTCAATCTTTTTGTTTGATTGAATTTGTGATGTGAACCTTTGCACATGACAATGGCTAAGCTAAGTCTATGGAACAAAAATTTAGAAAAACAAGGCTGACAAGATAAAGACGATGAAGAAGTGTAGCAGTTGAATAAGTGTAGTGACGACAAAACTCATTTGGTACCTTGGGGGTAGAGAAAATCACTTTTACGTTAGATGAGTGGTTAAAAAGAAAATTTATAGTCCCACTGTCCTGTTTCAAGTGAAACATTTCTAATTAGATACGAGATTTCATATAGTGTTGTGGATAAAGTGGAGAGAATAAATTAAGAGAGATAAATGTTTCTATATAAAAAAAATATGTTATTTAGAGTTGGAATCATAAAGAAAATATCTGTCACTAAGAATGAGATGCATGGAGTATACAATATGCATAGTGAAGCAAATTGGTTCACCACTTCTATGATTAGAGTTGTCAACTGGCCATCCTGGCCCGGCCCAACTCAGCCCATCGTGAAACAAAATGGGCCTCAACTAAGCTCATTGGTTTAAATGGGATTCAATTAGGCCATTTTGTAAACCAGGCCCAGGCCCATCAAAGGCCCACCTTATATAATTAGAATTTTTTTTATAATATAATTAAGTAACTATCCACTAATAATTGTATTTCTCTATTTATGCATGTCATATTGGGCATGAAACACATTAATGTTCTCTATAGCGTTCTAATTTGTTGGATGTCTCTGAATGGACTCAAACTCAAACAGTAATTGTCTAATATCTACACAAGTTCCCAACCAAAATATAATGCAACATTCAATATTGACTCGATCCAAACCTCAATATTGGAGTATTTTTTATCCAAGATGTAAAAAAGATGATTCTGAAGTTTATCTTTAAAAAATATGACATATTCAAACCTCAATATTTGATGAATATTTATAGAATTTTTTTAAATTTGTTACTTTGTTCATATATTTCTAGTTTTAAAAATACCCATCTACTAATAAAAGTAACAATATTGGTTCTTCCTTTAATTATGCACTTACTTTTAGATACAATAAAGAACATGGAAGTGATGCTATGACAAAGTCAGTAAATGAACATAAACACGTTATTTAAATTTAGATTTAATGTAAATGAAATATAAATACAAGTTATATATTTTATTTTGCATATAATATTTTAGCCTCTCCTTGAAATTCATAAATAAAAAATTTAAACAAAGCTCGGCCCAGCCCAGTCCACCTCAGACATGGGCCTGGGCCGGCTGTGCCTCAATATAGGCAGGCTTGGGTCGGGAAGGGCCAGCCCGATCCACTTGACAACTCTAAGTGTAAGTAGCGTTAGTGGACAGTCATCTACATGAAAACGAAAACGAAAACGATCTGAGTATTGGGGTTTCTAATAAAACTCTTTGAAAATTAAATAAATACACAAAGAAATCTATTTAGATGATTATCGGATCAATTATATTCGAGCAATTAATACAAGTTATATGCCAGTAACACAATTAATTCACGTAAAAGAATTAATGTAACATCCTTGACCAAGGTATGCCCGTTCCCATGGGCGGGGGAATAGTACTTATTTTCATGTGCGAATCTTGTTTATTTTATGTAAAAATTATAATTTGAAGTCATGAATTTAACACACACCAATATTTATGTATACATTAATATTTAAATATGTTTAGATAGGGTTTTGATCTATGAAGATCAGATTTAAATACAAAAACGCAGAACGCGGTCATACGTAGGGCATTTTTAGGTCATAGTTAGTTTATTTTTAGGTCATGCTAACAAAGTATGACCTAAAATGATCTTAACATGACATAAACCCAAATCTTATAATATGACCTAAAACTGCTTAATTATGACCTTCCGTATTTTTGGTTAATTATTGACCATTAGATCATCTAATCCTAGGGCCAAGATTTGGGCTGCATTTTTGGATTCAAACACATACTTATTTTGATCATCTCCTTATTTAGATATGCATATATTTAGTACATTTAGATATTTTTAATTTAAGATGGTCTATTAATAATTTTTTACAATCTAAAACTAAAAATGAATTCACATTTGACTTTGTCTCCATATATATTTATACTGTCTATCATTTAATTTTTTTCACTATTCATTTTTTTCTCTCATTCCACTAACTCATTTTCATTCACATTTTATATTTCGACCCACATTTTATTATAAATATAATATATAAAAGTAAGATTCACATTCCACTATTTTTTTATTTTAAGACTAAAAATGAATTCACATTAACTTTGTCTCCATATGTATTTATATTGTCTCTCATTTCATTTTTACACTATTCATTTTTCTCTCACATTCAACTAACTCATTGTCATTCACATTTTATATTTCGACTCACATTTTACTGTAAAGATAATATATAAAAGTAAGATTCACATTCCGCCATATTTTTGAACTCACTTTTAATTATATTCTTCATTCACATTTTATATTTCGACTCACATTTTACTATAAAGATATTATATAAAAGTAAGATTCACCCACTATTTTTTTGAACTCACTTTTAATTATATTCTTAAAATCGTGTCAAGTCAAAACATGACAAATTTTGTCGAACAAATGGAATATTAACATAAATTTGGCCCCCTATCAAAAATTCCTAGCCCCACCACTGTCCGTCACACTCTATGTGAAGCATTTTTAATTCGGTACGAGATTTTATGTAGTGTTGTTTTGTGATTAAAGTAGAAAGAATAAAGTAAGAGAGTAAGCATAAATAAAGTCAAGAGATAGTTGTTTCTGTATTCAGAAATGTGTCATTTAGAATGGGACATCCTAAAAAAGAAAATATATCACTTATAGTGAGACGGAGAGAGTATATTATTTTTTTCATGATAAAAATGTTGATTGGTCATTTTCCTTTAATTTGAATTTCATGTCAATGCCTGTACAAATTTTCTTTTCCCTTAAAATTAAAGACATTTGAAGGTTGGAAAATTTTCTTTAGTGCTGACTTTTAGTTATTTAAATTCCAGACGTCACACACACATTAAGATTATTCATACTCCGTCCCAGATAATTTGAGACACTTTGACCCGCACGGGTTTTAAGAGATCTAATGGAAATGAGCTTAAAAGGTTGGTGGGATGTGGGTCCTACTTTTAAAGTACTCTATTAGTTTTATAATAAAATGTGAGTAGGAATTAGTTAGTGGAATATGAGATTCACTCCCAAAAATAGTAAAAGTGAAATATAACAAATTATGTGGGACGGTCTGAAATGGAATATTGGGTCAAATTATCTGGGACAGAGAAAGTACTTTATATTTAACTGTACTTACTTATTTTATGCATTTATGTTTTCTTAAGAATAAAGAATAGAATTTTTTGCATAAGTAAGTGACGATGTCTTGATTTCCTACAAGTATCAAAATTCATCAAAGGAAATAAATTTTCGATAATTTATATTGTACTAATATTCTTTCTATCTTAGCAAAATCCATCAAATTAGTTTGCTAAATAAAATAAAAAGAGAATAAGGTAAATTAGACTCTCCTCTGCATTATCTTCTCTGTTACTTTATTTTTTCATTACTTTAGTTATTTATCATTATTTTTTAAAAATAAATGCGTAAAAGCAAATATTGTATATTTAATAGGATAGAAAGAGTAGTACTCTAATCCAATGGCCTTTAAAATGTTGATACAATGAATCACAAAGTGACAAAGACAGCGTAAACTTGATTTTGAAATCTTCTTTAAATTTCATGTTCATGTTTATGGTATTTTTTCGTTTTGACAATAAAATAATTTAAGACGTTTGAAGGTCGACAAATTTATGTAGAGTTGATTTGATTATTTAAAAATCTGGACATCACAAAATATGGAAGACACCAAAAATCATATGTTCTTCAAATTAATTACACCAAGATTATTCCTCATTTATCTTCAATTGTATGGTTTCATATATGTTTATGAATCTATGTATACGTTTTATTACTACTGATCTTATTTGATTAATGTATATACAATATTGAATAGACTAACGAAATTTTATTATGTATTTACTCACTTATAAAAGCAATCTATAATGCAATTTTGGAAATTTATATACTATGACCTACAATTAAGGTAATTTACACAATACTACTATATCTTTTGAATAACTAGCATTTACAGTAAAATCTTACATATTTAAACTATTTTATTTTTACTGTTTATATCTTCTTATTTTTAAATAATGTCATTTAAATTTTTCGTATTACATTTATTAATTTGAATATGATACGAGAACACGAAACTTACAATTTAACACACATAAAATTACTGAATTAGTATGAAAAGTTCGTATCAATGTTTATGTTCGGTTCGTTTATCCCATTAGGCCATTACTGTTATTTTTTTATAATCATGAATTTTTTGTCATGTATTAGTCAGTGTTTATTTTACTAATATTTTGACGTTGAGATTTTAGATATTATTGTAAATTCGAGGGCATATACTATAAATTACACTATTACAGATCACACCACATTTAAATTCACGATTACACCCATATTAAATGGATTTTGTACATAAAAGCGATTTAAAGAAATCAAAATCGATTAATTACTTTCCATATTAAGAATTGAGATCACCGATTTATTTATTTATACCTAAAAACATAGTCTCATTTCCAGATTAGATTTAACAAAACCGTACAGGGGCATTATCGTCAAAACCTTCATCTTCAAGCTCGGGAAATGGCGGATTCCCGCCTAAACAAAGTGCTGATCCCCGCGCTCGAGAAGATCCAGAAAAATGCTTCATGGCGCAAGCATTCCAAGCTCGGCGCAGAGTGCAAATCCGTTATCCAGCACCTCACCTCACCGAATCGGAGCCCTACCGCCGAGGCGTCTTTGCAGCAGGGCGTTGTTCTGGATTTTTCATTGTACGATTCCGAGATCGTGCTCAGTCCAATCATCAACGCACTCTCCACGAGCTACCTCAAAGTTTCGGAGCCTGCTCTTGAAGCGGTCCAGAAATTGATCGCCCGCGGCTACTTGCACGGCGAAGCGGACCCCAGCGGCGGGGCGGAGGCGAAGTTGCTCTCGAAATTGATCGTCTCCGCTTGCAATTGCCACGATTTGGGGGACGAGTATGCGGAGCTGTTGGTGATCAAGTTGCTTCTCTCAGCGGTCACGTCGGTTTCGCTGCAGCTGCATGGTGATTGCCTGCTGCAAGCGGTGAGGACGTGCTATGACTTGTATTTGAATAGTAAGAATGGGGTGAATCAGACGACAGCCAAGGCCTCGTTGATTCAGATGCTAGTTATTGTGTTTAGGCGAATGGAGGCCGATTCTTCTACGGTGCCAATGCAGCCTATTGTGGCCGCGGAGCTTATGGGGCCAGTAGAGAAGGCGGATGTGGATGAGGCATTTGAGATGAAAAATTCAACCGTAGAGGGCACGAATCCGGCAGATTTGTTGGACTCGACGGATAAGGATATGCTGGACGCTAAGTATTGGGAGATCAGCATCTATAAGACGGCATTAGAGGGTAGGAAAGGAGAGTTAGCAGACGGTGAGGGAGAAAGGGATGATGATTTGGTGCGGATTGGAAACAAGTTTAGGAGGGATGCTTTTTTGGTTTTCCGGGATTTGTGTATGCTTTCTATGAAGACTCCACTCAAGGATGCTGCTGCAGATCCCCAAGCAATGAAGGGGAAGATTGTGGCATTGGAATTGCTCAAAATTTTACTGGAAAACGCTGGGGAAATATTTAGGACTAGTGAAAGGTACTTATTTGTTTATTGCATTGTTTCTTCCAAATTATTTAGTTTTACTCCGCTTAATTTATGTATTTGCATATAAATATGATGCCTAAGCATGAATATCTGGCTTACAAGATTAGTGGTAGTCTGTAGAACACTAGAGATGGTGTACATATATAACTGGAGAGAGTGCCGTGCATTTAGCATTAAGATAAGATATGGATATTCTTTGTGCCGGGACTGCATCATCGGGTATAGAAACTATGCTGATATGGTGTTGATTGCTAGAATAGCCTCGCACTCTTTTCTTTTTTTATGAGATAAGATTTGCTTAAATTGGAGGATTCGTATACAGTAGTGAGAATGTAAATTTTCTCTAAATGACTAAATGGGAAATTTCTTATGGAGTTAGCGCAGGTATTATTCAATTCGGAATTTATGACCAAACAACTAAGTGACCCTAATGAGGAGTACTCATTTATACCCATGTCATTAGAGGCTCATCTTATTTCCTGTCCTGTTTGTCTACTAGGTGACACTTTTCCTCGAAATGTACTAATAGAATTGGAAAGTAGTTTAAGAGGACCATATGATATATCCATCCTTTGATATCTGGGAATGGTATAAAAAATGCGAGTGGCTAATTGATTACTTTTTGCTTGTTGAAACTTCCAGTGTTTGCTGTCTAGCAAGCATTTTATGTTCATTTAGTTATATTGCAATAGTAAATGGTTTGCCATGTATTTTTTACATTCTGCATCAGTTGTTCTAGATTTGACTTACCCTAGTTCAGGTTCTCTGTCCTTGAACTAAAAGTGAACACTTCTTAATGCGACCCTTATACAAGTTACTACTAGACCCCTAATGGGTATGGTGTCCCCATGGTATTGTCTTATTAACACCTATACTACTCAGCTCCTCAAGAAGAATTGTTGAGTTTGACAATTGCTCAAAAATATCTTAGTGATCTTTGAGTAGATTCTGCTAGTATAATTAGCATGGCGATGATATATAGTTCCTGTACCAGTTTTGAACTCTCTCGCAGCTCTTCCACCAAGAGCATCCATCTGCTGCTTGTTTCAATTTTATTTTCCAGTTTTCCCATTACTGATTTTTTCTTTCCAGATTTGGCTATTCCCAGTTCACATGCTGATTATTGTCTTTAGTCTTTGTATAGGTTGTTTGAGAACTCTCCCTTTTTCCTTTATAGCTGTTCTATCTTTCTCAGTTTGAATGCAGAGCATCCCTAATTATTTTCATTTGTTAAACAGATTTTTAGATGCTATAAAGCAGTACTTGTGTTTGTCACTATTGAAGAACAGTGCTTCAACTCATATGACCGTTTTCCAGCTCTCATGCTCCATATTTATGAGCCTGGTGTCGCGTTTTAGAGCTGCATTGAAAGCAGAAATCGGGGTATTTTTTCCTATAGTAGTCCTCCGAGTGTTAGAAAACGTTGTGCAACCCAATTTTCAGCAGAAGATGACAGTCCTTCAGTTTCTGGGGAAGCTGTGTGTAGATTCACAGATCTTGATAGAAATATTCCTTAGTTATGATTATGACTGTGATGCTACTTCCAATATATTCACGAGGTAATGACTTGTCCTCTCTTTGTACTTTTCGTCCAACTTATATCTGATATTTTTGAGTCAATACCTTTTTAATCTTTTGTCAAATAACTGCTGGGATTCCAAGTTATGCATGCAAATCATATCATTGCTAAAATTCAACAATCATATGGTCTCTGGTTTCTCTTGTCATTTCATTTTCTATTCCAGAATGGTCAATGGACTACTTAAAACTGCTCAGGGCGTTCCACCTGGGGTTTCAAGCACACTTCAGGTCCTGCAAGATGCTAGTATGAAGCTAGAAGCTATGAAGTGCTTAGTTGCTATCCTAAAATGCATGGGTAACTGGATGGACAAGCAATTGCAAATTGCAGATATTCAGTCATCAAAGAAACTAGATGCTGCAGACAATGGTTCTGATACTGGGAGCCCCCCTCGCCCAAATGACATTATAGATGAGCCAACTAAAAGATCGGACACACAGTCTGAAGCCTCCAGTGAAGTTTCTGATGTTTCAACCCTGGAGCAGTGTCGTGCCTATAGAGCTCGCAAGTCAGAGTAAGCTTGATTTTGAAATCTTCTGCCTAATGGCAAGGAATCTAGGACTTGTTTTGATCTTCATGTCGTTTGGAAATTTCAGGTCAATTTATTATTCCTCCATAAATACGGTGGTCCTCAAGTTCATGATTGAAGAATGTTGGGCTCCAATGCTGGCTGCCTTCAGTGTTCAACTTGACCAAAGTGACGATGAAATTGTGATAGCCCTCTGCTTAGAGGGCTTTCGTCGTGCAATCCATGTCACTGCAGGAATGTCCATGAAAACTCATAGAGATGCTTTTGTGACATCATTAGCCAAGTTTACCTCACTTCACTCACCTGCAGATATCAAAAAGAAAAATATTGATGCAATCAAGGTAAATTTAGTTCTTTGTGCTTGCTGTGTATGATTAATCTTATAATGATATGAGAAAGCCTTCCCATTATTTTTATATTTTAAATTTTTTTTAGCTGTCATTACATTTTGCTCAGTGTCATTCGGTCTATTCTTGTCTTTTTGTTGGAATTATGTGCAACCATTATCTTTTAATCTATTTCCGTGTCCCTAACTTCCCTTTCTTGTTTAGTACCCTATTCTGTAATCTGTATAAAAATTCTTGTTTGTCTATTGATTCATTTTTTTATTGGGGGGTTTTTGGTAGTGTGTAGTTCATTATTCATGGTTACACACCTTACATGGAGTAGAAGCTGGTACTGCATAATTGAATTTTGCTTTTAAGCCCGAGGTCCTTTCTCCTCTCCTTTTTAAAAAAAAAAGATATTCTTAAATATATTCTGATTTGGTTAGCTGCGTATTATTTGTGGGATGATAGAGCATGATGTTTCTAAAAACTTTTTAGTTCTGTGTTAAATCTGACTGAAATGATTAATGCTTGTTACTCATGTTCAGCAATTTTCAAGATTTTCTGACTACTCAGGTCCATCTGTTTATTTGTTTTAACAGGTTATAGTCGCCATAGCAGATGCGGATGGGAACTATATACAGGATGGCTGGGAACATATATTAACATGTGTTTCACGGTTTGAGCATTTGCACCTACGGGGTGCAGGTGCATCACCAGATGCTTCTTTCTTTGCAATCCATCTTAATGAATTAGACAAATCTAAACAAGGCAGATCAAATATTCTTCCTGTTTCAAAAAAGAAGGGAGCTGGGAATATTCAGAATGCAGTTTCTGCAATGAGGAGGGGTTCATATGATAGTGCTGGTATAGGTGGTAATGTTGCTGCAGGAATAACATCTGGACAGATGAACAACTTGTCCTCTAACTTCAACATGTTGGATCAAGTTGGTGATGTTAACCGCATATTTATACAGAGCCAAAAACTTAATAGTGAGGCAATAGTTGATTTTGTCAAGGCTCTCTGCAAGGTATCTATGGATGAACTACGATGTACATCTAATCCTCGGGTTTTCAGCCTCACTAAGATTGTTGAGATCGTGTAAGTTAATCGTCACCTGATCCTTTACTCTGTACACGTTGACCGCGGAAAAACTTAACTAAATTATTTTTACCATTTTTTACTTATTTGGCCATGCAAGTGACTTCTATTTTGCCCCCTCTTAACAGGCACTACAACATGAACCGCATTAGGACTGTGTGGTCTAAGATTTGGCAAGTACTATCTGATTTTTTTGTGACCACTGGCTGTTCAGAAAATCTTTCTATTGCAATATTTGCAATGGACGCTTTGTGCCAGTTATCAATGAAAGTCTTGGAAAGAGAAGAATTGGCTAACTTTAACTTTCAGAATGAGTTCATGAAGCCTTTTGTAATTGTAATGTGCAAGAGTAGTGCTGTTGAAATCCGAGAATTGATTATCAGATGTGTTTCTCAGGTGGTGTTATCCCAAGTGAATAATGTCAGATCGGGATGGAAGAGCATATTTATGGTACGGAACCTTTAATGTGGATACCAAAGTACTCGTCCCTTTCAATTATTATGGCCTTGGGAAATTTATTTTTAAGTGAAGCTTATGGCGATAAATTTCTCGTTCAACCCTCTGATTCCATTCTTAATTGCAGGTCTTCACAACAGCTGCGTATGATGATCATAAGAACATTGTCCTCCTCTCATTCGAAATAATTAAGAAGATTTTTCGTGATTATTTCACATATATTATTGAAACTGAATCTACTACTTTTACGGACTGCGTAAATTGTTTGGTTGCATTCACCAATACTAGGTTCAACAAAGCAATTAGCCTTAATGCCATAGGTTTACTTCAGTACTGTGCTGAAAGACTTGCCGAAGGAGATCTAAGGAAGGAAGCTCCTGAAGTGGCTTCTCCACCTTCACCTCAAATTGGTAAAGAAAGAAAAAGTGGGGAACCTGCAAAGAGGGTGGACCATCTCTATTTATGGCTTCCTTTGTTGGCAGGTAATGATGTCTTTTTTTTTAAGTTGAAACTGATTTCACCCAAAACTACACTTTTTTGTCCCTGCATATGCAGAGTATGATTAATTCAAGTAAAATAAAGTATCTCTCTCTCCCCAGGTTTATCTGACCTGAGCTTTGACCCCAGTCCTGAAATCAGGGAGGGTGCCTCACGAATACTATTTGGTACTTTGCGTAACTATGGGCATCACTTTTCCCTAGCCTTGTGGGAGAAGGTGTTTGAATCTGTCCTTTTTAGTATATTTGATGAGTCTGCGCACATAGATAATGGTGAGATGGAGGAACTCAATCAAGATTCATGGATGCATGAGTTGTGCACATTGGCTATGCAATTAGTCGTAGATCTTTTTGTTAATTTCTATGATACGATCAATCCCCTTCTGAAGAAGGTGCTGATGCTACTGGTCAGCTTTATCAAGCATCGTCATCAAAGCCTTGCTATTATTAGTATTACTGGTTTCGTTCGCCTAATTAGCAATGCTGGGGAGATGCTCTCTGAAGACAAGTGGTTGGATGTGGTTTCATTTCTCAAAGAAGCGTTAAATGAAACATGTCCGGATTTTTCCTTTATCCTTGATGACAATAGCACAACAGAGGCCTGGGGAGATGATGTGAATGAGAGCAGTCATGATGAATCTGCCGAGGCAATCACCTCCAATGTTGATTCAGATAATAACTTAGGGAGTCATCGTCTGTACGCAGCTATATCCGATATCAACTGCCGATCTGGAATTCAGCTTTTACTATTACAGGTAGGTACTATCATAAGTTCTGTTTGTAGCCCATTCCGGTTATTTAAGTCTGACAAGAACTCTTACATGGAATATGGCAGGCTATAGAGGATGTCTACAATATGCACAGAGCTCGATTATCGTATAAAAACATTTTTATCCTTTTCGACGTCGTGCATGCTGTGGCATCTCATGCTCGCAATATAAATAGCAATGGAGTGCTACGTCAAAAGCTCAAAGAACTCGGGTCCGTGATGCAAATGGACGATCCTCCTCTACTTCGCCTTGAGACTGAGTCTTACATGAATTGCCTCAAATTTCTGCAGAATCTTGCACTTGATAGACCACTTAGTTATGAGGAGTCAGAAGTGGAGTCTTATCTTGTCAACCTCTGCCAAGAGGTCTTGCAGTTCTACATTGTAGTTGCCTGCTCGGGACATCTTCCCGGCTCATCTCTCGACAGGCAACCACAGTGGACGATACCACCAGGATCTGGAAGACGAACAGAACTGGCTGCACGAGCACCTCTTATCGTTGCTGTTCTAAAGGCTATAGGTACCTTAGGAGATTCGTCATTCCATAAGAACTTGTCTTGCTTCTTTCCATTGCTTTCGAGCTTGATAGGTTGTGAACACTTTTCAAATGAGGTCCAACTCGTGCTGAGTGATGTACTCCACTCATCAGTGGGTCCAATTCTCCTACGTTCGTGTTGACCTCTGGCCCACACCTTTTTTTCAGTTGTATGATAAATTTTTTTCTTACAAAAGTATAGGCTATTAGTGTGATATTTGAGCTTTTGAGAACTGATTTCGAGAGGAGAAGGGAAATGTCATCATGCAATAAATCTATATTTGGAGGAGGCGGATTTTTATGTGGAAAAGGCAGAAAGTGAGCGAGAAACATAAAAAAAAATCGAAGTTAAAAAGTCTAACTTGGATTATAGTTCCTCCGTCCCATTAAATATGCAACATTTGGAAATTAGTACAAGTTTTTATATAGAGTTGTTTTGTGAATTAATGAAGAGAGAGTAAAGTAAGAGAGATGAAAAAGTAGAGATAGAGATGTTTCTATTTTAGGAAACGTTTTATTTTTATTGGGACAAACTAAAAAGAAAAACGTTTCATTTTTAATGAGACAAAGAGAGTACAATACAACTGGACTTAAACATATTAAAATTTCCAATTATTCCCTGTAACCTAATTAATATAACAACAAATATTATTGACGGATTGTCGATTAGATATCCATGGCTAATTGCTGAAATTAATTTCTTATATTTCCTCAATTCAATTTAAAGTGGATTTTTTTTGGCACAAATTTTTATAGAGTTGAGTTGTGTGTAAAATAGAGAAAAATATAAAATAGCAAATGGAATAAAGTTTTTATTATTAGAAACATATCATTTTGAGTGGGACTAAAGGAGCAGTAAATTTATCGATAGACTCAATCCATTGGTAATTCAACAAGTTGTCAATTCAGTCCGGCCACATCTTTATCTCTTTTTATTTTTCTCCCATGACATTGGCAAATCACAATGCTATCACCCTCTATACACATCTCTCCAATGAATTTGCACTATTCACTACTCCCTCCGTCCACTTGTAAGGTTTAAATGATATATGAGTGGAATAGAGTTAGTGGGTGGTGGGATCTCTTTACCATTTATACTAATTATGAACTGGAGCTCTTATTCGCAAAGGACTAAAATAGAAAAAATGAGACTTCTGTTCACATTTCTACGAAAGTTCTCTCTGTTTTAATCTGTTTAATAAGAGTATGCATTTTCTTATCTGGGAAATATTTTCCTCTCTATAAGGGAGACCCGTTCTTACTGACAATACATTAGTTACTCTATTTTTAATATCTCACTTATTTGACATTATACATTAAAACTCGTGTATCAATTAAAAATGCATACGTATAAAGAGGGAGTAGTAATTAATTGGAAATGCTCTAAGTATCTAACTCCCAAATTTGAACCGATTCCGTAAAGGGGTGAGATCCCCAGCTGTGTATAAAAACACCAAATGCTGCGCTCACATATATATATATGAACAAAACGCAACTTCTCTCCTCTTTCTCTATCTTCCATTTTTTTAATATTTTATTCTTATTTTTATACTTTAAATAATGAAGCCACTATATGAATCGAATAATAAACTCTAAAATATTTAAAATATTTTATTTTATTTTATTCTTTCGTTCAAGTACTAAAATATTTGTGAAATCTTCAGATCTTATGAGCTAAATAATAATTTCAAGAATAATTACTATATACTTAATATCTAAATATATCTAAAGTATTCTTGTTTTTAAAAATATAAAAACAAGAATAAATATATCCAAATAAAAAGAAAGGAGGTGAAGAAGATTGCGTCTCTACTCTCTATCAATATCTTCATTTTTAAAGGTATAAAAAGGAAAATAGAGAAAGAGGAGAGAAGCTGCGTTTTTTTCAAATATATGTTCATTTTGAGCACAATATTTGGTGTTGTGTTTTAATACACAGCAGGGATCTCACCCCGTTAATCTCTGGAGGTGGATCCCCTACTGTGATTTAAATCACAACATAGAATGTTGTGCTTAGAGCATCTGCTCGTTGACACAGATGCCGTCCGTGCTTCCGCCGCTACACTCTCGCCGCTGGCACGGCGCTGCTCGATGCATCGAGCACGTCTGAGCACACTGACGTGGCGCAACGGGATTGGCCAACGGCATAGCCGTTGGCATTTTCAGCATTTTTTCAAATTCGTTTTTAATTTAAAAAATCAAATTTTTTTTTTCCACTTTCCAAAAAATTATATCCGTTTTCTTCCCACTTTTATTTTTTTTTCAATTTTTTTTCCCAAAATTCACATTTTTCATCTATAAATACCCCCACTTCCACACCAAAAATTTCACACCACACTACACAATTCTCATCTAAATTCTCTCATCAATTCTCAATCTTTCACTCTTACAAAAAAATATCCGGCTCCGGCGATCACCCTCCGGCTCCCGCGGTTGTAACCACGATTGGTTCAGCTCAGAGTTATTCCCCAGTCCGAAAACGCAATTCTCGGCCCCTCCTCAAACCCAAGGTTCTCAAGTTCCGGGTGGCTACCGGCCTTACCCAGTGGACGACCAAGATTCCCTCGATGGGCGATACGGGTGGACACCCGAACCCGGATCGGGCGGCTCTCAAACTGTTCCTCCTCGTACTCCTACTCCTCTTCCTCGTGGCACCCGAACCCCGTACACTCCGGCGGAGATGGATCAATTATTCAAAACCTATTTGATCATCTCCGAAGATCCCGAGGTTGGCACGAACCAAACCGGGGATAGGTTTTGGTGGCGCGTCTCTCGTCGGTACAATGTATACCGGCCGGCTGAAACCATCATGCGCAATGAGAGAATGGTGCGCAATGCCATATTCAGAGCCAACGACGAAATCCAAAAGTTCCAGGGGTATTACCTCCAAGAAGAGCGGATGGCGGGGAGCAGCAAGAGCGAGCTTGACATCATCAGTGCCGCCTTGGCGACCTACCAATCCATGAATTTGAAACCGTTCAAGTACCTCAGTTGTTGGCAGGAGTCGCGCCATCATCCGAAGTATAAGGGAGGCGTAGTATCCTCCTCCAGCAAACGGTTGAGGTCGGTAGCCCTATCCGACAGCGCCTCCGATGAGGCGGCTACCCAGCTTGCCGGAACTAACTTGGGTAGCCCTGACGCTGGACCGAGCAGTTCTCGCCGGCCGCAAGGAAGGAAAAAGGCGATGGCCAACCACCGTCGCGCTCCGACTCTATCCGCCCCCAATCCCGCTCCCGCTCCTGCTCCCTTTGTGCCACCTCAACCCCCGACCAACTCGTTGTGGACCCTCTTGGGTCAACTCAATACGGCCGATAGGTCTAACATGACTCCCGACCAACTTGCAACACATGTGGCAATGATACGGGGTCTCCGAAGAACATTGGGGCTAGAGGACTAGTCTTCCACGAGGGTATTTTTTAGTCTTTAATTATGTAATTTTTAATTTGTAAGATTTTTAATTATGTATTTTTTATATTTTAATGTATTTTTATATTGTAGAAATGTTTTTATTAATTGAAGTATTTAAATTGAATAATAGAATGGTGGGACCTTTGAGCTTGTCCTTGCAGAAGAGCATGAGTATGAGTGTTGTGCTCTTGCCTAAGAGCAGGGAGTAAAAGTGGATCCGGGCCCACGTCCATGCTCTTGCCAAAGAGCACGGATGTGGATGCTCTTAACACACAAAAGTTTAGGAATAAAACGCAGCATCCTTTCATTAATCATTCTCTCTTATTTTTTATTTTTTATTTATATTGTCATCCTTCTCTTTCCCTCTTTTTTCACTATATCCATTCTTGTTTTATACTTTAACTAACTGAAATCTTAAGTATGCGCTTATATGAATTTTTGAAATTTATTTCGACATCGTGGTGGAAAATATGAGGAGCCAACATACGAATTATAGGCGCAAGCGGCCGGCGTCGCACGCGACGCTTTGGGTGGCCGCCGAATAATAAAAAATATGCAAAAAATGAGAAACGAGATAAAAGACTTTAATTAGGGTGTATGCATGCTAATTAGTAGTTCTCTCGCGCTAATTGTGGTGTTAGTAGTTCTCTCGCCAATTGTTTTGTGAGACTCTAATTTTAGAACAAGGATCTATCAAGTTGCGAGATCTTGTTAGCGAACGAAGTAGACTTTCTTTTAAGTATCGTTCATGAAAAGTTATGGGCTTTGTACCCAATGATGCTTAAATGCTTCGACATGAAATGAATGATTGTCATGTGATGCACTATTTTTTAGCACTAAATAAACCTGCAAGTATACAGAGTATATATAGTATAGCTAAAGGTCAGTACCGAATATCGAACACGGGGAAAACAAACACAAAGTGTCTATCCTCTACTAAAACTCAATTACTATCTGGAGAACCGAAAGATTTTGAAAACTTTTGAAAACAGAAAATATTTGAAAGCAAATAACAGTTAGATGCAAATAAATCACGGAGATAAAAGTATAGAGATAAGGGGAATTCCAGGGTTGTGCGTTCACAGTTATGGTTATACAAATTCCAAACTACAATACCCTAGCACAGTTATTGCTTTGATAGAACGAGTCACCTAGCTTATGCTCATGCGATACAAACGTTGATTACAATATTAGGGTTGTCAATCCTAACACGTAACTCCAAAAAGCTCCTAAGACCCTTGAAAAGTCATCACTCTCAATTAACAGTGTCGTTTTAAGGGAAGCTAACTGTAGCGTCTACTAAGTGAACCTAACTCGCTAGAACTCTCTCAC
Source organism: Salvia hispanica (assembly GCF_029641045.1). Taxonomy (NCBI): domain Eukaryota; kingdom Viridiplantae; phylum Streptophyta; class Magnoliopsida; order Lamiales; family Lamiaceae; genus Salvia; species Salvia hispanica. The sequence continues at coordinate 21,518,173 of NC_142694.1, read as the reverse complement.
AGTTATGAAACAAGTTGTATTAAATCATACATAATTGTGTCACTCAATCATGTAGCATCAAGATTAATTAGGGAAGAAACAAAGTAAAAACAAAACGGATATTAAATAGAAAACTGGAATTATATAACCAAAACTAACACATCCCTAGAATCCTATGAGTTTAGTTACACATAATGGAATAAGCTAAACACATAGATTGAAGGGAAGACAATTTGAACATAAAACTAAGCAAATAAAATCCGTAGGTTGACTCCTTGTCGTTCTTGATGTTTTTGAAATCCTTCTTCAACTCCTTGCACAATGACGTATTCTATCTTTTAATCTCTGGGAATTTATGTTGCAAAAAGAAGCTCTAGGATTAGGGTTGGAGGAGGAGTCTTGGAGACTCCCCTTTTTGGGGGCTATGGAAGGGTGAATTCTATGAATTAGGTTATGGGGTCTATATAGGCTTGAGAACGATGTCCAAATTTTGTTTACATTCTATGTAATTTTGGCCCTCGAGTTTGTTTTTCTTAAGAATTGCAGAAAGAGGATTGAGTGACATTTTGACGATTTAGTTTGCACTGCAAAACAGAATATTTACTATTTGTCATAAACTTATGTAATGAAATTGAAGAGATTAACCATAAAACTTTTCAAATTCTCACAACTGTAAAATTAAAATTTTGTACCCTCAAGCAAAGGTCAATACGCATTAAAATTTTAACATTTTTACTTGTCACAACACCGACGAATAGTCCAGAGACCGCAGCATGGCATGGCCGCCAAATGTTGCCTAAGCACGACCATCAGATTTAGCATTACAGAATCTTGTTTCTACAACCTACTCCCATAACAATGTTCATGGATTGATAACTAGACCAAGCTATCTCGTAAGTTCTGTTTGGACTTCTGAAACTCGTAATTTCTTAGGATTATTGTCCCCACAGCATGGGTGGCGATAATATTGGAAACTACTTTCTAGTCCATACTATTTACATATGAGAAGTTCACTTATACGAACTCGCTATTTCTTAGGATTATTGTCCCCACAACATGGGTGACGATAAGATTAAGAAATTAGCTTCATAAGTTGTGGACTAATCGATGGAGACAATATAAAAACTTAGTTCGTAATTATCGCTTAGATATTTGAGCTATGGATGAAAATAGTACTCCCTCCGTCCCGCTTAAGATAACACGTTTTCCTTTTTAGTTTGTCCCAACTAAGATGACACATTTCCTTTTTTGGAAACTTTCTCTCTCCAATTAATACACTCAACCATTTTTGCTCACTCCTATTAAAATATCCATCTTTCTTTATCTCTTTACTTTAATATTTACACCCACCTTTTCTCTCTCCAATTAAACACTTTAACCAATAACTCCTAAAATCTCGTGCCAGCTAAGAAATGTTTCATCTTAGCCGGGACGGAGGGAGTATAATAACATCATGTTTTAGTCGTTATCGTGTCGTGTCAAGCTAACTTACTATCATTAACAGATATGACTTTTTTTGGGTACACGATAACACGCACGAACCTGACACGAACCCGTTGGGTTGGGACACGATAAGAACCCGATGGTTCGGGTTGGGTTGGGACACGATTGGGTTGAGTCGATAATGGGTTGACACGATAATGAGCCAATCCGTATGATTTGACAGTCCTACCTTGAAGGGACCAAAGTATCATGGGCTTAACTTCAGAAACTGGTGGTCACACAACGTATTTTGCCTATAGGGTTGTAGTTTCAAATAGACCCAATCACCAATGACAAACTGACGGTCGGAGCGGTGCCGATCATGATGTATATTAGCTGAGTTTAGGGTTAAGCCAGAAATTTTGCCAAGTCATGCCTTCGGCATGCCACATGGGATAAGTTTTTACGGAAATATGCCACCGAGTCGGGTAGTTTGAGAAATTTGCACGATCCGATAAAGTTCGTGACTTTAGGCGCAACTTTTATAGTTTGTGGGAAAAACCAAACTTTCTCCAAAGTTTATAACTTTTTAGGCAATTTGCCCTTTAAGATTTTCACTGTTGTTTCATTGTTGAAGTACTTTGATATTAAATTTACTTTTTATATTCTAGAGTTCATTCTCTATATATTTCCCTAATTATAGTTTGTTGGAATAAACACAAAATTCCCAAAATACAAACTCCCAACTGCATGCATAAATTTAGGGATGTCAAACGGGCCAATCCACTCGGGTTATCAGGTTGCTCGGGTGCGGGCTTTGGCAAATTTTTTAGGTTGTGAATTTTTAACCCTAATCCACTATTCGGGCCAAAAAGCTTATGGAAAAACTCAATAAAAAATTATCTAAAAAATTGCTACTTTAAAAGTGTATTTTTTTAACATAATGGAATAAGGAAAATATCTTATGATTCTTATCTAGTGACTCTTCAGACTCTTACAACGTCTATGATTCTATCATTAGCTAGCTCAATCATCTAAATATTGCAACAATTTTAATTAAATGTTAACATATTCTCCATCCATCTACGAAAAATACACAAGATTGTAAATGATACGAGTTTTAATGGATTGTGGGGTACATATTTAAAATGATACGTAGGGTTGATATTGGTTGAAATTTTTTTTTTTCAACTTAATCTATTTTTGTTGGACGAACCAAAATGACAAAATTCATCTATTTTTTGTGGACGGAAGGAGTATATAATAGAATAAAAAGGGCTTACACTATCAAAATTTAGTGGAAATAAAAAAATTAATTAAAAAACGGGTGGAGCATAGCATCGAAAACCAAACTCAATACTTAACATAGCAACATATCTAGGAAAATAACACTCTAAACTTTCTGGAACAAATTGAAAAAATAAAAAATAGGTAATTATATGTGGCCACATTATGACGGGCCATAAATTGGTTTAGTGAAAAGAAAATCGATTTATGTATAATTCGATTTACTGCCCGTTAATATTACTATTACAGTATCCTTTAGTAACGTTTTGAATAACTAGTATTAACACTCGTGCTATGCACGGGATATAAGAATTTTAAAAAAATGAATATACAATAAAATGAATAGATAGAAAATATGTGTAAGTAAGATCAAAGTGTAAAAATCATATAATTGAAATAAGCAAATATCTCAACAAATGTGATAAAAAAAATATATCCATGTACATCCATTTTGATTAACGATAGACGAACAAATGATACTATATGGTCCCGTCCATGAATTAGTTTGATCAGGAACAATACCACTCTTAGCTATTGAACTTTGAACCGATACACCTGCATTAGCTACACAAAAATAAATTAAAATTAGTAAGTTCAAACACAAAATTATTATAATCGAAATTTGTGATCTACAATTTAATTTATAACAAACTATCTGCTTAAAAATAATGCAGATAATTTTAAAAAAACATCTCATAATATTCTTATATACAATATATTAAATAAAAACATGCCTGAAATATAAGAAATATAAAAGCCTCCCAAATATAAGAAATAAAACTACAACCCAAATATATTAAAATCAATGGTGCAAATGGAGTATGAAATAACTTAAAATCTCATATTAAAACAGCCCAAATAGATGAAAACCATGAACCAATTGTAAATTAAATAGCAACCCAATAACAATAAAATAGGCCCAAATGAAATTTTTTATTAGCACTAAATAAACTTGCAAGTATACAAAATATATATAGTATAGTTAATGGTCACTACAGGATATAGAACACAGGGAAAACAAACACAAATTGTGTACCTTCTTCTACTATTTGGAAAACCGAAAGATTTAAAAATTTTGAAAATAAAAACTTGTAAAAATAGAAATAAACAACTAAGCAGATAAAACATATATGAGATAAGGGAATTCCAGGGATGTGCTTTCACTGTTATGGTTATACAAATTCCAACTACAACACGTTCATATTTCAGTAGGACGAGTCACCTAAGTTTTGCCCATGGGGCACAAGCGTAGATTACATACACTAGGGGCGTCAATCCTAGGTTTTTAACTCCCTGAAGCTCCTAAGACCCTTGAAAAATCCTTACTCTCAATTAACAGTGTCATTTTAAAGGAAGCTAATTGTAGTTTCAACTAAATCGTTCTAACTCGCCAACCTCCTCTCACGATTATGTAGCAAGTCAATAGATCATCATAGAATGTGTCGCTCAAATGTGAAGCAATTATCCAGAACTTAGAATAGAAACGAAGTAATGAACAAAATGGATATTAAATAAATAGGAACCGTATAACCAAAGTCATTACTAACACATCCTAGAATTCTATGAATTTAGTTACACATGATAGAATAATCTAAAGACATAGCTTTTAGGGAAAACAATGAAAACATAAAAACTAAAGCACATAAAACTTAAAGGTAGAATCCTTGTAGTCTTGATCTTCACTTGATTCCTTCTTTAAAACTTTGAACTTTGATGATCAAAGAAGAACTCTCAAATATTATGCTATGGAATTATGCAGCAAAAGAAGATATGTTTTGGTGAGGTTTGAGGGGGTATTTATAGCCTAATTTTCATGTACCATAATTATGGTAAATATTCAGTACAGTATGGTAAATCTTGAGGAGAAAGTAGGTCAAATCTGTGCGCCGCATTTTCTCAGCGAGCCGCTGCACCTTGGCCAGCGGTCGCTGTGGAATGTTGCGTAGCTTCTGCCTCTTGAACAGAGGTCGATGCACGTTGTTTCAGCGGTCATTGGCAATAATCTCGTAGCTACTGGATCTCTTGAAGCGGTCGTTGCGCACACCCCAGCGGTCATTGGCGTGTTCTTCTTTTCAGCACAACTTTCCCAGAGCGGACCCCGCTATCTATTCAACGGTCGTTAGCGGCCAGCGGTCGCTGGCTGTGTCGCAGCGGACTGCTGGATAGCTCGAAAACTCCAGATTTCCAACTTCGACTTTTAGCTATCTTTTAGGCTCTAATTTGCGCATTTCTCACAAAACACGTCAAAATACCAAAATAGATAAAATATGCAAATAATGGACATGTAATGCAACTTTGATTATCAAAACGAATCAAATAATATACTTAAAACAGTGCAAAATCTGAGCGTATCAGGAATATAAAAGGAAAAATGCTCATTATTCACAAACAACCCACCGACAATGAGACGGAAAACCTAGCGGTGCCTAAACACCGTAGAATACTTCCTCCGCCACCGCCACTCGCCGCACAACCACACCTTCAGAGAACGCCAAATTCGTACTCTAAATCACCGAAACCAAACCTAAAAACCCTAGACGGCGACAACAATGCCGTCAAATAATTCATCCTCCACTGCCATGGCCTCGGCCACCTCGACTTCTAGGTCATTGCAGAGATCTTATACCTAATCGATCCATCAACATACCATAAAGAACTCTACGCAATAGTGGAAGCAGTGCAAAAGTGGCGGCTTCTGGGTAGGGAGTTCATTATTCGAAGCTATCAACGGAGTTTGAAGGATCTATTGTCTCAAATTGTTCAGACACCGGACCAATAATTCTACACTCGCAAGCTTATGGGCTTCAAATTCATGATCGAATACAAGTCTTGTGCATCAAATCGCGTGGTCGACACTCTTTTTCTAAGGTATCCAGACGGGCCAGTCTGATTTGCCAACAATCCTCACCCTTTACTCTCGACCATCGCCGTAATGAGTCTTTGCTCGATTTGGTTGATTTCCATGCTGCTGTAACCATTGGAACAGCTCCCGCACATGTTTCTGCCACGAATGGTATTATTATGTTCTTCAAGCGTCGGGTTTATATGAGCCGAGATTCATCAGTTAGGGCCGACATTTTGGAAGAGGCACATAGTTCAAAGACGGCCGGACATCCAGGCTCTAAGCGAACGTTCGCGGGAGTCGCCACGTCGTTCTTTTGGCCAGGGATGCGGTCCGACATCCGCAAGCTCGTAGCTGCTTGTGTTGTCTTGCCAAGCAACCAAGTACGTCACAGATAAACTATTGGGGTTGTTACAACCTCTTCAAATCATGGGCATGGTTTGGGCCGCGACTTCCATGGATTTCATTGTGGGACTCCCGCCTTTACACGGTTACACGTTTATGGTTGTGGTCAAATGTCTATCCAAATATGTGCATTTGTGTTAGAAGATATTGCACATAATCAGGAATTGATATGGGAGAATATTTTGCAGTAATTAGTGTAATCTAGGTTTACCATGTATAGAAAATTCTAGTCTATATATTCTTGTAAACTCTACATTGTCGATACATTGAATAAGATTAATCTCTTCTACCGATTTCTACATGGCCTCAGAGCAGCAACGATCCGGGCTCAGAAAATTTTCATCATAGCCCTAAAATACCTTTCCCGACCTTTTTTTTCATCCCAATGACCAGAAACCAAACCCTACAGCCAGCAAGAATGTCAGATACATATGAAGATACGAAACCAGAGCAGATAACCAGTTTGAGAAACAACAAAAGTGTCACAATCGCATTCAAATTGAATGGGAAGAACTACCCCATGTGGTCAAGATTGATCAAGGTAAAAATCGGAGGCCGAGGAGCCTATTCGTACATCCGAAACGAACCCCCAGAACCCGGAAGTAAGGGGTTCGACGAGTGGGAGGAGAATGACTTGGTGGTTTTCTCGTGGATCGTCGACAACATCGAGAATGAGAGCCAACAAATACCACATCTACGACCTGGAAGAAAAGGCGATAAACATCAGACAAGGAAACCTCGATTTAGAGACGTATTACCGAAGGATCCACGGGCTGTGGATTAGTATTGATAGAAGCCAGAAACAGCCAATAAACTGCTGCGACAAAGGGATTGACCAGTTCCGAACGCACTCAAACGAGAAGCGTTTAATCAAATTTCTGACCGGGCTGAATCAAGAATATGACTCGATTCGGAGGGAGATCTTGAAGGAGGAGCCGACCCCATCAGTAGAGGCAGCGTATGGACGGGTAAAGACGGAGGCGGCTCGATGTAGAATCATGCCACCGGCGTCGCCTCCACCCACCGGAGAAGCCTACGGTGGAAACACCGATTCATCACTTGGGGAAATCGGCCAGGGGCTCGCCGCACAGACTCAGCGACCTCCTCACCGTAACAGACCACCACCGCCACGCTCCACTACCAACCACCGACCGGGAAACAGGCCCGATACATCAAAATTGTGGTGTTCCCATTGTGGAAAACAGAAACACACTTGGGAAACCTGCTTCAAACGACTTGGATACCCGGAATGGTGGGAGGAACGACAGAAAGCAAGGGCGTCACAGGCCCAAGCGAAAATCGCGATCGGGGTGAACGGAGATGGAGGGCCACGGCGAATTGAAGCCGGGAATCATGGGGTACCGACCAGAACTGGAGCCGGGACGCATCAGGAAGCCTCACCGGCCGGCAGAGGAGTGAGAGGCACCGGGAACTTTGTGGAAAACGTTGGTGGCGCAGGTAAAGGGTTTGGTTTTTATCCAAACCCTAAATTGAAGTTTGGGAATTATAGTTTCTCACCCCAGAATTTTGATAATTATCGAAAAAGACCCCATTTCTTTAAGTTTGACCCCCCTGACTTGCAGAAAATTAAAAATGCACTCCTTCCTTCTCGAAAATTGCATGATTGCCCCAATTTTGAGTCAGAAAATATGTTTACACCCCTACGAGATTTTTCCGCTGCATTTCATGCATCTGATACTACTGAAAAAAATTCCAAGGACTGGATATTTGACTCTGGGGCTACTGATACCATGACTCCTGATAGAGATGATTTTCTTGACTTTAGTGATGTTCCAAGATCTTATATTAAAACTGCGGGCGGGGATTTGATTAGTGTTATGGGAGCTGGCACCATTGAAATCTCACCTACTCTCCATCTTAAAAATTGCCTATACGTTCCTACTTTATCTCAGAGGCTGATGTCTATTAGTCATGTGACTAAGGAATTAAATTGTACACTCCTGATGTACCCCGACTTTTGTATCTTGCAGGATATTCAGACGAGGAGGATTCTTGGGCGTGGCACTGAGAAGCAGGGACTCTACTACGTGGACGAGATAGTTCAACATGGTAGTGCGATGCTGGCTCACGGATCCACGAAGCAGGAAACTTGGCTATACACAGAAGACTAGGACACCCCTCCCCTGGTTATTTTAAATTGCTTTATCCGAACATTTCGATTCCTTCTGATTTTTCTTGTGAAACTTGTGTTTTGGTAAAGAGCCACAGACAATCTACAAACACTCGTATGAAATTCATGTTTTCTTTAGTGCATTCTGATGTATGGGGCCCTGCACCGGTTATTGGGGGGAATGGCTTTCGATATTTTGTGATTTTTGTTGATGATTGCACTAGAGTGACTTGGATTTATTTTTTAAAACACAAATCTGAAGTTTTTGACAAATTTACCACCTTCTTTAAGATGATACAAACACAATTTCGTACCACTATCAAAACCCTTAGGTCCGATAATGGGAGGGAATTTGTTAACAACCCCATGAACCAATTTTGTAAAGAAAACGGTGTGATCCATCAAACCTCTTGTGCCTATACACCCGAAAAAAATGGGGTAGCTGAACGGAAAAATAGGACTATTTTAGAAATGACTCAGGCTCTTATGATTGAATCCAAAGTTCCCAAATTTTTCTGGCCAGAAGCCATTGCCACATCAGTTTACCTCCTCAACCGCCTACCAACCAAAGTCCTCCACATGAAAACCCCCCTCGATAGAATATCGAAACAAGCCAACATTCCAGAACATATGAACCTCTTTCCCAAGGTATTCGGTTGTACTGTGTATATCCATATCCCAAAACATGAGAGAACCAAATTGTCGCCATGTGCAACCAAGTGTGTGTTTGTAGGGTATGGGGTAAACCAGAAGGTATACAGGTGCTTTGACCCTCAAACCAAAAAAATCACCACGACCATGAACTGTAATTTCTTGGAAACCGAATTTATCATACTCACCTTAGTAGTCAGGGGGAGAGTGTTCCAAATAGTTCTATGGACTACCTAAGTTGGCTTGTGCCATTTCCAACTTCTCAAATTGAGGATCCACCCGAGTCAGTTGTCACTGCCGCCGAGCAGGTCTCTCCACAAAGGCCATCTCATCCGCCCCCATGTGATCCTCCTCCGAAGATATCCGAGGTAATCCCTGATCTGACACTTGAAAGTACAATTATCCCTGACACTATTGATACAGAACCCCGAGAAGAAGATAACACCATCGATGGAGACACTGGGAGGTACAAACTTCCTTATCGGAGTACAAGGGGGATTCCGCCTAAAAGATACTCCCCCGAGAAGATTGGGAGGAAAAGCCGATATGGAGTGGCGAATTTTGTGCAAGGAAATCTCACCAAAATGGCACAAGCTTTTGAGGCTGCACTATATGAAGAAGAAGAAATCCCGCAATCAGCCGAAGAAGCTATGAAACATAAGAAATGGAGGGAAGCCATGCTGATTGAGATGAAGGCACTGATGAAGAACAATACATGGGTGAAAAGGAAACTACCTGATGGAGTAAAGACAGTTGGGTGTAGATGGGTGTTCACAATAAAGAGAAGGCCAGACGGGACGATTGAGAGATATAAAGCACGACTTGTGGCAAAGGGATACACTCAGACTTATGAGGTAGATTATGCTGAAACCTTCTCACCAGTAGCCAAGATCAACACAGTGAGAGTGTTATTCTCGATCACGGCAAATAAAGATTGGCCACTTCATCAGTTCGATGTGACGAATTCGTTTCTACATGGGGAACTACCAAAACCTGTGTTTATGGAACCTCCACCTGGATTCGCCGAGGAGTTTCAAGCAGGAGAAGTTTGTCAACTCAAGAAGACATTATATGGGTTAAAACAATCTCCGAGGGCATGGTTTGGAAGGTTCACAGAGGTTATGAAAAAGTATGGGTACGAACAGAGTAATTCAGATCACACTCTGTTCCTCAAGAAGAAGGGGGACAAGATTACGTGTCTGATTATTTATGTAGACGACATGATCATTATGGGAGATGATGAAGAAGAAATGGCTGAGCTTAGAAAGAATCTGTTCCAGGAATTCAAGATGAAGGATCTGGGTCTTCTCAAGTATTTCTTGGGAATCGAGGTACTAAGATCAAAAAAGGGGATCTTCATAAATTAGAGGAAGTATATACTTGATCTATTGGCAGAAATTGGGATGCTGGATTGCAAGCCAACAGATACACCTATGGTACAAAACCATGGACTGCAAATTAAGGAAAATGGGGAACCGACCGACAAGGGGAGATACCAGAGACTTGTTGGGAAGCTGATATATCTTTCCCACACAAGACCAGATATTGCATACGCAGTTGGAGTAGTGAGCCAGTTTATGCACGTACCACAAGAAGAGCACTGGGAGGCAGTGCTGAGAATCATCCAATACTTGAAGGGAACGGCCGAGCATGGACTCATGTTTAAGAAACACGGACACATGGAGATACATGGCCTTACTGATGCTGATTGGGCAGGAAACCCAAACGACAGGAAGTCAACTGCGGGGTACTTTGCCTTTGTTGGAGGAAATCTTGTAACATGGAAAAGTAAGAAGCAGAAGGTAGTAGCACTCTCGAGTGCAGAGGCAGAATTTAGAGGAATTAAGAGTGGATTGACTGAGATATTATGGTTACGGAAGTTGATGATAGAGTTGAACCTTCGCTCTACTTTACCTTGTAGATTATTCTGTGACAACAAGGCAGCCATTAGTATCTCAGAAAACACTGTACAACATGACAGAACCAAACATGTGGAAGTGGATCGACATTTCATAAAGGAGAATTTGGAATCTAAGGTGGTGGAAATGCCCTATGTCAAGTTTGAAGATCAGCTAGCAGATATCTTGACAAAGGCAGTGAACTCGAAATCGTTTCATGAAGTACTTGGCAAGCTAAGTATCGGCAACCCCGTTACATAGCTTGAGGGGGAGTGTTAGAAGATATTGCACAGAATCAGGAATTGATATGGGAGAATATTTTGCAGTAATTAGTGTAATCTAGGTTTACCATGTATAGAAAATTCTAGTCTATATATTCTTGTAAACTCTACATTGTCGATACATTGAATAAGATTAATCCCTTCTACCAATTTCTACAATTTGTAGCATTGAAACCAGGGTTCGACGCCCCTACAATAGCCAAACTGTTCGTCACCACAGTGGTTAAATTCCACGGTTTACCGGAAAAGTTACTTTCGGTCCGTGACACAATTTTATGAGTGAATTTTGGATGGAGCTTTTATCCATGAGTGTTACAAAGCTACAATTTATGACCGCTTATCACCCGCAGACAGATGGGAGGTCCGAGGTAACGAACCGGGCCCTTGAGCAGTATTTGCGTGCATTCACTTTTGAGCAACCGCTGAAATGGTTCGAGTTCCTTCCTTGGGTCGAGCTTGCAATGAATTGTAGTGTGAATGTTAGCATAGGGATGTCACCTTTCAAGGCCCTATACTACGAGACCCACCTGATATATTCTGCACGCCGGCTGCCCCAACGAAGAATGCAGAGGTCGCAAGAAATTTAGGTGATCGGATAACTCTCCTACAAATTTTGAGGAAGAATCTTTCACTGGAATTCGGTGTGGGCGATCACGTCTTGCTCCTACTACAATCGTACCGTCAAGTCTCGGTGAGACGGCCAATGTTAGCAAAACTAGGGAGACGATACTATGGGCCACATGAAATCAAGGAAAGGATAGGTGTGTGCATATCGCCTGCAACTCCCTTTCGCCAGTCGCATATATGACGTAATTCATGTCTCGTTGCTCAAACCGTTTACGCTGCCGTTGTCCCACATAACTCTACAGCAACTACCCAACAATTATTCCCTGTAACCTAATTAATGTGAGCGAGAAAGAGTGCAATATAATAAAAATTGTAAGTTAAAAAGTCTAACTTGGATTATACTCACGCTTATTAAAATTCTCAATTATTCCATGTAACCTAATTAATATAACAACAAAAATTACGACGGATCTGTCAGTTGGATATCCATGGCTAATTGCTGAAATTAATTTCTTATATTTCCTCTATTCAATTTAAAGTGGAAAAAAAAAATTTGGCCCAAAATTTTGTATAGTGGTGTTTTGTGTGTTAAATAGAGAATAAAGTAGATATATTAATGTTTTCATTTTTATAAAAATGTCATTTTGAGTGGATTGAAGGAGTAATAAATTTATCAGAGACTCAATCCATAGGTAATTCAACAAGTCTATCACATCTTCATTTCCTTTTTTTCTGCGTCAAGCCATAATGCTAACTTCTCTATACATGTCTCTCCATTTAATTTCACTTCAACTACTTAAATTTAATTTTCTTAATTTATAACGTTTTCAATGTTTCTATTTTTTTAGAAAAGGAGTAGTATTCTCTAACGTGTAAAACCATCTTCAATGATATTCTAAAATTCAAAAGAAAGTATTCCCTCCGTTCCACAATAATAGAGACGTTTCGTTTTGAGCTCTCGTTTTGAAAAAAATGATAATAAATAGTTAAAGTGGAGATAGAGTAAAGTAAGAGAGAGAATAATATAGTGAAGAGTCTTATCTACAGTATTCTCTCTTACTTTACTCTTTCTTCACTTTAACTATTTATTATTATTTTTTCAAAATGAGTGCTCAAAACGAAGTCTTTGTTACTGTGGAACGGAGGGAGTAGGTAATTAGCTCTAATGGTACTCTAAAGTGTATTCTATTTAAATTTTTTGAGTAAAATAGTTCTCAATTTAAATTTACATTAAAACAAATACAAATTACTTCTATAAATTTTGTGATTAAAAAAGAACAGTTGATATATTTGATAAAATAGTAATACTATATATTCTTCAAGCTTTAAATTTAGTATAAATAGTGAAATATGGAGTACTCCGTATTAAAATGGGTTTGAGTTGTACTCCCTACCTCTTCACATATGCATTTTTTTTACACGTGTGGAATGAAGGAATAGTAATTAGTTGGAAACTTTGGAATACTCTAACCCCCAAATTTGAACCGATTCCGTAAAGCCTAAAGCAGCAGCTGAAAATTTTAATCGAGACCTAAACAATGGCAGAATTTGTGGAAGCAGATAATGCAGAAGCCATTTTCACACGAATCGAGCACAAATCGAGCAAGATCGAGAGCCTACTCAAACAGTAGGCCAAAATCTTTTACAAATTTGCTATCGCATTTGGTGGTTTTGTGAATAATGGTTTTAATTTCAGGTATAAACCGGTTGAAGCTTTGAAGACAGCTCTTGAAGGCTCGCCCCCCGTCACCAAAGACGAGCGTTGCAAGGTATGAATTAATTAATCATTTTATTTCAGTATACACAGTTTTTGTGTGATTTCATTAATTGAGCTAAATTAGTGTTGATTTTGCCTTTTGAAGTCTGCGAATTGGATTGTGGTGCATAGGGCGATAATGGCGATAAAAGATATCGATAGTTTGTTCTCAGCTCTTGATCTGGAGTACTACGATGTTCTGATGAAGTAAGTCTAAACCCCTTAATTTTGTGTTTGTCTTACTATTTTTTTCTTATGGTGTTTTGTTTGTGAAATTATTGTATCTTTGTTGATTTTGCATCATAGTTTATCCAAATTACCATTGGTGGATAGTTTCTGTAGATGGTATTCCTATGGAGATTTTTCCATAAGGAGTTTGATCTCCCTCTTTTGCTTATTCAGAAATAGTTTAGCAATATGAGGTGCTGTTCTAAATTTGATATATCAGATATTCTGATGGTTTCGGATTTTATCTTGTGAGTTGTGACTCAGATATCACTCTGTGATGGAAGTTGCAGGCTTTACCTATGAAATGCATTTCTTTCTTTTTTTGCTTGTGTATCTGGTAGTTGCTGGATTTACCCAGACATCATCTAATAAATATCTGTTTGGTTTAGAATTTTGGATGACTGGGAGAATTTTTTAAAATGGTTAAATCTATTATTTGGGGAAAGAACAATAACTCTAGATGTTAAATCATGTCTGGAAAAGTTATTGAGCTTGCTGAGAGGTAAAAGAATCAAGGAGATGCAAATGCTATGGAATAGAATTGGAACTGGTGCATATCCTGATAGCTATTGTAATTGACTTGATATGATATGCTCTTTTGCAACAACTGCACAAAATGAGAAGATAAGCCGAAGTAGGTTATTTTGTTTACAGATCCTTTGGACACAATTTCATCTAGAAATGTAGCAGAATTCATGAAACAGGTTTAACTTGGACAAGTGACGTACTCTGCATCATGTCAGGGAGCAACTAATAACCTGATTCATATAGAAAGTTCTACTATAAGAAATACAAATGCTGGAGTCTTGTAGATGATATGACCTGATCTGTGGTATTGTTTGAATATTTAGTTCATGGAAAGGTTTGAAGACGTCTTACTATTGTGCTCAGATTTCATCTCGAGAGTTGAGCCCGGTATAAACCACCCTTAAGCAGCCTCTGGACTCCTTAAGGATATTTTTATATCACCTTAGTGAAGAAGGTTGGCCTGTAGCAGTCATAGTAGATACCATCTTGTAGGCTATGGTTAAAGGTGCACATAATGAACGTAGAAGTCATGGAACGTATGCCTCTACTCTGAGTGGAATGATATCTAAATGTTATAGTTGTGTTTTCTGTTCCTGAACATGGTCATGTGATGAATCCTTGGAACTTTCCTTTCTTAAGATAATCTTTCTAGTCATCCAAGTTTCTCTGTTGCATAGATATCATCAATCTTATTATAAACAAATCCATCTATGTGATTAATAGGTACTTATATAGAGGTTTATCTACTGGAGATCGTCCCACGTGTGACCAATGCCTAAAAATTCATGAAAAACTTACAGAAAGAGCGGGATTGGGATGCATACTACGATGCCTGGCCGACAAAGTCAACACTGTTTAATTGTAATTTGTTCATGTCTCTGCACTTGTACAGGATTATCAACAATATGTATCCTTTCTTGTGTACATGAATAACCCCTGTTTTTGATGCAAATCATGATTCATTCTTTGCTCAACTTGTGTTATTATGTGTTATGATACACAACCTTCAAATTAAAACATCTTTTGATATAATTGAATGCTTCGACAATCCTAAATCAATAGACTAGAAGTTGCTTTGGAGGAAAGAATTATGATGATTAAGAAAGTCATCTTTCTGAACCATTGGTTATTGTCTGGTTGTATACAATACGCCCTCCGTCTCATCACTGTTGGGGCATTTCTTTTGGACACCTTTACATGTGTTTTTTCTTATTATGTGCACTCTTTTATTCATATATAATTGTCAATTCTAGTTGTAAGAGGTCATACAGGTTTTAACAAATCTAAAAGGCATATAAAAAAGCAGGAAACATACAATTCATCAGTCAATAACACTACAAAATTACATTTTCAACTCTAACGTATGAATGCTGTGCTTACAAAACAAGCCACTACCCAAAACCAAAGACCTACAAGGTTCTTGTATATGCCACAAAACATACATTGTCTGTGCAAATCTCAGTTCAACACTGCAAATTTATTTAGATATGTTTGTCTAACCACGAGGAACGAAAACCTCTCCTCTATCCCATCCTTATTCCGGTGTCCCCTCTCATAGGGAGAGATACGTCACCGGTTTTGGAATAGGTCATGTAGAAAAGTTCAGAGAGTATGGCGGTGAAGAATATGAATGCTGCCCCGGCTCCAAACACTCCCTTCCTCAACGTCTCACATGAGGGAGGAGTTGCCGACAAGTATGTCCTGTACTTGGTGTGGTACGCGTTTCTTACCGAGCCAGCTAACAAGCACACCTCAGCAATGAAGAATGCCACCCTGCATCAAGAGCAGCCGGTGGAATTTAGGAAAAAACACTTTTTTTGAGTGAGTAATGAATGTTGAAGCTAATTGATACGAAATATACCAGCAGGAGATGAACAACACAATCGCCCAAACCCTAGAACGACCCGGTTGGAGAGCTCTCCCACCGCATAAACACCTACTTGCAGCCATGATAATTAGTTGGCTAACCATAAGGAACAAGAACGAGCCCACTCCAAGGCCGGTGGCTATGTCCGAATCATAAACACAAAACTCCATGTTCGCCTCAGTTGCAATGCTTGCCTGAAGAGACGGTGGATGTTAGTCCGAAGAATTTATAATAAAAAAGTAATAATAAGATTTCCCTTATAATAGCAAGATTGAAAGACTGACAGATGATCTGCGGTGCTCAGCTGCAACAGCAAGTGAAAAAGCAATTAAATCGAACACGAAAACTGTCACCAACAGAAACTTGGAGGCCATTGCTATGCAGATCAAGATGAAGGCTGATTCTAGTAAGAAGGAGAAAGATAAAAAGTTTTTTGGGACTTGTGCAGATATGTTCTTGATATATAGTTGGATTGCTATCTATATAGTGTGTGTGAAGAAAGCAAAGAGGTGAAATGGCCCTTTCTCTCCCATTCACTTTAGCTCACATGCAACATGCTACCTTCACCTCTCTTCTCACACACATACACATGTTTTGTAGTATTTTATAAAGTTAAAATGGGGAGCGTTGGATAGGAATCTTACCTTTAATATCAAGAATACTCAAACGAAAATGGACCTTTAACCCACCAAAAGTAACCATCTCTCTCTCTCATCAACAAAGAGTGGGTGAAATTGTGAAGATAGGTATGTGCTTTTATCTTTCTTTAGTAGTAGTATTAATTTAAGATTATGATTAGGTAAAAACATGAATAATTTTAATTCTACTTATAGTGACATGGTAAGTGGAGTAGTTTTCTTTCACCAATCTTCAGTTTTAAGTCACCAAATTCCAAAAATATTGAATATGTGACGGATTTTTCATTTGTGGTCATTGGTTAGGCTGGATGATCTTTCACATTAATGGATCAGTATTGGATATAAAGCAATTTACATATAGAAAATTGGTAAAAGAAAAACCATGAACTTTCACCAAAATTTTATATTTCCCACAACCTTTGAAAGTGCTCTTAAAAATCACGTTTTTTTCAAATTGCGTGAATTTCCCACACTAAAGTTTTCGGCATAAATTTTGCCTACATGTAATAGTCGAAGCTTTATTCTATCTTGTTGGGAAGATGAAACTGAAGACAATATGGATGCTCTAGAATTAGTGTCAGCATTCCATGCAGGCAAAACTTGTGCCGGAAATTTTAGCATGGGAAATCCACACATTCGATCAGTTAATAACTTCTACCATTTTTAAAAGACAATATGGATGCTCTTGAATCGCACCTGGCGGGCCAGCGGCGGGCTGAGCCGGTTGTGGTTGTCGAGGGAGGCGGCGATGCTGAGGCCGTCGGAGTAGTAATTCTGCATTCTCGAAATGCCCTGCTTCAGCACGAGGCAGATTTCCCAAAGCTTGGAGCTCTCGTCCATGTATTCATCCAGCCATCTCTCACCTACTGGGAGGTGAAGTTTCGGCACAAGTAAGGTCAATTGTGTGTGGAATGATCTGACGAGAGAAAGGGCTCTTTGGAAGAATTGAATCGACATGACGTTGCTAGACATGAAGTCTCTCTCAAGATCGTGTACGTGAAGAATAAGCGTCGAGGTAGATAGCTAAATAAACACGATGGATGGGTGCATGTAGACGTGGCTCAGCAGGGGATTAAATCACACATGACGCACATGATAAAGAATGAGAGTAAGTTAGATTGGTGATAGTTTGTTAGATCTGCTTTTGCTCATCTATAAGAACATAATTTCCCTTCGGTTGTAAGATCATATTATGAATTAATGCAAAGTTCTCCCTTCTCCTCTCCTTCGTCTTCTACGAGCAATTCCTTTTGTATAGGTGCGATTCGAGTTGTTGTTCTACCCTCCGGTGACCCCACTGGCGGATCTAGGGGGCAGGAGGGGGCGGTCGCCCCCTCCGTGCGACTAATTTCCTCTTATCCGGACGTAAAATTACCATATCCGCCCTTTCCGTTTGCACCGACGTCGTCCCGAAAATCGAAAAAAATTGTCATTTTTGCCCTAAACCAACCTACTAGTATATATTTCGCCCCCTGCGTTCATGAATCTTGGATCCGCCACTGGGTGACCCCAATACCGCATCACTATACCACGTGTAAGGAAGTTGTAGAAGCCGTTGACAGTGGTGGGATCCATCATAAGCAGGTGCAGACACTGTGTTAAGAGGTTAATGTGAGTTATATAGAGCTCGGATCCCAGGTAAATGTGAGTTATATAGGGCTTGGATTCCCCTACTGTGGAGGGAGGATCCCCTGCTTTGAAGATAGGTGACCACCAAAAGTAACCACCTCTCTCTCTCTCTCATCAACAAAGAGTTGGTGAAATTGTGAAGATAGGTATGTGCTTTTATCTTTCTTTAATAAATAATTTTAATTTAAGATTAGATAATAACAAGAATAATTTTAATTCTACTTATAGTGAGTCAGTGACCAATGACATGGTCAGTGGTTTTCTTTCACCAATCTTTAGGTTTTACTCCCTCCGTCCTATTGAAGATGACTCACTTTCCTTTTTAGTTTGTCCCAACTAAGATGACTCATTACTTAAAATGAAAACACATTTATCTCTACTTTATTCCATCCCTCTTACTTTACTCTCTCCTCTCAACACACAAAATAAATTTGTATAAAATCTCGTGCCGTCCAAGAAAGGGATCATCTTCATTGGGACGGAGGGAGTACCATTTAAGTCATCAAACTCCAAAAATATTGAATATGTGATGTTTTTTCCATTTGTGATCACTGGTCAGGTTGGATGATCTTTCACATTAATGGATATAAAGAATCACGAACTTTCACAAAAAAATTGGTATTTCCAACATCCTTTGAAAGTGGTCTTAAAACTCACTAACTTTTCAAATTGTGCGAATTTTCATATTAAAGTTTCCAGCATAAATTTAGCCTCCGTGGAATGTCAAAAAAACTACTCCCTCCGTTTCTTCATAGTTGAGACGGAATTTTTTAGCACAGAGTTTTAGAAATGAATATTGGGTGTGTTAAATAAATATATAAAAAAGTAAAAGAGAGGAAAAGATAGAGAGAACAAAGTATAAAGTAGAGAGAATAAAGTAAGAAAGAGAAAAAAGTTAGCATATATGTAAATGGCTCAACTATGAAGAAACTTACCGAAATGGAAAAATGACTCAACTATGAAGAAACAGAGGGAGAAGTATGTGTAATAGGCAAAGCTATATTCCATCTTTTTGGAAAGATGAAACTGATGATAATATGGATGCTTAGAATTAGTGTCAGCATTCCACGTAGGCAAAATTTATGCCAGAAACTTTAGTGTGAGAAATCCGCACAATTCGAAAAGTTGGTGATTTTTACCACTTTTAAAGGTTGTAGGAAATATCAGATTTTTTTTAAGTTCATTGTTTTTCGGACCAATTTCCGTATAAACCAACTTTAAAATCCATGGAACAAAAATTGTGGTTATCAATTTAGTATAACCCAATATTTATACATGGAATGTGGAGAAATTTTCTATCAAATTAATAATATATTGATAGGTTTGTGTTAAAATGACAACACCTCTTAAAGTGACACTGTGACACCACGTATCCAGCAATATTAAAAACACTACACACCTTTTATGATTGCCACATGACAGCTGATTATTTTTCCACGTGTACAAATGATTGGCTAGAAATTATGGTATGATGTTACTTTAAGAGGTGCTATGTTGGTATATTTAGAGAGTTTCCACTGGATCTATATCTAGTTGGAAATGTGCTATATATATTTCCTCTTGTTAAAGATTTATTTGTATGAACAGGATTGCTATCTTGGTATTCTTTGAGTAGGAATTTATTTCACATTTAACATTAGTTCATCTGAACATATATATTTAAATACAAATTATTTTTAACTAAACCTACTTTATTTTTATTTATATTTTTATCGTCATACTATTATCAATTATCAGCTCAATGGCTAATAAGAATTTTAATATTCTAATAAAAACATTCAAATCATATATTAGCTCTTAAAAGTCAATCGAGGGTCACAGTGAAAATGTGAAATCAAGTTCATCTAGGGCAATAAGGAAAAAGCATCCCAAATATCCAGTACAAGGAACAAAAATGAGTATATTTCCCACCCTACAAGGAAGAAGAAGAGCCACTGACTGACATGTACTCCTACAATTGATATGCATCTAAGCTAGTAGTATTTCATATACATAGTGAACTCTCAAAAGCAAAATCAGTGGGCCAAAAAATCAGATCATCTCAGTCCTGGCAAAATCTTTGAAAATATTCCCAGTATGCTAGAGCTTCATTACCACTTCAGCTGTCGTTAACCAATAAAGAAGGAATCGCAGAAAGAATACGAGTCGAGCCAACCTCAATAACATCCCTAATCACCCCTAAACAGATACTTCAGATCTTCCACTGTGAGTCGACTCTGTTTCGTGCTTGTTTCGCCCTCTCCATATGCATATGCAACCATCCTCCTCTTCCTTTGCTGGAGAAGACCAAAATATTTGCATAAAAGAAATGAAGAGTTAGTTTCACATGATGACATGATCAAACATACAATCCAAAACAAAATCTTGAAAAGAAAATGTACCTGTAGGGCCAAAATGCGATCTTCCACTGTGTCCTTCACAGTTAGCCGATAAACTGAAACAGGGCGTTTCTGCCCGATACGATGCGCTCTATCTATAGCTTGATCTTCAGTCGTCGGGTTCCACCATAGGTCCAAAAGGAGCACATTACAAGCTGCCACCATGTTCAGTCCGAGGCTCGCTGCTTTCAGAGACATGATCATAACAGAAACCTGAAACAAAGAAGCTTTATTTACAGAATTGAAATCAAGATGACACGAGGCGAATCAATTATCAGGCTGCCAATAATCATACAAACCTCGGGAAGAAGATTGAAGTCTTTAACGGCTCTATCTCTAGCACCAATAGGCATTGTACCATCAAGTCTACGATACTGAATGTTATTACTTTTTAAACACGATTCTAGCAAATCCAACATCCCAGTCCACTGGGAGAACACGATGGCTTTCTGCCCCACAGCCTCGACCGAATTGTTCGGGTCTCTACGTACGTTCGATGTTCTGCTATCATCCCCAGAATCACTACGCGAATTTTCTGAGTCATAGCCTCCTCCGATATTATCTGAGGAACCCGTTTTTGTGGCACAATCATGTGCTTTAGAGAGGGACAACAAGATGTCGAGAGCAGCCCTGATTTTGGAAGAACCTTGAGGACTTCTTAATATCTGAGGTACAGAAGAGTCAGCGACTCCAGAACCAGGGCAGTCGGCAGTACTTTCTGTACTCAGTTGACCAAACATAGCAGTCCGTAGTGTGATTACAGAAAATATCTTAGACATATTAAGAGGCTTTTTGCATTTCTTGGCCGGACACTCGGTGTCGTCACCTGATATACGCTCCAATATGCACTGATTGCAAAAGACATGTCCGCATACAGTTACAGCAGCGTCCTCGGGGGGATCCTGAAAGAGTAACGTTTTAAGCTCAACTTTAAACTTTAGTAATTAAGAGAAGCCGAGTAGTCTACAAATAACATAAAAATAAATATAGACAAAATTTTGGAACCATTAAGTTGAGAATGGAAGATAGGATTCATTGGTTCAAATATAACAGGAGAACCATCTGTAATACACTACAATGTAAGGATCAGAATCGAGGTCCATTGAAAAAAAAAATGGAATTGTAGATTTTCATCATAAAATAAACAGAGATTTAGGAAGATTCGTAAATTAGTAGTGCTCGCAAGCTACCAGTACCTTCCTAAATAAAGAAAAATCTAACAAGCAGTTTTAGCTTGGCATCATATACCATTTAAAAGAAGATAGTCTGACCGAAAACTCAAACTAGTGCATCTACAATAGCAACCATGAAGCACAAGGAAAGCAAGAAAAAGTAAGCATTTTTTTAATAAGGAAATGACCAGAACCTCAAATGAGAAAGATTAGATAACAAAATGACCCACAAAAAATTGCTTACATTGCAAATTCCACAGATTGCCAAAGAACCTTCCAAACAATTTAGAAGGAAACTTTGTTCTTCCGGAGGAAGCTTCTTTACAGTCTCAATTGATGAAGTATTTTTTGCAGTAGAACTGTAGTCTTTAACAAGAAGAGGGTGATCGCAAGCTTGTCGAAGTCGTAGAAGCATTAATAATATGTTGACATAATTCTGTTTCAGAGTGCCAGCTGCTTGATATTCCTATTATATGCATAGAAAAAGAGGTTAATATCCTATATCAGCTTAATATATGTGTAACTAGAGGTCTGATTGAAGTTTAAAAACATACTGCAAACTGAGCACGTGAATCAGCCTCGAGGCTGCAGTAGAAATCACGCTCCTCCTTAGAAAATTCGACCTTTTTCAGTTCAATAGTTTTTGGCGGGAGATCAATAATCGGTTCCCCATCAAGAAGAGTACCTGGATAAAAAAGAATACATCCAAATAATATCAACCTCTAGAAGGATGACATCCGGTTAAAGATAGTTCATAATTGCAGAGCCAAGCAGGACCTTCGAACTGAAGAACTGATTTCCCATCCATTAATATGTATCACCAAATAAAGCTAGCACGGTTTTCAAATATTAAGCCAAAATAGATGTGTTTAATCATGCTCAGGCTATCGTGGACCTAAAACCAATCCTATAGGTTAACAAGTAGGGTGTATATTCCTTTAATCCATTCCTTCTTTTCCATCCTTATAAAAAAGATATCACCCTTTCTTATTCATCCTTTTCACTCCAAAGTCCAAAGAGAGAGATATTATCGCCAATAGCGCATGATTATCCCCATTGGAGTAAAAAGGATGAAATAGGAAAGGGTGAAATCCTTTTTCGTAGATAAATTTAGAAAAGAGAGAGGAATTTAAAGGGAGAGGATTTTCTTATCCCTCATTTTCCTTATACCTCAAAGCAAATGCACCCGTTAAGTATAATCTATACTATGGAGGAAGACAAACAATTTTTTATCACTGCAGACAGCTTAACTTACAGTAAAACCAGATCCAAAGATACTTTTACCTTTTGTTCGACGCAACATTATAGTCTTCAGCACCGCTTGTAACTTTTTGTAACCATCCCTCGGATTCTTACTGATTGGCTCCTTTAGTTGCTCACAGAAAGTCCCAAAGACGGCATACGGCTCATGTCTAAGAAATCTGAAATAGCTATAAAGATCATCTATTGCATTCTGCATAGGAGTCCCTGATAAGCACCATCTTCTTTTAGCACGAAGACCCCAGCAAGCCCTAGCTGCCTGAGTTCGATGATTCTTAATACTCTGAGCCTCATCCAGTACAACCCTAAACCATCCAACCTGGGCAAGAGGTCCAGATGCATTTTCAAGCAATTCATTGTCGATTCCACTGCGACTCTTCTTGCTCTTAGAGGATTTCTTGTCAGGAAGCTTCCTTTTTCCACCAGATGAGTAGTCTTTATATGATGAGGAACCTATGAGGTCATCATGTTCATTAACAACAGGCTGTTTTGGCACCTCCATGCTCACAATTGCATATGTTGTAACCACCACATCGTATTTGGACAGCTCAAGTGGATCCTTTGTACGATTGCTTCCATAATATACTAGAACAGAGAGATCAGCTTCTTTAGTTACTTTGTTGTGCAACTCTTCAGACCACTGTCGGAGAACACTCGTTGGACACACAATAAGGGTGCCACCAGAAGGCCTGCCCTTTGCTTGCACAGGTATCTTGCAGTTGTTGATAGGATATCCATTAACCACGATATGCTCAGCTCCTTCGGTAGCATGGCCCTTTCCAAGAACGCCATCATCATCATCCAAATCAAACATTTCTGTCACACCTTGTTTCACATTAGTTTTAGAAGCTTTGGACAAAGGGGCCCTCTCCTTTAGAATGAGTGCAATTGTCGATATCGTCTTTCCAAGTCCCTGCCAAAATCGAAATATAAGAATGGTTTCATGGAGATTACCACGGGATATACCCAGAAAGTAAATAAGTAACACCACCAAAGGAACCTGATCATCGGCAAGAATCCCACCAGAGCAACACGCACTCCTTGTTTCCTTCTTAGCCATCCAAGATAAAGCAATTCGCTGCAAGGAAACTCAAATAAAATCAGTAGTAATTTAATGTACAATTAAAGAGATGCAGTAGTATTTTAAGTTTTTAACTACAGGAGATATTCATGGTCACCCCTATCTTTGGCAGTCTAAAAACCAAGATAGTTCTACCATAAAGAGTCAAACTTCGAATCAAATTCCTGACAGCCTGACAATTACAAAGTGATGGGTCTTAACTACAGCAACATTTGGTGAAATGAAAGATTTTTTTTCAACAATATTCTTAAATGGACATAAATTAAGAATTTGCATCAGACTCTCTTGAGGTTGAGGTTGAAGACACACTGGAAAAATATAAACAACACGAAAGTATCCATGATAAGGATACCCACACAACACAGTTTCTACATGCAGCTTTTTCCTTGACCAAAAATACAAAACAACAAAATTGTCATCAAATAAACATGAAATTATGTGTTGTTACCTGGTGTTTCAGCAGGGACACAGATAAAGCACCATCTGGTGGACAAGCTTCAAATTTTTGCCGCGAAAGATCCTGAAATGGAACAAAATCTTGTATAAGTATTATCTCAAACTACTCAAGATCAAACACTCTCAAAGAAATGTCCCATGTTATTTTTCAGGTACAGCAAGTTCACACCTCAGTGTCAAACCATGAAACTGCAACCAATAAAATACTATCACACCAGGAAATTAAACGCTGAGTATTCAGAAAGCCAATAACGGAAAAATAATGTCAGTACAAAATGGAATGTTGTCAGAGCAAGTATGGGAAAAATGAATCCCTTGTAATATAGGAATGCTGTACTGAAAAATATGCAGCACTTCTACTTTCCCTTTTTCAACCGAAAAAGGCTTTCCAATTGAGGGCACAAATTTTCTGTATAAAATACAAGAGGATTTGGCACTATGTATTTAACACAATTGGTCCATGCAATATTTTACTATCACAACGAATTTTCATGCTTTTTACCCATTAAGTTCAGTACGAGAAAAATACAGCAACAACGCAGCTTAGATATATATCCCAAGACTGAAGTCCAAATAATAGCAATCAATACCAACAACTAAAAGCTTGATAAAGTTCAAAACTTTTAGAAGAAGATACTAACTTAGATTTTCTTTTATAACCACATCCTAAGGTTGAAGTCTCCACAAACTAAATAACACATCAAAATTGTTTTGTTTAGTTCAAATGTGAGGTAGTCGAAGAATATGATTGTTACTTTAGACAAAATACCTAGTCTAAACAGAGTATTGCATAAGATGTTATACTATGTTCCGGTAAAAGGAAAGAAAAGATATACTTCCTCTGTCTACGAAAAAATATATACTCCCTCCATAGCAAATTAATCGAGGCGTATCTTTTTGGCATGGAATTTGGGAAAGTAATGTTTAATTAGTAAAGTGGAGAGAGATAAATTAGGAAAAGAATAAAGTAGATCAATGAAGAGAGAATAAATCAATACAATAAGAGGGATTAAAAGTGTTGATTTTTGCTAAAAGAGGAAATGACACATTTAACTTAGGACGTCTCAAAAATGAATACAAATCAATTAACTTGGGATAGAGGGAGTAACATTTGACCGGAACAGGTGTTTAAAATGATGTTGCTGGATGTGTATTTAGAAGAGAAGGATCTCACTATGTAGACACAAGTGTGGTTTTTTATGAATAAGAAATGTTTGTAAAGTGAAAATATGAAGTAGTAAAGTGTTTGGTCATGTCCTAAAATGAGAAAAAAAAAAAAAACTTTTGTGGACGAAAAATGAGGCAAATGCTATCTATATAGTTTTCATGGACGGAGGAACTATATGAATTAGAAGCCACATAATGATGGCAACAACGAACTCAGAAAAGACAAAATGTTAATTCAAGTGTACATCTGAGAGACCAAAAAATAAAATGTTCATTCAGTTGTAAATCTAAGAACATCCACTAATAACTATATCTCTTGATGCTTTAAATTATAACTACAATATAGATATAGTAGAACTAGTGGTTAGGTACAGAGAAAGAAAGTTAACAGTATAACAACTTAATGTAAGCTTGCAGAGACAGCACAAGGCTGATTAGAGATTCACCTGCGCTGCAACTCGGAAAATTACTCTTTCGTCAGTTGGTTTCCGCCTTGAATGTGTTTTTACCATTTGGGTGCAGGGGCTCCTAGATGTCATAACCTGTTTAGTGCCGACCGAGCTTTCATTCATCGCAACATGATTTGGACGTGCTGGAGCACTCGTATCCTCAAGAACACGCAAACCAGAATCATCATCAGCGTTGCTTTGATCAGATGTCTTACTCTGACAGTCGTGGAACTTTGGCACCTCTTTTTCCATCTTTATCATATTAGTTGCTGGGATGACTGATGGGCATGGCATAACTCCAGGATGCTCTGAAACCTCCAGGCCAGGTTTCCGATTTTTAGCAACAGCGGGAGAACTTTTAACAGAAATAGCACCAGACATGCCAGGAGAAGGGTGAGTTCTCCTTAACTGAAAAAGCTCCTCTGTTTTAACCTTTGAATTGATACCGTAATTCATACATGATGACCACTCAGTGCCTTGGCCCCCATTACTGACATAATTGACTTCAGAAGCTCTGGCAACGATATTAGAAGGATCTTCGGTCTCATTTCCACTGGCAGGCATATCTTGGTATTTTATTTGAAAACGATTCACTTGGCAGAAATCTGAAAAATCATGGTTATGAATAGCATTACGGAAACTATTGCAGGAAGATGTTCCAGTGTAGTTGGGTGTTTCAACCGGAGCTAAGTCATCTCCTTTTTCATCAGAAGACTGTTGAACAATATAAGGACTATTCAAATCAAATTGTTCTCTGTGACTTGGTGTCTCAAAAGGAGCTTCCTCGGAATTGTTGTTGTAATAAGGTGAGGAATAGTGAAAACCACCATGCATATCCGTATAGGAAAATTTATCATCGTGACTAATCTGGGATGATGAAGGCTCAAGCATTTCAGAATAACGTAAGCTGGAATTCCAATCATGTTTCACTAAACTGTTGGAAGGTTCCCACCTAGATTCTGAGGGCCCAATCTTGTCTTCTGCACACAGTATCTCAGGCACATCGAAATAGCCATTGCCTTGACTAAACTGGGGTGCAGGTCCAAGCATTTCACCATCCGGATTGCAGGGATTCCAAGCAGATTCCACAAAACCGTCTAAAAGCCCCCTTTTAGATTCCGAGGCTTCAGAGTTATGCATGTCGTTAACCCAGAACATGTCTTCAGGAGTTTGCATTCCTATCAAAGTAACATTAGATCGTTTGACTAGGATGAAATGAGGTACATGAAGATAGAATCTTTAACCTTATTGACAAAAAAACGCAAGTAGAACCAAAGGGAACCGCTGACTCCAACCACACCCATTACAAATATGAAGACAAACCAAATATTACTTCGAATAAAGAGATGCAGAAGAGAAACATATGCTTACCAACCTGTAAAGTCATTAACACGAGATAAATTAGCCAACCTATTATCCTGCAAATTGTAAGTAACATTGTTAAAATCAAAACAACATTCTATGTTCAAATAAGATCATATGATTGACATGCCACCGTGAAAATTAACAGCATGGCAGGGAGTCATAATGCAAGGAAAAACCAGATGTTAAAATGATGGGAAACAATGCAGAAAAGCCATTTGAGACAGTTTTGTGAACACTATCCCGACGGGCCAACGAATGCCCCAATTCAGTCGGAAAATGTCGCCACTAGATCTTGCAAATGGTACACTGTTCAGCTTGGATTGAACACAATGCAATGGTCTTTTATGAACTCAGGAAACAAGAAATCCTGCAACATCATTCACAAAATTGCACCAAAACCAAACTTCACATATCACAACAAGTTCCAAATCAAGCTATTCACTGACACCAAATCACAAACCCCAAAACCCTTCAATTTTACAGCTACATTTAGAATTTCAGCAAAATTCCACCAATAAAATCAAAGGTGAAAAAATGAAGACAGAATTAACCAGTGGAGGATTAGAAGGCTCTTCCATGATTCTCCAAAGAGTATCAATTTCTAATAAATCAAACTCGTCCCCAATTTCCCCCTTCTCCGGCGATCCCCCTTCTTCCTCCACCATCATCACCTCAAACTCACCTTTCTTCTTTAGAGATTAAAAAAACAACAGCTAAATTTCCACCAAAAACGCGGAATTAGGAAGTGTCGGTACAAAATTGAGGAGAGAGAGAATTTGTAACGGACAATCAATTAGAAAAGGGGATCGATGAAGCGCGGTCACATTTGGAATTGGAAAGGATTAGGAAAGTAGGAGATAAGAAAATCAGAGTCATATTCAATTTGAACTGCATTTCTTCGAGGAAGACTGCATTGTGAAATCATCATCTCTCTCTGCAACTGTACATTCTTCTATTCAAAGCTAGATTCTTTATCTCTGCGGGCTAAATTCTGCTTTGAGAGCATTCAATCACTGATATTCTTTCTTGTCGGAAAACTTTCTTTTAAAATCCAAGTTTGTTTAAGTACTTATTAAAGTAATAGACGCATGAGCCTCACGTGTCTCTTGTCAACTTGGCTTAAAAAAAAAGAAAGGAGCGGTTTGGCCTAATAAATAAAGGGAACTGCTTTTGACTTTTGCACTGATTCTCAAAGTAGACGAGACGCAGTCATTTTTTATTATCTAAAAGAAATGGCTCAATAATCTTGGAATAGAGGGGGCATGTGAATTAATATTCTGATTTTGTAATATTTACTTGTCTCTCCTCCCAGTTTGCTACTGTCGTATGGAATCTTTGCAAGCTAAATATAAAGTTATTGGATATTTCATAGTATCAAAATCAAAATTTGATTTAGGCCATTTCACAACAAGTAAATTACAATGATCCCAAAATTTTGCTATTTATAAATTTAGATCCCTGAAAAATAAAAAATTTATGAAGTTTGCACTTTTAACATTACTTTTCCTAATACTCTGTCTATTTCGCAATAGTAGAGTCAATTTTTTTTAATACAGAGATTAAGAAAGAGAGTATTAAATGTAGTAAGGGAAGAGATATTAATGTAAAAAGGGATAAAAGTAGAGAGAATAAAGTAAGAAACTGAATAAAGTAAGAGGGGAGAAATGTATTACTATGGTGGAATGTTCCAAAATGAAAAAATGGCTTAAGTACTGCGGAATGGAGGAAGTATATACTATAAGCTATAAAGGATACTTTAGCTCAGTTTCACATAATCAAATAGTTAAAATCCTAAAAATACCATTATCTACATTAAAATAGACATTTTTGTAATAGGTATCGAGACCACATAGAGGACAATAACTATAAAAGCTATTAAAACTAAAAGAAAGTAATAAATTCGTTTGTTTGAAGAAGTTGACATTAACCTAGAAAGCTTTTAAAAGGCAAAGACTTGTGATTAACGAAAGAAGGAAGAACTACTCCTAATTTGGTTCGAGTTGCTTATTATTATGTTTCATATTTCCTGAATGAATTTTTGTTTTCTAGGATTCTACCATTATTTTACACTTCCCCATAGCCGATAAGTTGTTCGAGGAATTGTGCACCGATAATAAAATGATCATGTCTCCTAGGCTCTATTTACTAACCTATCATTCCAATAGATGCATGGTTAGGTTAATTTCGAAACCGGATCAACGACCCGCCCTTAAGACTAAGGATGTCAATCGGGTAAGCTCAGCGTGTTTCTGGCCAACCTTACTCGGGTTGTAGGTCAATCGGGTGCAGACTAATTGGGTTGTGATTTGTATCTGGTTTAAAAGTTCAACCCAAACCCTAAAGGTTCGGGTTTCGAGCTAGCCCACCGAGCTAATCGGATTTCTGCTGATAAAATTAACACATAATCAATCCAATACATAATGATAAAAATGAGTTATATTTATAGGATATAAAACATTTAATTATGATAATTATAAGATATACATGCTTACACTCAAACATGATCAAATACTAATTTTACGATTTGTATAAATAAAGCAAAACATAAACATATTTCAAGAATTTTAAAGCATGTTTAGAAATTTAAATATTTTTTTAGAGAATTTAAAGTTTCTAATTTATTTATCTATTATTATATTAAAAAAGTAATAATAAAAAATTAATAGTATATAGTAATATATTCCCTCCTTCCCAACTTACTCGAGTCGTATTCCATTTTAGGTTGTCCCAACTTACTTGAGTCGTATTCCATTTTGGGTTGTTCCAAGTTACGTGAGTCATTTCTCTTTTTAGCTAAAAACAAAACATCTAACCACACATACTTTATTCTTTCTTTTACTTTACCATCTCTCATCTCTCTTACTCCCTCCGTCCCACTCAAGATGACCACATTTTTTAGTGGCACGAGATAGGATGTATTGTTAGGTGGCTTAAAGTAGAGAGAAAAAAGGTAGTTGAATATTTTAATGAGGAGAGAGAAGAGAGGAGGTTATTTCCATAATTGGAAAGTAGTCATATTGATTGGGACAAACAAAAAAGGAAAGGTGGTCATCTTGAATGGGACGAAGGGAGTACTTTATTCTCTATTCTACTTTATTTTACTTTATTTAACTCACTAAACACAACTTTCTTAAATCTAGTGCCGAAAAGAAACGCCTCAAGTAACGCGGGACGGAAGGAGTATATATATTTAACATAAAATTGAAGGTTATTTTTAAGTAATTTATATTATAAAAATAATCAATAAAGTGTCAATTAGGAGTTAAACAAAATGAACAATGGAAATTTTATCGGATTTCTGGGCCAACATATCGGATTTTCAGGTTAACACTATTCGGGTGTCGGACTAAATAGGTTATCATTTTATTGGGCTAGAAATTTCCAACCCTAAACCTCTAAATTTAGCGGGCTATTCGGGCCAGCCCACGGATTGCAGGCTGCACTGACATCCCTACTTAAGACTATAACTTCACACACTTATATCTTGTAATGTTTCAAATACTATGCTCTACCAAGCTAAAAAGACATCTAGATCTATATTTTGTAGGGTGTTATGATACATAGGGTTAGGTCCGTACGGTATAACGTACCAAAATTATGGTACTGTTACCCTACCGAAAGTTTCGGTAGGGTAAACTTCAACATATCGAAATTTCGGTATGGATAACATCACTATCGTTATCGTAACGATATTTCGATATATTGTACCGAATTTTGATATGCCAAGCATGGGTACACTATACCGTTATACCGTACCATTTCACATACCTTTATACCAAAACATATATTCTAAAAATAGAAAAATGTACTATTATTTATTTAATCTGTTTAATTCAATTTTATACATAAATACATTAAATATAATATATACAACGCATATTATTTCGGTATATAGGCATATACTAGTTTTCGGCATACATCGAAGATTCGGTATATATCGTATTTACATTATAACACGGTATACCGCGGTATAAGAAAATTCATATCGTTACCATATCGAAAACTTACTGTACGGTATTATATCGTACCGAAAATTACTATATACCGAAAATTCGATAATTTTTTATATATTTCGGTACGATACGATCGCTATACAATTTTTTAGGTATTTTTACGCACCCCTTAGGATACATGCCACTTTTCCAAGGAATTCGATTGAGAAGTTTCGTCGTCATCTTAAACTTAAAGAAGCCATTTTGATTTGCATAAGACATTTTTTTTGTTGGGCCTAATAGGCTTCGACATCGTACCACAAGCCATCAATACCGACTCATTATGTTCTCCAGGACTCAATTATTTGAAATTTATGGCTTTAGTTTTCCTTCCAGGATATTTTAGGGTTATATGGAGTTTAGGGTTTATCACCTTAATAAAGTTGGCACATTGGTTGATATTGTTAACAAGTTTGTTCCTCCAAATTTGGATTCTCAAGAATATACTTTTGATATAGGTTTAAGTGATCTTTGTTTTGGATCAGAGTTGTCTAAGGTATTATCCTTTTTCTATGTTGTTTACTTACTTTCATATATCTATATGTAAATTATATGTAAATGTTTCTTCTGAATTTCGATTTCAGTGTTTGTTAGATTGCAGAAGAAAGTTTTGTTACTCCTATATCTTCAACATTAACCAATGATGTTGAGTTTTAGCTGATGGAGGAATGCACAACCAAAAGATGTCTTGATCTGAATTTTGAAGGGTGCGATAATGAAGTTTTGAAGTAAAATAAGGCTGAGATTTCTTTAGAAGATTTGGGAACTAACAAGGCTGGAATACTTTTTTTTCAGAATCCGAGTTTTAGTGGATTTGTTGAACTTCTTGTAGGACTTTTTTTGAATTCATATGATTGTTCATCTTAGACTTATTTTGGGATCAGTTTTTGTTCTGTTTACCAATGTTGGTGTTGTTTGCCATCATTAACTTGACCTGTGTTGGTGTTGTTTGCCATCATTTTTTAAAACTAAATTGTTAGGATGAGTTTTTTTTTATTAATTTATTTTGTTGACTCTACATTAACTTGATATATTATTTTTTTGTTAGTTATATTTTTGTTTATGCAATTCTTTAAGTTGTTTGTGAATGATTAATAACGTATGTCATATATAATTACAATGATTAAGAAATGTTAAGTTTCCAAAACATCGTCTTTCAGTAGATATTAATTAAGACGTGTCTATACTTTAGATCCTTTCAATGTTGTACTACCCCATGTTACTAGTCATTCTCAAGGTAAAGATGACTTTCGGATGGACACTGCTACCTTTCGCGATAGGTAGCCTAAGTCTATCTAGATTGTGAATAAATTTTACTTCTATAAGGTTCTGACTGAGTCACCTACTGTGATGACCTGTTCCACGACCCAACCTTCAATGTAGAAGAAGAAGAAGAAGAGAAGACTTACACTGTTTTACTTTCCGGTGTTTAATTGAACATAATTAAAACGGTCAATGCCCATTAAAGTAAAATACACAGCATGAAGAAAACATGTATTATTCACATAAAAGGAGAATTTACGATATATAAGAAATTTATCAAATTTATAACAAACTCGAAAAATGCTTTTTAATATACATGTTCCAAGATTATGCTATGATGATTTATTGACGTGCAACATAATCGTGAGAAGAGGTTTGCATGTTAGAAGAGCTTAGTTGACGTTACAATCAATTCCCCTTAAAACGGTTCTGTTAATTGAGAGCGAGAACATTAGGAGTCTTAGGAGCCTTTAGGAGTTACAAATATGGGATTAACGCCCCTAGTGTCTGTGATCTACTTTGTGCCGCATGGACAATATTTATGTAACTCGTTCTAGTAAAGTATGAACTGTGCTAGGGTGTTGTAGTTGGAATTTGTATTAATCATAACTGTGAAAGCACATCTCTGGAATTCCCTTATCTCATATGATTATCTTTGTGTTTTTATCTGCATTTGCTTAATTGATTTCTTTATTTAAAAAAATTTGATTTTTCAAAGCAAAATTTCTTGTTTTTCCAAATAGTAAAAGACTCTTAGTTGAGGATAGCCAATCTGTGATAGTTTTCTCTGTGATCGATATCCGACCTTTAGCTATACTATATATAGTACTTCGTATACTTGCAGGTTTATTTAGGGCTAATAAAAATTGCATCAAGTTTTTGGCGTTGTTGTCGGGGATTACTTTCACGTTTCGTGATTGATATCTTTCAACATATCATTTTGCTAATTTGGATTTTACTACTTTTATTTAATTTTCATGTCAATGGATTTTCCTACAAGAATGGAAAATTCGTACTATTACAATGAAGAGCGACAAGGAGGATACTACGAAGAATATTATGATCCCAACCAATGAGGGGAATATTATTATAATGATTGCTCTGATTACTTGTATTCTGCACAAGATTACTGTTCTAAAGAAAATATTGAATTATGTGCAGATATGGAAGAAGAACCTCACTCTAAATGGGAGGACCTACTAGAAAAATGCAAGAAAATCGGAAAGTGACCAACCAGTGACTAAATAACTTAGAAAGAAACACTAGACTCCTTTAACAAAGCTTATCTCACCTTGTCTTGCAGGTTGGAGACTTGGAATACCACAAGGGGATCCCAGCCATTACAATAGGGATTAAGTACACACCGGGGCAATTTCCCTGTTTACCAAAATTTAATCCCAAAGAGAATTGTCACGCGTTGCAATTGCGCAGTGGGACTGCGTATGAGTCCCCAAACCCATTAGAGCTGAGCAGGGTAAGAAGAGAAAAAGCTAATGAACAGATCGATTCAGAGCTTGCTGACGACCATTCCCAGCGACCCGCTGGAAAGTTTCACAGCGGCCCGCTGGATTCTTCATCATCAGCCGAGTCAAACACAAGGATTCAG
Source organism: Salvia hispanica (assembly GCF_029641045.1). Taxonomy (NCBI): domain Eukaryota; kingdom Viridiplantae; phylum Streptophyta; class Magnoliopsida; order Lamiales; family Lamiaceae; genus Salvia; species Salvia hispanica. Next base: position 21,483,875 of record NC_142694.1, on the reverse strand, counting down.
GGAGTTTCACTTTATCTTGTGAAATAGGAAACAATGTAGTAAAAAGTAAGGCACTTTGTAATCTTTCAGCAAGTATTAATTTAATGCATTTGTCTTTTTATAGGAGTCACAGTAAAGAATAGTGGGTTGAAAAAGTTAATGAAATATGAGGTCCACTTATTTATATTGATTTTGTAATAGAATGTGAGTGAAATGAGTTAGTGGAATGTGTGACCTACCTAGGGGTGGCGAAACATGTTACCCGCAGGTATCCGCACCCGACAAGTCGGATACTCGTACCCGATTTCAGCCAAACTTATTGTCCCAATACCCCCCCCCTCCCCCCGAGAATATATCAGGATTACCCGTTATCCGTGTCGGGTATCCCGTACCCGACATTGCGGGTACCCGTACCCGACCAAAAAATAAATTTGTAAGAGAATAAATTTATGGTACATAATATATTTGTTACTAATCAACTAAAATAGAAAATTTGAAAATCCTAATAGTTGACAAGATTTCCTAATTAATTTACTTTATTTATTTTGATGGTAAGCTTTGATATTGATTAGGAATAAAAGTGAGGGGAAACTTTATAGCTAGTTGCCTAGTTCCGGTGAATTTACAATTGAATATTCGTTGAAATATAAAAATATTTTAAAAGATCTCTTAGAACACTTAGATTCTATAAAGTATTAAAAGATCTGTTCCATTAAAAATGAAACGTTTTCCTTTTTAGTTTGTCGCATTAAAAATGAAACATTTCCTAAAATGAAAATATCTCTATCTCTACTTTTTCATCCTTTCTTATTTTACTCTCTTTTCATTAACTCACAAACAACACTACATAAATATTTGTGCCGATTCCCAAATGTTGCATATTTAATGGGACGGGGGGATAGATAATACTAATAATATTGGGTATTATCGGGATTAACGGGTATACCCGCAAAACTCTAAAACATACTACATGATCCCGCCCTGTTTTTCGTTAATGCCGGATAGCGGGTACCCAATACCCGGCGAGTATCAGGTTGCAATGGGAATTACCCTTTACCTGCTACTCATATTGTTACCTCCTACTTACTATTTATGATAAAATTGAAATGTGACTCTTATTATGAAACAGATAAAGTATTTATATATTTAGAAATGTGTCATTTAGAGCGAGTCATCATTAAAAAAGAATAATAATAGTAGTAGTAATAATAATAAATAATTAATAATAATAAAAAAATAAAAATAATAATAATTGTGTACATTATTTTAATGCAAAAATCACACAAAAATGGCGTCAACCACTCTAGAAACTCGTACCAGATATTTATCAGTAATTCAGTGGCTTGTTTATTGCGTTACAATCAACTTTTCTAAACAAATACTGTAATTAATTGTAACAGTAACAGTGTGGGTGGAATGGTTTATGTTACGAAGGTAATTTGGGGAAAAAATTAGGGTTACTGTACCCTATATTTTTTTACTAATGGCTGCTGAAGGCGTGGACAGCGGTGGTGATTAATACCTGATGTCATTGTTTTGGATAGTCATTCGCGAACTCGCTGAAATCCAAGCTATGGTAAATAAACTCTCTTTCCCCTCGCCCAAGAAAATTGATTTCTCGCGAATTGTAGAAGATTCACATTTCGTTATAAGTATTTTGGTTTAATATGTGCCCCTTGTTCATCAAAATTACTCCTTTGGATTCATATGATGTTCGATTAAATCATCAGGGCCTGATGCGGGTGTTTGCAAATTGATTTTGAGCGGCATTTCTTATTCAATTTTAGTTTTAATTTTGGGATTTTTATTGCACTGTTTTCTAATGATTCAGTTCAACTAGGTTTCTTTGTAAAGAAAGTGCTGAAAGTATTTGCTTTTTCTTATTTTAAGAATGTGAAGAAATCGCCTCTTTTAGGGATTGGATTATGCCTATGATAAATGTGTTAGATTGAATTTAACCCGCAATGTACTTGGAAATCCACCTCATGAACTTTTTAGTTCATCGTTTCTGCAATAGTGGGCTTTTAATTTGTTAGGTTTGTTTCTTTTCTGTAGCTCCTATGCTGTTATATAAACTTGTTTGTTCCAATGCCTTTTACTTGTCTAACTGTTTTGCTCTTTGCAGGCTACCTCGAAGAAAGTTATAACCAGAGTAGAATGGGAGAAAAAACTTAATGATGTCAGAGTTAGAAAAGACGATATGAATAAATTGGTTATGAACTTTCTTGTTACTGAGGGTTATGTGGAAGTTGCTGAAAAATTTCGACTTGAATCTGGGACAGAGCGTATCCTCTTTGAAATTTTCAGTGCCCAGCTTTCTTTATCTCTGTGTTTACATGATTTGTCTGTAGTTTTAAAGCACATATGGATTTCCTTATTAGTAAATAGCGGAGATAGATCTTGCAACCATTACTGATCGTATGGCAGTTAAGAAAGCTGTGCAGAGTGGTAATGTGGAGGACGCTATCGAGAAGGTTAACGATTTGAACCCTGAGGTGCGAATATTTTTGCTTTGTTCTCTCCTTCGTGTGAAAATAGAACTAAAGGACGATAGTGACATTTATAGCTATAAGCTATGTATATGGAGTACAATCTTAATTTGCTTTAATAACTTGTAGATAAAATTGATTGTTTTTCTTGCAGATATTGGATACAAATCCCCTCCTCTTTTTTCATCTCCAACAGCAGCGAATGATAGAGTTGATCCGGAATGGGAAGGTTGAGGCAGCTTTAGAATTTGCACAAGAGGAACTTGCCCCCAGAGGAGAGGAAAATGTACTTATTTGATTGGTTTGAAAAATTGTATAACCTGATTCTGTTTTTTTTATTCTTTACTTGCACAGGAATCATACTTTCCCAACTCTTATGCTGTCATCATTATAGGGACTCTTGATGCAGAATTTCATTATTACATTGATTTAACTTTAAATATCTGTAATTGCAGCAAAGCTTTTTAGAGGAGTTGGAAAGGACCGTTGCATTGCTTGCCTTTGAAGATGTGGCCAACTGTCCTGTTAGTGAGCTGCTCGATATATCCCAACGGCTGAAGACTGCCACTGAGGTCAATGCAGCTATCCTTACCAGTCAAAGTCACGAAAAAGGTTAGTTCTTCGGCTGCATGAAATTACAAGTAGATGCAAATAGAAGATGTATTACATTTTCTACAATGTCAAATCTGGTTCATAAATAACACCCTATTATTACCAAGTCATTACTGTCCAAGTTCCAGAGCTTCAATGTCTTGACATTAAACTGTCTGTATTCATGATGTGGAGTATATACTCATTAACTATCTAAAACAATATTCAATTTCCTCAATTTTAACTAGAGTGCAGGAAAATTATAGATGAGACTGAATAGGACCTAAGCTATAAAAATTGATGAGAACAACTGGAAGTTCATATAATTAATAGAACCCCTCTGTTCTCATGTAATTTTCTTCTTAATATATCTTTCATTAGCAGCTTCTTGTGCTTTCATCTACTGTGGAAGTTCTTTGCTCATAACTATGATTACATTGTATCTGCATCTAGAGATTCTCAAGATTTATAGATTTTTTGTCATCTGGATTTAGATGTTATTTTTATTAATAATTGCTTCAGTTCTTACATTCTCCCTCCGTCTCCTAAAAATAGAAACTCTTTCCTTTTTGGCCCGTCCTCTAAAAATAAAAACTTTGTATTTAAGGAAATTTCCATTCTATCTCTCTTACTTTACCAATTTTGCGTTAAAGCTCGTGTTGTTTCAAAAGTTACTATTTTTTGGGGACGGAGGGAGTTATAATTGTGCTGGACATTCTACTAATATTGATTGCTTGCACACTTTCGGTGTTGGGATGATGATAGCTGTTCATTTGAAATACTACCTTGTCAGAATGCATCTCAACTTTGACTAGTTAGTAATTTAATCGCATGTAATTTATTATATGGATATACGGTCTGTTTATGTTCCTTTTTGCAACTATCAGATCCTGGTATGAAAGTTGGTCCTGCATGAAACTGAAATGCAGCTTGCCTATGCTTTTCGCTCTGTTTCTGATGAAACTTGCTAAAACTAGTTCAGCTCTAAACTGAGTTAAGGAAAATATATTATGCTTGCTCTCAGCTTTTTTATACCGTTTAAAGAAATTTTGAATTTGAAACCTTGCAAAAACATTATTTTGTCTTTGTGCATATCTTTCCAGGTTAAGATTGTTTACTTATCGTTGTCTTGCTTTTTGGAGGAAAGTTTGTTTTTCCTTTTTGAGGAAGTGATGGATATGATAGTGCATAAAATTCCAAACTCTAACCAGTGTTGCGCGATGATTCTACAGATCCAAAGCTGCCGAGCTTACTGAAAATGTTGATATGGGTGCAAAACCAGCTAGACAAGAAAGCCTCTTATCCTCGAATAAACAACATATCTACTGCAGCTTTGGAAGATTCAGTTGTTTGATGTACATTTGGTGTGGTTACATGGAAGTGAATGATGGTTGTGTGGTCATTAGCTCATGTATATTCTACTATTGTTTCTTGTATTGACTTCACCCTCTGTTCTCAAAGCAATATATGTAATGTTAAGAACAATTTTTGAGACCAATACACACTTACTCTATTCTATTGGAAAACTAAAAACTACCGTATTCACCTATTTAAAGGCTTAAATCTTCACTTGGCCCACAAATTTGGTGGTGTTGCTAGTTATGCACACAACTCAAAGTCTTAAGTTTTATAATGTAATAATCTCAACTAGTTTGGCAACTATTAAGTGTAATTAGGGCATGGATAAAGAATTGGCATCATCACTTTTCCGATGGTACCTAGCCTTCCATGGTAAAGTAATTGCAACAAATCCATATCTAGTTTTATAATTTATTGCAATTGGGATCGCCTCCAAATTAAACAGATTTGTTAGGCTCCGATGGGGCACGCATTCGACTGTGGAAAACCTGAAGCCGAGAGAGGAAGCTCAACGGGCTTCAAGATATTGCTCGCCAAGCTCTACACCAGGCTCGTCGATACCTTCTCTGGCAAGGGCATCGACACCTCTGATTTCTCGGACCAGGTTTCATGATAATTATCTACCAATATCTGGGAAATTATGCCATGTTTCTCGTGGTGTTTTATTATGTTTGCTCCGCTATCTATATGAAATTATGAATGTATGTTGGTTGTTTGAATGAATACATTCTACATCATACAGACTACAGAAACCTAGTAGTTTCACATATTGTAATACTACAAAAGAGGGCTTGTATATGCATGAAAGTTATGAAATTGAATGAATATTTAGCTAAAATGAGATTTTGACAAATATCTCTGTGAAAATACAAAAAACTAGTACATATTTCTCTCCCTGTTCTTAGCGACTGCTGAAAACGCGATCATGGACTCGTCTCTAGTCCCGGGGGGCAAAGAGGTTCATGACGCTGTGGAGTGAGTAGAGAACGACGAGGAAGTAGGCTATGGCGGCTATAAAACCGGCAGCAATGGCTCCAGTGACATGATCGCAGAACTTAGGAACTTGTCCACAGATAGGTAGCCAGCCTGCATGAGTGTTGCCTTTCTTCCCCACTAGCCCTATTGCGACGCATGCTGATATGCTCGAATCGAGCAGCAAGGCAATGACCTGTTCGTTTATCCGGACACAATCAAGAAATATGTATAAGAAATAATATGATCTGTTTTGGATGTGTTCATTGAAATATGAGCATAGGGATATATGATCATTTGATAACTATCTTAAATTAATAACTGATAATTATGTCAACATGTCAACATAAGACATAAGTATGCCAACTACATTTTGTTGATATACAATGTCTTTATGTTGACATCTATAACGTAGGTTATTGACATAGTTGTTAGTTATTAATTTTAGATAGTTATCATCTATATATGAGCATATATCCCATCTTTTTTTTTCGCTAGATATCATTCTTACCAGATCAAGGACCAAGATCATGTGGCCACATGAATTCTTGGTGGGGATAAACAGCAATATGAGTGTGTAGGCACTTGCAATAGCATTGACCAATACAAAATATCTGCACAAAATCATAAACCATGATATACTAATACAACGGTGTAGCGTCTACGCTGATTGACCGGGGACTTACTTGAACGTCGGGATGTTCGAGTATTTGGCGCTGATACTCATGCCGAAGACTTGAGCAGAGTCGCGGCTCGTGACCATGATCACTATTGCACAGACACTTGCTCCCAAGGCTATGAGCCTTAGTAAAAGCATGGGAATTCTCTTGGATAAACTCATGATTTTTTGTGAAATTTGATTGAGATTTTGGATGAGTTTCTGGGAAATAAAAAGGGAGTAAAGAATGATTGGGAAACATGGTTGTGTTAGATGAGGTTTGTCTTTGGTTCCCATGTTCTTGGTAACCTACTGATAATATCATTTGTGAACTCTACCAACTACCAATTCCTATTTTCTTTTTTAACACAAAATTGCAGCAAAGTAGGTAGCCTATATGGTAATTTGTTCTATTTTGTTTGATATACCTGTCTTGATTAAAATGGTTTTAATTTTGGGGTATAGTTTATTTACTATGATGCCAATGTGGCCACTTGAATTTTATAGTTGAACTAACTAACATGTTCTGTATATGTATGTACTGTTCCAACCAGAACGAGTTACGTGCACAATATTTTTTTGAATCAAATATAGTATTTTGTTATATATTTGTAATTTCACTTAAATTGGATCTAATTGGATCCGGGATCTAATTTCACTTAAAAGCTTTTATTTATTAAAAAACGATTCAGGATGATCGGATGACACCCTGCTTAAAACAAAATACAGCTAGCTCACTAATATATTTTGTAAAAACATAATTAGGTAATGTTCGATTTGGTAGACAAGATAATAATGAAACTAATTACTTTTGGAATGATAACAATAAAAACTAATTACTCTTCGAACGTAATGCACGAGAATTGATTCATGGTTAACGAGAAAAAATTTCCTAATCTAGGAATACCAAGATGACAATACTATTTAGTATGCCTTACCAATTAATTTTTGAGAAATTGAAATATATATGACCCTAATTCTAACTAATAATATCATTTTTACACTATGGAAACAATCTAAATATAATAAAACACACAATTAAATTATATGGAAGTTTATGCACATTCATGTGTAATAGAAAAATATTTAATATTCTATATATTTTAAATATTTAAACATCTTTTACAATTATTGTCAATCATCTTATACGTAAATATAGAAAAATGACCCCCCAAGTCACCCATTTTAAGAGTTTAGGAATTTATTATTTTACTCAAATATATATATAAAAGAAATCTAGACAAATAAAAGTGTAATTATAACTTTAGTTTTGTTAGCGAATACTATAAATTAAAATAACAATATGGATGATACGTATAAATTAAACTAACAATATCAATAATTATAAAGTGTAGTTCTTGTTTTATTTTATCATTGCACAGTATTATATGAATATTATACATTATATTAAATTATAAAAACAGTTAATAATAATAAGATGATCTAAAATTAATTTTATTATATTAATCATTTTGCAATGTATCATGAAAAAACTTCTTAAACAAAATACTGACAGATGATTACATGATATAGAACTAAATTAAAAATTTTAAAACTAAAACTAAATAATAAAAGTGATTGTGATCCCTAAATATATACAATGATATGCGTAAATACAGTGCTTATATTACACTATTATACATGGGATGTGAATAAAACATTCCATATAATTTAATAGTGTGTGGTTATATTTTTCCATAGTTTATATTTAGTTGGATTTGGAGACATTTATATTTTCATTTGTCAAAAAATTATTAATATGATATACCAAATAGTATTGTCACTTTTGTATTTCTTTACTGAGGAATTTTTTCTCTGGGTAACCATATTTTGAAGACAATTCAAAATTCTTTCTATACAAAAAATTACTGTATTGTTTTCATCTCGGTTTACAAGAATTATTCCTTTTGAATCACTTAGACACTAATAAAATTATACATCAAAACTCATATAAATATATTTCTTTTATTTTTAAATAAAGCACACACAATATAAAATAAAATATTAAAAAACTCATTTATTTTTTGTGTTAACAAACTAAAAATTGTTTAATGAGTGCAATATATGAAATTAACAAAAAGATGATTATTACTCCCCATCCAAAAAAAAAGTTAGACAGCACGAGTTTTAATATGAAAATTGATAAAGTAAGAGATAAGGAGAAAATATAAGTTAGAAAGATAGAAAAAAAATAGATGAAATATAATAGATGTGAGAAAAAGTGAGTAAAGTATGAGAGAGAAACTTTTTATTTTTAGAAATGAGATATTTTTTATCGACATCCCAAAATAGCAAAATGAGACTATTTTCTATAGACGAAAAGAGTGTTTTTGTTCAATAATAACATCATAAATATAATCTAAAAATAAAACATATAATATGTGGTATTAATGTTCTCTTTCAATTGCAAAATTACAAACTTACCAAAATTAGTTAATTCGGATAATTTTGTCAATCATAAATAAATTTTTGGATCCGGAGTACTAAAATAGTGATAATCCCTAATAGAAAAATAAAATCTCTTTATAGCATGCTCTTGATATTCTCGTGCATTAATTATTAAATTTGGTTCACCATCTTCATCTTCTATTATAATTTTCTATACTATTTTATAGGATCATTCTAGCACTTCGACATGTTCATTCAATTTACTCTATCAACCAATTCCTTGAGAGCATGCAAAATTTGATAGATTTTGGGTCAATCGTTTTATTCAATCCGTAAATGTCCTTGCCATTAAAAACACTTTTGTATGCTTCAGTAGACATTTGATATGTTAGTAGATCTCCTGCTATTGCAGATAAAATTAGATAATTTTCTTTTCTCATTTTCCATCAATGCAAGATATAAAAATCTTCAGAATTTTCCACAAATCTAAACTTAAGTAAATGTTTGGGTTCATTTGTGTACTTTTTACTTGCATCATTTTTCATCTTCTTTATTTTTTTTAATCTAAAAGTGCATAACAAGATGAATAGCCACTATTATTACCGGTGTTAGTAGAAGATGACATAGTAATTGATATTGTATTTTTAATACTAGAAATATAAACTAACTAACAAATTTTAAAAATCCTCTAATTGTTCATTATTGAGTTTTGAATATCAAAACATGAGTAATTTTATACTAAAAGATAAACTTCACCACCATTTTTTTACATATAGGTTATTTACTTTATTACATTTAAAAAATCAATTATATAAGACGAGAGTTTGCATGGCATGTCACAGGGTTTTCCGATGGGACCTAGGCTAAGCCTGATGTTTACAAATTGGCTCAATCAGATTCCACTTCAACTAATGCGTCCAGGCCAGACCCGCTTTATTTTAATGGTTAGTCCATCCTGGTTTGGCCCAACCCAGTTGACCAGTCTACGCTAATATGAACTCAGTTGACAACTAAGTATGACCAGTGGCTCCAATTCGTTAATATCTACCTTTTTAAAAGTTTTTCAACTATCAAAACTTAACAAACAAATCAAAATACCAAAGTACTCTCTCCATTCTGCATTAATAGAGTCGTTTTTTTCATTTCAGGAAGTTCCAAGGTAATAGAGTCATTTCCCTTTTAGGAAATAATTAGGGTTTTTAATGATGAATTAGGCTGTTATACATTCAAAATGAGTCATATTTGGGTCTTAGAAACATTGAAATTACATACTATCTCCATCTCATAAAACTATGTGCAATTTTCATTTCTGTCCGTCCCACAAAAATATGGACATTTTCATTTATGGAAAGTTGTTTCCAACTCATTACTCATATTGACAATGGTTGTGACATCAACTCTATGCAATGGCTTGTGACTCATTACCCGTATACATCATACTCAAATCCTAAAATGAACTGGACTACTCGTCGTACAAGATGTCATTAATTAAGTAGGTAGTAGACATAGACTAATTAATGAATATACAAATCTTAAACACGAGAAATAATTAAATGAAATAGGAAGTCTGGATTACTCGTACTTTTAGTCTAGGATAGACGGTCAAGTCCTTTTGGTACAATCGAATTTTTCCCACACGAAAAATTATACTTGGAGTTGAGACAAATACCAGAAGATTCACTATAGAGTACGAAGAACGTCACGTAGAGAAGTGACATGTCATTGTCAATTCTTTGGAGAATCAAAACCGTAAGTTATCTTCTCCATAGAGTCATTTTTAGGATTTAATTTCTATGGATGAATTGCGTTCTTGACATGCAATATGTGATTTACATGTAAGTTGACTTAATCCAATAATCACCAAAATAGATTCTTATGTGAATTTATTTTTTTACAATTTTATCAATTCTATCTCGACCAAAGACTACAACAACAATTTATGCAGTTTTATCAACAAAGTAATATGTATTCAAACAATCTCAACCATTAAAATTTTGATAATTCCAAATATATTCCCAGGCTCAAATTATAGTCCACTCAGCCTCTTGGGGCCCATGTCGCGTGACAACGAGAACGACGAGGAAGAAGGATATATAATCCGACCACCAACTACAAAAATTATTATTTGGAGCAAACAAAAGGAGTGGTACGTCTCTTCGTTAACATCTCCAAACTCGTTTATCGATAGCATGGTCAAAGTTTTCTTAGAGAAGATCATAATTGCATACACATGTAATTCTGCAGAAGTTAGATCGAGCGATGTAAGCTAGGATGATCAACGAAAAAAAGGCTCTCTAGGCCTTTTGTAAAGAAGATAAAAGCACTTTAAGTACGAGACATGCAATACATTGTTAAGGATCACCCGAAGTTCACTGAGAAAATTGGAGTTTGAATTTGATCTGATAAGAACGCAAGCCTCCACCTTTAGACAATACTTAGCAAGCAGGGGCGCCGATTGCGTCAATTTTCATTCCGATGTAGATGAGAGTTTTCATATAGAGTTAGCATCGGGCAGGAGCCTACCGATGGGTCATGAAGTAGAAAGGTGAACGGGAAGACGACGTCGACGAGCAGTCGTAGAGGCGTGGGTGAGAAGCAGTGGAGTGAGTTGTCCGAAAATGAGTACAGTAAATAAAGAAATGATGATCAACTTTTAGTATAAAATGCTGTTTAAAAACACATCGAATATAATGAAGACCTAAAACTACAATTAAAATTTTTTTACCGAACATTTATTCGGAAATAAGAATTTAAGTGATTTATAATTTTCTTAGTGAGATTGTAAATTATTCAAATCCTGATTCAAATAATTGAATTTTGTGGAGTGGGATTGTAAACAGTGTATAGTTTAATTACTCTTTTTGGCATCAGTTCACCGCCCTAAAGTCTCCACCTATAAAAGGGCCGCCTCGCTCGAAATTCATTCCATTTGAAACTGCTTCAGTTTTCCCCCAAATCGGAGGGGTTTTTGAGCTTGACTTCAATTGGACTTCCAAAATCCGAATACTCAAAGATTAAACGGTTAAAATCACTCGGCAAAAATGTATATGGATGATGAGTACGAGCAGGGCGACAACGGCGAGGAGCATGGCTACAACAATGGCGAGGACTACGACGACGGCGAGGGAGACGGCGAGGAGGATATCACGCAGGAGGATGCCTGGGCGGTGATCAGCGCTTACTTTGAGGAGAAAGGTCTGGTGCGGCAGCAGCTCGACTCATTCGATGAGTTTATCCAGAACACGATGCAGGAGATTGTCGACGAGTCGGCCGATATCGAGATCCGTCCCGAGTCGCAGCACAATCCCGGACACCAGCCGGACTTCGCTGAGGTTGTTTACTTCGCGGTTGTGTTGATTTTGCGTTTGTGAGGAAATTGTTAGGTTTTAGGGGATGAGAGCGAGTGGTTCAGTGGTTAGGGTTTAGCTGAGTTTTAATTAGTGGTTGTGTGGTAATGCGATTTGAGAAAGGTTATTGGTGAGTTGAAGTAAGGTGGAAGTAAGAGGTGTAAAGCAGATTTGGATTGGTTGTTTGATTGTGAGAAATCCATTGAGATTCGATTGCCTTTAGCTTTGAAATTTTAGACCTGGATTTAGAAAGAAAAGGGTACAGAAGGAGATTGAGGCCCTAGCTATGAGACTATTTTTTGGATTTTGGTTGTTTGAGTAGGTTTTTGTTGTGAGTTCTGAATTTCTGATTGATTCTATACTTCGTATAAGCTTTAGTTACTGAATCTGGTTTTGATGTCTTGATGACTCTTGCTGTCTGCGGGCTTAGGTTGTTGCTGGAATTAGACAAGTGGAAAGGGGTCCTTTAACAAAATGTTAGAGATATGTTGGGGGAATTGATAGAGCAATGATCCGTGGACTTACTTTAAACTGTCAGTTTGGAATTAAATTGATGGAATTTAGTACTAGTAGCTTTCTTTGTAATTTGGGAGAAACTTGGTGATTTTGTTTATTTTCAACGTTCGAGCATTATTTTGCATTTTGCTTACAACTAGAGGAACTTTTGTGATTTCCAGAATTAGGAACTAATGTATGTTGTTTAATCTGCTAATGCAGACTATATACAAGATCAGTTTTGGTCAGATTTACCTCAGTAAACCGATGATGACGGAATCTGATGGAGAAACAGCTACCTTGTTTCCCAAGGCTGCAAGGCTTAGGAATTTGACGTATTCAGCCCCATTGTATGTTGATGTGACCAAGAAAGTCATAAAGAAAGGTCATGATGGGGAGGAAGTTACTGAGACTCAGGATTTCACAAAAGTCTTTATTGGGAAGGTACATTTTGTGGTGATGAGGGGTGCTTTATGATCTTGTAAACATGCCTTTGTAACACCATGGTTTTTGTCTGGTCTGTATAGGTTCCTATAATGCTGAGGTCAAGTTATTGCACATTATATCAGAATTCTGAGAAAGATTTGACAGAACTTGGGGAGTGCCCATATGACCAAGGTGGTTATTTCATCATCAACGGCAGTGAAAAGGTGTTGATTGCTCAGGAGAAGATGAGCACTAATCACGTCTATGTATTTAAAAAGAGGCAACCAAACAAGTATGCCTATGTGGCTGAAGTTAGGTCCATGGCGGAGACACAAAACAGGCCACCCAGTACCATGTTTGTCCGCATGCTTTCTCGAACTAGTGCCAAAGGGGTAATAGCATTTCTAATGAAGTGTTAGTTATCATATTATTAACACAGTTTTTATGAGTCTAATGCTTTTCTACTTGCAGGGCTCATCTGGCCAGTATATACGTGCTACCCTCCCATACATACGCACTGAGATCCCTATCATTATTGTGTTTCGAGCACTAGGATTTGTTGCCGACAAAGATATATTAGAGCATATCTGCTACAATTTTCAAGATACTCAAATGATGGAACTGCTTCGGCCTTCCTTAGAAGAAGCATTTGTTATCCAGAACCAACAGGTACTCTTCATGCATTGTTGCATCAGCTGCTCTTCTCTGCATCTAGTCTACGTGGGTGCTTCATATCTGGTCGTTGTATAGAATAGATTTTCTCCTCTAGTTTAATTCATGTAGGGATTTAGGGTTCTCTCCTTTTGGGTAGGGGGGAGCATGAATGCATTGGAATGTTAAGTACTGACATTTTTGGGTAACCTGACATTCAATTCGAACTCTTCTGCAAAGCTTTGAAATCTGTCTGCAGCTCAGTCCGTTTTCTTTCATTTATCATTCTTTCTGGCATTGCAGAACTTTATTAGTTTACCGCATCTGATTGTTGTACAGGGATGTTTTACCTAGTATAAGCCTCAACCTTTTCCTTTGTTAGGGTTGTAATAATCTAACCTTCTTACAAAATGCAGGTTGCTCTTGACTACATTGGGAAAAGAGGGGCCACTGTTGGTGTCACCAAAGAGAAAAGAATCAAGTTTGTGTTGCTGAAATTGTTACACTTCACCTTATTGTTTTATTTTCATCTAATCTATATATCCAATTGTTATGCAGGTATGCCAAAGAGATTCTTCAGAAAGAAATGCTTCCTCATGTTGGTGTTGGGGAGTATTGTGAGACAAAAAAGGCTTATTACTTTGGGTAAGGAGTTCTTTTGTAAGTTTCTGTTTACATGTCTGTGGTTGCTGCTCCTGAACCATTATCATTTTCTGTTCTCTCCAGGTATATCATCCATCGGCTTCTTTTATGTGCATTAGGCCGAAGAGCAGAGGATGATAGAGACCACTATGGCAATAAAAGACTAGATCTTGCTGGTCCTTTGTTGGGAGGCCTCTTCCGAATGGTTTCTTTTTTATATACATTTTATTGCAGTCTTTTAACCTTAGAAATGAAGTGTTGATGTGAAGTTTGATCTTCTCTCTACGGTGCAGCTATTCAGAAAGTTAACCAGGGATGTTAGGTCCTACGTGCAGAAGGTTTATTTACCTTCTTGATTTTCTTTGTTACTTGGATAGCAATGCAAATGCAATTTATGTTTCTTAATATATTTACGTGTTTCTGTACAATGGCAGTGTGTAGACAATGGCAAGGATGTGAATTTACAATTTGCAATAAAGGCCAAAACCATCACTAGTGGCTTGAAATACTCACTTGCTACTGGTAACTGGGGCCAAGCAAATGCAGCTGGTACAAGAGCTGGGGTATCTCAGGTTTAATTGCGTACTTTCCATTTGTTCAAGCCATTTTTTAAACATCCATTTAGTTTTCTGTGGTCCAAATCCAGTGCTAAGGTGGATGAGTTGTTTTATTTGAAATGTCACAGGTGTTAAATCGCTTGACTTATGCCTCTACCTTGTCCCATTTGCGAAGGCTTAACTCTCCTATAGGCCGTGAAGGTAACTGGCCTATCTTGGTTCATTATAAAATGCTTTGGCGGTCATTCCCTTCTTGTTGTTCCTTTTAATTACTCTTATCTTTTATATAACCTCTTTTGTTTATCTTTGTAGGGAAACTGGCCAAACCAAGGCAGTTGCATAACTCCCAGTGGGGAATGATGTGTCCTGCAGAAACACCTGAAGGACAGGTAAGTGTGCATTGTGCATAGGTATTAGTTGGGCTATAGTTCTTTTGAGGTTTCCTTCTGAATCTACCTTTTCTTTGGCCTCTGACAGGCATGTGGGTTGGTGAAGAACCTTGCATTGATGGTTTATATTACAGTTGGCTCAGCAGCATATCCAATTTTGGAATTTTTAGAGGAATGGGGAACTGAGAATTTTGAGGTGCTGCGTGCAATGTGCCATTATGAAGCTCAATTTCGGTTATGATGTTCATGCCGATATATCTTTAATCACTATATATTACGGTTATATTTCAGGAAATATCTCCTGCCGTCATTCCTCAAGCCACTAAGATCTTTGTAAATGGCTGTTGGGTTGGTATTCATCGCAACCCTGATATGTTGGTGTCTACACTAAGACGCTTGAGGAGGCGTGTAAGTATTCCTTTCATACTTCTGTTTTTCGTCATCGTCTCCTGTTCTTAGGCTCCTTGATTTGTAAAGCAGGATGAAGAATTCTGGCTTCCAGATCTTCGATGGTGGTGTATTTTCTAACATATGTCATTATCACACCTGACTAGTTCACTAGAATTGTTCTTGTTTCACTTGTGAATGATTTCTACAATGTAATGTATAGTGTTATTGCAATATACCAGCTAATGGAGGTTGACGTTATTGTTCTGCTTACAGGTCGATGTCAACACGGAAGTTGGAGTGGTCCGAGATATTCGTTTGAAAGAACTCAGGATATACACTGATTATGGTCGCTGCAGTCGTCCCTTATTTATTGTGGAAAAGCAAAGACTTCTTATAAAAAAGAGGGATATCCTGGCCTTGCAACAGAGAGTATGTCTGACAGTCTTATATGGGCTATTTGTCATCTGAAATTTTTTTATCGTGTTCTATATTTATGGGCTGTTTGTCATATCATGCGCTTTGATCCCAGGAATCTCCTGATGATGGTGGTTGGCATGACCTAGTCTCAAAGGGCTTCATAGAATACATAGATACAGAAGAAGAGGAAACAACTATGATTTCTATGACAATACACGTGAGCCATTATCAAGCAAGCCAGTTTCTATACTATAGATGTCATTCACGGGATGATGAAAATTTTGTTTCTTTTCTTAGGATCTGGTTCAAGCAAGGGAAAGACCGCAGGAGGCTTATTCAGATACTTATACGCACTGTGAAATTCATCCTTCCTTGATATTAGGCGTTTGTGCTTCAATTATTCCCTTCCCGGATCACAACCAGGTAAATATTGTGGCAATCTTATCACATCTGTAGTTGTTCTTCAGTTGGCTGATATGTTTCCTCTTTCCCAGTCTCCACGTAACACATATCAGTCAGCTATGGGTAAACAAGCTATGGGCATTTACGTCACAAACTACCAATTTCGAATGGTACAGTTATCTTCCATTAAATTCATCCGGCGGGGCTGTTAGCTTGACGATTTCTTGTATTTAGTGTTTTGCTTCTTTTGTATCAGGACACCTTGGCTTATGTGCTGTACTATCCTCAAAAACCACTCGTTACAACTCGGGCTATGGAGCACTTGCATTTTAGGCAGCTACCTGCTGGCATTAATGCCATAGTTGCCATTGCATGCTACTCCGGGTACAATCAAGAAGATTCAGTTATCATGAATCAGTCATCAGTTGACCGTGGTTTCTTCCGGTCTCTATTTTTCCGTTCATATAGAGATGAAGAAAAGAAGATGGGGACATTAGTCAAAGAGGACTTTGGACGTCCTGATAGAACTAACACCATGGGCATGCGCCACGGCTCCTATGATAAGTTGGATGACGATGGGCTTGCACCCCCGGGAACCAGAGTTTCTGGCGAGGATGTGATTATTGGAAAAACGTCTCCAATAGCTCCTGACGATGCCCAAGGGCAAGCTGCTCGTTACACGAAACGTGATCACAGTACAAGCTTACGGCACAGTGAAACCGGAATGGTGGATCAAGTCCTGTTGACCACAAATGCTGATGGGTTGAGATTTGTCAAAGTGAGGGTGAGATCAGTTAGAATTCCTCAAATTGGAGACAAATTCAGTAGTAGACATGGACAGAAGGGAACAGTGGGCATGACTTATACGCAGGAGGACATGCCATGGACGTTGGAAGGCATCACGCCCGACATAATCGTCAACCCTCATGCTATTCCATCCCGTATGACCATTGGTCAGCTTATTGAGTGTATCATGGGGAAGGTCGCTGCACATATGGGGAAGGAGGGAGATGCCACTCCTTTCACTGATGTAACCGTGGACAATATCAGCAAAGCCCTTCACAAGTGTGGGTATCAGATGCGTGGTTATGAGACCATGTACAATGGGCACACTGGCAGGCGTCTTTCGTCTATGATATTCCTGGGTCCCACTTACTACCAGAGGCTGAAGCATATGGTTGATGACAAGATTCACTCTCGGGGTAGAGGCCCTGTTCAGATTCTGACGAGGCAGCCTGCTGAGGGAAGGTCGCGTGATGGTGGTCTGCGTTTTGGTGAAATGGAACGAGACTGCATGATTGCACATGGAGCAGCTCATTTTCTCAAGGAAAGGTTGTTTGATCAAAGTGACGCATACAGGATACATGTATGCGAGCGATGTGGATTAATAGCCATCGCTAACCTGAAGAAGAATTCATTCGAATGCAGAGGGTGCAAAAACAAAACTGACATCGTACAGGTAAGAAATAACTTGGATCTCGCAGCTTTTTGTTTTTAATTCCGAATAGATATACATGGTGATTATATTAAACGTAATTTGTTGCAGGTTCATATTCCATATGCTTGCAAGCTGCTATTCCAAGAACTAATGTCTATGGCTATAGCTCCTAGAATGCTAACCAAGGACATTAAGCAAAACAAAGATCTAAAGAAGAAGGGCGGTTAATTTGGTCGGACTTGGACACACCAATTCATCAGACTATGGAACATTCAAGGTAATTGCTGCGCAACTGAGTGAGAATCAAGGCGTTTGTTGAATCCCCAATTGTCATGGTAAGTTAATTATAGAAGATGAGTGTTGTCTTTGAATGCACAAATTAGAGGGCGTTATACATTTGTGAGGTGAGGCTGTAACAATCTATGTATTTTCTACCTGAACAAACTGTTTTCAGTCGGCACTTAATTGGAAAACTTTTTAATGGCAATTTTGTTGTAAATGTCTATTTTCTCCTGTCTAAAAAAATAGTCTTGGTAGTGGCTGGTGTGTGTTTTAATTCAAAATTGATAGTAAGAGGGATATCAATAAAAAATAGTTGAAGTTTAGTGTAAAATGAGATGAAAATAATTTTTGTGTAAAGCTTAAAATGACTATATTTTGTTAATTGACAAGCGTTCTTATAATATTTCATCTTTGATCCTAACTTGGATTTAATCATCACTCAAACTCATCCTTGCTGTCTCAGTTCGTGTTTCTGTTTTTGGATCTTCACTCAGCATAGTACTTACCATTTACTTACAAATAAAATTTTGAGATAACTAGGATTGACGTCACCACCGATTCTTTCTCCTTCCCACAATAACAATTAGATTTTGCAATTTCTATTAATTTTTTTAACTCACTATTTTTTAATATTTTTTTAAACTTTAGGCTTATATCAAATGTGACTCTTTTTATTTATATTTTAAAATTTTTTTAGTTAAGTCGTATGCTGACACCTATTTGTGTTGGTCAAAATTGTCTCAATTCTATCCGTTTCAAAAAACTTTACTATTTTATACTATCTTGGTTTACTAAATTTTCGAGTAAATTTACACTGCCTTGAACTTTCATACAACCATTTTAATTTCACAACTACTACTCGTCGTATTCATTTCAAATAAGCTCTTCAAACAACAGAAAAAAGCTTATATCTGAATGACAAACTTAAAAACTACTGTAGTAAAATTTAAATCTTAATGATACTCCATATAAATCAAAGTCATGAGAAAGTCATCATCAATAATTAGAAACCATTAAACAATAATCATGCTTGACTAAAATTAATAAATAAAACATGGGAAATGAAAAATCGTAAATTGCATTTTGTGAAATGAGATCATACCAAATATAATATCAAGTAATTTTCCTTTTCGTTGTTATATCTCTCTTTGTTTCTGTCACGTGCAAAAGCTCTGTAATAAAAGAAAAGTATGGAGCAATATCTTCTCACATGAAAAAAGTATGTAGAAAAAACTCATAACCGCCGAAAGCTTTAATTTGGCTTAAATTAAGAATAATTATGTCTACTTCCACTTAAAGGTGTCGTTGCTTCTAATTAGAGATGAAAACGAATGTGAATATACTAAATTATATATTCAACAGAGTCGTTTAAACTAAGGTGATCCCAAAAGATTGTGTGAATCTCGGAAGATGGCCAATAGATATTTATTCATGAAATTGCAATTTTATTGTAATGTATCCTGACATACACCATGATGAAATCTTGAAAATTGAACATGGAAGGGCTGGGGCAGAAGTAGAGTTTAATGTCGTGGAGTCGGAGGCCGATTAATGGAGTTTTTATTACAGTACTAATCGGCCGACAATGAGACTGATCGAAGTGGCCTATTCCTAATATGGTATTAGAGCGGACCCAAATTGATTATGTATCTCTTTATCTCTTTTATCTTGTCTTGTTTATTTCACTTGTGCAAGTCCGATGTTCATTCCGGTTCATACATGCGGGGGCGTATTAAAAATCTCTTAAATCTTAGTTTACATCGATTTAGTGATGATCATTTCTATTTATATGAATGGATAATCCTCCCTCTTATAAGGTGTGATCCTCGGTACTTCCTTGGTTGTGAATATTTTAATTAAACTATTTTGACCATCAAGTTTCAATAATGTGGAATATAATTGATCTTTCAAATTAAATATTTTAAAAAATTCCATACACAACAAAAGGTCAAAAGAGGCAATTAATATAGATATAAATAGTTAACAATATGGGGTTTCACCACTTTAGAAAACACAAAAGGGGTAGCATGGCCGCTCCACATGCAGCTTGCCGGGTCGGGTCAAGGCCCAAAAAAATAAAGTGCCCCGCCCCGTTTATATCCAAAACCTTCGACCTCCTTGACGCGGCCGAGGCTGGTGGCGCGGCCAGCGTGGTTTCGTGGAACTCGGGAGGAAACGGATTCGTGGTATGGTCGCCGGCGGAGTTCTCCAAACTCATGCTTCCTAAATATTTCAAACACAACAATTTCTCTAGCTTCGTTCGACAGCTTAATACCTACGTGAGTCATCTCTATTTTTCTTAATTAATTTTATGTATTTACCCAATTAAATTAAGTTTATGGTCGAATAGATTTGTCTTATATTTGTTTAGTTTTTGGGAGAAAGATAATGTATTGTTTAGTCAAAATAGTTATGCTACTGTTTTGAATCGTATATTGGATAAAGGGACTAGGGTTAGTCAAAGAATTTTCATTCTTTGGAATTGAAGGGCATATAGTTGGAATATGTGTTACTATATTTCTATAATATGTAAAGACATAATTTTGACTCAAAATGGATATTTGACCTTATTAAAGGAAACTGCTCATAAAGTTAAGAGAACGTGAATTATACTTTTGTATACTCCAATTAATTTTTAAGGTAATACCCCCTTGTCCACAAAAAATAAATCAATTTTACTATATTGGCCCGTCCATCAAAATTGAACTAATTCTAAAAATGAAAAGTTTTAGAATTCTAATGTAGACTCCACAATCCAATAACATTACTTCTACCACATTTTTCCTCTATCTCTTTTACTTTAGCAATTGCGCATTAAAATCCGTAACATTTACAACTTTGTCTATTTTTTTGTGATGAGTTAGTGGAAGGAGTAATGTTCACTCTTCACTTAACACACAAAACTACATTACATAAAATTATGTGCTACCCAAGAAAAAGGTCATCTTCGTTGGATAGAGGGAGTATAATTGTAACAAATATTAAGCTATGATTTCTTAATTAAATTGAACACTTGATGTTGTTTCAGATGCAAAATTATAAGTACTATTTGGTAACTTCATGAGAGGTGAGGAACCTATGCGATAATAGTCCTCTTTTGGTTCTTGTCTAGTACTTAATATGTATCGGCTATATAATTGTATTGCATATCACAAAATTGAATATTTTTACAAAACTACATAAAATATGAGTTACATGGGGAAAGCATTTCTCTCAACTTTTTGAATAAAGAAGTACTAACATTTTCACACTAGGGCTTCAAGAAAACAGCATCCAAACGATGGGAATTCAAGCACGATAAATTCTTGAAAGGTTTCAAGCACCTGCTGGTGGAGATCAGCCGCAAGAAGGTCGAGCCGAGCACGTTCCCGCAGTTTCTAGAAGCTTCCAGAGGCGGCCATCGGGATGGGATCACTTCCCTCATGAAAGAAAATCAAACCCTAAGAAGAGAGAGAATGGAACTCAAATTGCAAATATCTCATTTCAAGACTATGGAAATGAGGCTGCTCGGATGCATTTCACACTACATGACCACTCATTGCCAGGGGCAGACGCAGGAAAATATCTTAGAGGGAGCTAAAATCAAAAACTTTTGAAGAAAAGGGCTGCCAAATAAAAATTTCGAAAAACTTATGTAAGGTTGAAAAATATGAAAATGGCCTTTTGACAAAGTTATGAGGTTAATTAGGTTAACTTTACTGTCTTTTATTTTGCACACGTAATATATACGTTTTAATAGTATGTTTTACTTATATAATTAAGTGCATGCAAATGGCAAAATGCATCTATAGGTCCTTGTATTAGTTGATTTTATTTTATTAGGTTCTTCTAATTCATGTTCCAATGCATTTTGTTTCATTAAATCTTTTTACAAATTTTTTGTTTCATTGGATCCTTGTACTAATGCATTTTGATTTAAGAGGTTTTATACTTTAATTTTTTATTGAGTTATATTTTTATTTAATGGAATTCTAAATTTAATTAACTTTTTTGTGTTAATTAAATTTATTATTTTTTCTCATATTTATTTTGGAATTAATTTATTTGTAATATTGACTCAAGAATCACTAAAAAATGAAAAATTTATTGATATTGTTCGTTGTCAATTCATAAATTTTAATTTTTTAATGATGTGTGAGTCGATATTACAACTGCATTCATTTCAAAATAATAAGAGAAAAAATTAATTAATTTAATTAAAATAGGAAAAATTCATTAATTTATGAATTTATTAAATAAATATTCAATCAAATAACTTCTCAAATCAAAATGTATTACTATAAAAACCTAATGAAATAAAAAAAATTATGAAAAGATCTAATAAAAAAATGCAGATATAATTAAACAAATTTTTTTACTAAAGAATCTAATGATTAAAATAAAGACTTGTAGATGTATTTTGCAATATGTAAATTAGTGGTATATGAGTATGGGATGCAATGTTTTTTGATGTGGTGAATTTTGTATCAACATATTATGACTTAATATTGGCGACTTTAACATTCAACGTTAACACCTTTTGGTAGATTTTTCATTAGAAATTCCCAACTTTGGAATTGTGTAAATGAAGAGACAAAAATTCAATAGGTGGACTTGATGGCTAACAATGCATGTGGCAAGTTGATATATTTTGGGACAAAAATGCCAAGTGTGCATTATTAAAAAAGTCATTGTTTATCGAAAAGTGTATTTTTTAGTTTTATACTATTTCTTTTTTTTTTTTTTTATGATAAGAATTCAAGCTCTTTTCTCCTTTAATCCATCCCACAAAATATGTACGGAGAATTTACTAATTTTAAAAATTCTTTTCTCTCTAATGAGTTGAGATTATTTTCCACTAACAATACTTTAACTACTTTTTCTCTCAATATCTTTCTTATTTTATCAATTGTGCATTAAAACTCGCGCTCAACCCAAAATGTCTATTTTTGTAAAACCGAGAGAGAAATAGAATAGAACCCAAAATATATTTTTTTATAGGACAGATGGAGTAATAGAATAGAACTAGACGAAAAAGTTATTTCAATTAGACATGGAAATTATAGTTTCATGTAATTGCTTTAATTTTCTTACTAATTCCATAGATTCAGATTTTGGATATAATTATCATGTAAGCGTTCCAATCTTAAAAAAGGACAAGTTTTATTGTATACAGTATACTATATACTGATATCAACTTTAGAAAAAAAGTAATTTATTTTTCAGGCTTAGTTAGATCTTAGCAACCTTAAAAGCAAAGACCTTTAGGTCATTTTTCCAATCCCAGCTTGAATTTGTAATAATTTCAACCACAAAAATTTAGTATTAAATTCACAAACTGACCAAAACGCCACCTATATTTGTACCAACGTGTATTTTTTTAATTAGTCACCCAGAACAACGTATGGAATAAACTATAAAGAATAAAATCATGAAGAAAATTTTCAAACTTCAATTCTCATCAATCCATCTTCAAATCTTCACATTGGCGGAAAAAAATGGGCATGGTGTAAATATGTATGATTTCAACCGCAAAATGGCGTAAGGTGTGAGTTTTAATTAAAGTATACCATATTGAGATAAGTATAAATAAAAGTATATTATCAACACACTATATCCATGCATCCCAAATCCATGAACATGAAAAATAAGTCACCTTCAATTCATGTAACCTATTACTAGTTAATTAAACTCGATTCATTATATATATATATATATATAATCCCAATTCATGCTAAAAAATATTCCCAACATTAATCCCCTCCAATCTTCTCAAATATGATTGCACTAAAATGGTCCCTCGTGGCCTGAACCGCCATGATACTCCCTACCTGGTGCGTTTCAGTCCGAGCCACGGGGCTCACCCCAATCGCAATTGGGTCCAAATCTACCTCTGCTAGTGAGCATACTTCAATAGGAGTAAAAACACCTACTTGAGTCAAATTTGGGCCTAGTCCTGTTCAAATAGAGAGATCCACTCCAGCTCCTACTCTAGTTCAAGTGGAGGGGCCCATTATAGTCAATTCCGATCCTACCCTAGTTGATGGGCCCACACCAGTTAGGTCCAGCCCTACTCCCCTCATGTTCGGGTCTACTGTAGTCAAGTCAGGCACTATCTTAGCTGGAGAGCCCGATCCAGGCATGGCTGCTGGGCCTACTCTTGTTCAAGCAGAAAGCCCCACTCCAGCCAAGTCTAGTCCTATTCCGATCATGTTTGGGCGTACCCCAGCCGGTGAGCCCAAACTAGCCGAGGTTGGGCCTACTCCTGGAGATGATTGAGTCGTTTGTTATTGCCCAAATCGATTAACTAATAATTTGGCATTATATAATTTTATAAACTAAAATGTTCAATTATATATTAATTAATTCTATGGGTTATGTTAAATTAGATGCACTACTCCAATCCACAACTAAAACCAATTCTACACCATTTGATCTTAAAATGAGTTGATGAGATTAAAGTTCACGGTCACGGATATCAATTAATAGTAGACAAAATATCAACACAGTGTATTACAAATATCAACATAATAACATGAAATTTTCAACACAAGTACATAGTTTTATTGATATTGTACATGCATTAAATTGAGATTTTTTTATGGATTTATTGATATAAAATCTTCTTATCAACATATACAAAAACGGAAATAGAAATTATTAAATTCATCATCTGATCATCGTCGGAATATATGCAATTGACATCTCGTTAGAATTATTATAAAATTACCTTTAATTTATATATTTTTTATGAAAAATAATTTAAATCGGGAGAATTATGTAAATTTAAAGTTTAAAGATGATTTTGAGAAGAGAGAAAGTGGTTAGTTTTATTTAAAAATATAATCTACTTGGTATTATTTCAAACATTATATCTCTAAATCTAATGGCTAAGGATTGATCTTAATTTGGAATTTCTAGTTAGTTAGCAATTTATCACAACCCTTAATTTCTAAGTGTGATATATATTTAATTATCTTTTATCAATTATAAAATTTAAAACTCACTCCGTCCTGTCATAAGCGATGTGTTTATTTTGAGTGTGAGATTTAAGAAAAATGATATTTAGAGAGTTAAGTGGAAAGAGAATAAGATTGGAGAGCAAATAAACTAAGATAGGGTAATTGTGTTATATTTTGCCAAAAATGAACCAACCAACCTTATGTAGGACGCTCCAAGATGAAATATGAATCGCTTATGGCAGGCGGATAGAGTAGTATCAGTCACTAAATTTTAGTATTGACATAATATAATGTTAGAGTTTGTATACTAGAAATCATGTTTCGAGTGATTGAATACTATAAAACTCTTATTTTATTTTCCAATGAATAAAACAGATTATTTTTGTCATAATGTTGTTATGTTTTACATTTAATGGATGTTAATTGCATGTTTAAATGTATAAGTTAACTTAACAAAGTCTAAGTCTTTGTTTAAGTAGACCGGTTGTGGGCGGCGTCCACTTTAAGGTAACACGGTCAGTCCTAAACAAGGAAAAAGAAGAATTTCACAACCTAGATGGAATTAGATTATCCATCGTGAAAGGTTGCAATGTCACTCAGCATATTTCTAAGCCTTACTGAAATAAGATGACATTGGTGTAGTAGCATCGACATCCTTGAGTGGTGGCATGTCGAAATAGAATAGGAAGCATCGACATCCTCGAGTGGTGGCATGTCGGAATAGGAAGCATCGGAATCCTCGAGTAGCGAAAGCGACTTTGGCAATGTGGATTGGAAGGAGGAAGTGGAGGAAGAGAGATGCATGGAGGATGAGGGTAGTGATTCCTCATGAAGTACAACTTCATTATCAAAAGGAGCAATTAGAGGCAGACCGGAGATAACACCAGAAGAGATTGTTAAAGGGACACAAAAACGATCAGACTCGAAGTTGTAAGTTTCACTACTCCATATTGTTTCAAAATTGTCAAACCCAGGATATGCAACATCAAAATCCCTCAAGTAATTGGCCTCATGGATTGTCTCACTAGGAGACAACCCAGTATCGAGCCCACAATTAGGAAATGGGGGTAATGGAGGATCTTCCACTAAAATAGGATTCAGTTGATCAACATTAAAGTGAGACAGTGGGGTTTGTCAAAATCCTTGAATAGGCTGAATGGGGGTTTCCATGAAACCAATAATCGGAGAGTTTGGGCTCCTAAGTATTGGCATACTTGGGGCTTCCATAAAATCAAGAACCGGTGGATTTGGCAAATTTGGGTAAGAAACTTCAGGTTGGTGACCAAGCCCTAGAATTGGGTTAATTGGGGATTGGATGACACCAAGAACTGGTGGATTAAGGGTATCAGGGAGATTTGGGCGAGAAGCACCAGGTTGTTGGAAACCTAGGGTGGTGCTTGAGAGGGAAATGGTGGAAATGATGACTAGAATGGTTACCTTCGCCATTCGATTTCGCGAGAGAGAAAGCGAGAACTCGATTTCACGAAGCCAGAGACTGGAACGATGAGTAGCAGAGAAAGCGAGACTGGAATGAAATAGGCAGGATAAATAATAATATGGTAGTTATTTACTGAAATCTTTTCCATAAGGAAATCACATTCAAGTGTCAGCACTCTGGAGCAATTCGTATGTCTTATACTGTTGGGTTACAAACCCATCCCATATCGAATGAGTGAGGAAGTACTATTAATTAGTCAACTTCTTGCTTTTGCCCAAAATACATGGTCACATGAAGCTATGTTGATTTCACTCTCTTTTTTTTTGGTCATTTCACCGGAAACTTTTTCAACGAGACACTTTTTGTAACACTCCCTACCTAATTAGAAGACCATCGAATAGGCGAATGTCACGCCTGAATTACTGTAAATCAAAGATGATTAAAAACTATTGATACATAACATTTAAATAATTTTTCTATCCAAGTTCATATATTTGATCAACACTGTTAGAGTTTGTATACTAGAAATCACGTTTCGAGTGATTGAATACTGTAAAACTCTTATTTTATTTTCCAATGAATAAAACAGATTATTTTTGTCATAATGTCGTTATGTTTTACATTTAATGGATATTAATTCCATGTTTAAATGTATAAGTTAACTTAACAAAGTCTAAGTCTTTGTTTTAATAGACCGGTTGTGGGCGGCGTCCACTTTAAGGTAACACGGTCAGTCCTAAACAAATAAAAAGAAGAATTTCACAACCTAGATGGAATTAGACTATCCATTGTGAAAGGTTGCAATGTCAGTCCACATATTTCTAAGCCTTACTGAAATAAGATGACATTGGTGTGGTAAAGCATTGAACGGATCTAACAGCAAGACTTGTCCTTGGGCTATCTACTGAAAGGCGAGGTCTTGATAAATATTTGTTTCTTAATCAATGTAGGTTAGCATTGAGCATACGGTATTGATTATGCATTACTTTGACTTATCAAATGGTGCGGGTTTTTCGTAACCCAATAATCCTGATATATTGGGTAGTGGTGATTAATATCTAGCGGTGCTAGGATTGCTATTATGTTGAATCGTGCGCGAGGTGAGTCTCGTTTGATCATGTCCTCAAGAGGAGCGCGAAACAAGGTTTTATTATTCGGAACCTAGCTAGTTGGAGTTTGATTACTCTATGAATAATAAAAAAGCGTTTCATGCTAAGTTCACTCTTGGAATTAATAAGAAATTAATTAATTAAGTCCATAGCAGACATTAATTAATTAATGACATTTTTATCTTAAGCGCGGGAAATGAAAGTTAAAACGGAAACCCGGATTACTTATAATTTCGGATTTGGATGGGGAGAGTTCAATATTACTTTTGTAGTGGCTGCTCGTAATATTCCAATTAAAGCTTATATTAAATTGTGGGTTCAATTTAATTAGTAAAAAGTAAATTGGATGAGCACATATCCAAAACCTTCCATAGATCCCTGTCTGGGTCCAAAAAGAACTTAATATAAATAGGAGAATAAATGAGACAGAAATCATAATTTTATATAGCCCAAATTTCGTTCCCCCCATATAGAGTAGGGTTCGAATTTTTCATCTCCTCATAGGAGTAGAATTTCTGTCTTCTTTATTTAAGTCCTAGTATTCCGGTGAGATCAGCCCACACTGATATCAGAGCACAGTTCGGGAACCAGAGAGAAGATCTGTGGTCTAGTATTCAAAGCGTCACGTGGAGAAGCTGCTAGCCATCTTCAATTCTTTGGAGAATTAATTAGGTATTATTTCTGCTCCGTAGAAAAGCATGTTTTAGGTTTCAATAATCTTAAAGCATGATTAATTCAAGTTATGAGCATGATACATGCGAGAATTACGCGAATAGATTTTGTCTAAATAATCTGCTAAATAGATCTGATTATTATGTGATTTATTTGCTCGATTAATAATTGTCAAAATTATGATAATCAACTCGCGACTACGCTTCCGCTGCCAGTTCCTTCGTATACCTATATATTTAATTACATATTTTAATATTATTTAATTATATTTATACTTGCTTATAATAATTATTCTAATTATCTGCTGAATCCATTAATATCTTACCATATACCAAATATTTATAACACTTTATATATAAATTTTGATATAATTGTATACTATTGTTATAGTATTGTGGTTCAGACTAGTGGTTGAATCGGCCAGATCAGTTGAACCGTAAATTAGTAATTTTACCGGTTTGCTCACCCGTTCGATTTTTAAAACATTGACACATACTCCCTCCATCCCATATAATTTTACCCAGTATTCCATTTTGGGCCGTCTCACTACCCATTTCACTTTTACCATTTTTGGTAGTGGACCTCATATTCCACTAACTCATTCCTACTCATATTTTATTATAAAACCAATACTTTAAAAGTAGGACCTGCATCCCACCAACTATTTCAACTCACTTTCTATTACATTTCTTAAAACATGTGCTGGGTCAAAGTGTGTAAAATTATATTGGACCGAGGGAGTAGAATAAAACTAAGGGACAAAAACTACATTTCTTAAAATCCGTGTCAAATTAAACGATGTCAATTAATGGAGAATGGAGGAAGTGTAGTTTTTCTCTAATTAAATTAATAGGAAAATTAAAATAAACATCACAATTATGACATAATTTTTAAAATTAAATTTGGTGATATTTGTGTCAATTTGCTAAAAATGAAATTAAGCCGGAAAAGAACATTTCGATCAAGCCCAATCAGAAGCCCAGCTAAAAGCACAAGCAAACTTACCAAATTAGCCTTTGCTTCTTCAATTCATTCTTCGCTATGGAAGAAGAAATACAGATTTCATTACAACAAAATATTAAAAATTCAATTTCGAAGAAATGATTCCAGAACAATGGGCGCCTCCATGCAACTCTCAATGCACCCACAAATACGCTTCTCTCGTTCAAATTCCATGTATATTTTTTTTTGTTTGAATAATTTTTAATTTTTTTGTTTTTTCTCCATGTTAATGTCGATTCTGGATGTTAGGGTTAAGAAGCTTTGCTCTTTTCTATTTTCGAAATTGATTACTTTTTCTATGTTTGATTTTCCTGTTTGTGTCAGATCATAGTTGTAGATTGTTAGATTATTCTCGAATGATGGTGAGATTCAATTTGATATCAACGACATCCATTTCCTGTTGCATTTCTGGCTAATGATAATGAGTTTATGTATGCCGATTCCAGTGAGAAGATGGAGATTTGTTTATCATTAGTTTTAGTGTTAGGCTTTTGAATCTCTGATCAAAATGGTGTAAAAACTGTGTTTTGAGGGTTGTATTGTGACAGCAAGTGTTGTTTATGCGAAAAGGGGCTATTTTGTTTTGAATCTTTATAGGGTAGAGATCATTGCTCTTTGTGGGAGAATTTTGATGTAGTTAGGGCCGGCGAGGGATCTCTCCGTTTCAGTCATCATGTCTTCAAAGAATGTAGATAACGGGGATTGATATTTTTGTCGTGAGATGAGAGTAGATGATTTTTTCATAATGTTATATAACCTCCAACAGTTAATTATAACATTAATTTTGCTATTGGGTTTTAGAACCTCTGATCTAAGTGTTTGAGGGGTTGTATTGTAAAAGCTGTTGTTATGTAAAATGAGTGCCATTTTGGTTTAATTCTGTATAAGAGAGACAAAATTGATGCTTGTGGGAAAGTTATGAGATATCATCATAACAATAGATATATTTCTGTAATGTATAACCTCAAATTTGTAATAATCGTGATGCTCTTGAGCCCCATATGTTGTAGCCTGGGAAGGATAATTGTGATGGTGAATGATTTATTGTATTTTTCCCAGTTGGGCATTTACTGATGTTTCTAACTGTATCTTAGTTAAATCATGCCTTTATCCTTAGAAGCACACATTAGTGTTCTTTAAAATTGTGGTATATATTTTTGAAAGAGACATATAACAACTGAATGGTTGCCCCTAGGGTATCTTTTAATTATTCGGATGACCATTTTGGGTATCGTCAGTTGCATTCGATGATAAAGGATGCATATATGTGAGGGTTTAGGGAGAATGGTTTCAGGTACAAAATAGGTAGAATGGCTCATTGTTTGAAAACATTCTCTTATAAGTCAGCTAATATACAACGTAGCCTGTATTCGAGTAGAACTTTCTGTTCCTAATCCTGCCTTTTGTTGTATGAATTTGTCTTTATCTGATTAACCATGTACTGATTTCGTTTAGGGAGAGTATTCTGCAAAAAGGGATGTGATGCTGATGGTGACACATGGGACGAATGTAAGTTTGAATCTGCACTTGTATTTATTTCCTTATAAACACACTGGTATTCTTGCTTTGTAATGAATTTAGTAGGAAACTCTGATGCTAGTGATGTATAAACTCAGGTGTGGGAGAGTGCGACGAGATATGCTACAAAGACCCTGTCCTCAAGGACAAGCAGTGGAGCGCCTATATTGATCGTTCCCCTGGTTCTGTCACCTACTCAGAGGTTCATGCCACCTCAACTTCTTGAATATTTCTTTCTTTTTGCTTGTGCCTAATTTCATTCTTGCTTTCAGGAATGCTTTCGTGCTTGCGTATCTGGCTGCAGTTACAAGGTAAGTAAAGCTCACTTCGGAATCTAATCGGTCAAGATAAATATTTAACACAATGCCTCAAGTATTGCTTCGTTCTTTCGATTTGCAGTTCGATGTTCCTGAAGAGAAACTCAAAGAAGTTCATGCAAGACCAACAAAGCCTCCACCGATGCCACCTGCTGCTGAGTCCAGACCCACTCCCGTATCCATTCGTGTAGGAGATGAGGTTTTGAGCACTTCTGCATAAGCATAACTGGACAACAATGCTGTTTTGATTCTTCACTGGAAATATCTCAACAAGGCGTCAGACATTAAAAGTAACATTGCTTAGGTCAAATTTGTGGCCTTGCAGCCTTGTTGAAGTTAGTAGTTAGGTTGAACAGTTTCGCAATTTTCTGGGAATATTTATGATGATGACAAGTTTTAGGGCTAACTGAAGTGGATTTCTTACTAAAAGCATTACTTTGAGGTGGTTAGGTATAGAAAATTCAGCTAAGGAAAGTGTACCTAATTGTATTCATAAATGGAACAGAAATGCCAAAGAATGAATTTACAAACAAACAATCTATGAATCATCAAACTCAGAGCAGGTGGATCCAGCTTCTACATCCAATATTTTTTAAAAATTTTAATCCTTCCTAGTCCTTCCCTCAGAAAATCTTCTCAAAAACATTATTTTAATACCATAAATTTCAAAATATGATTTACATATGTTCATCTATGAAATGGCACTTGAGGTATTAGACTGCTGCTCTCAACGCTCCTCTCGCTGCCTCGCGCTTCAGCTCTGCAGCTTTCCCGCTGCCTCGAAAATACATGTAGACTTGCTGTGAAATGAGAGAGCATTATTAGATAGGAGGTGAGACCGTTCCATTTTCTGTAAGTGATGTTGTGCTCATACCTGTATGACCCAAATGCTGAGAACTGACTCGAGGCAGAATAGCCCGAATCCAATGAAGTAGAAAATCTGTGTAACAAAAACGATGATGAATAAGTAGCGGTGCATTTTCTAGCTGATAACTCAAGATCTGAACAGCGTATGTATTGACAATAATATAACGCCAACTTACCCCAACTAGCACGTGGTCGCCTATTACATCAATCGCTGGGAGGATACCTCTGCAGAAACAACGTTGAGGACAACGTGAGATAACAACTTACCAAATGAAGAAAAAGATTGGAGTTTCAATTTCGACCGATTCTCTAAAAATTTGTCAACAGACGGGGTTAGATAAGACAATATATAAGAAAGACAAACGTAAAACACATGGGGCTCCATGAAATCGAAAAATTAACAGATTTTATGCACATTAAGTGAGGCGACCTACGTTAGAGATTTTCCTCTGAAAACGACAGGAGGTGCAACTGAAGCAAATATGCAGAAGCCAATGTGCAGCTGTAAAAATCAATTTAATCAAACATGATTGTGCGTTCACTAGAAGATGGAAATCCATTTCTGAATATAATAAAATCAACTTACCATGTAAAGCATGAAAAACCACCCAAACTTCATAGCACTTTCAGTCCTGTTACATATAGTATAGATACAGTCAAACTATATGTAGATGAGATGAGATGAGATGTAATGCATTCTATCCTCAAAGCCTCAAAAGACGATTTTCATCATCAGATGGAATTCCGATAATTCATTATCCAATATCCTCTTCCCCATTTTGTGAAGAAGAAGAAAACTAAAAGGGGTACAGATATTACCAACCTAAAAGCGCGGTAAAGCGGTCGATACCATAACACATATGCTCCTGGAACCCCAGAAATAAAGTAGATAATAGCAAGAAACCAGATCTTTGCATCTAGTAAACATACAGGTCTGGTCAGGAAACCACTTAAAATACACATACCGAAAGGAAAGACTATGAGCTCATATAAAACGTACCTCCCAGTTTAATCCATGCAGTAGTTACAGCTATAACGTTCCAGAGAAGGGCAAAACAGAGGCCTGTTGTTCACCAGGAAGAAAAAGCATGATTAGCTGATTAGCAACAAGAATATTCAGTGAAGATCTTCTTTGAAGTGATACCAGAAGCCTCATGCCAAGGGCCAAAATCCAAGACCGAGTGAACAAACCAGCAACATGTAAAAGAAATTAAACCAATTACTTCATGGAAACATAACCTTTTGAGACAGGGGTCATGTATTGCATGGAAACAATTTGGAAACTCTAATTTATTTGAAATTATAAGATACTTGCACAATTCCAAAGGTACTCTTCCAACAACCATAAGTTATTAGCAGCCACAAATAATCATTAGCTTTATGCAACGGGAAAAAACAAAACAAAAAAAGTTAATGTTATATGCCTAACTATGCACAATCAATGATTCAATATGCTAAATTTCCATAACACAATCTTCTGGAGGTTACTTCAAGCTGTATGAAAAAAGTCAGCTGTCTGACTTAAGATGCTAATTTTCCAAGTCTGTGAATGAAGGATGTAGAAAACGAGAAAAAGCTACAAATTCAAGTAGCCAACAGAGCATCATATGTACAAAGGTTTACATACCCAAAAAGGTTGTAAATGCAACATACTGAATCTTCTGCAAATGAATCGGTATTTCATTCGCGATGTCATGATGAATGATAGGGAAGAATGGAGGCCAGTTTTTCTCCTCGAGAACAATACCAGCTGCAAAGAAAAAAAGACTTTAGTGCAACACTGGAACTCCTCTTGGATTTGCTCCAATTACAAGATGGTCAAGAAAAGCAGACTCCTCTTAATTAATGGTGCTGAGATATGGTTATAAGAACATTCAAATTGAGAATATAAAGCACCTCGTGCAGCAGCCTCTTCTTTCCGCCTAACTTCCTGCAGAGCGTCAACAGAAATTGAAAATAACATTCAGTATTTAAACATTAAATGCAAAAATCAATCTTTGTGCAGCAGTTTCATCCTAGGACACATTTTTCAGAACTAATAGCTATGCACATCTGTCGTCCAATAGAGGATAAGTTCTTGGACTTAAACATTTTTGTGTCCAGCGAGCATCATGTAAGACATTGTATGAATAACCATAACAGGCAATGTGATCCTTACCCTTAAACATTAACTTTTGTACACAGATAAATAATGCATTCAAAGAGCTATATGATTAGATTTGCAGAAAATGCAGGGAACTTGGGAGCATATGGACTGATACGGAATTTTTTTTGGTTTCAGAAGAAAAGGTGGAAGTGAATAAATTAGACTATACACTATGTATGAAGAATCTTTTATCCCAGAAAGACAACTAATCATAGCTCGCAGTTTGAGATGCTTGCTGACTCCTGACTGATAAAATAGTACTATTAAAAGTTCAGAAAACACAAATAAACTTCAGCAAAAAAATCCTTAAATATTTAGAAACTGCTTCTCCAAGGAATTAATGGCCAGGAAGAGTTAGTCTACATTCATTCATGCCAAAACAACATCAAGAATGTTAGCTCACCAAGAAAATAGTATTACAACTCAGTAGAGCATGGGTAACCATCAATATTTACCTGTTCCCTTCTCTTGAGTTCAGATTCCTTGGCCTGTAGCTCTCTCTCTTTCTTTTTTAGGTCCTAAATTTAAAATATTCTTTCATTAGAAGTCATGGAAGACATTCCAATGTGGAAACAAATAACCATTGCATGCTTTCATGTTAAACTATTTACTTAAAGGCACATACAGAAGCACTATCGAGAGGAATATCGACTGGTGCAGTAGGATTGTAGAAATCAGCAGGCTCTGGAGGGAGGGGTGAGAGCCTTGAGTTTACAGCAGGAGGAACACTTCCAGAAGTCTGAAAAAATCATATTAATATGATTAAGAAACAATTCAATCCAAACATATTTTTGTCCAAAATTCTGATGGTGAGTATAAATATGATACTATATGTCAGACCGATTACACTGCCACCAGACAGTATGTCTCCTACAGAGTAAGTGAACCACCACATAGGAAACCTAACTGGATGGGGAGCTGATTAGATCGCAAAATAATAACTGGTAGATGTCTAAATACAGAAAACAGGCATTTAAGATTTTCCCCAAATAAATAGGCTGTATTTCATTCATCATAACTCCAAATATATAAAAAAATGGCTTTGATCATTCATGAGTAGAAACTAGAAACAGAAATTGCATCCTCACTGAATGCACATGCAACACAACCATTTTTACACATCTCCAGCCCCTGCCAGAAAACATGGTGATGCACTAGAATTTAGTTCACATAAATTTTATAGAACAGATCATACTACCAGTATACAAGAACTCTTCCTTCTAGAGGTGTGATTATAAATGCAGGAGAACTCTGAGAGCTCTCTCCAAATTCCAAAAGGAAGAGAATTAATAGAAACTCACAGTATAGAATGAGCCTCCACTAAATTGTTGTCCCGATGCCTTTCCTCTCCCTCCATTCTGGATATAAGAAGATACACAAGCATGTCAATTCTTTAAAGTAAACAAAACTTACAAACATGCCAAAGAACTTAAAATAATAATAAAAACAAATCACTGGAACACTTTCTGATACATAATAATGTGAGAGCTCTCTGTTCATCATTCTAAATTGTTTGAATTCAGATATTCTACAAGTTAACTGCATCAGCTGAATCTCTTAATTGCATTTTTATTAGATCCAGTCAATTACTGTGAAATCATTTGATAGTAATACACATACAAAAGCCCTAAAACAAATCACTAAAAGATCAGTCAACCTAAGTCAAATCATCATCGAAACCCTTACCTTCAACTTCAAATTCAAATTGTTCAACTGAAGAGCACACGGAATTACATCCCCAAACAATTAAAAGCAAGAACAAAACGTGACCGACACCAAACATTCAACGATTCATGGAAATTGAAGGCGAAACACTTACAGAAAATGGATTCACTTCTTCTTCCTCGTCAAATGGATTCCGATCGTAATGGCCTGCCATGTCCTTATCGACTGTTTCCTTCAACTGAATCCGCTCACAAACACTGAATAGCAGATTTTGTAGATCCAAATAGTGCGATTCCAATAACAATAGAAAAAATGAAAAATTGCTCAAAGCTTATGACAGAAGAATACCAATGTGTACGGGACTCAAAACGGTTGAAAAGAATCAATAGAGAAAGAAGATTGGTCTGTGGTCAGCGACAGCGTGTATGCTCACGGTTTATATATTTTACTCCCTCAAATTCATTCCACCACTCTATTTGATTTAGCTTGTACTCTCTCCAAGTAAACATTTCTTTTCGTCACGAATTAAGAAAAATTGTATTAAGTAAGTTAAAGTAAATGAAAGATAAAGTAGAAAAGGGAAAAAAATAGAAAAACGAAAAAAGAATAAAGTAAGTGAAAAGAAATATGTTAACTTTTACTAAAAAGAAAATAACTCCACTACTATTGAATATACCAAAATGACAAAACTATGGAACAGAGGAAATAGTATTTAAGAAGTAATCGTAATATTTCCTATTGGAAAGGAAACATTTATTTTTTGCACGTGTTTTAATTTTGAATGAATTACAAAATAGTCCCTGAACTATGAATTTATTTCGACAATAGTCTCTGAACTTTAAAAATATCTATAGTAGTCCATGAACTAATAGTTTATTTCAAAATCGATCCTTTCGACATTTTTCCACCCAAAAATGCCCTTTTAGGCTGCTGGGAATTTTCGATATGTAACCGCCGGTTACGGTTCTGAACCGAAACTGTGAGAATTTTCCCGAACCGAAACCGTCGATTTTTGAACCGTAGTTCAGTTCAGGTACAAAATTTTTTTAACCGAAACCGTGCCGGAATCGCCGATTCCGAACAGTTCCAAACCGGAACCACAAAAAATCGGCAGTTCGGAACCGTGAAAAACCGTCGGTTTGGAACCGAAACCGGCGGTTTTGGAACCGGAACCGTAACCGCGAAACACCCCCGCGGTTCGGTTCCGGTTCAACAATTTCCAAAACCGTAACCGCCGGTTCCTGAACCGTGGGCACCTCTACATATAATTCACACATTGCACATACAATACACAAAATACACACATTGAACATACATAAAATACATATACTGCACACACACACGTATAAACATACATGACATGTGTGTGCATAAACTCTTCAAATTAAGTTCATACTATCAATTAGCAGTATATTCATTTTACTAAACATAGGATTTAGAATTAAATTCATAAAATCTAACTCCATAGAATTCAAATTTTTATTCGTGGAATTGAATTATAGTTATATTTCATCGAATTCTAATTTTAATTCTATGTATCAAACGGCCCGTAGTAAAATTCAGATTTGACAGCATTTTCAAAATATCGTACTACTAAGCTAACAATTCATATGTTTATTATTTGTGATTCTTACCCAACAAAGAGATACAGGAGTACTATATTATGGTTATATTTATGATGAACAGTGAATATTGATAAAATAAAATAAAATCTTTTATGTTACATTATATACATTTAAAAGAAGATATTGAAAATTTAGAGTGAATGAATTCTAAGCGATAATCTTTGGAAAATCAAGTGTGTAAAATCTCTCGTGGAATTTATTTGGATGAAATTCTATCATTTTATTTTCTATTGTGGGCATAACTATAATATTACTAGTATTACTCTGAACGTAGATGGACTTACTCCATAGGTTGGACCTAGATACAACTATTGTCTACTATTTCTTCATGTTTAACATTTAATTCAACATTTCATTAATTAATTTTATAATGTATATAACTTAAAAACAACCTTCAATTTTATATTTAATGTACATATATGTTAGATCTATATTAATATAGTAGTAATTTATAAATTAAAATATATATATATATAGGGGCATGTTAGGGTGCCACCATCCCTTAAAATAACAACATACCATCATTCCTAGCCAATCATTTGTACACGTGGACGAATAATAAGCTGCCACGTGGCAAAAAAAGAAAAAAAAATCTGAAAAACTCGGCCAGCAATTTGTTGCTCTTTATACAACAATTTGTCTTGTCCAGCAATATTCGACACACTATACAACAATCTATAGATTGTTGTGTAGTGTTTGTAATATTGCTGTGTAGCGTTTATAATATTGCTGTATAAGTGGTGTCACGGTGTCACTTTAAGAGGAGCTGTCATTTTAACACAAACATATATATATATATATATATATATATATATATATATGATAGTGATAAAATGCAAACCCATATATTGTACAAACTCCAAACTCTTTCAACACAATATCAATATAATGTCAACACAGTATAAAATTTCAAGATTTTGATATCAACATAATGTCAACACAATTTCAACACAACATCAACCGTTGACATTGTGTTGACATTTTTTGTTGCTATTATTTCATGATCTGTTGATATTTTCTAACGGTCCAGATCAAAGTTTGGAGTTTGTACAATATTTAGAGTTTGCATTTGATCACGTCCCTATATATATATATATATATATATATATATAGGGGTGTGTTAGGGTCCTTACAGCATCTTAGCGTAAAACACAGCACAAATCACAGCCCTTGGATCATTAGATTGGATGGCTGTGATTTGTTACATTATGATACTAAAAATCTACGTTATTAGGCGAGGTACATTATTAGACTAGAAATGTACATTGTAAGACTAAAACTGTACATTTCTAAACTAAAATGCTACATTATTAAACTAAAATGCTACATTATTATCCGAGCTACATTATTAGTCTAAAATTCTACATTATTAGATGACACGTGACATTAATCTAACCATTAGATCATATGATCCAATGGACTGCAAGTGTTTTGAGTTTTACTTATACTTAGCGTTCTGACCTGAATACATCCCTATATATATATATATATATATATATATATATATATATATAGAGAGAGAGAGAGAGAGAGAGAAGGATGTGATCAGGTCCATAAGTGAAATTCTGTCAAAAATCAAAGCAAATCTCAGTCATTGGATCTTATGATGTAACCGTTAGATTAATGTCACGTGTCATCTAATAATGTAGATTGTGTAGTCTAACAATGTAGCTCGGCTAATAATGTAACGCGCTTTAGTCTAAAATGTAGATTGTGTAATCTAATAATGTAGCTCAGCTAATAATGTAACGCTTATACTGTAATAATGTAGCTTAGATATTATGATCACAACCATCCAATCTAAGGATCCAAGGGCTGAGATTCACTTTGATTTTTGACAGGATCTCACTTATGGACGATCGCGCGCCTATATATATATATATAGAGAGAGAGATGTGATCATATCATAACCCATATTTATGGTGATAACCTAATAACCCTCATTTTATGGACGAAAAATATCATTTTATGGAACAAAATATCATTTTATGGAATAAAAGTAACATTTTATGAATGCTGAAAAAATATCATTTTATCGTGTATAAATATAATTTTTAGTAAAAATGATACTTTTGACCCATAAAATGATAGGGTTATTAGGTTATCACATAAATATGAGTTATGATATGGTCGCACCCCTATATATATATATATGAGATAAATTCAAAATGCATTTTTTCATTTTTTTCAAAATGCATTTTTCATTTGATTTATTGGGTTTATTTACAATTTTTTTGTTTTATTAGTTACTTGTACTAATACATTTTCATTTAACAGGTTTTTTGTTTGGATCTTTATTTAACATACTTCAGAATTTAATTAACTTTGCTTGTATTGATTAAATTTTTATATTTTTCTTATATATTTTGAAATTAATTATTCTACTATATTAACTTGATAATCATTGAAAAAATGAAAAGAATTTATTAATATTGTCTAGTACTCCATCATCTTATAATTTACTCCATTTTTCAATGGTTTTTAATTCTGTATTGTAGCTAAATAATTTCAAAATGAATAAGAGGAAAAACGAAAAATAAATAAATTTAATTAACAAAAAAAAGTTAATTGAATTCTGATGTTGTTAAATAGTGATCCAACCAAAGAACTTCTTAAATAAAAATATAAAATTAAAAAAATCTAATAAACAAAATGCGAAAGTACAAAAATCTAATGAATAAAAAATTTGTAGAATGATTTAATAAAACAAAATATATTCTCTCCCATTAAAATGACATTCACTAGAACGGAAACATTTCCAATATCAACTCTATTTTCTCACAGAAAAATAGATTATCCCATTAAAACTCCCAAAATAACACTACGTAAAATCTAATGTCAGAAAGCAAATGTTTAGTATTTAGTAGAACGGAGAGAGTATTAATATAAAGGCTTATAGATGTGTTTTGCCTATACAAAACACAAACTTATATACACAAACAATAATGAAAACTGACATGTGGGAAATTTACAAAATCAGGAGCCAAACATAAAGTGAAACGGCGGTATTATATAAGACTTGGTTGAACAAATTCTTGGCCAATATTTGAAAGACTTAAAAATGATCTACGGTACAACACAAATAGAGTCGGATCATGTTTCATATTATACACGAGCGAGGCATTTCTTGAAGCGACAAGCATGAGTTTCTTCTTTAGCTACAGGAAATCTGTCTGCGCTTCACCATGTTCTCCAAGTTCTTCGACACCAACGTAGTCAGATTCGGATCTTCATATTCAAGTTCTGGACCAAATCTGCA
Organism: Salvia hispanica; assembly: GCF_029641045.1. Lineage (NCBI taxonomy): Eukaryota > Viridiplantae > Streptophyta > Magnoliopsida > Lamiales > Lamiaceae > Salvia > Salvia hispanica. Next base: position 21,443,444 of record NC_142694.1, on the reverse strand, counting down.
TTATTATCGAGATAATTAAGCAACACTAGCACGCAGAGAGCTAGGATAATCTATGTTACTAGTAAATTACACGTCATCATGGGCCAATGTAGATTATGTGCGAAGATGATAAAATAAGTCGCATACTTTGGGTCAAGAACCAGCTTCTGAACTTCTTTAATGGCTGAGCTTGCTGCATATAATGATATTTTTCCAACCTGAATCAACCAGCAGATTACTTCATTGGATAACAATGAGCAAACCGGGGACTGAGAGCAGAATAAACTAGAATAATGGCTGACCTCCAGTTTTTGAAGCTTCAAATCATGATCGTGTGGAAGTCCACGGATTTCCTCAGACAGTCTCATAGATTCAGCCAGACTTTCAGGAGAGAGAAAATCAAGCCCCAACTGAACCGAGGACTGGAAATTCAAGAGGCAAAAGAAACAGAGACGGTAAGAATTACAAATGTTTTTTCACCATGTAAACAAGCGAATCATTAAGGGGTGTTTATCTGTAACTCACCTGAAGATGCCGTACTTGGAAGGGGATTCCGGCAGGGATGAATACTGCTTCTCCTAAATGCTGTTCAAACGACCAAGGTTCAACTCCTGGGGGCAAGAATAAAAAGATACGATCATTGAATAATTTTAATAGGAGTATATCATAATTTCAGTAGTTCAACTGATGTACTATCAAAGAATCATAATACGGGGCTAATTATACTTGCAAAAAACTGAAACAAGTTTGCTATCTGCTCTACAAAGTCTATTTGAAGAACATCATAAAGAACAACTATAATTTGCACTTACCGAATTCATCTTTCAACCTGCTTTTATGATGCCTATTCAAGAATACTACCCCATCATATAGAGGCCGAGATGCCTGATGATATTGAAGTGCAGTTTCAGCGACAAAGAGAAAAAAATGTAACACTAGGGATCTAATTATATCTAAAAAAATAGAGTAACTTACAGAATTATCATTAATAACATCAGCATTCCCAAAATCTTCCCTGTGCAAGCTTACATACTCCATTAGTTTGGTTATATCCTCGTGGCGGAATATATCCCAGTGAGCTCCTGCTTGGACATTTACCAGAACATTATCGCTGGATCTAATCTTAGAATCATTGTCACCTTTCTCTTCAACTATGCTGCTTTCTTCATTTCCTTTATCATCCTTTTTCTCAGAGTTATCTGACTGTGCATCGGCCACAGAGAAATCCATTCCATCAGGTGACGATTTGGGCAATCCACCGCTGTTCAGGTGAATTTCAGAATCACTGTGCAATTCCTTTGTATCAGATTGAATCACAGTATTTTGAACATCGATTTGTGTACTCTGCAGACCTTTTAACTTCGGATCAAATGAATGCACCAAAAGGAATACCTGATTAAAAGAGATAGTGTCATTCTAATATATCCAGATTGACACGATTATCAGAATGAATGTTTGTGAATGACCTCAATCGCAATTATACAACAAAATTCCCCAATAAAGCGCACAGCATACTCACACACTAATGCAAAAACCTATAATACTGCTCAAAATAGGCATTGGTCCATACCATATCGCGCATGTTGAGATGAAGATTATTCCTAGAATCACCCTTGCCAATTTCTTCTACATTGCCATAAGAAATAAATATCTTAGGACCAACATCATTTTGCAAGGAATAATGAGGCAATTTTGCCGCAACATTTAGAAGACCCCACTTGGAATGGATGAACTCAAGCAGGGGAAGTTTACTGATGAACTCAGGCCTTTGATATAACAGAAACTCTTCTGAAGCAATAGGTGAAGGCCAATCCTTCAACTTTAACAACTGACGTCTCCCATTTTCATCAACTCTACCATCGAAGTAACCTTTTATGAACTCTTCAAGTTCTACATTTACCTGAAATTGCATTATGTCAACCGAAATACGCAGAGGTACATATTGGAGGAAACATCATAAGTATGGAACTAAACATGATTCTGCATAGATGCACATCATGCACTAAACCCTAAACCCACTAAAAGGTAAGAAAAACTAAACCAATGCCAGCTTACAACATTAAACGGCACACCTCAGTCCCATCAGTGCAGTCAACAGCCTTCAAAACTCTTTTAGCATCCTTCGATTTCTCTTCTGCGGTCTCTTTAATTCCTTTCCATATAGTCATAGGATCCCACATTGTCATTGCAGAGTCATCAAAAACCTCCTTAACAATAACAGGCTTCCGTTTGCTCCACTGCATTCTGAAATTTTTAATCCCTTCACTTTTCAGATCTTCTGAAGATGGATTATACAAGAAGTTATCGCTATCATTTTCTCTGTTTGCGGCCTGGAGAAGATTGAGACTACCTCCAGTTTCCTCTGAATCACCACAATTATTTATGTTACAGCCATTGACCATTTCTTCAACATTTTTCACCAATTTGGCAACCCAGTTCATCTTGAAGATACGCTTTAGAGTTAAAATGCAGGACCCACAGCCTCCATTTTCCTTTGGGGGACATTGGATACTTCCATCATGATCAGCTTTCCAACTGGAAAATTTTTCGATGAAATTTAGCCGTGTTAATCTTGCTGACTTAGGCTCTTTGTCACTATTATTCGTTGCAAGAGAAATATCATCTAACTCTTCATTGACAGAAGGCTTGGATGCTCTCCTGATATCTTTGCAGCAGCTAAGGCACAAATCGTACGAGCATGTTGTGCAGTGCAGGTGATAATCAATAATAGGTACCCTGCAGAAATCACTGCAATGAGAGGAAAAGAGCACAAGTCATCATAATTTTTTCAATTGTGTTACAAAAAAAAGACACAATAGTGAGAATGACTTATGGCTGCAGCCACTCCCATTGTCATAAGGATGTCAAGAATCAAGATGGACATTGATAAGGAAAATAACTGAACTTATGGAAATCAACAAAAACGTATCTCACCAGCACATCTGCTCATCAGCATTTAATTTAGTTCTGACAAGATCTATTTCATTTCCTGAAAGACAACAAAGAAGTCAATAATGTAAGCAAAAATTCATGAAAACTCTAATTCCAACAACTGGACAAGCATAATAGCATACCTCGAAGCCTTTTCTCCAGCTCAACCTCAGAGCACTGCATTGCATGGATCCGTTTCACAATTGGGAGCACCGCTGATAAAAGACAGTAAAGGTACTGCAATTTGTCTTGTGGGGATATCTCTCGAATCCTTGCCTGTAAGAGGAAAATATAAAATCTATTCACATAAGAGTATGCTTTAACAGAAAAAATTACAACTAGCTGGAAAGTAAATCTACTGACAGTCAAACAAAAAGGGAAAAGATGTATACTTTAATAAGATTATCCCCTCGCATGCACACCTTGCAACTACATGTACCACGACATGCAGGACAAATCCTCTGAATTTCCTGTATGGAGATGCCCGCATACCTGAGGAGACGATGTATCACATTACCATCTCAGGATCTATTTTTTTAAGAATAAAAACAAAATTAAAAAGATAAACCTATCAGATGATATTTTCTCTCACCATGTTGAAATACAGTTCTCACAATACCCTCTTTGATCACATTTAAGGCACCAAACCACTTTATCCTTGTTATTGCTCCGACATTGATGACAAGGCTGTCCCTCAGTATCATCAGATGATTCTGAAATTACATCAGAAGTCTCCTACAAAAATCACACAACATGTTAAAAGAAAGCAATAGCTTCAAGTCAGCAGGTAACATGTATTTCCCAGCCAAATAACTAGGTTTCAATCTCCATCATCAGAAACTGGCAACCGCCAAACCAGAATCATCTCTTTATCTAAGTCACAACATAAGACCTCCAACCCCACCTCACCACACCCTACCCAAAAGAAGATGACAAATAATATGCAGGTAAGCATCATTTCCTTGTCTATTTTCATAATTGGGAGGACTAGTAATATTTGAGGTAATGTGTTTGAGCTTCTCCAAAATTTGTCATCTTCTATTTTGACTAGAGACTTTAAGTTAGCACTTCACAAAAGTAAAGACTTAGCCTCAAAACCATGAAAGACTGATAACAGAGAGAAAATTGGAGTTAATGCTGTCAGCTTATTCCCTACTCACCATAGGACTATTCTCAAACATCTTCTGCGATCTGCTTCTGTTTGAATCCACTGCAGCAGATGTAGGGGGCGTTCTATACGATCTTCTACTGTCCTCATAGTCAGACCCATCTCCATCGAGATCATCAGTTGACCTCAGAGAGCTTCGACCCGAAAGACTCCTACCAGCAGGCATCTCAGGTGAGTAACTGGCTTGGGCTTTTGATTTATCCTTCTTCTTCTTCCCAGACAACCCAGAGTAATCCCCAAATTGAGAACTGAGTGGTAGATCCATATCATCACTCTTGCTTTCCAAGTATACATCATTTTCATCTACAGATTTCCTCTTAGCTTTCTTTATACTTGCACGCATTGCGGAATTAGCTGCCCTCTTCTTCGCCTGGATGTAATGCTTTTCGCATACCGTCTTGTCAGGCATGGACATGGCAGTGCATCTCCACTGTTTCCCATCAGACCTCTTACAACGCAAATCATCGGGAATTGCGACATTGTCCTCGCCTCCCCCAGAGATGGAACGTGAATGATCCATTGACAATTATTCTACAAAATCACCAACAAACGAATTCTTACATTTCAAATCAGTAGCATCAAAATAGACAAAAAAAATGAGGTGTGATTTTGATAAATCAAAATACCCTAACCAAGATAGTTATAATTGTAATTCATGAGATAATTGCATCAGAATTACAACAACGTCCTCTCCTTCAATAACTAAAACACCATAAAAAAAATCAAGTGCATGATAAACTGCCACCATGAAACAAGAGACGCACAATGTTGCGATGGTAAAACCCGAGAAAGATAAACCCTAATTAAACTAAAATCACTCGAATTCACAATAACTGCGAAGTTTCAGAGGGAACATGGCATAAGTATCATAATACGTGATCCACCGCCGTTATCATTCGTATTTATAAGCGAAATGGAATAGAAAAAATCAGCAATTACATACATGAGCTCGTTGAAATCTCATAAACGTGCAATTCTTCCCATAGGCGTGATGTGCGAGGGACATACATAGCGTACCTGAAGAGTGAGAAAATTTCAGGCTGAGCATAGACAACCTTCTCTCTCTTCCTCTCTCACACTTCTCTCTCTCGCCGAAATTCCAGTAATTGCAATCGAAGCAGGCTGAAAGTGGAGAAGAGAAATTTTGCAGAGGCGGGGAAGGACATATGGAACGACGTCGTAGGAGGTGCAAAACGGGATAAGATTTTTAGTTCAGTTGGTTAGTTAATTAAAATTAGGAAAAATTGTTATTTAAATCACTTAATTTTAACTTCTCGTCAGTCTCATTTATAAGTGGTAGGAGTGGACAATTAAATCTCAATTTTCGTACAATTTTCAATTATCCATGCACTTCAACTTTTGATGAAATTAGATGTGTTTTTATTTTTATTTTTATTTTTATTTTTATTTTTATTTTTATTTTTACTATTATATCTTCATTATTTAACTAATAATCATCTAAATTAATCATCACAGAATGATGTTAAATTTATTCAGAAGTTAAGTAAAAATTATAAATCAAATAATAAATTTTACTATATTAAAATTTGAATTGAATGGGATACTTAAAAAATGTACAAAAATTATGATTTAAGTAGTAGGGGTGCGTTAAAATGACAACATCTCTTAAAATAACATCATACCACCATTCTTAACCAATCATTTGTAGACGTGGACGAATAATAAGTTGCCATGTGGCAATAAAAAAAAATTCTCAAGTGTAAAAATCTCGGCCAACAATATACAACACTGTATACAACAATTTTTTCTCGGCCAACAATATCCAACACGCTATACAACAATCTATAGATTGCTGTGTAGCGTTTATATAATTGTTGTGTAGCATTTATAATATTGCTGGATATGTGGTGTCACGGTGTCACTTTAAGAGGTGCTGTCATTTTAACACAAACCTTTTTTTATAAGTTATTGGATTTATGAAATGAACCAAAATTTCTGATTTACTCCCTCCGTCCCACATTTGGAGTCACTTATTGTTATGGCTCGGGTTTTAAGAAAGAGTTGAAGTGTGTAATAAATGAAGTGAAATGGTGGAGTGTGTAATAAACGAAGTGAGATGGTAGAGTGTGTAATAAATGAAGTGAGATGGTGGAGTTGGTTGAAGGTGGGTCCCTTTTGATTTTTTATTTTTGTTTTGATTTATTTTAATGTAGATAATGGCATTTTTATGTAATTTTGATGAAGAATGAGATAAAATTGTATGACCAAATATAGAAAATTCTAAAAGTGACTATTAAACTGGGACGGACTTTTATGGCAAAAAGTGACTCTTAATCTGGGACGGAGAGAGTAAATGATAATTTCCACTTAAAATTAATGGTATATTGGTTCCTATAACTATAAACTTTGGTTAAATTCTTGTATTTCCACTAACTTTCCTATAAATTTTGGTCAAATTCTAGTATTTTTTACTAACTTTAAAATTGGTACTTCCATCCGTCCCAAACTAAGTTGAGTCATATTTTTTTAGGACATCCCAATAAAGTTGAGTCATTTACTTTTTTTGATAAAAAACAAATCTAATTATTCTTACTTTACTTTATCACCTACTTTCCTCTCACTTATCTCTCCTATTTTTTTTCCTCTCTCTTATTTTATTTTATTACTATCATTTAACTCATGCAACACATTTTCTTAATCTCCGTATCCAAAAAAAGTGACCCAACTTAGTTGCGACGGGAGTATAACATATCCACTAACTTTGCATCATTTATCTTATTTTCCAACTCGATTCAAATAATATATTTTCAGCGAAAAACTTATTCCTCGTGGGAAATTGTGAAACATTTATATTAAACCACTCTTTACGTTCGTGGTAAATATGATAAAAAAAAATCATGTTGAGTTAGTAGTTCCTGGTAGGATAAAAAACGCCATGTACGTTAGTCGAATATGATGAATGATCCAGTGTGAAAAATAACAAACAGAATGTAAAGTTTGTGATATTTTAGACTAATTTTAAAGTTTATAATAAATACCAAAACCTAGCCCAAATTCATGATTTTAGGTATAATATTCCAAATTAATATAAAAAATATAGTTTAAAATAAATAAATTATTTAATTATTCAGTACTAGATAAAATGTAAATTTACTCTTTTTTCAAAATCTATGAAATTTACCCATCTCTCACAAATAAAAAACAAATAAATATAAAATACATTAGAGGTTGTATATATATAGGTTATTTTATTATTGGTTTAATAGATCTGTGTACCAATTCATTTTGATTCATTCGCTCCTTAAATAATTTTTTGTACAAATACATTTTAAGTTAAGAGATACTATTTAATTAATTGTTTTTATCGGTCAATATTTTTTAAATTTACTTTGAAATTTTCAGTTATAATATCAATTCAAGAATCATTAAAAAATGAAAAATTTATTAATATAGTCCATTATCAATTCATAAATCATTTTTAAAATTCTTAAGTTGATATTATACCTGAATTCATTTTAAAAAATAAATAAGAGAACCAAAAGAAAAATAAATAAATATAAATAACAAAAAAGTTAATTAAAATCTAAAGTAAACTATTATTTTGGTCCAAAACATATGACCAAAATACGGCGTTGATCCAAAAAATCCACTTTTTGAAATCAACTCCCAAACGTACGAAAACACTATAGATTTGGTCCTTTTTTTACTGTTCCGTCAATTTCTGACAGTCAATTATGAACTAGCGAAAATATGACTCAATTAGCCTTAATATGAGATTATTAGTCACATAATTATGTTCTAATTATTTTGCTTAAAACTCAATTTTTAATATTTGAATGTGAATAAAAAATCTTCCAACAAATATTAAAATCTCTTTTCTTAAAATCGATTATGCACTTTCTTTTGAGAGAAAAACCAAACGTTGATGTCTCTCTTCTCTCTCATCACTCTCCTAAGGAAACCTAATTCCGACCAAGAATCAGCCCGATTTCGACCGATTACGGCGTTGGTTGCCATTAGTTGGCAATCGCCGCACCCAGACTTTCGTTCCATCGGCAGTCTCGTCAACGTGAAAGCCACATATGTGAAGAAGTGGAAGTCCACCCACCCCATCCGCATGGAAATGAAGCCAAAAAAGGTTCGTCGGCAAACCTTAGTTAGGACGGGCTCGATTCTTCGAAGCAAAACGAAGAAGGCCCGTCGGCGGTGTCGGGGTATCTGGGTTTGCCGAACCCTAGCTCCCACGCGGAAGTCCATCCATCTTCGAGTCTAGAAATTGAAGACGAGACTAAGCCCGATGACGGTGAACTCCATGACAAAGAAGAGGAAGAAAGGTGGGCATGACAACATGTTTTTTTGCTGTAATTCGGCACTGGGTGTGGTTAAATGTTTAGGATCAATTCGAAGTAGATAATGAATATGAAGAACTATTTTTGTCTTGTAATTTATTGTCCATTTATTGGCTCAATTTGATATCAGTTTATTTATATAGATTATTGTCTCATTGTCGACGAAGAAGCAATCACATTAACTTGCCACAATAATGCCTAATGTACCAACATATATTATAGAATTTTTTTTCAGATTCAAAATTCAAATTGGAACAAAAAATTAGGGTTTTCATTTCACTCTATCAAGTTACTTGAACATACAAACAAGTGTACAACAATAAAACTGATACGCTCGGATTTTGCACGGTTTTAAGGCCATTATTTGGTCCGTTTTGAGTGTCAAAGTTGCATTACATGTCCATTATTTGCATATTTTATCAATTTTGATATTTTGACGTGTTTTGTAAGAACTGTGCAAAATAGAGCAGAAAAAGGGCATAAAAAGGTGAATTTCCGGAAGTTGGAACTGAAGAGACACCCAGCGGGCCGCTAGAACAAACGCAACGGTCGCTGCAAAGACTCCAGAGGGCTCTGACTCTCTCCAGCGGTCGCTACACCCTTGCCAGCGACCGCTGGGAAAATGCGACGCACGATAGTTGTGTTCAAACTCAACTTTCCGGCGATCCTAAAGTCCGATCAGGGTGTTCTATATGTCTTTATCTTCTTCTTCGAAAGAGCTTCACGTTGGTACCAAGATCACCTCAATCGGAGTTCTTTGGAGAGTGGTATGACGATTCTACCAAAGTCGCGCAAAGCTGTCAAATGCAGTCTAGGCGGAAATTTTAAAGAAGGAAAGAAGATATCACCTTGTGAAGCCAAATCTTTTCCTTCTACTATGGGGAACGAAAATTCCATCTTTCTTATTGCTTGGAGGAGACTTTTTTACCAAATTTAAATCCTCCTTATGCCTATATATACCCCATAACCTCATTCATAGAATTCACCCTTCCATAGCGCCCAAAAGGGGAGCCTTCATGGCTCCTCCTCCAACCCTAGTTCTTCATCTAGATCTTCTTTTTGTTAATTCCATAGCATAAATATGAGAGTTCTTCATTGTGCAAGGGGTTGGAGAAAGAAGCAAGAGATCATCAAAGAGCTACAAGGATTCAACCTTTGGGTTTTATTTGCTTTAACACTTATGTTCAATTTGTGTTCAGTTCAATCTATGTTTTTAGCTTATTCATTTATGTTTAACTAAATTCATAGGATTCTTTGGATGTGTTAGTAACTTTTATTGGGTTATACGAATCCTTTTTCTATTTAATATCTGTTTTGTTTTTACTTCGTTTCTTCCTCAAATTGTTCCGTAATACTTCATGTTTGAGTGACACATTCGATGAAGATTTAATATAATTTGCTACATAATCGTGAGAGGAGGTTGGCGTTAGATCTACTTAATAGACACTACAATTAGCTTCCCTTACAACGGCACTGTTAATTGAGAGTGAAGACTTTTCAATGGTCTTAGGAGCTTTTAGGAGTTACGAATCTAGGATTGACAACCCTAGTGTTAGTAATCTATGCTTGTACCGCATGAGCATAACTAGTGTGACTCGTTCTATCGAAGTATAAACTGTGTTAGGGTATTGTAGTTGGAATTTGTATAACCATAACTGTGAACGCACATCCCTAGAATTCTCTTATCTATCATACTTTATCTTTGTGATTTAATTGCATTTAGTTGTTTACATACTTTGAATTGTTTTTATTCAAAATTGTCTTATTTCTCTAGATAGTATTTGACGCTTAGTACATGATAGCCAGTTGCAATTATATTCCCCGTGTTTGATATCCCAGTACAGTACTGACCTTTAGCTATACTAGATCTACCCTGTATACTTGCAGGTATTTTTAGTGCTAACAAAAAATGCATAAAAAACATAGACCATAACTCAATACATTCACTAATTTTTGAATTTTGTTCTTAATTTCTGATAAATTCAAAGCTAAACCCTTAAAATCAGAACCACCTACTGAGGTTGACGAAGAACATGCTTTGACCTCGTGAATTGACTTGCACCACATGAAGAAACTGCTTTAATTCCTCTCACATACAAAGTAAAGCTTCCCTCTTGTAGGTTTGCCTTGGCTGGTGAGAATACGGACTGCTGCCACCGTCTTACAATAGCAGAAAATGTATCTAAATCAGAGGTCACGGAAGTCATGAGCATCGCCTCTGTCGCCGAATTCCTTGTTGCACGTCGAACACACCATATCCGACGGTCTTTATAGTACTCATTTTTGGTATTTTATTTAACATTTTCATGTATTTCCAGAAATAATATAAAAAATTCAATGAATCTAATAAAATAAAATGCATATGTTTTACCAAAATTAAAGTAATTGTAACATCTCAATTTTAATTTTTCATAGTTGATATTATACCTATACATATATAAAAGAGAGTTTTGAGAGAAATAATAAAAATGTCATTATAGATATTTCAGTAAAATTGGGGAAATGAAAAAAAAATCATCCTTATATTAACCGAGGGAAATGGAAGTTGGAAGTGACCGGGGGTATATATAGATGATAAATCATACTCCCTCTGTCCTATTATAAACGAGTCATTTTGGTTTGTGTATATCCGATCGGATTATTCATCAGTATCCGAAACACCCTAAATCTTTCTAACCAATGTGCTACCTAGGCCTGCTTATTCGGAACCGGACCGGTTGACCGGTTAACCGGTTTTAAATTTTCATTAATTCAAGAACCGGAACCGATGTGTAACTTTAATCCGAATTTATTTATAATTTTAAATAGTTCAATACTAAAAAAATAATAATCCAACATCTAGAATTATAACAAATAATACCTAAAAATTAAAATAAATACACAAAATACAAACCAACAATACAATAATATTCATATATGGATAAGAGTGATGCCAAGTGTAGTAGGTCGGGTCGGACTAGTTTATGTTGGCAATTTTTTACTAATACAAAAATAGGAGTTCTAAACTTTAGCAAATTTTTTTTTTAAAAAAAGAGTTTTAAAATTGAATTTCATTTTCCCTTTTTTGGCTAAACATAGTATTCATTGGAATTTCCAATACTAATTGATATTGTTGTGACTATTTGGTTTATACCAGAACACTTAACAAATTATTCACAAATATGTTAACATCGTATGTTAAATGAATTGTTACATAAATTTGTAATAAATATATCATATGAAATGATATTGTATTTGTATAAGTTCTTTTGAAAACTAAAAACAAACTTACGATGTTCTACTCATTGTAGTTAGTTCATAAAAAATGGATTAGGGAAATAATTATAGATTCAAAGTATCACAGATTAAACATTTAAATCTAAAAATCACTCAATGTTTCAAACTATTTTACTTTAATTCAAAATTAATTCAATAAATTAGATTTTTTAGTATATTAAATTATAAAAAAATAAAATTGAATTATAATCCAGTTCCCGGTTAGGAACCGGTATGTTCCGGTTCCGAACCGGAACCGGTGTTATTTAAAAAGTTGGAACCGATACCGGAACCGGAACTGAATTTTCCGATTCCGGTTCCGGTTCCGGTTAACCGAGAACCGGAGAACCGTTTAAGCACCCCTAGTGCTACCCGAACTTATAAATGTGGGTATCGGATTAGGTGTTCGATATCGGATACTTGTTATCTTTTCTTTCACCCCTGTGTAATGCTCTCACGGTCGAATAAGAATACATATTTTTATATTATCCGACTCGTGTATAAATAATTATTTAATATTTAAAAATTTTAAAAAGGGGGGCTTGCCATTCAGAAAACAAGATCACGGGAATGTTCAATGTAATTTACTTCCCAATTAAATGCAGTAGGCTTTTCAATTATTGTGCAGAGTGTAGAGAGATTTTTGATAAAGCTTCCTTCCATGGGAAAACAAATAAAACTCTCGTTTAAATTTTGAATTTGATTTTGGGGCGTTGAAGTTTCAGGTTTAATTTGCAGACAGCGACGAAATATTGGTCTATTATCTTGATACTTACTGCCTTGGGCCATGAGACCAATACATGCCTAATGATTTTTGTATTTGTTGTGATTTTGGTTGGTCTCTAAAATTGATAATTGCAGTTGGTATTGTTATTAAGAGTAAAGACTAAAATTGGTCCTGAACATATGACCATTTTACAATTTTGATCATAAACTTTTTCTTTTGGATTTTTGGTCCTGCACATTTCAAATCGGATCACAATTGGTCCTCCATTTACAATTCCGTTAATTTTATAACGGTCAACGGATTTAACTCAATTTTATAATTTTAGTACTATAAATCCGTTATAAAATTAACGGAATTGCAAATGGAGGACCAATTGTGATTCGATTTGAAATGTGTAGGACCAAAAAATCGAAAAGATAAAGTTTATGACCAAAATATTAAAATATCATATATTTAGGACCAGTTTTGGCCTTTACTCTGTCATTAATATACTGAAGAGAAAGCAAAATAGTTTGAATTACACCTATACTAACTAGATACTAGTATTACTATAAATGCGAAAACTATCAATCCAAATTAAACTTAGCTACCCTTCATCAATTTAGATGTCTCAATAGTAGTAGTATTATGTAAATAGATACACGATTTTACACTTATACTTGCTTAAAGAATAAGAAATACTACAAAAACATAATAATAATAATAATAATAATAATAATAATAATAATAATAATAATAATAATAATATCATTCATTAAACTAAATGATGCTGGACTCTTTTCAAATATGAATTTAATATTTCAATTTTAATGACCTTAAATGATACTTTTTCTAATTTAAAGACTTTCAGAGATGTTATTCCTAATTTAGGGTCTAATTAAAATGTGCAAAGAGCATTTTCCTGGAACAAAATTTGAAATTTATATATTAATAAATTAAGAGAAATATAAAAAGAAAAATAGTTGAAGTATTATTAGTAGAAAATATGACTCATTATTCCATGCATCCCGTAAAAAATGACATTAGTTCTTAGTTGACACAATTTTATGATTAATTGGTTAACGAAGAGATAAAGAAAAGTAGGATATTTTAATTAAAATTATTAATTGGAGTAACGTGTTTTGGTTAGATGGGATTGAAGGAATATTAGATAGGATAGTTGATGATATGAGGTGTAGAGTGATTAAGGTTAAGGGATTGTTTCACGCTAAACGTTACAAAAAAAAGGATGCAATGTCTTTATTTTAACTTTATGAATTTGTCTCTTCTCCCAACTGCCAAACCCACCAAGCTGAGCTGAGCTCCTTCAAGTAAATAAAGCCATCACAACCTCTTCTTTACAATCACTCCCGCCATGGGCAGCTGCCTCGGCAAATACTCCGCCGCGCCGCCGCCCAAAAACACAACCTCCGTCGACGGCGGCAGCAAATCCCCTCCGCCCGTTTACGAAGAAACAGTCAAACAAGTCCTCTCCGAGATTCCCCTACACCCCATTCCAACATTTCATTACAGAGAAAACGAAAATGTTGAATTGAAGAGAGAGAAGGCGAAGTCCGATGCCAAACCGGGTCGGGGGAGGCCGAGGTCGGATTCCGGGTCATCCAAAACGGGTCGCAGATCGCCTGTGAAAAAGGGTTGTCATCCGGGTAGGGCGGATTACGGGTCGGGCGACAGGAAGGAGGAGAGGATCCCACCGACAAATATTGAGTTGCTGGAAAGTTCTCTTGTGTCCTTGGAGTGTTTCATTTTTCTATAGCGGATCAGGGGTATCTTTGGCATAGTCGGCGGACATTTTACTTTCCAATTCAATCAAGATAAATCTTTGGAGGGAAAGATTTATTCATTTCCTCGTATTTACTACTGTCTCATCATTGTAATGGATTTAATTCAATTTCTATTTTATGTCAAATTAATCATGTAATTCAATTTCTACTTTATGTAGAATGAATGAATAAAACATGTAACTTTGTCGCAATATCAGTATATACATTGATATGCTCAATGATTGGTGAAAATTGGTTTTGAATTTGCTTGATTTGTCATTCAGATGTTTTCTTTCATTTTATAGGAGTATTATACAAACAACTATATAATGTAATGTCTATTGACTGTTAAAGTGTAGATTATGCAATTGATTATTTATTGATCAATAAAATAATCACGCTGAAACGGTTTCTAAACACTATAGTAGTACTCGGAATAGTTACGCTTGGAAAATACTTACTCCCTCCGTCCATGTAACACATTTCTTTTAGGCACAAATTTTTTGGAGTGAAAATAAATAGGGAGAAAATATAAAAGAGAGATGAGAAAATATAAAAGAAATAGAGTGTTGCCTTTTGTTATAAAAGAAATTTCTTATAATGGGAGGGAGTATTATTGTTTATTGTTGTTCGCAATGTGCTCAAAATATTGTTGAAAATTTGCAAGCAGTCTAGGTGCTCGGAGGCAAGGGCGGACCCATGTAGAAGTAGGGTGGGGTTAAAACCCTCAATAAAAATATTTTTTAAACATTTTGTTTTTATAATTATTTGAAATTTATCTAAGTTTAATATAAATTATTGTATAAAAGTCTAAAATACCAAAAATCTAACTTTGGAACAAAATTTAGAAATCATTGTCTCTATCGATATTTTTTTTTGCGACCGCCCCTGCTCGGAGTTTGGTGCTTGGAACGATGGTTTTCTTTTGGTAGCGTGAGGTGGAATGAGTAGGCAATGAATGACCTTTTGTTTTTATGTGTTATATCCACAACCTCAATTATTTTTTAAATAAGTTAGTTTTACAGCTTCATACCTTAAGATGCTTATACATAAGAGTATATCATAGTACAAAATTATGTAGGTTGGGACCTTAGGTATATTAATGTCATTGATGTGTAATTAATTGCATCCATGTTATTTGATTTATCGACCCATTAATGTTCATCAATCTACTTTAATAAACTTTGAAAGTATGCACACCATAGTAAGAGTCTCACTAGATAGTAAATACTCATAATATAAGCCAGTTCATCACGGTTTTATTTACTATATTTGTTGAAAATATAAATTTATAAAATTCTACTTGCATGAAGATTCCGCAAGTAGATCTAATACGATGTGGCCACCAGATACTATTTGGAAATAAAATAGTTGTGGTGCTTAAATTAAATAAAGTAATAATTCTTGAGATGCCACGCTAAATATCATTTTATAGATAAGGGCCCGAATCCACTTACTAGCTTTAGCAATGTATTTTCGTCAAGCCGAATGTATTGTTAAATAAAAAGAACATATGATAGGACTTAGGAGATTGACATAATTTTATTGATGCGATTTTTAATTTATTCAAGAAATGCGACCAATAAAAGTTACTTCGAAATTAAATAACAAGTTTGGAGGTGAACAAAAAATAATCAATTACTCTATTTGATAGTGTTCTGCCTACCGAATGAGGATAGATATAAGCAAGAAGATGACATAACCACTATTAGTAAGGATTGATAAAAGATTAGGAATTAGAGAGATGTAAACAAAATAGTGATTGATCCAGAAATCTATAAAAGCTGATGCAAAAAATTTAAATTAATAATAGTAAAACATTTAAATTTGAATAATATATTACTTCTTAAAATTTTTACTAGACGATAGATGAGAGTTGTTCCCTACTGACCACCATATCTAAAAGTGATCACATGAAATTTTTTTACTACAAAGATATATTTTCACCATTGCTATAGTGACGATCTAACGGATATGCTATAGTGGCGACCTAACAGATATACAATCATTCATCGTGAAACATTACTTTTTAATAGTGTATACTCCCTTCGTCCCACGTTACTTGAGGCATTTCTTTTCGGCACGAGATTTAAGAAAATAGTGTTTAGAGAATTAAATAAAGAAGAAGAAAGAATAAAATAAGAGAGAAGAGAAAGAGTAAAGTAAAAGAAAAAAATAAAGTAAATGTAATTAGATGTTTTGTTTTTTTTTTTAGTAAAAGAGAAATGACTCAAATAATTTAGGACAATCCAATAAAGAATACGACTCAAATAACTTGAGATGAATGGAGTATATATTATATATTACATAAAAATATATTATAAGATAAATAGTACAGTAATTAAATTCAATGAATTTTTTATTAATCAGTTTAGATGGATTTCTTGCTACCATGTTAACATTGTTGCAAGACTCGTGTGATTGATGTTAGAGCACTCATAATGAAAGGGGAGGACCTCCTATTCCACATCAGCATTTGTCCAAAGGGTCTATTTTCCTGCAATGGAAGGGTTCTTTCATAGGACCTTCCCATTTCATTTCATTTCCATATCATCGCTATTTTGTTTTAGTTTTTTAGCACTTCTATATTTAATATGTTATCAAATTAAATAGATTTAAATGCAAAAAATATTAATACGCAAATCTTCGTTGTATTACAATATTGGAAAAAAGAATACATCGAGATGCATGTTTACATAAAACTAAACTAAGCAACAGTGCTTATGCCTCTATGCCAAAAATTTCTTCAATCGTATCGTGCTGTAGACGATTGTGGGCTTCTTTTTGGCGCATATCAACAAATGCCCGAAGACGCTCAGCGATTCGTGAGGGACACCCTGACGGTGGGACTCGCTAGCAACACTGTGGCTAGCGCCTGCAATGTGTTCAACGAGGACGTCACCGGCGTCTTCAACTTCATTTTCCACTATCATGTTATGCAATACGATGGCGGCGTAGATGATATTAGTGATATCAACTTCATAGAAGAACTGCGCTGGACCTTTGACCAATGCCCAAAACTATTGGAGCACACCGAAAGCCCGCTCCACATCCTTTCACGCCACCTCTTGCCGTTGGGCAAAATAAGTTCTTTTCGATTCAGTTGGATAACTTATCGTCTTCACAAAAACGGGCCAAGTTGGGTATATGCCGTCGGCCAAGTAATACCCCATATGATACTGGTTGCTGTTGGCGGTGAAGTCAGCCAAGGGGCCTATTCCCTGGCATTGGTCGTTGAACAGAGGCGAGGAGTGCAGGCATTTAGGTCGTTGTTCGACCCGGCCACATCGAAGTACGCATGCCAAATCCACAGGCTTTGGTTGGAAACAACTTCCGGAATGATGGTTGTGTGTGTGCCCTTGAACCCGGTCGTAAATTGGCCTCTCCAAGCCGTCAGACAGTTCTTCCTCTGCCAATGCATACAATCTATGCTTCCCAGCATTCCCGGGAGCCGTGCACCCTCCCATGCAAATCAAGCAGGAACTGACAATCTTGTGGGGTCGGCTTCCGCAGATAGGTGGGGCCGAAAGTCTAAATCACACCTTTACAAAACTTCTTCAAACAATCGCGACAAGTGGTGCCAGCGACGTGAAGATATTCGTCGAACATGTCGGCACATCCTCGTATGCCAACCGCCTATTTGCAGTTGTGCACTTCTGCAATGGTGACAGTCCAGGCTTGCCGTCGGCGTGCCAACGTTGTTGGAAGTCAGGGTAATGCACCGACAACCCGTTAATGATGCACAAGAATAGTTCTTTCCGCATTCTGAAATACTGATGGAAAAACGTCGGGCCCCACTGTGGGGTCACAGTCGACCGATTGGCGGCAGCGGATTGGCCTTTGAACCGCCTCCTGGTTTGCTTCTTCACAACGTCGTGCCGCCCTTGCAAGCACGCGTTGCACCACTCGGTTTATGACTTCGTCGTCGGAATCGCTATCGGAAGACATTGATACTGTACTAGAGAGACAAAAGTGTATTGAAATACAATGAGAGAAGATATGATGTTGCAATATTTATAGTAGAAAAAATGGAATAAACAAAAAAAAAAGAAGGGAACAGGCCTCAGCCCATCTTCCATGATGGATGGCCAATCATTGCTCCACTTCATTGGCTTTGACCGATGTATCATCCCTTGGGAGGGGGACGGTTGATCGACCCTCTTCCTGCAATGGTTGACCGATGGGGCCGATCGGGAGAGCCTCTCCATCGGCCAACCATTGCTAATCCTCTTAGTGGCGGATTCATAGTCGGAAAATGACGGGGGCAGAAATTACCGTTGGGATGCCAATGAGACCAATCCATTTGGGTTACTGGGTTATCCGATTGCAGGTCATTTCAATAATAAATTCTAATTTTGGGACAACTGTTGGGCCAATCGGCCCAAGATTGTTTTTATAATTTTGTATTGAATCAGATTAACTTTAGTTTAGTTAGTTATTAAATATTAAGTCAGAATGATTTTGACTCTCAAGTTTTACATAAAAAAGCAAAATTAGTTATGACAAATAATGTAGAATTGAAATCTTGTTAGATTGGAAGAAATAGGATACAAATGTGACTGAAGTAAGTAAAATGTAAAACTAGGATACAATTATAAGAAATATTAAAAAAATAGTAAAATTTAAAAAGAAT
This sequence comes from Salvia hispanica, assembly GCF_029641045.1. Taxonomy (NCBI): domain Eukaryota; kingdom Viridiplantae; phylum Streptophyta; class Magnoliopsida; order Lamiales; family Lamiaceae; genus Salvia; species Salvia hispanica. The sequence goes on along the minus strand of NC_142694.1, from coordinate 21,424,678 downwards.
TAAAACCACTCATTAATTATTAAAAGAATAATAAAACTAAAATTAGTATATTACATGGAAGTTTGATAAGATTTTAGTATTGCCTAATATACAAGATCCGTAAAAAATAAAAGTATGAATAGAAGTAATATAGTAAATATTTAATTCTTATAAAATATATTAAGAATTTATTTTAGTACATAATAAGATGTGTTATGAATTACATAAATTAAAATAAAGATGAATAACACCATATCTAGAGATTTAAGTATAATTTAAATTATTTCAAAATGAAAAAAGTCACAAGGAATTAGGAAAATCACTCATTGTTAGAAGAAAAATAAAATTAAAATTAGCAAATTGGGTAGAAGTTTGATAAGACTTTATTTAGATAATATATGAGATCCGTCAAAAAAAAAAAAAATAGAACCGATTTGGTTAAAGTTCAATTCTAATAGAATATACTTCATCCTCTAAAAAGTATCCTATAAAATTATGAACTATTTTTTTACTAGTCCATCCCTAAATAATTATGAACTTTCTAATTTTAGAATAGTTAAACAATATAGTACCCCTACACAATATTTTATTTACAATTTATACCATTACACTATACTATACTACTAATGATGTGGAGCTCACTATCCATTAACATTTCTTACAGTACCTGTGACATCCTAACCCGAAACATGTATTATTTTGCACATTAACATATTTTACTGTTATTGTATATTGTATTTTCACTTATGTTATAGATATATTTAGTGGGAACCTTAAAGTTATATTTAGCGTACTGATCGATTCAACATAGTTATAGTTTTAATTCACGCTCGGATTTTGCACTGAATTAAGACTTCTGTTTTGACTGTCAAAATTGCATTACATGTCCATTATTTGCATATATTATCTATTTTGGTATTTTGACGTGTTTTGTGAGAAATATGCAAAATAAAGCCTAAAATTATAGCAAAAAGTCAAAGATGGAAATCTGGACTATTTGAGCCAGCCAGCGGTCTGCTCCACCTTTGCCAGCGGTCCGATGCACCTTTGCCAGTGAACCCTGGCCGCCATCTACAGATGCCCTTATAGAGGTCCGCTTTGGAAAATAGAGCTGAAAAGAAGAACACGCCCAGCGACCGCTGATTTAGATCTAGTAGCTACGAAATGATTGCCAGCGACCGCTAATCGAGATACATTAGCTACAGAATGATTAGCAGCGGTCGCTGAACAAAGTGCAACGGCCCGCTGGAAAAACGCGACACACAGAAATTGCCCTATTTTCTCTCTAAGACTTACCATACTATGCTGAATATTTATCATATTATGACACACGACTTAAAGGCTAAAATACGCCCTCAAGCTTTTATTAAAGGAACCTTTTGCTGCATATTTTTCGGAGCATAATATTTGAGAGTTCCTTCCACTGTTTATCATTGCTTAAGGAGTTTGAAGAGTGGATTCAAGAGAAGATCAAAGCTACAAGATTCAACCTTTGGGTTCTATTGTTACAGTTATTATGTTTTCCCTACTAAATTCATAGACTTCTAGCTCTAGGGATGTGTTAGTAACGACTTTGGTTTATACAGTTCCTATTTATTTAATATCTGTTTTATTTATTACTTTTCTTCTATTCTAAGTGTTGGATAATGCTTCATGTTTGAGTGACACATTCTATGATGATTTATTGTCGTGCAACATAATAGTGAGAGGAGGTTTGCATGTTAGAAGAGCTTGGTTGACGTTACGATTAATTCCCCTTAAAACGGTACTGTTAATTGAGAGCGAGAACATTAGGAGTCTGAGGAGCCTTTAAGAGTTACAAATCTATGATTGACGCCCCTAGTATATGTGATCTGCTTTCTGCCACATGGACAATATTTATGTGACCCGTTCTAGTAAAGTATGAACTATGCTACGGTGTCGTAGTTGGAACTTGTATAAACAATAACTGTGAAAGCACTCCCTGAAATTTCCTTATCTCATATATTTATCTTTATGATTCAATCTGGATCTTTTATTTGCTTACTTTATTTTACAAATTTTTACTTTTCAAAACTAAAACCTTTGTTTTTCCAAATGGTTGAAGAAGCTTAGTAGATGACAACAAATCTATAATAATTTTCTCCATGATCGATATCCGATACTAACCTTTATTTATACTATATATACTCTGTATATTTACATATTTATTTAGAGCTAATAAAAAGTGCATCAACACACATTATATATATAGCATAATTAAATAATGAAAAAATTGATGGAATGACATGTATAAAACAGTAAAGAAAAGTGATTGATTGCAACGCGGCGACCGCCGGCCAAGGTGCAGCGGCCCGCCGGAGAAAGGCTGCGAATCCGAGATGCCCTAGATTTGCTCCAAGATTTACCATATTTTGAAGATCTTTTCCTTCTACAACAAGGATTGACTTTCCCCTATAAATAAGACCTCAAGCTTCATCAAATTAGAGAGCTTCTACTTGCAAAATAATTCATAGAGATCAAGAGCTAGAGTACTTCACTTGTGCAAGGAGTTGGAGAAGGATTTCAAGAACATCAAGAACGACAAGGATTCAACCTACGGGTTTTATTTGCTTTAGTTTAATGTTCAAATTGTCTTCCCTTTAATCTATGTGTTTAGCTTATTTCATTACGTGTAACTAAAGTCATAGGATTCTAGGGATGTGTTAGTAACGACTCTGGTTATACAATTTCAATTTTCTATTTAATATCCGTTTTGTTTCTATTTAATATCTCTATCGATTGTCTCTGTGTTTTATTCGCATTTAGTTGTTAATTGCTTTTTATTGTTTTCTGTTTTCAAAGTTTTCCAAAACCCTCTGTTCTTCCAGATAGTAATTGAGTTCTAGTAGAGGATAAACACTTTGTGTTTGTCTTCCCTGTATTCGATATCCTGGTAATGACCTTTAGCTATACTATATATACTCTGTATACTTGCAGGTTTATTTAGTGCTAAAAAAAAGTGCATCAAGTTTTTGGCGCCGTTGCCGGGGAAGACAATTCACTTGGGAGTAATATCTTCAAACGAACAAATGTCTCAAGTAATAAATTACCAATAATATTGCAGCGGATTGATATTCAATAGTAAGTAGCAACAGACAAATGTCGTTGGTAATATATAACCAACAAAATTACAGCGGTCTAATTTTCGCTATTAAGTAGCAACGAACAAATGTCACTGATAATAAATTACCAACAATATTGCAGCGGATTGATATTCACTAGGAAGTAGCAACAGACAAATGTAAATAAATTACCAAAAGAATTACAACAGTCTAATTTTCACTAGTACTCCCTCCGTCCCGGATTAGGAGTCACTTATTGTTATGACTCGGGTTTTAAGAAAGAGTTTAAGTGTGTAATAAATGAAGTGAGATGGTGAAGTGTGTAATAAATGAAGTGAGTTAGTTGAAGGTGAGTTCCGTTTGACTTTGTGAATTTTTATTTTTGTTTTGGTTTATTTTAATGTAGATAATGGCATTTTGATGAACAATGGGGTAAAATTGTATGACCAAATATGGAAAATTCTAAATGTGACTCTTAAACTTGGACGAACTTTTTTGGCAAAAAGTGACTCTTAATCTGGGACGGAGGGAGTAAGTAGTAACGAACAAATGTCACTGGTAATAAATTACCAACAATATTGCAGCGAATTGATATTCACTAGTAAGTAGCAACATAAGAATGTTGTTGGTAAAAACAGAATAATTTTCACTAGTAGGTAGCAACATAAAATTTTGTTACTAAATTACCAACAAATTAGCAATGGTAAATAGTCTGCGACTAATTAGCAACTGTAAATCACATTTTTTATTTTATTTCTTTTATGTGGTTGATTGTGAGGTGTTGAATTAGAGTAAATATTCATATGATTGGGTATTATTTTATCTCAATAGTTGAATATGATAGGAATATGTGATTGGTGCAATTGATATGTTTTATTGATAAGTTTTGAAATTATATAAAATTATGAATCATATGATTAAAGAGGATCTGTGATGGTCTTGCACTAAATTTGGAATTATAGATGGGCCTTCGGGTCAAATAAAATGAGACCTTTCGGGTCAAACACAAAAGGACTTACCGGTCAAATACAGAGGGACCTTCAGGTCAATTATAGATGACCTACAGATCAAATTATAGAGGGACTTATGAGTCCAATTACAGAGGGACCTTCGGGTCAGAGAGAATCTCTGGTAGATATCAGGGTTGATCTGTCACAAAATAATAAATTACAGCGTGCGAATTGGGTCTTATCGGGTCAACCTGATAACTACTCAACCCAATAAGGCATAACCCCAACCTAACATGTCAAGGGAACTGTAAATCCTAACACGAACCCGACCTGCTACCTTCAAATCCGAACTCGACCCGCACCCGACACGAACCCGTTAACGACACGATATAATATGGGTTGACACGACACGTTAACTACACAATTAAAATCCATTTTATACCATTTAAACCTGAATTACATGAATTAAAAAAATTAAAGTAAAATAATTTTTGTTAAATAATAATAAAAATAATAATATTATTGGGTTCTTAACGGGTCAACCCGATAATGACATGAACCCAATAAGGCTTGACCTAAACCCAATAATTTCGTGCGGATTCGTGTCGGATTATCGTGTCGTGTCGAAAATTGTCAGCCATATAATAAATTGAACAAAGAGTCATATGCATAAGGATATGAAATTGTTTTTTAAATTTATGGTTATATATGTTGGTTTAGAATATTTGTAAATAAGGCTGATAATGATGCATTTTGTCATTATATAATTTTAATGGTGATGTAATTAATAGGGTTGGGTAGGTACGGTATACCTTACCGAAACCACCATATCGTATACCTTACCGTAAATACGGTATGCGAAAAAGTCATACCTTTATCTTACCAAAGTTTTCGGTATACCGAACTTCGGTATACCTTATTTTTGGTATGACGAATTTTCATACCGATACCGTACCTCATTTTCGGTATACTGTACCGAAGTTCGGTATACTTTACTTTTTCGGTATACCTGACTCTCAACATCAATTAAAATAGAAAATTAGAGTATTTAAAATATTATTTATATTTTATAATTTTAAAAATAAATTAAATATAATTTATTCATAATTATATTTATATTTCACAATAGATTTTATAATTTAAAAATATATAAAATATATTTTATATATAATTGTGTTTATATTTTTGTGGCATATACCTTAGTTTACGGTATATGCCTTAATTTACGGTATATACCGAATTTCGGTATGCGGCGGTATACCGCGGTATTTGAAAATTCATACCGTTACCTTACCAGAATCTTTCAGTAATGTATCATACCGTACCGAAAGTCACGGTATACGAAAATTCGGTATTTTTGGTATTTTTTCGATACGATAAGGCCGGTATTTCGGTATTTTTCCCCAGCCCTAGTAATTAATATATGATTCATTTACTTTAATTTGTATTTGTTTATTTTATTTACGGCAAAGGGGTTGGGGTGTGACTGTATCCTTTATCTCTCTCTCACTTTACCAATTATACATTAAAATTTGTGCCGAACAAAATGTTTATACTTTTAGGGACGAAGAGTGTATTATTCATTTTAATACTTAAATAAAATATATTATAAATAAAAATATAATAAAATCAAATGACAAAAGTGGGAATTGAACAAATCGATTCATGCATCAGAGTATTAATACTTTTCCACTAGACCACTTCATGTTTTTATGTTAAAAGTACTCCCTCTGTCCCACTAGAAATGAAATGTTTTCCTTTTTGGGTCGTCTCATTAAAAATGAAACGTTTCTTAAAATAGAAATAATTTTATCTCTACTTTTACTTCTCTCTTACTTTACTCTCTCTTCTTTAACTCACAAAACAACACTACATAAAATCCTGTGCAAAAAAGCAAACGCTTCATATTTATTGGGACGGAGGGAGTATTAAACAATGCTCCTTTCGTACCATAGAAATAGGCCGAATTTTCTTTTCCATCCATCCTAGAGAAATACTAGTTCATAAAATCTATGTATGAAAATCTTTTTCTCTTTCACTTTTACCTAATCATTTATGGGCCTCACTATCCAGTACATTATTCCAACCACTTTTTTTCCTTCTCTTTTATTTTACCAATTATGCATTAAAACCAGTGTCATCCCCAATTAGCCTATTTCAATAGGACGGATGGAGTAGTGTATTTGTAGAAAGGGAGGGAAATATAGTATTTTCATCTCGATAATAAGGGATAGGATTTTGATTCGGAAGTCCGTCTTTTCCGTTGGGATGAATCTAGGCCTCTTCTTCTTCTTAGAGACGTCCTATAAAAGGGGAATCAACATTGAAGATACACTGTCTACACTCTCGGTTCTCATTTCACTCTTAAAATGCTCTCTGCCTCCTAGCTTGAAAGGGAGGTTCTTTCCGTTGCCAGTTCACCATCGGTGTTCCACCGCTATTAGGAGCAAAGATACAATCTTTTTGTTTCAGTTCCGCATGTTTATTTGCATTTTCCAAGTAGTTTAAGTGTTAGATGTTTCTAGAGCTTTGAATTTCAGTTATTTTGCTGCTACTTGGTTGGAAGTTTATGTTTGTTTCAAAATGTGTTGTTTTAATTCTATTTGTTATATGCCTTTTGCAATTGTTAGTTGTTTCAATAGTTAGATCTAGAGTTATTTAACGTTGGATGCATGTTAGAGTTCATTCTAGTTCCATTCGCCATGCTAGTTGGTCAATTTGCGTAGATCTGTTAGAGGGTGTTCCACTTTCGAGTCTTATCTCTTTAGTAGAAGTAAGCTTTGTTATCTTTTTTTATGTTCATCCATGGCGCTCATATTCCTTGTTTTTAGTGGTTACTGATGCACTATTTTTAGCACTAAATAAACGTGCAAGTATACAAAGTATATATAGTATAGCCAAAGGTCAGTATCGGGATATCGAACACGGGGAAGGCAAACAAAAAGTGTCTATCCTCTACTAAGACTCAATTACTATTTGGAAGAACAGAGGGTTTTGGAAAACTTTGAAAACAGAAAACAATAAAAAGCAATTAACAACTAAATGCGAATAAAACACAGAGACAATCGATAGAGATAAGGGAATCCTAGGGATGTGCGTTCACAGTTATGGTTATACAAATTCCAAACTACAATACCCTAGCACAGTTATTACTTTGATAGGACGAGTCACCTAGCTTATGCTCATGCGATGCAAACGTTGATTACATGATTAGGGCTGTCAGTCCTAACACGTAACTCCAAATAGCTCCTAAGACCCTTGAAAAGTCCTCACTCTCAATTAACAGTGCCGTTTTAAGGGAAGCTAACTGTAGCATCTACTAAGTGGATCTAACTCGCTAGAACTCTGTCACAGTTATGAAGCAAGTTATATTAAATCATACACAATTGTGTCACTCAATCATGCAACATCAAGACTAACTTAGGAAAGAAAAAAAGTAAAAACAAAACGGATATTAAATAGAAAATTGAAATTGTATAACCAGAGTCGTTACTAACACATCCCTAGAATCCTATGAGTTTAGTTACACATAATGAAATAAGCTAAACACATAGATTAAAGGGAAGACAATTTGAACATAAAACTAAAGCAAATAAAACCCGTAGGTTGAATCATTGTCGTTCTTGATGTTCTTGAAATCCTTCTCCAACTCCTTGCACAAGTGAAGTACTCTAGCTCTTGATCTCTATGAATTATTTTGCAAGTAGAAGCTCTCTATTTTTGATGAAGCTTGAGGTCTTATTTATAGGGGAAATCCAATCCTTGTTGTAGAAGGAAAAGATCTTCAAAATATGATAAATCTTGGAGCAAATCCAGGGCATCTCGGATTCGCCGCCCCTCTCCGGCGGGCCGCCGTATCTTGGCCGGCGGTCGCCGCGTTGGAGTCCAGAGGTCTGTCTCTTCGGGCGGACCGCCGCACGACTTCCGGTGGTCGCCGGGCTAGACTTCCCTTCCAAGCGTATTTTTCCGAGGCGGACCGCTGCATTGATCAGGCCACCGGGCGCCGTCCGTCGCCGCACACATTCGCGGCGGTCACCGGTCGCCGTCTGACTCCAGATTTCCAGACTTTGTGTTTTGGCTCCCTTTTCGTCTCAATTATGCACATTTCTCACAAAACACGTCAAAATACCAAAATTTGCAAATAACGGTCTTAAAATAGTGCAAAATCCGAGCGTATCTGTTACTTGAAGAAGAATAAATCATCCCTGAAATTACTTTAGGCTTTATGTACCATGCATGCTTTTCAGCTTTTTAGTCCTTTAAGTGTCCAAAGTTATTTTTCCAGCTTGTAGGTTTATTCGCGATAAATTCTTGTAGATTTGTTAGAGTAGGTGCTCTCGTCTGATTCTGTTTGATTTTTAGTACTTTTGTGTGTCGGGTAAATTGTTTTTTTTTGTCCAGTCCAAAGTCTTGTTTTTCTTATTGCTTCATCCGTCCCTAAAAAATAGATAACGTTTGAAATGACACAAGTTTTAATATACAATTGTTAAATTAAGAGAGAGGTAGAAAGAAAAAAGTGATTGGAGGATTGTTAGTGGAGAATGCGACCCACCTCCTTAGAGCATCTCCAAGGGGAGAGGTAAAATTTTACCTTTTTTTTCATGAAAATTCATTCTCCAAAGGAAGAGGTATTTGAGAAGGTATTATACATTTTCTATTTTGAGGAGGTATTGAAGTGCTCGGGATTTGTGATTGTTGTTACGTGTTAGCAGGCAAACAGGTCTAGGGAAATCACTAAATCGCAGGATCTAGGAGATCATAAACCTATCTGGAATGTCGTTGGGTGCACTCTCAAACCACTTCAAAACCATAACCCATTATAATATTGGCTAGTATACGGAAGTAAGGATCGATCCCACAGAGATGGGGGAGTTTAGAAAGTATTAAGATGACTTGGAAAAGGGTTGGCTGCTGCCATGCAACTCATGGGTTAAGTTTTTTAACTACTAGACTCAGAGGAAATGAAAGACAACTAATGTATCTATTAGACCTAGGAAACATGGAACGTAAATATGCATGCATGACTCGAGGAACTTGAACTTGACTAGAGAAATCTAAACAACTACAACTACTGGGTCATGTTGCGAATTTTCTAAAACGGTTGAACAAACTTGCGCAAACTAGTGGGGACCATTTTCCCGAGTCGACTACTGCGACAAAAAAGCTGCAAAAAGGTAGATCTGACCTATAACAACCAACTAACTTCATCTTCTTCAGTAAACTAAACGAAACAGAGCATCAGAACAAAGTAATTGCAGAGCCGAACTTAAACATGACGATTAAACGGAAAACTACCAAATCTAACCTACTAAGTCGAGCAGAATCGAAAACAAACAGTAAACAACCATAATCATGCAGAAACAAAACAGAGACGTTCAGATCCACCAACTTTAACTTAATTCCGATACAAAACAACACAATTCAGATACAAAACAACACAATTCAACCGGATTACACATCACTACCATCAGATTCGCCCTACTTCCTTCAGATAAACAAAACTCCAACTCGAATTCACCGATTCAAAACCCAAACTCCATCAATTGCTAAACGCATCTAGATCAGTAAAAACCAAACGTCAACGCACCAGAATCAAGCAAAACAAAAACTGAAATAGCCATAATATCATAATCAAGTTCAGAACACAACTATTCAGCGCCGAGCTTCTAAAACGATGAAGTTCACGTCGTGAAACAACAGAACTGAAATTAAATTGTATCTTCGCCTCCACGAGATTGTTTTACACAACTAAACTGAACGGAAACCACCAAAACCCCCAGATTATCATCCCATTCTAGCTAAGTACACGGAGAAAATTGTAAAGTGAATTATGAAGAGTAGTGAGCTAAGAACAAAAACTAAAGTGGAGCTGCCTCTCTTCAAGATAGTTGTCTCTATTTATAGTTGCGGCTCGGATCCCTAGGGCGCTTTTCCTCGCTGATTTTTCATTTTTGCCCTTCCTAAAAGATCCTTCAAAAGCTGCTCTTTGTTTCACAACTGCTCCCGCCATCGCTCCTGTGATCTCCTAGGTCAGGCTGCGAGTTGGCATACTTCACTTCGATTTTCCTTTGATTCCATCTGCCTGGTAAATTTGTATCAGCTTCCTGGGTCCAGCAGATTCGCTATGCACCTAAATTTATAAACGTGTGTTAGTTCATTGAAATCACCAAAATATACCCCATAACCAATGTCACACCCTCCTATTTTACGTATATATTTATAATAAACAAATACAAATTAAAGTAAAGAAATTACATATTAATCATTTCACAATCCAAAATACTATAATTGCAAATTCCGTCATTTATTAGACTTATTTACAAATATTATAAATCCGCACACATAAATAAACATCAAATATCATAAACAATTTCAGATCCATATGCATTTGCATCTCTGTCCAATTTATTATTCTGTGACAAATCAAGCCCGGTATTTGCCCAGGATTTCCAATATGCCAATATGATTTGACTCGTAGGTCCCACTGTGATTTGACCCGTAGGTCCCAATTTGATTGACCCGAAGGTCCCATTGTGATTGACCCGAAGGTCTTAATATGATTGACCCGAAGGTCCTAATATGATTGACCCAAGGGTCCCATTGTAATTGACTCAAAGGTCCCAATATGATTGACCCGAAGGTTCCATTGTGATTTCAGATCCAGAGCGAGACTGTCACAAATCCTTTTTAATCATATGATTCATATAATTCTAATACCATGTAAACTATATCAATTGCATCAATAACATATCCATATCATATTTCACTATCAATATTCAATAACACATCACCAATTAGAGCATCCGCAGTGGTAGCAGGGACGGTGCTCGTCCGTCCGTGCCGCTGAGCACATAGCTGTCCGTCCGCCGTTGAGCCTCGTCCGTCCGTGCCAACGGCACGGCGCTGCTCTTAGCTAAGAGCACGTCCGTGCCGCTGAGCAACATTACGTGGCAGCTTCTGATTGGCCAACGGCATAGCCGTTGGCAATTTCGTTTTTTTTTTAAATTCGAAATTTATTTTAAAAAATGTTTTTAAATTAAAAAAAATATTTTCCCACTTCCCAAAAAAATATATCCGTTTTCTACCCACTTTTAATTTATTTTTCAAATTTTTTTCCCCAAAATTCACATTTTCATCTATAAATACCCTCACTCCAACACAAAAAAAATCACATTCTCATCTATTATCTATTCTATCATCATCTACATTCTCTCATCTTTTTTCCTCATACTCTCTCATCTAAATTCCCACCACACTACACAATGTCCGGCTCCGGCGATCACCCCTCCGGCAATCGCGGTTGGAACCACGATTGGTTCGACTCCGAGGCCGGATATAGTCCGGAAACCCAATTTACGGCCCCTCCTCAAACCCAAGGTTCGCAAGCTCCGGGTGGCTACCGTCCTTACCCGTTGCACGACCTAAACGCCCCCGGGTTCAGGTGGGCACCCGAACCCGGATCGGGAGGGAGCAACAGCTCTACTCCTACTCCTACTTCTGTTCCTACTCCTCCTGTTCGTGGCACCCGCATCCCGTACACTCCGGGTGAGATGATGGCGATGTTCAAAGCCTACTTGGCAGTCTCCGAAGATCCGGACGTCGGCACGAACCAAACCGGGGATACGTATTGGTGGCATCACTCGCCTCTACAATGAAACCCGGCCGGCGGGAACCATCTATCGCAATGATAGTATGGTTCGCAATTGCATCTACAGATGCAACGAGGCAATCGGGAAGTTCCAGGGGATTTACCTCCAGGAAAAGCGGTCGGCGGAGAGCGGCACGAATGAGCTCGACATCATCATTGCCGCCTTGACGGCATACCAACGAGAGGAGTTCAAACCGTTCAAGTACCTCAATTGTTGGCAGGAGGGGCGCCAACATCCGAAGTATAGGGGCGGCATAGCAGCATCCTCGTCCAGCTCCTCTAGCAAACGGTCCAGGTCGGTTGCCCTATCCGACGGCGCCTTCGATGATGTGGCTACCCAGCTTGCCGGAGCTAACTTGGGTAGCCCCGACGCTGGCCCGAGCAGTTCCCACCCGCAAGGAAGGAAGAAGGCGGCAGCCAACCGCCCGCGCCGTCGCGCCTCGACTCCATCCGCCCCCGCCGCCCCCGTTCCCTTTGTGCCTCCTCCACCCTCGAACAACACGTTGTGGGCCATCTTGAGTCAACTATATATGAACGATACGTCTCGGATGACTCCGGATCAACTTGCAACACATGAGCAAATGATCCGGGGTCTCAAGAGACAATTGGGTAGAGGACTAGTCTTCCACGTGTGTAATTTTTAATTTGTAGGATTTTAATTATGTATTTTTTATTTTCTAGGATTTTAATTATGTATTTTTATTTTTTAGTATTTTAATTATGTAATTTTTATTTTTTAGGATTTTAATTATGTAATTTTTATTTTTTAATGTATTTTTATAATGTAGAAATGTTTTTAATAATTGGAGTATTTAAATTGAATAATAGAATGGTGGGACCCTTGAGCTTGTCCTTAGCTAAGAGCATGGATGTGGGTGTTGTGCTCTTAGCTAAAGACAAGGAGTAAAAATGGATCCGGGCCCACCTCCGTGCTCTTAGCTAAGAGCACGGACGGGGATGCTCTTAAGTTCACATCATCTAATCCACTTTATACTCCAATAAATTACTTTAATCATACATATAGCAAAAGAGTAGCATAACACATGAAATAACATCACCAATTAAGTTCACATCATCTAACCCACTTTATACTCCAATAAATTACTTTAATGATACATATAGCAAAAGAGTAGCATAACACATATGAAATAGCATAACACGTATAAAATAAGAGTGTGATTTATACACACACCCGATCATGAAAAATAATATAATCTGACTTCTGATTTTGCTTCTCGCTTTACAATTCATGCTCCTTATTATTGCACCGTGAATTTCCATTCCAAATTATTCATTTCGTCTATTCCGTCACAATTTCTATATTTTAACATGAAACAGACACTCTAAGCACTCTCACCGCTCATTTTTCTCTTTTCTTCCTACTACGTACTCTACTTCCCACTATTGAAATATATATCCTCTCTTTTCGATACCTCCCTTCCTTTCTCTTTTGCACCTAACTCCCCCTTTATATATAAATTCTCCAAGTCGGTTAAAACTACTGGTGAGAAAATATATGTTATATACTTTTAAATAAAAAGGGTACTATTAAAGAATAATATTATTGCATGGGTGATACGCGTAAACACGCATACACCCAATTGAATACGTGTAATTGTATCCTTTTCTTTATTATTGCTCTACATACATTTTCCTCCTTTACTATTATTCTATTTAGAATTATTTTATCTACAACTAAATTCATTTGGTACTTATCTATTTATACTATTGTATTAATTTAATAATCACTATGTTCAAATACATATACATACCTATATATATACTTTCATGCACAATAATACCATGCACATACACGCATTATACAAATACTTAAATGAACTATTTAATATTTTAAGTATTATATATGCATTACACATTCTATGTATTATAGTATTTGCTTTTAAGCACTTTTAAGAATTCAAAACTATAGTATATTCTATTATATTGATTTGATCATAACACTAAATATTATCCTTTGTGATACTCGCTTAATATATCGATAATACAAATAACAATAAGATATAAAATGATGATCAGATATTTTAATAAATTATATTTTGATATAAGGATGTCACGACCAATTAATGCACGAAATGAGTCTTATCAGGTACCTTTACCTCTCCATCAATGGAGAGGTAACATCCTATAACTACCATATTTGTCTTCTTTTCATGAAAAATTATTCTCCAAGGGAGAAGATATTTGAGAAGGTATTACAACTTTATGTTTTGGAATGCATGTTGTACTATTATTCTGTTTTAGAAAATAATTTACCTTTTTATATACCTTTTTGCTTTGAAATGTGCCAATTTTTGAAAAGGTATTTTCACTTTTTGAGAAAGTAAATAAAGGATATACCTCTTTCATTTACCTTTTCTTTTTGGAGATGCTCTTAGAGAGAAAAAGTTTGCTAAAATATAATTGATCTATTTTTAAGGGACAATCTTAAATAAAAAATATGGTCTATTTTTTATGGATAAAGGGAGTATTTAGCAAATCTATTTCTCATGTTACCCTTTTGGGCAACTGATCGGTTTAGTCCCTTGTTTTCAGTCGAAACATAAGTAGTTTAATTCTTAACCCCATCTTGGTCCGAGGCGGCTGCCAAACCTCTTCCAAAATGGCATTCCACATGTATTTACAATTCATTTGTATCTGTGGGATCAATCCTTATTTTCCTACACTAGTCAATAGCTAGTGGGTTAAGGTTTTGAATGTTTGGATTAAGTTTTCAATGACACGTGAATAATCTAAGAATGTTTTTGGCCAGTTTACGTATTCTTTCATGCATGCATGTTTACCAATCCTAAAGGTGAATTTCAATAGGACTTGCCCTACAAAAATCTACAATCTTCTAGTTTTCCTTGAAAATTGTATATGAAAGTTAGAGACGGCTAAAAAAGATTTATGTGTGGATCGGAGAACTATTTATATGTGGTTCCTTATTTGATGGAGTAAAGTTCAATTAAAGTTATTGGAATTTGGGATTTTAGGATATGAGATATGCATTGATTCTAGCCATTATGACTTCTCATTTAAGAAAAGCTATGATAAAATTTTGTTTCATGTGAATCTCATCATAACATATTTTTCGTTTTATATAATTCGAAGGCTAGGATGTGCCTCTTGCTTATACTCCTAGGTCTACCATTTATATTCTTTATTTTGACTCGACACAAGTTTTAAGAAATTATTTAATTTTATGAAGGAAAGTTGAAAATAAGTAAATAGAAAGAGGACTCCATTTTTATATATTAATTTTATAAATGAATGTGAGTGTAATGAGTTTGGTGAATGACGAGTTCCTTTACCAAAAATGGATAAAGGCAAATATAATTTTAGTTCATAGACATACCAAAGTAGCAAAATGGGAGAATATTTCACGGTCAAAATAGTTTTTGTTTTTAATGGATGTAGTGATCATGAACATGATGGTACTTGAAGACTTGATGAGTTTTTTGGATCACAAGCATTGCCCTCGAACTTGTTGCTCGGTTAGACCCGCAAGCATTGCCCTAGAACTTGTTGCTCGGTGAGACCGTACGACTACTATTGATTTGTACTACTCCTTCCGTCCCACAATATGAGTCACTATTTGCCATTCAGTCTGTCCCACAATAAGAGTCTTATTTTATTTTTATATAAATGATAAGTAGGTCACACATTCCACTAACCAATTCACTCACATTTTATTATAAAACCAATATCCAACCCACTATTCTTTACGTTTTAATAAAACCCGTGGCCACATCAAATGTGATTTCTATTGTGGGACGGAGGGAGTAATAGAATAGAAATTTATTTTTCTCGAATTCGAATTATATTGAACTTTCAAACGTATTTAATCGGACATTATATTTTCCCAGTTGGATTTATTCCTTTCGTTCCATGTTATTAGCACTTTTTTTAGATCGTAAATTTGGGATTGATTATTTTGCATAAATAAATTACTGTAGTACTTTAAGTTTAATGAGAAATCAATTAATAAGGAAACTCTTATAACTATCCCCTCCCCTCTGTCCCAGATAATTTGCCATCATTTGACTTGACATGAATTTTAAAAAATGTAATAGAAAGTGGGTTGAAAAAGTCACTGACATGTAAGTTCTACTTTTATATATTAGTTGTATAATAAAATGTGGTGGAATGAGTTAGTGGAACGTAGAGAGTCCCTACCAAAAATGTTAAAAGTGAAAGGGAACTATTTTTAGTGATGGGCGGAAATAGAAATAAGTGATAAATTTTCAGAGACAGATGGAGTATAATCTACTCCATTAAATACTCTAATTCTTACTTATAATGGAAATAGTGTAAATAGTTTGGGGAGAACCTTAACAGAAAAGTGCAAGTAATATAGAACGGATAAAGTATCACTCCCTCTATTCCCAAAGATTATGAACTATTTCCTTTTTCATCCGTCTCTAAAGAGTATGAACTTTCTTAATTGGAAAAAGTCAAACAATATACTACTCCTACACATCATTTTATTTACAACTTATACCATTACTATTAACAACTTATATCATTATAATAATATGGACCTTACTCTCCACTAACATTATTTCCACTATCATTTCTCTCCCTCTCTTACTTTTTCCACTTATTTATTAAAACTCGTGCCGAACTCATTATTCATACTCTTTGAAGACAGGAGAGTATGTTGATATAACTATTTTGCTTATCCAAAAGTTGGTCACATTCCATATCGTAATCCCTTTTTGATAATTATAAATGCTTTCAAAAGACTCATCAATCAAAAATATAAATTCAATTCAATTTGGTTCAATAAGCAAATATCTGAACTGAAATCTAAACAGGCTTGTGAATTGTGATCCTCTTAAAACAAAATACTTGCATCAACTAGTTTTACAGCGAAATAAGATCTAAAGGAATGAAGTTTGACTCCAGATATTCATTTATACGACCAATGAAAGAAAAATAAACTATACTGCTGTAAGTTGCTTGATATGAAAACACTTGAAATTGATATGAAAACACTTGAAAAGAAGTGCCAAAAATGATCCACAAAAATGAGCAATAATAGTAATACATAGTTTTTATGCACAAGTACCCTCTAATTTCTAAATGCTTATATTTATTTGCCAAATACTTGTAAAAAACATCTGAAAAAACACACACAACAAAAACCCTTTCTCTCCGTGACACCATAGGAAAAAAAATTAAAGAAATTAGGCCTCTCTACAAGTCTTGACATTTTACCTAGTCGGGGACAGGCGCATCGGGATTATGCAGAGGCCATGGGCCACGCTCCGGAGGGCAAGGAGCCGGAGCTGGCTGAGCGATGAAGGTCGGCACTTTCTCACCCGGCATCACCACAGAAACCTCCGTGGCCTAAGGAAATAAATTGTACACCATTTACTAAAATATTAAGGTTGTCACCAACATAATCAAATAGACCTCAAAGTTCAAACTATCTACGCATTTACATGATTACTATTGCAATTTAGTTCCAAATTCCCAAGAAATTATACCAATACACGTAATATATTACAAGATTACAAGTACAAAATGATGGGTGAGGAAATAAATCACACCAAATTGAAGAATCAATTAGTCCAAGATGTTCTATAATCCTAAGACACTTTAAAATTTTAGGATAAGCCAACATAAACAAAAGCAAAGTGTTATCCTTATCTCAACAACCATCATTTAGCAAACACATACAACTAAGACTGTCTCACTGTCTATTATCATTCTCCAATTAATATATATCAAAGTCCAAATAAAATTAAACAAAGTCTCCATAGCAAGAAACAATTGAATTTAAAGCCATGGT
The DNA here is from genome assembly GCF_029641045.1 of Salvia hispanica. Taxonomy (NCBI): domain Eukaryota; kingdom Viridiplantae; phylum Streptophyta; class Magnoliopsida; order Lamiales; family Lamiaceae; genus Salvia; species Salvia hispanica. The sequence goes on along the minus strand of NC_142694.1, from coordinate 21,407,221 downwards.
AGCCTGTCCCCGGAACAAGGAGGGGGCGATCGACAATCGTGATCATAAATGAGTAAACGATCGAGGAATAGAGAGGTCACGTACGACAACGCGAGGCTTATCCCCATTCAAGAACTATAAAGGCGGGTAGGGACCAATAAACCACCAAACTTGCAGATGGGACCATTTTATAAGCTAACATATACAAAGAGGACTCCCACTGTACTAGAATCACATGGTCAAGCACATGAAATTAATTTTTATTCCAAGAAAATGTGAGCTTTATGACATGGAAAACAATAATTAAAACACAAAGTTCCATTGTTTAATTACTTGTCTACATATGCCCCATGTTTATGCTGCAGGATTTAATCTTTCAACAATGTTGGTACTTGTGTAGCTTCTTAGTAAGATTTGGGATCTTTATAGGTTCGGATTCCCTCTTATCTGATGCAATAAGATGAATTCTAATTAAAATTCTTTGTTAGGAGTATAAAATAAAATTTCCTAAATTACTTTATCTAATTAATTAATAGTGCAAGCAATTAAATATGCACTATAAATGATTTTAAGAGAAAATTACCCGTATGTACCTCTTTATGTGTTCCAGTTTTCCATTTTGGTCTGTTCCTTATTAATTGTCTCACTTCACTTTTTATTACTTTTGGTAATATTCTTCATATTCCACTAACTTTTTTTATTACTTTTGGTAATGTTCTTCATATTCCACTAACTTAATTTCACTTAGATTTTATTATAAAACTAATACTTTTTATGTCTCACTATAAATAAAGCGTATTCCATTTTGGATCGACCCACTATAAGTGAGACACTGATAAAAGTAGGACACATAACACTATCTTTTTCAACTCACTTTCTTCTCGTGCTGGATCAATGTAGTGTAGAACACATATTGAAGGACGGAGCGAATAATTAGTAGTAATAGTTAACTCACTTTGTGAGATGAGCTGAGCTTAGCATTGAAAGCAGCAACATGATTCTGGGCTTCAATTACAGAGCGGCGGCGGCGGCGGTGCGACGGTGAGAGCTCCGGAGAGGTGGTTCGGAGGAATTTCTCGAAAATGGCCATGAGAAGAAACATGGAGACGAGAATGGCGGTGGCGATGAAGCCGAAAGAAACTGCATTCACGGAGTTGTCGAAGTGAGTCCAGTGGTCGTCTTTCGGTTGGTACAGCGGCGGCGGCCCTTCTCCTTCGCCGCCCATATACCTGATTTTGGGTTGAAGCCCTTTTATCAAGATGAGATTTTTAAGCGAGATTTTAGGATGAGAGTAGCAGTTGATTGGAGTTTTGAACGTAATCGAAATTTCTTTAACTGTATCAGTTTGCAGTTGGAGATGGAGAGAGATGAAGAAGCTATTGATATGAGAAATGTATGGGTTGAACTTGATTATGTCGTGGCTTTGTTTCTGTCATTACTACACATAGTCTAACTTCATACTGTTTGGATTCAAGGTGAAAACAGATTAAATAAGAGAGTAAAGATTATATAGATACTCCTTAGTGAATGGTGATTACTAATTTTATTTACTCCCTCCGTCTCATAGTAGATGTTATACTTTCTTTTTAGTTTGTCCCACAAAAGATGCTATATTTTCTTTCTTGAAAATAGCTCTCCCTCACAATAATATAAATATACTATTTTCTCTCTCCATCTAACCCACAAAACAATCTCTCTAAAAATCCCATGTCATTCCCCAAGTATGTCATCTATTATGGGACGACGGAAGTATTAGTTTTATAATAAAATATGAGTGAAAAAAAGTAGTGGTATGTAAGGTCCATTACCAAAAATAAAATAAGGTAAATGAGACTTTTATTAGTGAACAGAGGAAATGGCAAAACGGAATGTTTATCGGTGAACGAAGGGAGTAAGAATTAAGCTGTCAATAATTACAATTTACCGAACTAATTGCATATATCCAAGGATAGAGGGATGTAAATCGGGTAATCCAGCAGTTTTGGGTCAGCCTACTCGGATTGTGGGTTAATCGCTAATTGAGTTGGAAATTTTCAGTCCTAACCTTAATATATCCAAGGATAGAGGGATATAAATCGGGTAATCCAGTAGTTTTGGGTCACCCCTACTCGGATTGTGGGTTAGTCATGTACGAGCTAATCGAGTTGGAAATTTTCAATCCTAACCTTAAATGTCTGCGTGCCGAGCTAGCTCATCAGGCTGATACATAATGATAAAAATTAGGGACATTATAAATTGTAAACATTTAATAATGATAGTTTTGGGTATGTGATTAGATTCAAACATGATTAAATACTTCATTTGTCTCATACTAGATGTCATATTCGGGTGAGGACACGAGATTTTAAGAGATGTTTTGTGTGTTAAGTAGAGAAAGACATCAATAGAGATCTTTTGCAGCATAATTCCAGAACAAGAATATTTTGAGAGTTCTTCCATTGTTCATCAAGTTCAAGGTGTTTCAAGAAGAATTCAAGAGAAGATCAAGGCTACAAAGATTCAACCTTTGGGTTTTATCAATTTAGTTCTTCTGTTTTCTTTGTTTACCCTACAAACTATGTTTTTAGATTATTCTGCCATGTGTAACTAAATTCATAGAATTCTAGGGATGTGTTAGTAGCGACTTTGGTTATACAATCCCTTTTTATTTAATATTTGTTTGTTCATTACTTCGCTTTTATTCTAAGTGTTGGATAATTGCTTCATGTTTGAGTGACACATTCTGCGATGATCTATTGACTTGCTACATAATCGTGAGAGGTGGTTGTCGAACTAGACGAGCTTAGTTGACGTTACAATTAGCTTCCCTTAAAACGGCACTGTTAATTGAGAGCGAGAGCATTAAGAGGCTTAGGAGCTTTTAAGAGTTATTAATCTAGGATTGACAACCCTAGTGTTTATAATCCACTTTGTGCCGCACGGACAATATAGTAGTGACTCGTTCTAGTGAAGTATGAATTGTGCTAGGGTGTTGTAGTTGGAATTTGTATAACTATAACTGTGAAAGCACATCCTGTAATTGCCTTATCTCATTTGATTTCTCTTTGTGTTTTATCTATATTCGTATTATCTTTGTTTTTACAAGTTTTATTTTCAAAAATTCCAAAACCTTTTGTTTTTCCAACTAGTAGAAGAAGCCTGGTAGAAGATAGTCAATTTGTGTTCGTGTTCCTTGTGTTCGATATCCGATACTAACATTTAGCTATGCTATATATGCCCTGTATACTTGCAGGATTATTTAGTTCTAATAAAAAGTGCATCATTAACATCTTTAGGTAGAATTTCGATCTACCAAAGCCTATTCTTAACCCTCCATTATGTTGTTGCCAACACTAATATCTCTACAATTTAGAAAATCAAATAAATACCAAAACAATTAATGAATTTCGGAAATGCTAATTTATAGAAGGGAAGAATATTAATCTAATTAATTTCTATGTATGCATCGTTACTCGTTTCTTCAGAATGAGTTGTCCTCAAACCATGTATAGTATTCCTTATCGCGACCAAAATACTTCTTCATGATTCAACTAAATAATTTGTCTTGTTTCGGCCCTCTAACATGCAAGTTACATATATATAACTTTCGTAGCTGAATCTTAACACATCTCATGAGCATCTTGAAAGACTAGGGCATCTCATTGAACCTTTCTTCTTGGTTCGATCTATTTTTCTATTCAATAGCTCGAACTCTGGCATTTAGAGAAACGAAGTCTGGAATGACATATGGTATAGGTGTCTTTGTTAGTTCCACGAGAGTTGGAATTAATACTGTCACAACATGAGTACGAATTGGAAGTATCGTTGTCAGTGGCAAAATTAAGACTGGAGATTGTAACTCTGTCATGAATATCGATCTGAATATGAAATATGTGCATTGAGATTCTCTGAGGCTTCGATAGGTTGATTTGTGTTACGTATTTTCGATCACTTTCTATATGTTTTATGGGTTGGTTTGTATGTGTAGATGCATTTCTGGCAGGGATTCGGTGTGATATTGGTAAGGATAAGCGGGAGCGCATGAAATAGAGAAGTTGGAAGAAGGGTGGCGCAGTTGTGAAGATGGATCTAATTGTTCCATATTGCCTAAGTTGGCCCATCTGTGGGCCTACAATAAACAAATGAAGGGATTTCCAGCTTGCGAAAGACGGAAAAGTTACTTCTTAAAGAGCGTGCTACATACTTATATGTGCCGTGCACGTGGTACTGTTCTAGGATTGGAGGAGTATTTAAGGAAAATGTGATGTGAATCCTGTTAGTGTTGCACAACAGAAACACGCCAAAAGCAAACAGATCCCTATGAGAATAAAACCGGTTTACGTGTAAAATACATAGATCTACGAATATATTGATGTGAATCAAATTGTAGTCCTTTATTGTATTATTTTAACACATTTTTTAAGATGAAAAATGGACTCATTTTTTTTATATTGTAGGACAAAAGACCAAGCTCTAAGAGAGAGAGGAGAAAGGAAAAAAAAGTCCAAATCTGAACATTAATCAGCCCTTCAAGATTAATTTAAAATGCTTCTACAAGGCTACCATTGCATTCACCGTCGAAAGAGCTTCACGTGGATACCTTGCATGCCTCAATCGGAGTCCGGTAGAAGAAGATACAACTGTTTTACAAAAACTGTGCTTGCAAATCGCGATACAAAAAAAGAAAATGCCCGATCGGGCGATTTCTAAGCAACAAAACTCCCGACCGGGCAAATGTTATTGGACCTATTTTTTAAGCCCTAACTATTTAAATAGCTAGGGCTTGAATTCCAAAGCATCTTTTGGCGACTGGAGGTGATTTTTAGAGAGAGAAAGAGGCTTGAAGTCCATTATTGGGAGGAAGAAGAAGAAGCTTGAGGCTAATTATTCCCTAATCTTGCCCATATGGTAGCATTTACTTGTTTTCCTGTATTGTTGTCCTTTATGAGTGGCTAGATTTTAGGGATTACTCCTAGTTAGTTAGAAATGCTTGTAAATATGAATCCATGATTGTGTTTTGATTGATTTCCGTATTTTGGTTCTTGTCTATGTGTTTATTTCAATCCTTGTTGGGTTTTTCTAGAAAACTTAATCAGGTAATGGCCTTAACTTCAATGTCTCTTTAACTTGGAGTAGTGAGCTAACATAGATAAGCTAGGCTAAAACTAATCAGTGGATAGTCCGGGGTGGATCTTGTGTGTTGAACCTCGTAGAAGCCAATCCCGAGCTTACTATGCAACTGTAGGAGTGAGGGGTTGGTGAGTAGAGCCTATGAGACGTGATCAGCTTATCCTAGGTGTAAAACTCCATGATAGTTGCGTGAGAGCATAAAATTAACACAATTCTGATAAATAACGGAAAGTAATTAGACTTTAGGATTCATGTGAACAAGCAACCCAAAACTAGCTAGGAGTAGTCTTCCCTCTTTATCGTGATTCCCTTGTATTTTTCTTCTCGTTTCGTACTTCAATCGCCTCTTGATCAAAAACCCAAAATTCAACTATTTTACTGCCTTTTAGTTAGGTTTACTAGTTTTAGCAATTAATCTCCTTCCTATGGGTTCGACACCTTTTATACTGCATTGCACGTCTGTATCCTTGCAAAGGTTGTATTTTTAGGGATTTATTACTTGTTTTGTATACTTATTTTGCACCATAAAAATCACAACATATATCACATAAATTCACACGAAATTTACACAAAGGCAAATTAATTAGATATGAATGTGTACCTTTGATTTGCACCTTCTTCACGTATCGTGTCGGTACTTTACGTAGGCAAACTTCTAACGTATTGCCAAACTTATGTGCATCCATTTGCGTAGGCAAATCTCAGATTAAATATGAGTTGATGGGCATGATGACAAGAACTTATATCTAGTAAAGAAGAATACAAAAGAATTCCGTCTCTCCTATGAATCAGGAGAGAATCAAAATTTCTCTCTCACACAATAGTGTTGCTGCCTCTCTACTCTCTACACACTAGGATTTCTCTCCAATGTGGATGTTATATTTCTGTCTCCATTCCATCCCTATTTATAGAGTTGAATATATGCTAGGTTAGAGATCCATAGAGGTTGAACTTGGGCCAACCCATTGAATATAAATTAATTAAACTCATAATTTAACATATATGCAATGGAATATTATATCGTACCACTGTATAAATAATATTGATTTTCTGTCTGATTCCAAAATAACGAGTAATCTGAGTTTCATTTTGATTTATAATATTTTCCAGGTCTAAGAAAGTGCACGAAACATGCCGATTACAATACATTAATACTTCGTTCGTCTCACAATAAGAGTCACATTGGTGTGGGCACGAGTTTTAAGAAATATAAAGAATAGTGGATTGAAAAAACTAGTGGTATATGAGATCCACTTTTATACATTGGTTTTATAATAGAATGTGAGTGAAATGAGTTAGTGGAATGTGACTCTTATTGTGGGACAGACCAAAATAAAAAAATGTGACTTTTATTGTAGGACAGAGGGAGTATTAAACAAGGATAAAGATGAACTTGGTGAATAAGAAATGAAGAACAACTGTGTTTCTTAAGAAGGGTATTGAGAGATAAATGAAGGACAATTAACGAGACAGAACACTTGGAATAAGAAGAGTAAATGCTACAGATATTTACTTCACCAACAACATACCTAACTACTTAACCATAAATGTGCTTGAAATTCAAAAGCAAAAACATCATAAACTCATAACAACAAAGTAGATAGGCGTTCACACTCATAAGCAAAAGCAGAAATTTAACTAAAAACAAAATTTGAGAGTTTTAGAACTAGGAGACATATAATTTGAAAGTAAAAACAAACAATGGAGAGAAAATTAAGTTATGAACTAAGGAATGAAACATAAAAGCTAAAATTAAACTAGATTAACTCCACAAAGCAGCAGAATAGTACCCCATACGCGCGACACGTGTTAGTAAATGACCCCTTCTATAAAAAAATCTTCCTTTTCTGTCCACGGATGGAACCCTTGACTTGTTTAGCTCATCTTCGCAAATTATCTAACTTCGTGGCATGGGCATCAAGAACCAATTGATCATTCTCATCAGCTTGCAGAACCCTTTTTTCATCTTCTCTACTCTCTACATTCCTACTTGTATTCTTTGCGGATTTTTGCCATTTTCTCACTAAAACTCGCATCTACACATGTAAATATATTCCATTACAGTACAGAAGTGATTGAAAACATATGATTCAAATAAACCTATCAACTTTGTTTATGCAATTACGTAATTAGCTCAGAAACTCATCTGCTAAACAAACTTTATCTAAAAATCTTTGTAGTAATGGTAACATTAGGAGTTCATTATTGAACTCGATTGCTTTTTAGTTGTTGAAACACGAGTGCTAAAATTAGACACCGGTGATTATCGTGTGGGAGCGGTTTGATAAGGGAGAAGAAAAACAACAACGACATGCGAATGACATAAATGGATGTATGTATGGTGGACCACCGCCAAAGCCAATCAATACAAAATTGATAAATAACCCATCAAAATTCAACTTTATTTATCGTTATAACAATGATTATGAACATTAATGCCAAAATAATGACACGAATTAAAACTTTACATTCAAATCGATCGCTCCAATTTTAATTTAACTTTATTTATATTATAGTAGATTAGGATGAAAGACTCATCTCCAATACTATTTTTGTGAAAGTCATGAAAATTTGAAGGTATTATGTGATTCTAAAACTAAATATAGAAAAAAAAAATTATAATCAATTTACAGAAGAAAATTTTGATTCCAAAAGTTTGTTTTCGAAAGCTTTTTCGCCGAATAACCCGATGGGTCTTCCCGAAACCTAGTGGATTAGTATTAGATTTGAAAATTTATACCTCGAAAAAGTTATAATCCGAATAGCTCGCGCCTAAATAGTCTGACAACTCGAGTGGATTGGTCCGAACCCGAACAAATTAGCCCGATTGGCTTCCCTAATTAAAATGTTTTTAATATTTCTTACACACTATTCGAAACACAGATAAGTACTGCTAACTATATTATTTTCAATATTTTTATCATCTTGCTCACTATTTAAAACCCATATACTACTGCTAAATTGTTTTCAATTTGTCAATGGTACGTGCAAATCAAGTGTCTGAATACTACGTACAATTCTATCTTCGTGATTTGTGTTAAGTGGGCTTTGACATTAAACTAATTCATTGATTCGAATCATGTTATGTTTCTTGCTTAGTATGTTTGTCGTTCCGACATGATTAGACCCTCTCTAGCTACTACATTTTCTATTTTTGAATGTCTCCCTCAAAAGTGATAATTTCTTTGTCTCACTAAATATGATCCACTTTTCTGTTTGGTTTATCTTAACTAAGATGACTCATTACTAAAAATAAAACACGTTTATCGCTACTTTATTCATCCTCTCTTACTTTACTCTCTTCACTTAACACACAAAATAAAATTACATAAAAACTCGTGCTACCCAAAGAATGAGTCATCTTCCCTGAAATGAAAAAAATACAATTTTAAATATAAAAACATCACTCTTTATACTTTATTCTCTCATATTTTATTTTGTTCATTTAACTTAAAAGAGAACACTATAAAATATCTAGTTAGGAAACAGATATATAAAAAAAATTAGACGAGGCCAACTTGTCAATGTTTTTCACAAATTTGGAACGTGAAGCCAGAAAAAATTAAATGTTTTTTTCTTAAGATGTGGTTGTATTTACTTCCACGAGCATTACTTATAAGTATCCTTTAGATTTCACACTTGGTAGATAACATTAGTACAAAATGCTTAAAGGATCGACAGAACAAATAGTCGCACGTTTATATTATGTTAGTCCAACATTTACGACAAAAAATAGTCGCACGTTTAAATTATGATAGTCCACCGTCCACATTATTAAAGTCGTCTACAATTCTCACCGACTTCAAAAAATGAGCTAATAAATGATGAAATTTTTTTAAAATGGGAATTAGAAATGAAATGTCGTTCATTGATCTTTACTTTTAATAAACTCTACATAATATTACTACATATTACCTCCGTCCTTAAAAAATATGAACATTTAAAATGCCACGAAAATTAATGCAAAATTGGTAAAGTAAAAAAGAGCTAGATAGAAAAATTAATTATAGTATTGTTAGTAGAGAATGCGGTTCACCTTATTAAAAAGAAAGGAATTATCAAAAATAGAAGAGATATATTTATGGGACATCCCAAATAAAAAAATGTCCTTATTTTTTATTTTTTTAGACGAGGAGAGTATAATTTTAGAATAAAACTACCTCAGTATTATCGTGACATTCAACAATCTACTAGAATTGTACGAAAAAAGGACTATTCGTACAAGTTGTATAATTTTTAATGACTACCTCATAGTTGGTGGCTTCCATTTAATTTTCCCTTTTTATAATGAAAATCTCAAATTTTGCATCAAAATAATTTGTCCGACTCTAATCGAAATATAAATTATCTTTTCGAATTATTTATTTAAATATACTCTAGTATAAATCCAAGATAGTGTGTGTGAATTACTTTGTGAGGAAAAGTCTTTTTCAATCCCTATGATTTTTACTAATCGTTCCCACTTATTATTAAGACTGGGGAAAATTTTACGTTTATTCGATTACAAATATGCACAATTTTTCAAGTGAATATACACATTGTCATGTGAACTTTTGTAGACACACGGCCTTTTTTTCTCCAAAATTGACATTAACTAATTTGTTTTCTTTTCTGAAAAAACCCAAACAAATTTAGTTTTCAAGTATATAAATGTTGCACAACGTCTACCACTTCACCTCCCACAGTCACTAGAAAATTATCAAGCCTAAAATTATGAATCAATACCCCATTTCCCCATCCACATATGATAGAAAAACTATTGAAAAAAACAGAAGAAATCAAATGAAAGCTCTCTACTTCAAACTCTGCTCTCTCCTTCCTCCCCAGTCTTCAAAGGTATTCATCATTTCTCCATTTATTCTTCTTTTTTAAAACTAATTTAATATTTTTTTTTGTAGGAAATAGGTAGCATGTCTGATCAATTAGGAGAAGCTGCAATGTACATAAATGAGCTGCAAGAGAGGCTGGAGGTGCTGAAGCAGAAGAGAAATTATTTGAAGGTGCATAAATCTGTTAGCTCCAGTTTTAGTTTCAGGGGTGAATGTGAGTCCAATGCAGCTGGTGGAGGGCCGAACCAACCGTCGTCCCTCGAAGTTCATGCCAACGGCTCGACTCTTGACGTCGTTTTGGTGACTGGAGTCGAACACCGGTTTATGTTCAAGGAAATTATTAGGATTCTAACCGAGGAAGGTGCTGATGTTGCTAACGCGGCTCTCTCTGTGCTGGACGGGACCGTATTTCACAATGTGTATTCCGAGGTAATCGAAAAGGGATAAATTTTAATCTTCACATTTTTATTTTGGATTGTCCACAAAATAATGTCTACATTTTTTTTCTTTATCTTAGATAAGTTGATCTCAGACTCTACTGCATTATTACATTCACATCCCACATTCATTTTTTTTTTTCATATACTATCTCTTAAAACTCTCACATTATTATATTCACATTCAACATTTATTTTTCATATATTTCTTAAAACTAGCACATTATTATATTCACATTCCACATTTATTTTTTTTCAGATATTTCTTAAATTTTCTTAAAACTCGTACCAATGTGGACAGACAGTTTATTTCACAATAGTGTTTCATATTTTATTTTAATATTTGTGTCACGTGTTACACATGCCCTTGTAAAAAGATAATGTTTTGGCCTTTTGGGAGTTGTGGTGCAGATTGGAGGGAGTGGATTGGAAATTGGAGGTGCAAGAATTTTTGAGAGGCTGAAGAAGTTCGTTGCTAGTGAAAACTAGTCAAGATTTCTTGGTGACTGCAACTGATTAACAATAAATTTTTGCACATATATTTCCATCTCTAAATTTTTTGGAGATGGAAATTGATGCAAGTGATCAGATCAGTCAATCGATTGTGTAATTTCGAGTAAGTGATTTGTGATGTTGAGGTCGTTTTTACAGACAATGAGAGTAGCAACAACAATAACAGTGGTTGCCAACATTCAATAAATGGTTAGAAATTTTCGAGTAAGTGATTTGTGATGTTGTAACGTCCATCAATTTCCTCCTTTTACCTGTAGAGTGTCTCTACAGATTTTAATAAAAGATTACTATTACAACTGTCTCACAACAAGAGATACATTCTGTTAATTTTGTATGTCTTAGACCATCTCAAATCGTACTCCAAAAATGAGTTTTGGTGTATAAATCTTCTTCAACCATATACCAAACTCAAACTCATTTTTGGTGTTTTCTGTGAAACAACACCAAATATGGTGTTACAACAAAAATTTTGTGAGACAAATCCAAAAATGGTGTAAATTTTAAATTTAGTGTAAATGGTTGGAGTAAAACTACTTTTTGGTGTAATGTATACTTAAAATTAGGTTTGAGTTTGATGTAAATGGTTGGAGATGGTCTCAATAAGAGTTACATTTCACATTTACCATAAATTGTAAATCGGTCTCACCTTTCACTAACTTACTTCACTTACATTTTATTATAAAATTAATATAAAAAGTGAATTTATATTCTACTGAATTTTTCAACTATTATTTTTTATATATCTTAAAATTCATGACCCCCATCAAATGTGACTCATATGAGAATGAGGCAGTAAATCGTTAGGCATACATTTGTTGTCCATAGATTTAATCTTCACTGTAATGCATTACACTGAAACTAGACCCTCGGTTTGCTAGTTGTTACAGAATTAAGATCAATAATAGCACTCCCAATGATGCCGGCTAAAAGACGGCGATAACTCGCCGACTAATGGGAGAGGTTGGCGATAATTCGGCGATTTTTCCTCCCGTTTTATCGCCAACCGGCGAAAAATCGCCGGATTATCGCGGAATTATCGCCGACCACTGTGGGCGATAATTCGGCGATAAATATATTTTTTGTTTTTAATTTCCCCCCTATAAATACACACCTTCTCTTCATTCTCTCTTCATCCTCGTCCCTTTTCTCTCTTCATTCTCTCCTCATCCTCATCCCTTTTCTCTCTTCATTTATTTTCCATTCCTGTACTATTTTTTTTTATTAATTTTCGTCGTTGTAATGTTTACCCGTGTTTAATACAACGAACTTTATTACTATTATTTGTTTTGTCTTATAAATTAAATTAGCTAGCTTTATTATATACAAAAATAAAACAATTAAATTAGTGATGATGTAAAAATGAAATGTTGAGTTAGGGAGAAATAAGAGAGAAATAAGGGAGAAATCATTGGAGCAGTTGGCTAAAAGTTGGCTAAAAACTGGGGATAAATTATGGTGCTAATATGGCGCTGATGTAGCAGGAGTTAGGGAGAAATAAGAGAGGTTTTAGGGAAATTGTTGGGAATGCTCTGCCTAATATAATTAATTATAGATTTATAGATGACTGAGATCTCATTAAATTGTGCATCAGCATACACTTACTAGATAATCAAAATGGAAATGGTCACCGAGTAGTTATTTATTTTAATTATCTGGTTAGTGGCACATTATGGGAAGAGTATTGACATTGTTACCTCTAAAGTTATTTTAGAGATTTTCTTAGAAATGTTTTGAGAAACCTAAAAAGTTATGTTCTTGTGATTTATTTCCACAGTCGCAATTATTGTTTCTTCTCCTGCTGTGAAGATCTGTTTGAGGAACCTTGAACAACTTATTCAAATTGAGAAATTTCTTTGCTAAGCTTTGAAACCTTGGAAGCTATGTTTTGAGAAATTTTTTTACTACGAATTTGTTATTGAAATATGAGGTCCATTATAAAAAATAGTAAAAAGTAAATATGATAAGTATTTATCGACAAATAAAAAAGGAAACTAGTACAAGTAATGACAGACCCATGGAGTATCGTTTTTACCGAACAAAAGATTTCGAATTTAATTAATTCCATAGAATTCAATTCCGTAAATTTCTAATTCCAATTTTGTGTACTAAACGGACCCTTAGTGATTTTTATCTATTCTTTACAAGTGTTTGGCGTGTACTTACTTACTAGAAATATGTCGCCGCTGAGGATTTGAAGGCTGGGAAACAATTTGGTCAAGGAATTTGAAGGTTGGGAAACAAGACTGCAACCGCTCATCAAATTTGCATTTATTTTATTCGATTTCTATGTGAGCAAATTTAGCTTTGAGTTGTATCATTTAATTCTCTAAATTTGGATTTAAAAGCATAAATAAAATCTAAATATACATTTTGTGGGTCCCAAATTCCACTATCACACACTATAAAATTTCATTCCTAGTATTATCTAAAGTTTAGATATACTACTATTTTTTGCTTGTATTGTTTATAAAATTTCATTCCCAGATGAGTTATCAACTAAACATGTCATAATAATTTTCAGTTTTAATATTAGAAATGAGTTATAAGAGGGAGGGTTATCCATACTTTTATAGGTGAGCTAGAATCGTTACTAAGTCGACGTGGGACAAGATATTAAGAAATTTAACAGGTATCACAAATTGTTACTCCATCTACTTTCAAACAATAGGGCTTCATTCTATTGTAAATTGTTGACAAATAAATTTGATGAATGTGCCTGTTTTCACACATATTTTGTGATTGGAAAATTTCTACTATTACAAAGTTGGCTGACTTTTGTATTGTACAAGTTTTTAATACGAGGTTCATATTTTTCCTTCTAGGTTTGGAAGGGCCAGCGGTCTGCCAATAATGCAAGAATTTTTCATGACATCGTAAATGCCCCCGCGGTTTATAAATTTCAGGTCAATCATTTTGTTCCATGTCATTTTCCAGCTTTGAAGATAACACTAGTGTATTTTACACTACTATGAGATTTTTATTAATTCACTCCTCAGTTCCGTAGTATTATACTTTTCTTTTAAATTTATCATATAAAAAATAAAAAAGTACTATCATTGATACTCCCCATCCACGATTAAATAATCTGTTTAGCAATTTTGAGATCTCTCAATTAGGGGTGTCAAAATGGATATCGGGAATTGGATACCCAATATTCAAACCCGAAATATCGAGTAATTGGATACCCGATACCCGATTTTTCGGATTTCGAAATTGGATTCGGGTATAGGATTTTTGGATTATCGGGTATCGGGTTACCCGATATCCGATCGGGTATACCCAAATTACCCGATTTTTTATATTTTATTTTTTAAAATTTAATATAAATGTATTTATTCTATTATTTAAAAATTAAATAATTAAATGTACTCCCAAAATCCTTCACTCTTAAGTCATATTTTGGGTTGATGTATGAATTGAGATGTTTATTATGTATGAATAATACTCCCTCTGTCCCATTAAAAATGCAACGTTTTCCTTTTTTGGTTGTCCCATTAAAAATGAAACGTTTCCTAAAATGGAAACAACTCTATCTCTACTTTTTCATCTCTCTTACTTTACTCTCTCTTCATTAACTCACAAAACAACACTATATAAAATCTCGTGCCGATTCCCAAATGTTGCATTTTAAGTGGGACGGAGGGAGTATAATTTTTTATTTCTAAAAATTTGTACTAGTTTTTTTCTCTTGAATTTGAACTACTTTATGTTTGTATCAAATTCGAACGACAAGTTTGTATTTTTAAAAGTTTGTAGCTTATTTCCTTAAAATAATAATAAAATAAAATAAACTAAAAATTCAAAATCGGGATTGGATACCCGATTTTTCGGGACTGAATACCCGATTCGGGTATCCGGGTATCCGAAATTATTTTCGAATCAGCTATCTGGTATTAAATTTAGGAAAATTCGGGATCGGATACCCAAAATTTTCGAATCGAATATTCGTGAGTACCCGATTTAACAGACCTAGTCAATTAAATAGTAACTTATTTAGTTTTCTTTATTTATAATAGACCCTACAATCCTCCAACTCATTAACATTACGTTTTATTATAAAACATTTGTATATAAAAAGGGGAGTATAATTTTAGAATACTATGATAGAAATGTAAAATATATGCTTAAATATTGGAAAGATAATACAATTAAATATTATATGCTCTCTGGAAACATTTAGATTTTGAGCCCAAACATATATATGGGCACGTTAAATCATATTTTACTTCAAATTGTCTACTGAAAAAGCCCAAACGACAATGGTTGCCATTCACTGAAAACCCTAATTCCAGCTCAGATTCACACTCATCACCAATGGTAGGATTCGAGCTCGGTGCCGTGCCTTTCAATCCCGACGGCTGGGGTCCGCCGGATTCTGCCGCCGACGGTAATTCCGTCCCCAATAATGTCCCCTTCGCCCCCTTCTCCCGCTCCGAAAAATTAGGGCGAATCGCCGATTGGACCCGGAACATGAACAATTCCGGCCGCCCCGGATCCAAGCAAGGCTACCACAACGCCGATTCCGCCTTCGATTTCTCTGGCGACGACTCCTTCGCCACCCTCGCCGCCGACGAGGATTCCTCCTTCCGCCTCGTCGACACATCCGCCAAATCAAACCACCACAACCCTAACCGCCCCAAATTCAACCCTAGGTGGCGATTCAACCCTCACCACGCCCGCTCGCAGCTCCCTCAGCGCCGCGACGAGGAGCAGGAGGCGAAGAAGCGAGAGGCCGAGAAGGAGCGCGCGCGCCGCGATCGTCTCTACAACGCTAATCGCTCGATGCCGCAGCGCCGCGAGTCGTCGGTGTTCAAATCCTCCGTCGATATCCAGCCTGAATGGAACATGCTCGATCAAATCCCCTTCTCCTCCTTCTCCAAGCTCTCCTATTCCGTGCCGGAGCCTGAAGATTTATTGATTTGCGGCGGATTAGAGTTCTATGATAGGTCTTACGATCGGATTACCCCGAAAAATTCCCGTCCATTGGAGCGTTTCAAGAGCCGGAACTTCTTCAAGGTCACAACCACTGATGATCCAGTAATTAGGCGTTTGGCGAATGAGGATAAAGCGACGGTTTTCGCTACCGATTCAATTCTGTCGACACTAATGTGCGCTCCTAGATCGGTTTACTCATGGGATATCGTCGTCCAGCGCGTCGGAAACAAGCTATTCCTCGATAAAAGAGACCGATCGCAGCTCGATTTGCTCGCTGTGCACGAGACTTCGCAGGAACCGCTGCCTGATCTCAAGGATGACATCAATTCTATGCACTCATTGAGCGTCGAAGCCGCTTACATCAACCAGAACTTCTCACAGCAGGTTCTGCTTAGGGATGGGAAAAGGGTGACTTTCGACGAGCCGAACCCCTTTGCTAACGAAGGTGAGGAAGTAGCTCCGGTCGCTTATAGGTATAGGAGGTGGAAGATCGACAACGAAATGTACCTCGTGTCAAGATGTGAGGTGCAGAGCGTGGTGGATATAAACAATCAGCGGTCATTCTTGACATTGAACGCGTTAAACGAGTTCGATCCCAAGTACTCGGGTGTTGACTGGAGGCAGAAGCTGGAGACGCAGAGGGGCGCTGTGTTGGCGACTGAGTTGAAGAACAACGCGAATAAGTTGGCGAAATGGACGACTCAGGCTCTGCTGGCTGGCGCCGATATGATGAAGTTGGGGTATGTTTCTAGGGTTCATCCGAGGGATCATTTCAACCATGTGATATTGGCAGTTGTGGGATACAAGCCGAAGGATTTTGCGATTCAGATTAATCTGAATACTTCGAACATGTGGGGGATTGTTAAGAGTATTGTGGACTTGTGTATGAAGTTGAAGGAGGGCAAATATGTGCTTGTGAAGGATCCATCGAAGCCGCAGGTGCGGATTTATGATGTGCCGCAGGATGCTTTTGATGACGATTATGTGGAGGAGCCGTTACCGGAGGACGAGCAGGTGCAGCCTCCAGCTGAGGATGGCGATGGTGTTGATGGAAATGCTGCCACCGTTGATGGCGCTGCCGAAGATGAGGAGGTTCCTAATGAAGTTGGTGCTGCTGCTTAATGGTAACAATGTCAGAGTCTTTATTTAGTTTGAGCTCTAATTTCTTGCTGCTAGTTAGTTCAAACTGTGCCAAAATGAGGTGATTACCCCACTCAAGTATAAGTAAAGTACGAAATGAGCTGACTGCAGCACTTATAACACTTCGTTTTGGCTTTGATTTCATCTTTTTTAAGGAATAGCAATAGACTGGGCTGATATCAAATTAAAACTAATAGTAGTATAATGGTGATTGCACTTAAATGAATATGTTTCTTGCCTAGTGCTTGCTGTGCTATCCCAAGCAATACTGAATACTTCACTAGTACTTCTTATTAATCTAGCCATAAGCCTAGTCTGAATATTTGTTGTCTATTTTTCCTTGTAATTTGTCTCGCTGCTAAACGAGATTTGACGTTATAGCAACTCCAACCATTGACACTAAACTCGAACTCATTTTAGCGTGAATGTCACATCAAATAGTGATTCTACTCCAACCATTTACACTAAACTCAAACTTAAAAGAATATTCACGGACCACTACCTATTTTTACTCACAAAATTTGAAGAAGTGTTTCGGGTTTGTTTTAGTGTAAGTGTAAACCTAAAGATCGGTATATTTTACTCAAAAACCAAAATTGGGATGGGTTTTGGAGAAGCATTGAAGTTAATTGCCTACTTCATTTTAGGTTTTATGTAGCATGGCTTTATATGATTTGTCAAATTCCCAGTTAGAAGATTTTCTGATAATTACATTATCAGTCACATTACATTTACACCCTTCTCTGGAAAGCTTTGCTTTTACATCCTTTTCTGTAACTCCTATTCCTGGTTTAGTGTTTTTATTTTGCTTTCTATTAATATTATTAACATCAAAACCGATTAACTACAAGATGAATGTATATGGAACTGTTTTTGCTTTGATCTATTAGTTTCGGAGGGCTCTCTGTCTACTTTCATGTAGTGTAATTCTTTCAAGTAACTTGTCTTTTTTAGCCTAACTTCTAAGTATTAGGTCCCATTTAAGGTTGTGTAAATCCATTGACATGTCGTTCTACTTTCCTCGAGTATGATTATTTGTTTGCTGGTGTAACAGAGTAGTTTGAAACCTTTGAATCAAGAGTTTCTTGCCTCCACCTATTGTGATATGCAGTTGAGCAAAGTTTGGCTATCACATTCCAGCTATCTTCCATAATCGAGTTTTTCTCTTAAATTTGCCAGGCTCTCTCCCCTGTCAGATGAGTGTCGACGACAAATGCTATATTGTTCAGCCTTGCACCTTACGCGAAGTTGAGAAAGCAGCACTGTGTAGCGAACGAATGAGCTCTGGGATTTTTGTTACTGCCCTTTGTTAGATTGTTGTTTGACCACACTCTAAAACATCTAGTACAATAATGTTTAACTATATGTGTGATTTAATTAGTGCCTCTGTTTACTGATTTTGTGCCTCACAATGATGTTTTCATATACTATAGTTCTAGTATTTTCTTTGTGGCGATTACCCTTTCATTTTCTGTTTTAGTAACGCTCAGTGTGAAAATAATGACTATAGAATCTAACAACTTATAGTATGATTAAATATTACCTCTGATTTATGGAAACTTCACAAATAGTTTTTGAATTATTCTATTTTCCCTGACGCTGTCCTAAAATAGTCTATATGGATATAATCATACTCTCTCTCTCTCTCCCAAATATTGTCTATATTTAACTCACCATCTTAAAGGTACTCCCTCCGTCCCACAGAAAATGACCTCGTTTTTGGGCACCATAAAAATTTATACAACTTCATTTTGTGTGTAAATTGAAGACATTAAAGTAAGAGAGAGAATAAAATAGAGAGAAATGTGTTTCTATTTTTAGTAATGAGTCTTCTTGAATGGAAAACACCAAATAAAAAGTGAGTCATCCTCAATGGAACAAAGGAAGTTAAAAATATAGAGTTTAAAAAATTAGTAAATGTAAGTTATATTTTTATATACTCCCTCCGTCCATAATGAGAAGTTCCATTTGAGTTCGATATGAGTTTTAAGAAATATAAAGTAAAGTGAGTGAGAAAAAAATAGTGGTAGAATGGTACCCATTATTATATTTTCTTCGTCAATAAAAACATGTGCACTTTCAATTTTCGTTCATCCCAAAAAATATGTGCATTCAATTTTTGGAAAGTTATCCCTATTCATTACCCCTATACACCATATTAAACACTACTAACAATGTGAGTCTCATTATCCACTAACACAATTTTAACTATCCTTCTCCCTCTCTCTTTTACTTTACTAATTTTGTCTTAATTCTCATGTCATATCCATTGCTCATATTTTTATGGACGGAGATGTCATATCCATTGCTCATATTTTTATGGACGGAGAGAGTATACTACTACCTCCGTCCACAAAAAATAGATAAAGTTATAAATGAGATACGTCTTAATGCGCAATTGGTAAAGTATGAGAGAGAAAAAAATGGTGGACACAGTGTTAGTGGATAGTGGTGTCCACATTTAGAATAATGTATAGGGTTAGTACTTGTTTAAAACTTTTCATATTTTAGGATTGGTCTAATTTTGATGGACATCCCAAAATGATAAAATTAATCTATTTTTTGTGGATGGATGTAGTATTAGTTTTATAATAGAATATGAATTGAATGAGTTAATGGAAAGTTTGGTCTACCAACTATTTATCATAATAGTAAACCGGGACTCTGAATGGCGGATGAACAAAAATAGTAAATTAGGACTTTTAACGGCGGACCGATGGAGTATTAGTTTTATAATAAAATATGAGTATAATAAGTGAAACTTACTAAAAATAGAAAAGGCAAGTGGATAATATATTCTAGATGAACTGAAATGGTAAATGTGAACAACATTCGGTGGAGGAAGGGAGTATGAGATTTTTTTCCATTTTAATACGACCTTTTTCGATGAAAATGCATCATTTGAAAACAAAAATCTAATTTCTTAATTTTATATTTGTTTTGTCAACACATTTAAATTTACTATTTATATAGGCATGCATTGACACATGTGTAATAAATTTCATACCCCAGCTGGAATCTGGCTTCTGTCTGTGTGCGAGAGATGAAGGCGGTGTATTAAAACAATCAAAATAAAAAACCGTCTACTACTAAAGTGTAGTTGCCCCATAGTTTTATAGCACACTAAATTCTGATTTGAAAATCCCAACCACTCACACCTACTTATTCATCCCTATAAATCCATCTCATTTATTCATTCCTCCCTATAAATCAACTCATTAATTCATTCATCAAAATTCATCTCTCTCTAATCTCTAAATAATGGCTTCTCTACTTCTTCTCTTATCCGAGGTCATTCGCCACGAAAGCCTCGACAACCTCGTGTTGCCACCGCCGCCGCCGTCTTCCTCCACCAAAAAGGTTGCCGGAGAACCCCGCTGCAAAAGCTACAACGAAATGCATTTCCAACAAGATCTCCCTAGGGTCTGCCTTGACTTAACTTGGCCCTAGATATTTACTATTATATCTTTGTACTTTTTGATTTATATAAGTAAATAGGATAAGAATAATAATAATAATAATAATATATATGTCATATTTTCCATGATTTTGTCTGCTGAATTAGTGTTTTTTTTGATAAATTTGTGAATAGTTTTCCATCAATTTATGATCTTGTAATATGCAGAACAAATTAAGTTTAATTTAGTGACTCTAAATCTAAGAACGTGGTGATAGGGAAATCACAATGAGTCCTTGGTATAATGAGACTATTAATAAATAAGAAGTGGTAATGTTTTTCTTATTTTTTATATTATAATTTATAAAAAAGAGATAACAGCTATTAAATTATGAAATTGAGAAAATTGAGTACAATAGGAAGTTAATAATTATATTTCATTTTTAAGTTTGAAAATTAAACAAAAGAACTTAATTATTTGTATGTCTACATTTATGACGATCATATTTTCTATTCAACTATAATGCTAATGAAAATTATATGCCAAAATTAATCGAAAATCCTTGTGAAACTTCAAAGTAAAATTTCATAACTAAATAAAATAAAATCTTGTTATTTCGAAAACCAAAAGGTAATTTTTCTTCATACATGATCTTTGTCTATGACTCTATTCTACAATTCGCGTGTATAGGTTCCTTCACTTTTCTTCTACCAGTATTTTTTGGAAGAAAAAAAAAACTAAAAACGCCATTAAGAATACATACAAATTTCTTGTGATTTTTTAATTAATTTTCAACTCCATTGTAAATTCTTGAACTTGTTTGTATATGCATCAGAGCATCCGCAATAGTCGGTAGGCCAGCCATAGGCCAGCCATTCTCTCCCCTGCCACGTCAGCAACACTAAAAAAACCACCTGCCACATCAGATTTAGGTCAGCCATAGGCCAGCCGCAATAAAAATAATTCAAAATATACTACATTTACGGAATTAAATTTACGACACATATACTGAAAAAATTCGTTAATTTTATTTAAATAAAAAAAGTACATTAACCAAAAATAAAAAAAATTACATAATAAAATAAAATCCGGGCTTCCACACACGAGCCACCGCCCCACTCTACTCCTCACTAATTTATTAAAAAATACATTAACAAATGTTAGCATGCTTTGAATCCATTATAGTTTGCCGCTAGCCGACGGTATGACATGTTTCTGTTTTAGGTCTTAAATTTGTATTGGGTCTAGCCCGTCGTCTGTGTGCCTATTTAAAAATTACATAATTAAAAAAAATTCATAAAAAAACATTTAAAAAATACATTATATATTTTTTCAAAAAAAAAATTAAAAAAATTAAAAAATAGCGCTGGCCGATCGGCACGCCACAATGGCGGCCAGCGCATCGGCTAGCGCA
This sequence comes from Salvia hispanica, assembly GCF_029641045.1. Lineage (NCBI taxonomy): Eukaryota > Viridiplantae > Streptophyta > Magnoliopsida > Lamiales > Lamiaceae > Salvia > Salvia hispanica. The sequence goes on along the minus strand of NC_142694.1, from coordinate 21,385,467 downwards.
TCGGCCAGCGCAACGCGATCGGCTAGCCCACGCCGAAATTTTGGCCGATTTCCTGCTAGCCTACTCCAATGGTTCGGCTAGCCGATCGGCTAGCCACGTCAACCGGCTAGCCGATGGCTAGCCTACCATTGCGGATGCTCTTATACTTGATCACTTTATGGTTACATATTCAAACGTAGAAAACGAGGAATGAGGAAAACAAAAATGGTGACGACCCTATCTTGATCTTATCAATTCTAACGTATACACAAACTTTTGTTGTATTGGAGATTTTCAACCACACACATTAAAATACTCCTATTTGTCTTTTAATATATTCCTTAATAAACTTTGGACACAGATGAAATTTTATGTGAAATTAGTAAAAATATAGAGAGAGATAAAATAGTTAATACGGTATTAGTGGATAACAATATAAATGTGATAGAATTTTTTTAAAAAATAGAAATAATTTTATAAAATGGGAGTGGATTAAAAATAAAATAGTAGAATTACATAATTCCGTGCATTATTATGGATATTTGTCTCTAGGTTTACCGTTTACCTAATTACTCCCCCATTTCTTAAATACGTGTCATGTTTTCAAATTTGATAAGACATTTGTCTCTAGTTTTACCTAATTACACACTCGTTTCTTAAATACGTGTCATGTTTTAAAATTTGATGGGAATTGATTATGAGTATTTTATTTTATTTTATTTTGATGAAAATTTTGAGTTATTCTGATCCTTCATGCAAATTCATTAAAGATTTAAAAAGGTAAGATCACCTATTTTATTTATTTATATAGAAAATTTTATATGATACGGATGCTCGTTGAATTATCTACATGATGATACTTTTTGAATTATCCTACTCTACCTTATACAATAGAGTCAAGGTTTGATTTAATTTTATTACAAACGCTGCAGTGCATTACACAATTATTGTACTTAGATTCCATAGCAGAAACGCATTTATGTTCTCCTACACCTATAATCATAGAGCATTATGAGGCAAAACACAACTACGGTAACATTTCCTTTAATTTCTTAAATTCTCAATAGAATCAATTTTCATTTTAGTCAATCTTATAAAAATAGTTTATATTTATTTTTTCTTTTTTTCTTACTTTATCAATTATGCACCAAAACTCGTATTATCCACAAATAACTTATTTCTATAATCTAATTCCTTTCAATCTATATAATTCAGAATTATATTTTATCATTACATAAAAACAACTATTAAATTTACGTAAGTAAAATAGTAAATTCGTAATATTACTCAAAAATGATTTTTTACCAATTTAAAAAATAAAAAATTTACTTAGTTAAAATACTAATGTTCTTTTTAATTATGATTTTTTTAAATATGAAAATTATAAGATCACAAAATAAATAAATAAAAATTAGAAATATGAAATTATTAAAAAAAAACATTACTTAGTTATGCCCCAAATCTAATTCAATTTTTCTAAAATAAATGAATTAAGAAATTAAAAATACAAAAACAAATTTTGAATCAGAAAGAATTAAAAAGATTATAAATCTTAAATATGTATAACGAAAAAATAATAAAATTTGGCTTTCCAAAAGCTAAGTCACATCTAGGGTGGGTCAGTACAGAATATTGTACTGGAACTGTCATATCGTATACCGTACAAAAATTCGTTATGAGTAAACTCATACATTTACCTTACCAAAATTTCCAGTGTAACGAAATTTCAGTAACCAATTTCAATACCAATACCATAGTGCTATACTGTTATAACGTTATCGGTATAATACACCATCCGTCCCAAAAAAATAGACTAGTTTTATCATTTTCAGTCATTCTCCAAAATTAGACTAAGTCTAAATATGGAAAGTTTTTAACAAATACTAATAATCATACACATCATTTTAACACTTATTCCACTACTTTTCCCCCTCTCTCTTAATTTTTCCTACCCCTCTATTACTTTTTCCAATTGCACATTAAAGCCCTTCTCATTTATAAATTCATCTAATTGTTTGAGAAGGAGGGGGCATTATATAATTTTATTATATATACCAAAATTCTGATATGATGCGGTATTATATCGTTATCATATAAAAATCTTCTGATAAAGTATCATATCGTATCAAAAATAACGGTATACTCCCTCCGTTTCTTTATACTTGAGTCATTTTACCATTTCGGAAAGTTTCTTAATAGTTGAGTCGTTTCCTTATATGGTAACTTTTTCCTCTTTCTTACTTTACTCTCTTACTTTATTCTCTCTACTTTATTCACTTTATACTTTATTCTCTCTACCTTTTCCTCTCTATTACTTTTTTATCTATTAATTTAACACACCCAACATTCATTTTTAAATCTCCGTGCCGAAAAGTTCCGCCTCAACTATGAAGAAACGGAAGGAGTACTAAATTTGATAATTTTTCCACCACTAGTCGCAGCCCTAAAATGTGCGACGCATGCTCGCCTCTCATTAAATGAGACCAACGAGTGGACATCACTCTTACGCATACATTGGCACAAGATGATACTCCCTCCGTCCCGCTTTAGCAGTCCCATTGACTTTTCTGCACTTGTTTTGTAAAAATGATAATAAATAGTTAAAGTGGAGAAATAATAAAGTAAAAAATAGAATAATATAGAGTAAAGTCTTATCTACATTATTCTCTTTTTTACTTTATTATTTCTCCACTTAAACTATTTATTATCATTTTTACAAAACGAGTGCAGAAAAGTCAATGGGACTGCTAAAGCGGGACGGAGGGAGTATGTAAATACTTGTTAATTAAGTGGAGAGACGATAAACTAAGAGAGATGAAAAAAATAAAGATAATGTTATTTATATTTTAGGAAGTATTTTATTTTTAGTGAAACAAACTAAAAAGAAAAAAGTTTAATTTTAAACTAAACAAATAGAGTATTAAACCCTCCGTCCACAAAGTTTGGCTCAATTTGACCCGGCGCGGGTTTTAATAATTGTTTGACTTTGTATTAAATGGAGGTGTGTAGTGGAATAAGAGTCTCACATTGAGGTGATTGAGAGGTGTATTTAATATCTATTTTTGGAAAGATTCTAATTGGGACAAATTTTGTGAGACGGACGAAAATGATAAAATGAGTCAAACTTTGTAGGACGGGAGGAGTATTTTTCATTGTTATTATTTTTTACTAGGGTAAAAAATATTTGTTTCATTTATAGTAAAATGTTTTCGTTTTTTAGATTGTCCCACTAAAACTAATAGATAAAAATAGATAAAAAAATATCATATATAAAGTATTCGAAATATGCTTTGCTTTATAAATTCTAATAGTAGTATATACACATCAAATGAAAGCATCATGGTAAATATGTAATGTCGTTCAATTTTCAGTCATGGTATCAACTAGTATATTTTTCTGACTTTGATTCGTCGGTTAACATAATTATTGTTATTTCATCGATTTGCATTAAAATATGGTCATCATTGTCATTACAAAATCTTCATTAGAGACGGATTATCATTTCTATTTGTCATCAATGTGATAATGGTTTATCATTATAAATTAAACATATTTTCATTTAACGAGAATCGTCCCATGTAATGAGTCTATTTTCCCTTTAATATCGTCTACACCGTTGCAGTGGCGGCGGTCTAGGGAGTGGGAGAAGGCGACCCCTATATAACTAATTACCTCCTATTTGAACGTAAATTTTCATGTGCGTCTCCTTTTTTATTTCGACGCTACCATAAAGATCGAATAAAATAGTCATGTCTGGCTCAAACCAAGCCCAATTGAATAATACCAACTATATATTTAAGCATTCTATTTGATAATTTTTTATTTTATTATTTTATTCCATCCTCTTCCTTTTCAAATCTTTGATCCCGACGTCATAATGGAGAAGTTTTTGCCGCCTAAAATTTTGATTGTACCTAAAACGACTCCACCAAGAATCATACTTTTTGATGTCTTTGCCTCTTTGGCCTTATAAAGAAAATTTGATACCATTGTAAAGAAATTGAAACGTATTCTCGTCAGTTTGATTCGTCTATACATTGATCTAAGTTATAACATGCTCGTTTAATTATGCAATAAGGAGTTAGTTGGATACTAATACATTCATATACAATGTGGAACCTATTGAAAAGTTTTGGTGTCTCTGATTATGCGAATTGAAACGTATTCACATATTAGTAATTATTTAGAAATTGAGTTTGTTGAAATATGTGTGACTATGCATTGAAATCGTTATTTAGTATTAGTAATAGTAATATTAATGGTAATGGGTTATGTGAATCCGCCATAAACATGATAAATCACAACATTACTCAAATAATTTTGTGCCTATTTTTAATGCTTTAGTATAGGAATTATTAGATTAATCTTGATTGTACAAAATTTTTGATAATTGTTAAAGTAAATAAAATGGTAAGTACACTTACTATGAATTCTCTAACTTGTGTATTTCATAATACACTCAAATTAACTCAACTTGATCTAAATACATTAACTGATACAAATATTTCGTGTTAAGAATAATTAATACAATTGTTTAGACTAAAAAATTAAATATAGAAATAGAGCAAGCTGTGCAGTGAATTTTCTTTTTCTAGAAAAGGTTCCCTCTTCCATTCTATAGATGCACATGTACTCCATATATCTAACAAGTGACAACAAATCAATAAATATATTACTTCCTTCGACCCACAGATGACCTATTTCGTGCAAAATACAGAATTCTATGCGGTTTTATTTTGTATGGTTAGTGAAATGTGTAAAATAAGAGAGACATAATAAGATAAAAATAAGAAGTGTTTTCAATTTTGATAATGAGTCATCTTAGTTGGGACAATCCGAAAAGGAAAATGGATCATCATTAGTGGGACACGAAGATTATTAATTTTATAATAAAATGTGAGCAACGAGTTGATGAAATAAAAGATCCATGTACTAATAATAGTAAATGTAAATGCAAAATTATACTTCACTAAAATTACTTAACTTTTTGTGAAAGATTTACTTTTTTTTTGAATTAAATCATTTATAATGTGACAACTAATAAGATTCACATGTAGAACATATGGAGTATCTGATGTTATTTTTATTAGTGTATCACTTTTATTTGATAAGACATACTCTCTTCTATATTATTATCTCTTAGTTACTTTACTTTCTTTCCATTTTAACTATTTATTACTATCATTTTCGCAAAAGAACAGGCGAAAAGAAATGTGTCACTTATAATAGGAATTATATATACACTATTGAGGGGATGTGCAATGATTGTCATAGTTAAGATTTAAGAGCATGCTCGTATCGTTGGCACGACAGCATAGTGAAAAACATACTCTTTGGATAAGGGTATTGCTTAACATGCTCTTAGAGCAAACGTATAATTTTTTATATATGTTACAGTACAATTTACAAATGAACCATTGCTGATCCTATTCAAATTGGTCCACCTTGAAAAAGAAGTCACATAAATCATGTGTTCAATTATTAAGGTCAAGCTGATATAAATGTAATTCTACAACATCAACAACTTTTTTTTTTCTCTGAAGTTTGAACACTTGAAAAGCAAAAGTTATTGCAAACACATCGACATTGCGTGTTTGTTTTACACTAAGATGACGTTCAATTGTCATGACTAATTATCATGAGACTATCCATCTATGATTAAATTGAAGGATTATTTTGGTTGGAGGAGGAGGCTATGACTAATTATCATGGAACTATCCATCTAAGATTAAATTGAGGGGGTCAATCTTATAAACCAAACATGATACATATTTAATCATGAGATTTAGTCTTGTCAATCGAACCCCCTAGTCAATCAAAATTTCATTTAATTTATATCATCCAATTTAAAATGTCATAAATCGGTTACCCTACCAAATCCAACTTGGAATTTGTCAATATCGTAGTAATTACATTGAGAATTAGAGTGGACGTGGTAAAATGGCATGCAATCATTTGGAGACTATCTAATTTGACACTTTCACCTAAATAAAATATGGAGTACTCCACAAAACGAAAAAAAAAAAAACAAATTCCACATCATTACCCATTAACGAAATTCCTCATTCCAATCGAATTCCTATACGCCACTTAAACAAACCAAATAGAAAAAGCAGTTAAAAGGAATTTTCAGAAAGAAGACTTTAAAAAAATTATTTTAATTTATTCAATTTATAGTTCTAAGTAAAACCTAGATGCCTGATTCTATGCCCCTTTTTTGACAGCTAACCCTACATTGTTTTTTTGTTCTTATCAGAATGAGCATTTTCTTCCTAATTTTTTTTTAATTTAGTTTATTTAATCCAATATTTCAACACCATGTCAATTCACATGGACTTGATTCACCACCTCCTAATAAAATTCAAACTTAGTAGTAACAATAAAGCCAACAATTTTAAAAACTCCAAAACACTCAAGACGAAAATATCTATTCACAAATATCGTGACAAAAAGTAGGAATAAATGGTCGAGTAGGAATCAAGATACATGAAAATTGAGTATTCAAGCAAAGTTGGAATCTTTTTTCCTTTTTTATTAAATTATTTTTCCCCCTCTCCTTAATTTCCCCGCTTTTGAATCGCCAATGATAAAACAAAACAGTACATTTCCCTCATAAATCTCCAAATCATCAAAAATAAAATAAAAATAAAAACTCACTCAAGATTCCGCAGCTCTCGGTGACGTCAGCGGAAACAGGGGCAGAAGCCGGGGCTCCGAATCCCTGGGAGTATTCGCGGGCGACGGGTGCAAATAAAAACCCTTTTCGCCAATCGCCTTATCCTCCGCCGCCGTATCCAGCCCGGAACCGGGTCGCCCGACCCGGTCAAACGGGTCGGGTATGAGCGGCGTGACCGGGCTGAGCGCCAGCGACGGGAAATCGAGAATACTGGGGGAGAGGATCTCGGGGGTTCCGGGTCGGGGCGACCCGTGGGCCAGACCGGGCCGGATAGCCGGGCCCAGCGGGCTGATCTTGAAGCTCTTGTTGAGGCCGTTGCGGCGCTCGTAGAGCTTGGATCCGGACTTGTCCTTGCGGGGCCCGGTTTTGATGGGCGGGATCGCGTGGCGGGTTGAGTCGGGTCGGCGGGCCGGGTCGGTCGAGCCGGTCAGCATTTGGACGACTTGTTTGAAGGAGGAGGTGTCGGCCTGCACGAAGGTCGTCGGGTACGGGCTGTTCGGGTCGGATCGGGTGATCGGGTGATGGACGCCGCTGGTGGTGGTGGTGGAGCTGTGGTGCTCCATTGATGGATAGAAAGATAGATCTTCCTTTTTCTTCTTTACCTCAGAGTGTAGAGAGAGAAATTAGAGAGATGGAGAGAGAGAGGTGTAAGTTGAAACACTCTGTAAGTATTGTGGTTTGGTAAGCAATATTTCATTTGTGTACTTGGGGTAATCAGGGAGGAAGTCCCACGCGCGGGCCGCGAGTGGAATGAGTCCTGGGGAGAAAATGCGTGGAGTGAGGAGCACGCGCATGGTGGGGGCTGTGTGAGAAGGTTAGGGTGATAATTAATTATCAAAAAATAATTTTCCAATTCTTTTGACATTGACTAATGCGGGCCCACCGAGACTAATTAAGTGATTTTATTTTAATTCTCTATGTGGGATTACTAAATAATTATGCGCATTTATGAGAAGTCGTAGTTTTTAATTAAGTTTCGAGCTTTACTCCATCTGTCCCTTGGAAAAGATAGTAGTTTTTTGACATGAAAATTAAGAAAATTTATGTTAAATAAATTAAATAAAAAGAGAATTAAATAGAAAAAAAGAAAAACAAGAAAATTTAAAAAAATAAAGTAAAATAAAAGCTAAAAAATTGATTCAATTGTAATTGAATAAGCCCAAAAGAAGTTTGAAAGAGTAGGAACTTGGAAGTTTATCATATCGGCATGAATTAAATAATGCTAATTGATCATATTAAATTTTTTTTGTATTAACTTTATTTATTAGTTAATTTGTTTGTTCAAAAATTCAATAATATCGGCTTTGACTGCTCAGTTATCCGGCTTATGTTATTTGTATATGATTATTATATTTTAAATTAACAATTGTATTTTAATAGTACTCCTATTATATTTATGATCGGTCGTAATTATTGAGGGTTGCCAATCTTAGTGTCTTATTTGAAGAACGTACCGAAGAGGCATACCAAATCATCACAATAATTCACACACCCAGTCCACCTAATGTTTAGACAAAGTAATTTAAAATTGCCAACTTTAAGACCAACGGCCAACCCATAAGAATAAATTAAAAATGAAAATGTCCTAACATTTAAACATTTAAAATTAGCTTTGTTTACTTTACACGGTAAACAAAACTAATAGTGCCTCCACTAGGAATGTCAATGCAGCCTGGAATCCATGTATCAGTCTGAATAGCCCGCTAAATTTATAGAATTAGGTTTGAAAATTTCTAGGCCGATCAAATTACAGTCCGATTAACCTGCAACTCATTAGGAAACCCGAAAACCTGATGGGCTGACCCGAAAACCCGATAAAATTTCTATATTATACTCCATTTGTTTGACTCTAATTCGACACTTCATTGGTTATTTTATAATATAGATTACTAAAATATAACTTTCAATTTTATATATTAAATATGCAAATTATATATTAAAATTTTATTAACATAATAATAGATAAATAAATTACAAACTTCAAATTCACTAAAAAATATATTTTAATTTCTAAAACATGTTTTAAATTTAGTTGATGTTTATGTTTTATTTTGCATAAATCTCATATATTAGTATTTGATCATGTTAATGTTTGAGTTTAAGCATATATATCAAATTTATCATAATTAAATATTTTACATTTTATAAATATATAATTTTCACCATTATTTATTGGATTGATCGTATGTTTAATTTTATCGGTAGCAACCCGATTAACTCGTTGTGCTAGTCCGAAATCCGAGCTTTTAGGGTTAGGGTTGAATTTTTATAACCCAAAAATATACAACCCGATTAGCCCGCACCCGATTGACTCGTAACCCGATGGACTGGCCCGATGACATCCCTAGCTAGTAGCTACAATGCTTCTTTTCCTACTTCCAAAATTCCAAATAAGCTGTTGTAATGCTTTAATTTTTTTAGATCCCACAAAAATAATCTTTTTTCATCAATTTGATCCATCCATTAAAAGCAGTTTACTTTTTTTTACAATTCGGTACACATTACAATACGTATAATGCATATTTCACTATCTATGGAGTAGGTACTAACATTACTAATGCGTACATAATAGAAATTAATCAACTTTAATTTCATTATTTAATAAATTAGGATTTTCTAAATTCCTTATAATGTTTTGATAGTATTAATTTGTTTTTATAATTAGAACAAGTAGATGGAAAGATATAAATCAATATTTTTTCAGTTTATATATTCATTGGTTGTATATATATTTTTTCTTCTATCACTAATTATGTTCTCATTTCAGTTTATATTTCTTTTGTTTTAAGTTTTATTTTTTCTTATATTTAGGATTTTTATATGCTTATAAAAGTCCTCATCGTTGGACTTAGGAATGTCAAAACAGGTAGCAGGTTTCGTGAAATTACAAACCCGACCCGATATCCAACGGGTATCGGGTATCCAATACCCACAAAAATCGTGTTCAGGATCGGGATTAGGTATAAAAATGTCAATATATCGTGTAATACCTGACACCCGACTAGATATACCCGAATAACATACAATTACCGGATTAAGATTTGGCATCAGTAGAACTTACCTTTATTTATACTACAACGCATGCCACTGCCTTGCACTTAACTTTCAATGTGGGATAATATCAGCCACCGCTAAACCTATTACTATCCCTCAAAGTTTCACTGAAATATGAAAATACCATATCAAAGAAATGGAACAAAAGCTTACTGTTAGAGCTATACAATATAATCAAAGAAGAATATCAACTGAAATGAAATATCCATAGGAGTATACAAAAATTTCAAAATATTTTATCAAACACCATTGTAAACTTTGGGAAATTAGATCTAAATTCCCCAAAAGCTTGCATATTTTATTAAACATCGATGTCTTTTATTAGACTTCGAAGCTTGCATATTTTATTAAACATCGATGTCTTTTATTAGACTTCGTCTCTTGCATATTCCTAATTTTTATTTCTTTCTTTAATCTTAATCTTGTCTTAGGGTGAAAAATGACCAAAATCTTTCTAAATTAATTATTCCCTATATTGATAAATGATATATTCATTAATTTAATTTAATTTAACTTCACTTCATATCTTAATAAATTAAATATTACATCAACCACTTTTGTATTTCATGTACGTCCAAAAGTTATTGTTTTAAACAGATTTTATATATTTTATAAATTTTGTCTTGGAAATTATAAATTATAAAATGTGTAATTTAGAAAAGGTATATTGTGTGATTGTGTAAAAGCTTATTCGTGTGATTCTGCTAGTTGCAAATGTGATTTCACAAATTTAAATCCCACGTCGTTGGTATTACCACACACCTATCGGTGACTTTAAGACGGGGCAAATACATAAGACAAAATAGAAAGAAATAAAGCAAAAATTAAATAACCCAACCAAACTTCTAATTTGGGGGCTTGTAAGCCGACCCAACATGTGAATTTATGATATCTTTATATATCATTTCAAAATTCATGTGAATTATTCTTCCAAACATTCACGTGAGCCCCTCTTGTGAAAAATTCAAGTGAACTAGTTCATTTTATCTATAATTAATTTTTATTTTTATTTTTTATTATTTGCTACTTTTTTATTGTACTTCATTTTTTCTATATATATCCCACTAAGCTTGCAAAACTCTTCACAAACAAATTAACTTTCTTTTCGTTCTTGTTTTGATATATTTGGTTTCATGGATCCAAATTATCCAAACTATCGTCCTTGTTTCCGAAACCATCAAAATTTCCAAAATTATCAACAATTATCAGAATATCCAAATTATTATGATGCAACTGATTCAAGATACGCATACAAGAGTACATGAAGAAAATGTTGAAGCCTTTTGCTATTCCACTCAACAGATCGGGAGCTTGTCATCATATATGACTAATCGAGCTCAACTTCGCAATAGAGAAGCTCATATTGCTCTTCAAGAAGATTTGATTGAGCACATTTGGATTAAATTTGGCACAAACAATTAAATATGTACTAATGTTTATCTTGTTTAAACTAGCTTTTTTTTCACTCTTCATTTGTATTTTGGTTTGTTTATTTCTATTATCGTATTGTATTTTTTAATGTGTGTAATTTATTATTATATTGTACTTTAATTATTTGAATATCTAATATTTTCTATTTTAAATTTGAATCATATACTTTTTTGTTATATTTTTTAGACATTATTTAATATATTTAAATTAATTATACATCATATAAAATATATGTAAAAGAAAATATTTAATTGGGTTGGGAATGTTAATAGGGGTTGAATTGAGTGAGAGTTGTGTATGTGAAGGATAGAGAAATGAATATTTTATTAAAAAGTTGATTAAGATTGGGTTGGATGAGGGTTACGGATGGAGATAGTCTTATGGAAGAAGGCTTAACCAAATCAATATATAAATATTGGCGAATGATCTTTCACTAAATCAAGTGAGCAGCAATTGTGGGTACCTGTATTTGCAGGTATGGATACCCAAAGCAGGTCATTGGGAAACACGATTAGCCTTTCGGGTTCGGTGCAGGTAGAGTAAAATGTGGATTTTTGGGTGCGGATACATGTTGGTATCCGTTTCGACACTCCTAGTTCGACTACAAAGATACAGTCTTTAAATATTGATTTTATGATGAGTTATATCTCTCTTGAATTTTCTTTTGAATTTTCAACTCATCGAGTTCTTTTATCCGACTTATAAATGATATTTCACAATTGTTTCTAGTGTCATTCACTCCATTTTCACGACTTATCAACAATTTCGTCATACCCGTTGTGGCGTCATTCTTCCACCCATATCAGTCTTCCGCCCCGTTCTTCTATATTTTCCGTCATTCTTTAAAAGGGACGAATAATCATATAAGTTGGTATCATTAGTCAGTTTCGATCAAAATATTTCTTTTATCATTCTTTTATGTTTTTTAAGTTTCATATAAAAATTGTCTGTTTTGGAATTTTTAAGTTATTTTTTTTTAGAAAAAACATTTTTTCTTAACCCTAGCCAATGTGGTTGATATTGTTATTGAAAAGTAAGGATTACCTCTCCTGGAGCATGTTGAACAGACGTCCCATATAAGGAGCTATGGTCCGTATGAGGAAGAATTGTGTGTTTTTTCCCTTACAATTAACACATATTTTATTGGATGAAAAATGGAAGATGGATCATAAATTGAATTCGATAAATTCTTCAACAAATATTCTTTGATGTTTGGCCTAAAGAAGGTTTTTCTTGCCCCTTTCCCGCCTCAAGAAGTACGTAGAGATCAGGAGTCTGTGCGACATAAATGCGAAGAAAGACAACAAATGGAGGGACGACCCAAAGTTGCAAAAGATTATGAAACGAAGACCAATAAAGAGTTACTCCATCTGTTCCCCAATAATTGTCCACTTCAGTTCTGACATGGATTTAAAGAAATGTAAAGGAAAGTGGATTGAAAAAATTAATAGTATATGAATCTCACTTTTATATGTTAGTTTTATAATAAAATCTGAGTGAAATGAGTTAGTTGAATGTGGGACCTATTACCATTTATGGTAAAAAAAGTGAAAGTGGAATTAATGGGGGACAAAGGAAGTACAAAAGTATGTTGTTGAAGTCAATGAGCAACCTCAAGAGGATAAGGCAAAATAAACTTCACATGTGATCTTGTATGCAAAATCAATCTCTTTGTCAGAGTTAAAGCCTTCGATCTTTTAGGCCAATTTACAGTGATTCCTTCGATTCCTACTCATGTTGTAAAAGTTCTAATTCCTACATTTGTGGAGCCAACAAAGACACTATCATATATCATTCAACACTTTGTTGATCTCATTACAAGGGTTCGAGCTATGGAGCAGAAAGATAAGACGAACCAAGAAGAGTGGTCTCATGAGTTTCCCAAGATGTTCAAGCAATGTAAAGATGGTTCTGTTTCGGCAACAAAAAGTATGTATTCTTAACTTGCATGTTCGAGGGATGAAACAAGACAAGCTGCCGAATTGGATCATGATGAAGTATTTTGGTCATGACAAGGAAGATCTATTCAGGATTTGGACACAAATCATTTTAAGAAATGAGGCATGATGCATACATAGTAGAAATAAATCAACTTTCATTTCTTTTCGATAAAATGTTTTGATATGTGACAACTCTAGAGTGCAGTGCAGGTGTTGTGTGATATGTGTCACTCGATCTAACAGGTTCAGAGGATTCGACTAGACTTCAGAGGCTAGAAGATCATGAAACTGTCAAAAAGGGGTCGTTGGGTGCACTCTATTCCTTCAAAAATCTCAACCCACTATACTACAACTTAGCACAGGGAAGTAAATGATCGATCCCACGAGGACGAAGGTGTTACGAAACTGCATTTGAGGATGTTTTGGGAAAAGGGGGTTTGGCTGCTGCCACGCAATTTTTGTGGGTCGAAAACTTAAAACTACTGGGTCTGAGAGATAGAAAAACTTTACTCTACCTACTGGGTTTAAGAACTGAGAGCGTACGGAACATACATGACTTAGAGAAACTGAGATATTTTTAAGTTCTAAGGCAACTGGAGTAAACTTAACTAGACAGACTTTCCTAATTTGGACAGACAAGCATAAAGCGAAAAGCAAGATAAGTTTCCTTAAACTACCAGCGTCTGGAAAAGCATGCAGAAAAGTAAAAGAGACAAAGCAAATCGTACTGACAGGGTCTGGAGGATATGCAGAAAAAGTAAAGTACATGCAGAAAAATACTGACATAAAGCAGATCTGGTTCTAACTACCAACAACTTCATCTTCTTCGGGAATTAAACGAGAATAGCAGATAAAACAGAGTTTTAAACACCATGAAAACATAGCAAACTTTAGATCTAGACTTAAAACGAGAAATTAAAGCCTAAACTAACAGATCTACGCTACTGGACCTAAAGGATGCAGAAACAGAAAGTAAATAGCCATAATCATGCACAACGTAAACATCAAGCACCAAATATGCGAAACTTCAACTCTAAAACACCAAGATTCAACAAATCCAAACATCTCCATATGCAAATCCCCAGTCTTCATCAACAAACCAACGTATTTCAGCTCCAAACATCCAACAATAAACAAAGGACGCAAGCTAAAAGCAAGAGATAAACATAAACTCAGAGACATCCAACCAAAAGCAAACATAAACTTCCATAAAAACTAGAAATAAGTCTGAATCCAACAGATCAAAGTCGGAAACTAGAGTTGCGAACTTAAAAACCACAAAGTACTAAGCGAAAGCAAATAAAATTGTTTCTTCGCCTTCACAGGGCGGTGTTACACAGCAAAATAACGATGACGATGAGAACCACGGTGGCCAGAATCCTCCATGTCCAAGTGCGCAGCAACACGAAATGAAAATTTGAAGTATGGAACTAGAACTAGAGCTAGGAAAGCGTAGAAGTGGCTGTTCACGGTCTGTCCTGTTCTTCAAGGTTGAGCTGCTTATATATGCGAGGCTCTGATCCCTAGGGTATCCCCCTGGTGATATGACGCTCTTGCCCTTGAGTAAGACTCTTTAAAATAATCTGCTCTCGCTCCATTCTATTCCTGTCGCCAACTTTTGATTCTCCCAGTTCCGAACGACGACTTCTGATTTTTTCTTCAATTTCATCTCTTTTGCATCTGCCAGGTCAGGTAACAACAACTCCTGGGTCCGGCAGATTTACTACGCACCTGAACTCCATAACGCACATTAGCGCCCCAAATGCACAGAATTTTAACCCTAAACCAATGCATGAAACGAGCCTTATCAATATGCATTTGCTTTCTTAGTTAATTAGAATAAGTAAATGTAAAGAATCAATAATACTCCCTCCGTTTCTTCATAGTTGAGTCATTTTTCCATTTCGAGAAGTTTCTTCATAATTGAGTCATTTCTATATATGGTAACCTTTTTCTCTTTCTTACTTTTCTCTCTTACTTTATTCTCTCTACTTTATTCACTTTATACTTTATTCTCTCTATCTTTTCCTCTCTCTTACTTTTTTATCTATTTATTTAACACACCCAATATTCATTTCTAAAACTCCGTGCCGAAAAGTTTCGCCTCAACTATGGCGAAACGCAGGGAGTAGTTGGTTTTGATATTCTTTCCTTTTACCAATCAGATTTTCCTTTTAGTTTATTTCCTCTATGATTTATATTTTTTTATGTTTAAGATTTTTCTTCACCTATAACGGCATCATTATTGGACTACAAAGATACATTCTTTGAATAGTATTTTATGATGACTTTTATCACTCTTGCATTCTCTCTTATATTTTCAACTCAATGAGCTCTTTTATCCAACTTATCAAACGGCCTTTCACAATTTCACATCTCATGTTGTACGCAAAGTTTCTATTTGTAGGAGACACGTTGAATGTACTGTAGCGAAGTGATCAAATAATAACCAAATTGTTAGGTTTCTGTGAACCATGTACATCGAAAAACTTTGCATACACAAGTAAATCAAATACAGAGCTATTTGACCGATTATGAGATTAATAAATTCACATGTTAAACAGTTAATTGCATATAAGAATGCACATCATTCACGAACAATGAATTAAACCACAAAACATGATTACTACGGTTTAGAATTATCGAATTGAATCTTCAAATAATCGACGATTGCTTGCTACGTCTCACGTGATGTAGTACTCAACCACAAATCTTCTAATTATGTTTTTCGAACTCGGATTATAATCTTTGGGTGTGCAAAGCTTATCAAAACCAAAAGGACTCGACTAGAAAACAAGACTCAACTTGTTTCGGGAAAGAGAAAAATTTTATCCACCCTTAGAGAGGGAGGGGGTGAAAATTTATGAATGATTGATTCTCATGTCTTCTATCTATTATCCTTTATATAGAGTTATAATGTGCCAGATTAGGGATCAATGGAGGTTGAACTTGGGCCAAGCCTGTTCGATTTTTACTAATTAAATTGAGTCCCAATTTAATTCAAGTCCGTAGAGAATATTATTATTAGCCACTACAGTAAATTAATACTCCATCCGTCCACAAAAAAATAGAGTACAATTGCTACTTTTGGTCGTCCACAAAAAATAGAGCACAATCATTTATGGAAAGATTCTCTCTTATTTTTTCTCATTCTCTCTTACTTTTTTCTCTTCTCTCTTACTTTACCAATTCTACATTAAAACTCGTGCAATACACACTTTTCTCTATTTTCTGTGGGCGGAGGGAATATTGATTGTTAGTCCAATCCCAAACTACGAGTAATTCGAGTTTTTCTCTTTAATATATTATTTCTCGTGTTTAATATTTAAATATCCATTAACTAATTTAAGTATGCTACTTGATTTTAATTAATTAATATCTTTTTACAAGAGTTATCTAGTTTGAAACCTTTATTTATTTGTGAAATAAATTTCCAACCAACCTGTTTTCTGAATAATAAAACATTTTTCTGACCACCTCTTGAGGATTTTATCAAACTGGATTCTCTCAGCGTACAATTAATTGCAATAACAATATTAGCACTTCTAGACACTCATCACCACTACAGAAGATATCAAGATTCTTGGATTACGAACAACCAACACTTTTGATAGATCAAAGTTAGGAAATAACATTCACTAAGACCTCGTATTTCAGTAAATAGCTAGGAAAGAATTATCTCATTGTTAGATCTATTCAGTGTTATACCACACCACTGTTGTTAGTTTCCTAAGGTAGGAAAATGTGTGGACTGACATTAGAAACTTTCATGATGGTTTGTTAAAGAACCGACTGTGTTACTTACTGTGAACATCATTATGTCACGACCGCCCTTACTAAAGATAGTAAACAATGTTGAATCATGTCTGGAAAAAAGTTAGAGGCGGAGAAGAAATAGGGGAAAGGAACATACGACATAAATAAACTCAAAACGACTTTATATTAACTCAAAAATCTCAAAAGGAATATTCAAACTATAAGGGAAATGAATCAATATCTCAAAGGAAATAATGTCGTCGGGGTACTACTATTTCCAAATGGAAGACTTTGAATACAAACGAAACATGACAACAGAATATAATCTATCGAGAGTCAAGGTGTAACGTTCATGTATGAAGACAAGACACACTCAAAAGTCATCAAAGTTCATCTCAACATCCATCAATCCATCA
Organism: Salvia hispanica; assembly: GCF_029641045.1. Classification (NCBI taxonomy): domain Eukaryota; kingdom Viridiplantae; phylum Streptophyta; class Magnoliopsida; order Lamiales; family Lamiaceae; genus Salvia; species Salvia hispanica. Next base: position 21,368,215 of record NC_142694.1, on the reverse strand, counting down.
CTCTCAGTTTGAAAATAAGGAAAACATATGCAGGGTTGAGTATTTGATATATTCAGTGGACATACTGCCAAAATATTTTATCAATAGTTATGTCACCCATACCATAGTGAACTCGAGTTTTACTTTTGAGAAATATTAACGAGAATCACAAAATATTTTCAACGCATGATTAGTCAACAGAAAATCTCCTCATTCTCATCCATCATCTTTCCCATCCTCTTTCCATAGTGCGACGAAAGTGTGTGCACACTTTTCACCCACAAGACCGGACAACTAGCAAGGATGGCTTCTGATCCCCTCTATGCCTAGAAGGGGTTGCAGCCCATACTCTGACCCGAATTCATTTCACATAGTCGTATAGCCTAACGGAGACAAACTCCACGTACTAGGCATCAAACCTTCAATCTCATAATCAAAACAAGCATTGACATGACATAACATTTAAACAATTCTTGTATCACCATAAAAACATTTTTTTTTAAAGTTTTTATTGGATTATTCTCGGATTATATCTTTGTTATCATAATATCTAAAAGTGTACTTGATCTTTAATTATTTAATTTTATCATCTTGTATTTACCTCGAGTTAGCCAATTGATAGACTAATCATGACAAAATGTAATACTCACGGTCAAAACAAACTTATACCCTTGCACTCCTTTTCTAATTCCTTTATCGAGTTTCCCATTTAGGAATATGTCAAAGATATTGTTATGTGGTTAACCTAACTTTAGGAATGTCAATATGTTGCGGTTCATCTTTTTTTTCTTCAATTGGTCTTTAACTTTATGCAGTAAATAGTACTCCTACTAGTATTTTATATAGAAACACATATACTAAGTCAACTGAAACACAAAATTTGTGTCATCTCTCATGATCAAATTTCATAGAAATATAATCTAGTGCTACATAGAAATTCCAAATTATATGGGTATATTGGGACATGTAAATCTGCTAATTTGAAATATTTACTCATCAAACAAATTTGACATGTTGACGCTCCATTCTATAATAGATGACACACTTGGATAATGACACGAGAATATGAGGTGTTGTTTTGTGTGTTGAATGAAGAGAGAAAATAGTATATTTATGTTAACGTGAGAGAAAACTTTTTTCGAAAAAGAAAATGTGATATCTTTTATGGGATAAATTGAAAAGGAAAGTGTTACATCTATAATGAGACGCGGAAGTAGGTCTCTTAAATTCTAGCCTCTAGGAGGAAATTTATGTAAAAATCCTGAACCGCCAAGATTCAATGATAATATTATTTACATGCTTTTGTTAGGGAAGAATCAATCAAATGGTAAAAGAGAATCGTTTCTTTAAGGTGGGAAACAATATGTTGCATTCACTCTTATTTAAATTGAAGCATAAATACCTGTTCCATTAATTAGTGGTTTGTGACTGATATTCAATTAATTCGAACATTTCTTCTCATATGTCCTTTCACATATATACCATATGGAAATCTTTCATTATATTACACACAGCGGCTACTTGCATTTTCATGTTTCACTTTATACTTTTTGTAATAATGTTTAATTTGGTCACCTTTTAGAACAAGTTGGTACGATTCCGCAAATCCATTTCCCTACTTAATGTATATTGCCTACCTAGGTAGGTACCTAGAAATGACTCATCCTATATGTAAACACAATCTGGCAACTAATTACAATATACTCCCTCGTCCCCGATTAAGCACCAATTTCCTTTTTCGTCCGGCCCTTATTAATTGACACTCATACTTCTTACTAATTTTAATAATGGACCCATATTCAACTAACTCATTCCACTCATGTTTTATTATAATAAAATTGATACTCCCTCCATCCACGAAAAATAGAGCACATTTGTCATTTTTGGTTGTCCTCGAAAAAATATAGCACATTTAAAAAAGGAAAATTTTCAACAACTTCTCTCTTACTTTTTTCCCTTCTCTCTTACTAATAATATGGACCTCACATTCTACTAACACTACTTCTCTCTTACATTTTTCTTATGAACTCCACATTCAACTAACACTACTTCTCTCTTATTTTTTCCCATTCTCTCTTACTTTACCAATTCCACATTAAAACCTGTGTCATTCACAATGTGTCCTATTTTTCGTGGACGGAATGAGTATATAAAAGTAGGATCCATATTCCACTAATATTTTGTACCTACTTTTTACTATATTTCTTAAAACTCGTGTCAAGTCAACCAATGTTATAAAAGTAGAATTGGTAAAGTATTTATGATTATCAAAAGTTAGAAATAGAAAGTAACAAAATTACACTTCTTATATACTACAACTAATCTAATAATAAGGAATTACCTGAATAATAGTAATAAGCTAGCCAGTGACTCGACTTAATTAAGCAACTGCATAACGAAGGAGCTAATTTTATCACTGAATCTGCAGGAGGGCAAAAGAGGAAGGGAATGACCCCCAATATAACACATTCTGCATTAGGTCTTAATTCATAAATTAAGTTTATGTTAAATGAAAATTATTGTAAGTGATGATAAAGAAATGAAATTTATTCCATTTATAAGATTCTATATTACGTTGAAATAAGTTGTTAATGTGTTCTGTTGGAAATAATTTTTTATATGAAAATAAATACGAATGATCGTGCTTATGCCCTATGGTCGAGTATGTTATGTGGGTACAATTGGCATGTCATATGACAGTAGTGTTGCATTATGTGTGATCACTAATCTTTTAGATAACCACAATGAGGATCTCTATTATATACTCCCCATGTCCCACCGAAGATGACACACTTTCCTTTTTAGTTTATCTCATCCAAGATGACTCATTACTAAAAATAGAAACTCATTTATCTCTATTTTATTTTATCTCTCTTACTTTATTCTCTCCGCCTAACACACAAAATAATACTTCATAAATTCCCATACTGCTAAAGGAAGGGAGTAATATGTCTGATATATACTATAGGTGGTCTGATTTATTCCCGAAATTATCTGTCTGCACCATGAATGGATAGTATGTTTGGCGGGACTCTAAGGGAATAGTGTGTGCTTATGATCTGGTCAGCTTACCATACTCAATCACTAAGCATTTAATGGGATTATATGTGTTTGATGTGTGATAATGTTTGTGATTATGTTGATAAGAATATGATATACTCTATCCATCAGCCATTACGTTTTCCGGTTCACTTTTTATAATAGAGTGAGCTACATAAATAATACTTGATCTTTCACTTTCGCACATAAATGGTACCTGATTTTTATTTTATATCTTTTTTGTACCCGTGACAAAAATAACCCTAGGTACCAAATATGTAATTTTTTTGTTATGAAGGATATTTTTGGAAACTTCAATTAAAATAGTACTCCCTCCGTCCCAAGGTATTAGACCAACTTTCCTTTTTGGGATGTCCCAACATATTAGACTCGTTTCCTTTTTTAGCAAAAAACATCTATCTTATTTTATTCTCCACCTACTTTTTTCTCTCTTCTCTCTCCTACTTTTTCTCTCTCTCATACTTTACTTTCTCCATTTTAACTATTTAAATATCAATTCCTTAAATCATGTGCCCAAAAGAAGTGAGTCTAATACTCCGGGACGGAGGGAGTACCAAATATGTGATTTTTTTCATCCCTTCTTTTTTTTTTTTCTTCTTTTTTTTTTCTTCATTTCTTCTTTCTTTTAGGTATTTTATGTTCATTTCTTTTTTCTTTTTTTTTCTCCTTAGTTATGTGTCCTCTTTTTTCTTTTCTCATCTTTATTTTTAGTGTTTTATGCATACATCTAATTGCATTATAAAAAAAATCAAGAACAAAACACCTAATTGAATTAATTATATAAAGTAATTAAATCAATTGAATTTTTTTTATTAAATTATTTTATACTCATTTTAGGGTTGAAACACCTAACTAAAAATATTCAACTCTCTATATCATTATGAAATACAATTCACAATTTTAAATTTTTATTAAGACTATATTGATTAGTTATTAATTTAATATAAAATAATAATAATAACAATAATAATAATTATTATTATATTATATTATATGATTCATAATTTAAATAATAATACTATAATTATTTATTAATTACTAGTACTACTTTTTAGTATTATAACAAAAATATTATGATAATAATTAATACAATTTTAACTATAGGGTAGTGATAAAATGCAAACTTATATATTGTACAAACTCAAAAGTTCTCAACACAGCTTCAACACTGTTTCAATAAAATATCAACACATTCATCACAGTATCGACACAATATCAACACAACATCAATCATTGACTACTGTTGAAATTCTGTTGTCATTTTCCCGTTGATGCTTTTTTGTGATCTGTTGACATTTTTCAATGGTCCAGATCATAGTTTTGAGTTTGTACAATATTTAGAGTTTTTCATTTGATCACATTCCTATAACTATAATTATATTTAAGTATATTTGAATGATATTAAAAAATAAATTAATTATTAATTTATAATATTACAATAATAATATTAATATTGATTAATAATAATAATGGTATAAAGAGTGAGGAGAATGAGATAAATATTATAATATCACTTTTGGTACTAGTTTTGTCAATGCCCAAAATACCCTTTATGACATAAATGGAAAAATGAATTTGTTTAGAGGGTATTTTGAGGTGAAAATTGCATTAGGTACTAAAAATGTGATTAATAGGTACCAAAAACGATATAAAATAAGGATCAGGTACCATTTATATGCGAAAGTGAAAGATTAGGTACCATTTATGTAGTTCACTCTTTATAATAAATGGTAGGTAGGTCACATTCCACTAACAATTTTTCCACATTTTATTAGTACTATAAAACTGATTATATAAAAATGAATCTCATATTCCACTATCTTTTTTCACTCGCGTTTCTTTATATATTTTAAAATCGATGCTGAACTCAAATAGGACTTTTATTGTCGGACAGAGAAAGTATATTTTTGGTACTCAACATGATGACCTATGTGGTTAGCTATTGATCAAGTTTTGATTTTGACTTCGTATTTTATAATAGTTCCTCCGTTCCAAACTACTTGTTCTACATTCCATATTGGGTCGTTCTAAGCTACTTGCATTATTTTGACATAAACTTAGTGTCTCTTAATTCTATTTTACTCTCTTTTTCTATATTCTATTTATCTTTTTCCTACTTTAGTCTCTCTATTTAATTTTTAAATATAGATTTTTAAAATTCGTGTTAAGAAAATGTGTAGCTTAGGATGGAGGAAGTATGAATTATGATATATGATATATGCGCAATTAAGGTAAATTCTTTGAGAACAAAAAGTGATAATACAATTGTCAGATGTAATTCAGTAAATGTGTGAAAATGTTGATTTGGGATAGAAAGATTAGTTGGGTGATAATATCAAATGCACATAGGTTGCATAAATCTTCTACAACCAATAATCACTTAATTATGTAACTTTTGAAAACATAGTCATTTATTTTAATTTTATAAATCTTCTACTACTAATAATCACTTATCAATTTTTCAACACCTACAAAAATTAGTCTCTTTTCAATTCGTCTTAGTAAAATGGTCTACTATTTTCCATACTCTCCATTAATATACTCCCTCCGTCCCGCTTTATCAGTCCCATTGACTTTTCTGCACTCGTTTTATAAAAATGATAATAAATAGTTAAAGTGGAGAAATAATAAAGTAAAAAAGAGAATAATATAGAGTAAAGTCTTATCTACATTATTCTCTTTTTTACTTTATTATTTCTCCACTTTAACTATTTATTATCATTTTTACAAAACGAGTGCAGAAAAGTCAATGGGACTGCTAAAGCGTGACGGAGGGAGTAATATTTAAATAATTTTTTTTCTAATTTTTTTTCGTTAAAATCTAGTATATTGTCAGCCATTGACACTATTGATAGTGGATGATATATAGTATTTTGAATTGCAAATTCAGCAAAAAGTAATGTATCAGAAAGATTAGTTATAAAACTGTGAATGACTAGTCTTTACTTGTTTGTGGTTTGAGAACTGAAGAGTGTGGGTGTTTATGGTATGATCAGATATACGGGACCATACTTTATCAATAGCACATTAAAACTCATGTCATTTACAAGTTTGTCTATTTTTTGAGAACGAGGGAGTATAATTCATATGTCGAAATAAGAACAATCCATTTAACAAAATTACATAAACACAAGAAGAAAGTGTGATGAAATTGCACCTACATACACAAAAATAATGATCACTTGAACAACAATTCTTTCCTCCTAATCATCCAAATCACTTCCACAATTCTTCCATGGGGATGCCACGTTCCTCGGCGACTTCACTGAACTGCCTCATCTTCTGCACAGCCACCACCGTGGCCCGGGCGTTGTTCAGCGCATTGTTACTCCCGAGTTGCTTCCCCAACGCATTCTCAACACCAGCCAGCTCCAGAACGATCCTCACTGCACCCCCAGCAATCACACCCGTACCAGGGGAGGCCGGTCTTAGCATCACCCTAGCTGCACCGTAGTCTGCCTCCGATCTGCCACCCATATTTACACCAAGAGTAAGATGCGTCACACCACAGAAACGAGAAGCTTGTGTTGCTTACGCAATCAAGATATTTCTGCACTAACAACAGGCAACCAAACTCGAGCATTCTGCTTTGATCTAATCTCATTCTACAAGCAAAAGAGTGATACCATACAAGATTTAACAAGAGCAATACGACCAGTACGACTAATATGGCATCCATCCTATTCTGGTTTTGTTACGATCTTTCTACTTAGTGCCATGATGCATTGACTGTGTTTGTTCAACATCGAATGCTTGAACAATTTTATTACAACAATTCTCAAGAGACAGACCATAATCCTGTAAGTCCAAAAACGACAAAATATATCGAAGGAAATGAGCACGAGAGGATAAATACATCCCTAAAAAGATAAAAACAACTAAGCTATACCAACACAGCTGTCCCGTTTAAACTTCTTATGAAAAGCAAGCACTTAAAAATCAGTAAGCAAAAACTATATCTACATACATTAATCTTGTGAAAACTGCAAGAAAGCATCCACACGAGCCTTCAAACACTTGTAGCTATATAATGAAACACCGTTTTATAACGCACTGAATCAGTACATCCAATCTCAGCTACAACATGTTCCATTTGCTGATATCAATCTATCAACATTGTATATAAGCAAATCTATAGTATGGTCAATATATGTCTGCTATACTTCACTCGTGTAGCAACTAAGGGCCCTTCAAGCACTCATATGAAGCACCGAATCAGTATATCTACTATCAACTAGTACATGTTCGCACAAACAACATATCCACTATCCATTTACGAACATTAATTTGCTCTGCGTCTCATATACGCAAACCTATAACACAAAGGATATATGTAGATGTCTCTGTGCAGTTCACTAATGTAGCATCTACAAAATCCTTCAAACACCTTAGAAACTCCATTAATCCCCATCATCATCAGATCAAGAAGTCAAACAATGCAAATCCTTACCAAATTAAGAAACCAAACCAAACAAATTCAATCCAACAAATAAATAGAAATAAATACACTCCAGTGTTGGATACTTGGATTTGCCCCTAGTTAAATCCTAAATGTGATCAATAAACCCTAATCGTGAATTAATAAACCTTAACTGGGGATTCATGAACCCTAATTTTGCCAAAATTAAATTACCTGTGAGGAAACGTCTTGTACTTGGTCATCGGCACGGCGACGATATTCCTCCTCGCATTGACGGCCGATTTTTGCACGGCGGAGACGACCTCCTTCGCCTTCCCGACGCCGACGCCGACATTCCCCTGCTTGTCCCCAACCACCACAACCGCCCTGAAATGCAGCTGCTTCCCGCCCTTCACCACCTTCGTCACCCTCCTTACCTGCACAACCCTCTCATCGAATCCATCCCTCACCTTCTCCTTCTTCGTCTTCGACCCGAACCCCGTCGCCTTCTTCACCACCGAGTCCATCGCGTACACGTCATTGCCGAGGAAGCTCTCGCCGCTGTACGCCGCGCCGTAGAGCTCTTCGAAGGCGCGCGCGATCTCCTCCTCCGTCTCCATGGGGCCGTCGTCGAAGGAGGGGGGCGGGACGTAGCCATCTGGGCGCTCGGGGGGGCTGAATGCGCCGGTGTCCTCGCCGTCTTCGCCTTCGAGGAAGGGGATCTCGAAATCGCCGGAGGCGACCTTTGCCGGCGGGATGGGATGGGGGGATTTGAGGAGGAGAGAGAGAGGGGTTTTGGAATTGGAGAATATGAGGCGGTGGGAGAATAAGAGAGGTTGGCTGTGGCGGTTGGGATTGAGGGAGAGAGCGGAGAATGTGGCGGAGAGAGAGGAGGCAGCCATTGAAATTGTTGGAGTGTGAATTGGGAACTACAGTTGCAGTTGAGGAAGGGGATAAGAAGCTCGAAGATAACAGAGAAGATGATATATTTATTTTTTATTTTATTTAATTATTATGGGCTTGGTGAATAATGTTAATGGGCCTGAGATGCTTAGTATCTTTAATGGGTTTATTAGCTAATTATGATAGGTTATGTTATAAAAGCCCAAGATTTGTAAATATATAGACTTTCATAGGTACTCTAAATAAGGTTACATTATTATTTTATAAATATATTCCTTTTGTAACATTTTAAGTACTCCCTCCTTCCCATTCAAGATGATCACTAGGTTCGTAAATTTAATCTGCAGGTTTCGGATATATCCGATCCCGACCCAGTACCCGACGGGTTTTGGGTACACGAATCCCGAAATTATGGGTTTGAATACAGGTTCGAGTAGTTAATGTTAGGATTTTTCGGGTTTAGGGTACCGAACCTTCATTAGGGTACCCGACTAATACCCGATTAAACCCGATTAATTATGTATTTGTGATAAATATTTTTATTTAGTATAGGGCCCATTGCCCATAGGGTAAATCTATGGTCAATTTATTTAATCACACGTAGATTTATGCCAAAAAATTCTTTATTTTAAAATTAAGTAGTGTCTATTTGTCTAATATAATCATGAAATCATAATCTAGAGAAAGCTAAAGCATTAGAATTGAAGTTTAGTAGTAATAGTCAATAAATAGCAGTACTATTATTGTGTTATTTTTAATAATTTTTATTCTTATTACAATATATATAAATGAATAAATTAGAAATATACTAATTTCGGGTTTATGGGTACCCAATTAGTTAGGTTCGGGTACCCGCACCGGGTATTATGGTACTCGAATTCACATATAGGTCGGGTATTGGTATGATAATTTTGAGATTCCGAGTTCGGGTACTGATGTGCAGGCTGAGAGCACAGTGTTAGGATATTTCAATACCTTCAGGTCAAGAGAATTCACTAGATCACTGGGTCTAGGACAGAGAAGATTATGGTTGTCGGACTCACTCTCAGTCGGCTATCAATAAAAACCTCAACCCACTACACAATTAATTAGTATAGAGAAGTAAATGGTCGATCCCACAGAGAGGAATGAGGCGAAGGTAAGAGTTAAGAGAACTTGGGAATGGGGATGGCTGCTGTCACGCAAACTTGGATTGAGATTTTTAACTACTAGACTTGGGAAATGTAAAATTATCTAACAGCTAGACCTAGGAAATTGAAAATATTATGCAAGCATTCATGATGAACAGGGAGTAAACAGAGAGTAAACTGAACAACTGAAATTTACTAGACCTAGTGAGCAAACTTCCTAAAAACAGCTAGACAGAGGAAAGACATGCAGTGGGGACCATTTTCCCAAAACAGAAATAGTACGGATGAAAAGCTGCAATGACGAAAATCTGACTCTAACTAACAACGATCTTCATCTCCTTCAACAATCTAAGCGTGAACATGTAGAAAACAGAGCAATAAACCAAATCGAGACAGAGTATGCTAGATCGGACATTAAAAACTACGATTATCCGGAAAATAAAATAGATCTGCAACTACTAGACGAGGTAAACGAAGAAACAGAAGCTAAACATCATATCCATGCAAAAATTCAACAGATCCAAGCGTCAGATGTTTAATCCACTCCGGATCCAAGCCATCCGAAACAAGCAACAACAAAATCCATCTCCCACTACTCCGATTCAACCAATTTACTCCGATCAACTACAATCAAACCACAATTCAACTTCAACCCAACAAATCAAGCGCGAAAAGCATCTAGAATACATAAGTAACAGCAATCAACGTAAATCGGGAATGAAAACAGAAAATAAACTTCCATAACTTCGAACAGCAAAGTCTCGGCACAGTAGCAACAAAGACAGAAATTAAAAACAATTGTTTCTTCGCCCTACGTAAGGACGGTGGTACACAAGATCAAGCCAACTATCAAGACGAGAACCTCCCAGAATTACCCCATCGTGCAGTGTGTGTGTAGAGAAATTATGAGAAGTGAACTAAGTGCTAAGAGCCTGAGCATGAAAAGAGTGATGATCAATTGGCGTGTGCTTCTGTTATTTATAGACGAGGTTGCCTTCTAGATTCTTCTTCGAATTCTCCATTTTACCCCTTCTTTTGAAGCTTCCTTCGTCTGGTAAATTTTGTGCTCTTTTTGCTCCTCTTCCACTTCTTTTCCTCCGCTTGGCGAATGTTTTCCTCCTTTTCCTCAGCCTGGCGATTTCTCTACACAACCTGGCTTAAAACACGTGTTAGACCCTGGAAATCATCGAATTTACCCCGATAACTGATACATGAAATTGGCCTTATCAAACTGCTCACACTTAACTCATACTTGTCCTCAAGTATGAAAGACAAAATAAAGAAATAAGGCTAATTTCGAGCATGGTTATTATTTTACTAGTCTTAAGAAAAACAAGAAAATCCTAGACCTAGACACAGAAAGACTTAGAACACATAGACACATAAAAGAAAAAGAAACACAGAAGAAAACATATGTATAAACTGGTTTATTTTTTTAGCAGTCGTCCCCACAAGCTTAAGGTCTCTCCAATTGTCTATAGTCTCAGATTCCTCCCCATCCTTTCGTTTACCTAGTCAGTTTGTCAGTTTGTCTAGATGGCCTCTATTTTCACTAAGTTGTTGGATTCGCTCAGTCACTCGCTGCTCACCAGAAACGTTAGGACTTTTTCACTCATTCATACTTTTTGCTAGGGGTGAGCATTCGGGTTTCGGTTTGGCTTTTTGCCAAAACCGAACCGAACCGAAAAACCAAAATCTGAAAAACTGAAAACCAAACTTCAAAAACCGAACAACCCGAAAAACCGAAATTCTAAAACCAAAAATAAATTGAAAAATTAATTATCATCCATCAAGAACAACCAAAATCTAAAATACAAAAAATTTAAATTTCATTATTAACTAATCTAATCAAAATGGGTAAATAGTAAACTCATCAACAACAATTTTCCAAGATTTCCACAAAATGAGTACACACTAAACAACTAGAGCCGGAGAGAATTAGTATTTAGGGATGGATGCCAGATCTGGAATCGCCTGCGAGAATGGCTGGATGGCGGAGGTTACCATTGACGGCGTGAAATTGAAGTCGAGCGCGATAGCTTAGGTGGACGGCTCACGGCTGGAGGCTTGGAGGTGGAGAGATTTAGGATTGAAGTTTGGAGATAGAGGCAGAGTGGAGAGAGGAAGGCAGAGTGGAGGAAGAAGAGTTGGAGGCGAAAGTGTGGCGTGTTGGGGAATTCTTTTAGTTTCTAGGGTTTAATTTTATATTAATAGAAATATATATATATATATATATATATATATATATATATATAGGGTTTTGATCTATGAAGACCAGATTTAAATACAGAAACGTAGAACAAAGTCATACGTAGGGCATTTTTAGGTCATAGTTAGTTTATTTTTCGGTCATGCTAACAAAGCATGACCTAAAATGATCTTAATATGACATAAACCCAAATCTTATAATATGACCTAAAACTACTTAATTATGACCTTCCGTATTTTTGGTTAATTATTGACCATTAGATCATCTAATCTTAGGGCCAAGATTTGGGCTGCATTTTTGGATTTAAATGCATTCTTATTTTGATCATCTCCCTATATATATATATAGAGTCTCAATATCCATAAATCCACTCTTAAAGACCGAACCACCGAACCCTATCAAATTAGAGCTTTTAGATCTAGTTTTTTATGGATAAGATACATAAATTTATAAATTATTTTCGCCTTCATCACGAGCCTATTTAATTCATCCGAAGGTAAATAAGTCATACTAACATGTTACGAAGATTTAACTTCGTTCCAGAATATATTACTTCATTCTAGTAGGTTTTTACTTCATTCCAGTAGGTTTTTACTTCATTCCAGTACGTAAATGTGGTTTCGCCGTCGCGTGCCGTTCTTTCTCTCTACAATATCTATCACCACCGCCATGGCGCTAATATGGTTTAATAAACACATGGAATAATGTAATAAATTATTGGAATGAAGTATGTGTAGAAGCATTTGAAGTCCTACTGGAATGAAGTAAAGATCTTATCCAATGAAGTAATAACGTTTCTGAATGAAGTAATAAATTCACTTGAATAAATTGCATTTTTAAATGTTAATCAAGCAAAAACTCACGTCAATGAATTTGAATGAAGCATATGTTGAATCATTTCAAAACCTACTAGAAGCAAGTAAAAACATGTTGTAGTTTCAAGGTATTACGTACAGAATGAAGTAATGAACCTATACAATGAAGTAAAATGGGCTTGTAATGAAGCCGAAAAAATTTTCACAGCAGCACATCTCATAAAAAAAACTAGATCTAATGGCACAGATTTGGTCTCTAGTTCGGTCTTTAAAATTGGTTCGGCATTGATCACAACTATATATATATATGTGCGTTAGGCTCCTTTGCACCCTAAGTGTCCTATTTCCTTCTTAATCTCAGCCATTGGATCCTTGAATTGGATGGTTGTGATCAATGCATTATTAGTCTATAATGTTGCATTATTAGCCGATGTGCATTATTAGAATGAAAATGTGCATTATTAGTCTATAATGTTGCATTATTAGCCGCTGTGCATTATTAGAATGAAAATGTGCATTATTTAATGACACGTGGCATTAATCTAACCGTCAGATGACAAAATCGTGGGGCTAGGATTAAAAAGGAAAAAGGACAAAAGATATGAAAAGGATTTGAACACATCCCTATATATATATATATATATAGGGTCATATTCTAATTATGGGTGGGTCGATACGATATATCGTATCGAAAACGTTGTATCGTGTATCGTATCGAAAATATCGATATGAAAGAATTTCATATCGTTATCGTATCGAAAGTTTCGATATATCGAACTTTCGATATAAAAAAATTTCATATCGTTATCGTATCGATATTTCGATATATCGTACCGAAATTTGATATATCGTTAAATATCAATACATATCGAAAATAAAATATCGATATATATCGAAAATATCGATATATCGAAAATTTTCGATATATATCGTATTTTCGATATAAAACGATATATCGCGATATAAGGAAATTCATATCGTTATCGTATCGAAAACTTACTATACGATATCGTATCGTATCGAAAATTACGATATATCGAAAATTCGATAATTTTTTGATATTTTTCAATACGATACGAGCGATTAAATCAAGACCAAATCTCCACCCTTAGATTTTAAAACGAGTGGATGAGATTAAATCTTACGAATCTCAATAAATAGTAGACAAAATATCAACAAAAGGGTAATATCGTCATTATGTTATCATATGATAATTTTCGTGAATGTTTTTTTATATCAACATAATATATTACAAATATCAACAATATGACATAAGAATATCAACACTAGTACAAGAAAATATCAACACATATTTATTGAAATTTTTAAATGGTTTTATTGAGATTTTTACATGGTTTTATTGAGATTTTTTGATGTATTTGTTGATAGAAATCTGGTTATCAACATTTACGAAAACTAAAATTAAAAATATCAAATTTCATCATCCGAACGTCGTCGGAATATATGCAATTGAGATCTCGTTGGAATCCTTATAAAATTATCTTTAATTTGATATATTTTTTGTGAAAAAATAATTTAAATCGAGAGAGGTACGTAAATTTAAAGTTTTAAGATGATTTTAATGAGAGAGAATTGACATTAATACCCTCTAATTTTATTTATTACTTTTCCTAATTAAAAATATAATCAATGTGGCATTATTTCAACCACTAGATCTTCTAATCTAATTTCTACGATTTAATCTTAGTTTATGATTGATAATTAGTTAGCAATTGATCACTTCCCTATATATATATATATGTATATATTTAGTATAAATATTAAAATAAATTCGGTTTTTCAGTTTTTTTTATAACCAAACCGAACCAAATCGAAAAACCAAAATTTTCAAAATTTCAAAATCGAACCGAACCGAAAAATCAAAAAAATCGAACCGAATTTCAAATTTTTGGTTTGGTTCGGTTCGGATATTCAGTTTTCGGTTTTTTTTCTCACCCCTACTTTTTGCCATACCACTGATGCCTTCGGTTCTTTTGACACAGAAAAGCTCCTTAAGGTCTTTCATAAGGTTGTAACGGGACTAGGGGATTGCAATGTGTATAGGTGAGAATCCTAAGGGACCTAATTTCAAAAATATATAAAACAAATATGCGAAGGACATGTGAACTTAGGGACAAAAGTCGGAACAACCTCCCTATTTACAACGCTATATTCCCAAAACTTGAGGTTGTTCCTTGGCCTCTTTGACCTTATTGTCTACTGCCGTTAACTGGGTCAGGTTCCAAATTTTTTCCTGCCCTCTATTTTTCAAACTTTTTCTTTACTCTTTCTATCTTTTCCTGGGTCAGGTTATAATATTTTCCTGCCCTTGATTTTTTTCTAACTCTTTTTCCTGGGTCAGGTTATAGCATCTCCTACCCATTTTCTAACTAACTTTTCTTTCTATATATTTTTTTCTTTTACCGGGTCAGGTTACAAATTTTCCTGCCCTTTTTCTAACTATCTTTTCCTTTGTTTCTCAACCCATCTTTCTACCCCATTCGGTGAGTTGCCCCCACTCCGCCCCCTTGTTCACATGGAATGACGGCTGAGGTGTCAAAAGAAGGGTCAACTTTAGGCTCAACTTGGTCAACTACTGGGTGCCCTTACAATGAAGCGGGTCTACTATATTCGAAAGAATTTAAGCTCAACTGGTTTCACCTACTGCCTTTAGTCCTTACTCCCTATGTCATTTTCCCCTAAGCATCAAGTGGTCGCTTCTCTCCCTATTCTATTAGTAGAAAGTGCTCTACTTTAGGCTTTTAACTCACTTATTTGGAGGGCTCATGATAAGGCTAATTTCATGCATTGGTTATAGGGATTAAATCTGTGATTTCCTGGGTCTAATGAACCTTTTTGAGCCAGGTGTGTAGAGAAATTTACAGCCCCAGGAAGAAGATAGAGATCACCTGGTGAAGGAAGCTAGCAAGGAAAATTAAGCAGAAAGATGAAGAGCCACTAGACTGAGGAGCATCGATTGAAGGGCAAAATGGGAATCACAAGAACAGTCTAGAAGCTCTACCCTCTATAAAAGGAGCACGCAACCAACATGAGAGACACACATTTTTCAGCTCTTAGCTTAGTTTTCTACTTTTCTACACACACATCTGGGGGAAATTTTCTGGGAGTTCACGTTTCATAGATAGTTTGGGTGCAACACCGTCTCTACGGAGGCGAAGAAACAATTACCTTTATTTTCTGTCTGCTTTTAGGTACTCGTCGAGTCTTCGTTGTTCGAAGCTCGGCTTTTGTGTGGTTTCTATCGTTGGATATTTAGTATTTTGCAATGGATATTTCTGTTTATGTTTCGTTTATCTTGTTGTGTTGTTTTGGGTTCTGAGTTGTTGATCTCTGTTGATTGATCTGAGTTTGAAGCTGGTTTGTGAGAAATCTGTGTTGATCGGTGAATTCTACATAGATCAGTGTAAATTTGAGGTGGAGATGATGTTTGGTTGTTGTGGATGGTTTGGATCCGGAGTGGATTAAGTGTTCCGCGACTGGATCTGTTTGTTTGGAAGCTTCATTTCGTTGTTTAAGTTTTGCATCCTTGTTTTACTTCGTCTAGTAGCCGTAGATCTGCCTTAGTTTGAATTGTTTTTCGATTTTGTTGCTTTAATTTCTGTTACTTCATTCGATTTACGTTCTATCTCTGTTTTTTTTACTGGATGTTTTATGCTAAATGTTGAAGAAGATGATGTCGCTGTTAGTTGGTCCTTTAGTTAGTTATTTTGCAGCTTTTCGATCGTACTCTACCTTTTCAGAAAATGGTCCCCACCGTCAGTTGTTTTCTTAGGTCTGGGTAATTCAGGGAATAGTTTTCTTAGGTCTAGTAACTGCCTCGTTTTTTTCAGTTATATGCATGATTTCTATTTCTGCCTAGATCTAGCTGTTAGAATAACATACTTCAATTACCAAGTCTAGTTTAATTTCCTCGACCCAAAAATTGCGTGGCAGCAGCCAACCCAAAAATAGTTCCCGAGTCTTTGAACCTGTTTATTGCGCATTCATCTCTGTGGGATCGATCCCTACTTCCCTGTGCTAATTTTAGTATACGTGGTTGAGGATTTTTGAAGAGGTATTCTGTGTGTCCGACGACCGAGATCTTTCGACGATCCGTGAGTTCCTAGACCCTGTGATCTAGTGGATTCGCTGGACCTAGGAAGCTTGATATTCCTTACTATGCACACAGTCTAAACCCAGTAGCTTCAAATGGCGCCGTTGCCGGGGACGGATGGCATTAATTGTTATTGCGTTTGAGGATTTGGTGTAAATAGTTTAATTTCTGTTATTTTGTTTTTCTTGACAGTTTATGAACACGGGCTTCCATTCTGGAAGTTGGGCTAGTTCGTCTGGGTCAGGAAGCGGCTGATACAAGTGGCAGGTCAAGGAGTCTACGTCCACTATCACCACCAGATCAGGGTTAAGGACAGTAGACCCATTTCCGTTCGAATCAAAAAGTGAGAAGGAGTGGAACTCGTCAGTAGAAAAGGACCCGAAGTCGTCCACAGAAACAGAGCATTCCGAGACTGAGGAAGAAGAAGAGGTGAATATGGCACATTTAGTGGATCCCGATCCAGAGATAGGTTCACTCACCGCGCATGTAGACGGTGAGCCCGCCCATGCCATAGTCTCAAACCCGCGCTGGAGGTCTATCGATATCAAGACAAATGTGCTCGGAGTTTTGCCCACATTCTCTGGACGGAGGAACGAATGTCCTTACGAATTCCTAAACGAGTTCAGTAAGCTGTGTGCAGCATTCAAAAGCGACCCAACGAGGCGACTGAGGAGGACTACCGTCTGCGTGCGGTTCCGTTTGTCCTTAAAGGGAAGGCTAATACTTGGATGCTGAGGCTCCCACCAGATTCGATCAACACATGGAAGGACTTCAAGTTGGAGTTCTTGGATAATTTTCTCCCGTCCAACAAGACGAACGCCTTGAAGAAGGAGATCCAGGAGTGCAAGCAAGAATATGATGAGTCTCTGAGCTCTTATTGGTCCCGATTCAAGGGACTGTTGGATGCTTGTCCGAACCATAGGATGATTGAAGCAGAGACTTACTATCTGTTTTATGAAGGTGCAAACCCTGAATCAAAAGACTTGATGAATTCCTCGAGCGGGGGAAATTTTACCAAGAATAAAGCAAGTGAAGCCAGAGAAACTTTGGGAAGATTGATCGAGGCGAAGAAGGCCTATGATAACCCGCAAAGCATTTTGAGAAGGGGATCGGCCAATGCAGTAACAGAACAAGATGACAAAAAAGTGGAGGACAAGATAGATAAATTGGAGAAAGCACTGTTGAATGCAATTGAGAAGTACAACCCTCATGCTCCATCGGAAAATGAGAAACCCCCTGGTCCAGAGGAAAGGCAACTTCAACTTTGTTATGGTCAACCTTGTGAAGGGGAGTACCAAGCCCAGGCAAATTCAATGGGAAGCTGGAATCCGGATGGAAGTTGGAACCAAGGAAGACAAAAAGAGGCCCCATGGAGGACTCACCCCAATTTTAGATGGACTGACAATGATCAAAGTCAGCCGGCCCCACTGCAGCTCACAAATTATGCACACCCTCCAGAGAGGCAGTCCAACTAGTCAGGGAGAAATCAAGAGGGGCAACTGCAACTGGGGTACATGAATCAGGACCATACTAATTGGGGAAGCAGGAATCAGAACAATCCAGGGAGCTCCTATGTGCCACCTCACAAGAGGAATAACCAAGGGAACTATCAGAATTCCCAACCAAATTACCAAGGGAATCAAGGGTCTAGCAACCAGTACAATAACCACCAAGGAAATCAGGGGAACTATCGGCAAACCCAAGGATAGAACCAAGGTCAAGGATCAAATACTAATCAATTCAACTCCAGGCCACAAAGGAGTTTGGATGACATTGTCCACGACCTAGTGAATTCACAGCAGCTCATGCAGAATAACTTGCATTCCAACAACGACGTGGTGCACAAATTGCAAGACGCTCAGTCGGAAAACAAAGCAGCCATGGACATGATGGCAAAACAGCTGTCCCAGATCGCAGTTTCTTTGAATGAGATGCGGGGAAATGAAGGAAAACTTCCTGCCACGGTCAAGCCACCCGACCGAACAAACATTAGTCACATCACCTTGAGATCCGGGAGGGGCTATGAAGGACCGACACTGGAGATCGACGAAGAAGTAGCCGCACAAGCAAGTAAGGGGAAGGAGAGTCAAGTGTTTCAAGGGGATAGCCCTAGACCCAGAGAAGTTCCTGTTCAGGATGACCTCCAGAAGGGAGATTTAGAGGGATCTTTACCTCGAGCAACTGATCCATTTTTCCTAGATCCCGAGCCTGAGTTAGTTAGTAAGGAAGGAAGTAGGGAAGCTGGCGAAACCCCAGCTGGGAGTTCCACAAATGCGGTGAAGCGAGCAAAGTCGTTTCCATACCGAAGGGAAGCAAAGAAAAAGAATGATGATACAGAGGACCTCATGGAGATTTTTAGCAAGCTGGAAATCAACCTGCCCTTCTTGCAAGCCCTGAAGATGCCT
This sequence comes from Salvia hispanica, assembly GCF_029641045.1. NCBI lineage: Eukaryota > Viridiplantae > Streptophyta > Magnoliopsida > Lamiales > Lamiaceae > Salvia > Salvia hispanica. The sequence goes on along the minus strand of NC_142694.1, from coordinate 21,349,201 downwards.
GCCTTTAGCAAGTTCATCAAGGAATTCATAGCTGGGAAAACTAAACCTGACGGAAAGATTGTGATCGGGGAGAATGTGTCTGCTGTGATACAAAAAAGAAGGATGCCCTCGAAATGCACAGACCCAGGTATGTTCACATTATCCATTTCTCTAGGGGACATCAAGGTCGAGCATGCTATGTGTGATTTAGGGGCGTCTATAAATGTTTTACCGCTTTCGATCTACAAGAAGCTAACAGGGGTTAGGATGGTCGCCACCAAGGTAGTAATCCAGTTAGCAGATAGAACTTGCATCTGTCCTGAAGGTGTGTTGGAAAATGTCATAGTTAAGGTGCATGATTTTCTGTATCCTGCTGATTTCTATGTGATCAAGATGAATGATAATGAGTCTGCTGAGTCTAGTGGCGTGCTTTTAGGGAGACCATTCTTGCGCACTGCTAAGACCATTATCGATGTCTTCGATGGAACAATTTGCTTGGATTATAATGGGGAAAAATATACATTTAGCATAGATGAGGGAATGAAAAGGCCATTTGATGTTGAGAATTTGTATGCTATAGATGTTATTAACCCCTTGGTCCAAGAATATCTTGAGACAGAATTGATACAGGAACAAATTGACAACTCGGAGTTGAGCCATTTAATCGACCGAGAAGTTGTAGGGTGGTGTGGACCAATGAACACAACGGAATTGACAGATGAGGAACTAACAGAGGCCATCATGGAGTTTTGCAGAAATCCCGAGTCAGCTAGATCAAGGGGATCAGCCCATGTGGCTAGTCTGGAGAATTCTCCTGGGTCTGGGAAGGAAACATTACCTGATATTGCAGAAAAAAATCCCTTGCCCCAGGAAACGAATGACACGAGGAAGGAACTGAAGACACTCCAAAGAAACAAAACCAAATATACACACACAAACTTCTCACACTTAGACCAGGCACTGGGCTAAGTGGGAAAAGAAACAATCACAAAAACAACGAAATCATGCTATAATAGTAAAACTTCTCACACTTAGACCAAACATTGGGCTAAGTGGGAGAAAACACACTTAACAATCATGCTTAAAAACAAACAAACATGCTTAAACATAAATGTAAAAGAAAGAAATAAAAACTAAAAAGCGAAATTACTTGTCCCTGGGGGTTAGTTCTGAGTCTGGCACCCTCGGGAGCCAGACCAGGGTGGTACGTTGGGGCAGTTCGTCTTGACCTTCTTTCTCGCCGGCGACGCCAGTCCTTCTTCCTCCACATTCACTTGTTTGGTAATAGGCTTTTTCACAGATAGGGGGGCCACTGGCTTAGATACGGATGCTGGCTTCTGGACGGATGAGCTTCCTTGACCAGGGTGAATGGTCAGGTTGCCAGGTCCAAGCGGTAACTTCTTCTGGGTCTGGGGAAATTTCTTCTCCAGCCATTCTGCCATTCTCTTCATTATTTTAACCGCTTCTGTCATCCGATCATTCTGGGCAGACGATCTCTCTGCCAACTCTGTGATGCTGCCCTTTAGAGCCTATATTTCCATCCTCACTTCACCGATGTCCTTCCTCACCTCTAGTAACTCTCTCCTTAACTCTTCACTGTCCGCGGCCGCTGGCACCTCCACTCCTCCCTTCTTCATCGTAGCATCTATCTGCCCGATCTTATAAAAATAAGTTTCCTCTCCATCCATGTACAAGAGGTTCTTGTTGAAGAAGTACTCCACGCTGAATAGCTCTGGAGCTTCACACATAAGCACGTTGGGGGCAGCCTTGGCAATCTTCATTACAAAACTGCGTTGGATGTAGGCACCTAAGATGTGGCAGGCGTACAAATGGCGGGACGGATTGGATGTTATTGAGTGGCAATCTTGTGCCAACCAATAGCCCAAATGGATTTTAACTTTCTGCGCCATACACCAAGTGAAGTAGAGTTCGATAGTGGTAAGAGCAGAGCTGGTAGTTCCCATCAGATTTTAGCCGATGAACACTTGGGCAAATCTGAGGAGATGGTTAGTAATGTGGAAGCCTTTGGAAGCACTTGTCTTGAAGACTCCACTCTTCCTATGCGTGAACGACTGCCATGCCGCATGCGGCGTAAACCAAGGAGTGTTCTTCGGAGCACCAATCATGCGCTCGTTCTAGATCCCCTCTTCATCTTCTTCATTCGTGAAAAGCCCCATTCGGAGAGGCCACTCCCTTATACTCATTAGATACTCCATGTTGAACAGTCGGAAGGATATGGAGTCTGCGTCTAGATCCACGGTGGCCTTGAACCGGAAGGTGGAGAAGAATTCCCTAGCTGCGACAACAGGCACTTCGTGATCGCTGTGGTTTAACAACCATTCAAAGCCTATAGCCCGGATGTAGGACAAGAATTCCTCATTGGACTCGATTTCCTGGAGGGCCTACGCATCGTAGCGCTTCCCCGACTTCACCAGTGATGTGTAGGCTGAGAACACAGTACATTTCAAGGTATTCAAAACCTTCAGGTCAAGAGAATTCACTAGATCACCGGGTCTAGGAGATCTCAAACCAGCGAAGATTATGGTCATCGGACTCATTCTCAGTCAGCTATCAATAAAAACCTCAACTCACTACACTATTAATTAGTATAGAGAAGTAAAGGGTCGATCCCACAAAGAGGAATAAAGCAAAAGTAAGAGCTAGAGGACTTGGGAATGAGGTTGGCTGCTGCCACGCAAACTTGGGTTGAGAATTTTAACTACTAGACTCAAGAATTGTAAATTATCTAATAGCTAGACCTAGGAAACAAAAAATACGATGCAAGTATTCATGGTGAGATAGAGAGTAAACAGAACAGCTGGAATTTACTAGACCTAGTGAGCAGACTTCCTAAAAATGGCTAGACAGGGAAAAGGCAGGCAGTGGGGACCATTTTCCCAAAATAGAAATAGTACGAATGAAAAGCTGCAATAACGAAAATCCAACTCTAACTAACAAAGATCTTCATCTCCTTCAACACTCTAAGTGTAAACATGTAGAAAACAGAGCAACAAACCATATCGAAACAGAGCATGCTAGATCGGACGTCAAAACTACGATTAATCGGAAAGTAAAGCAGATCTACAATTACTAGATTAGGTAAATGAAGAAACAGAAGCTAAACATTATCTCCGTGCAAAAAATTCCACAAATCCAAACACCAAATGTTTAATCCACTTCGGATCCAAGACATCCGAAACTTCGGGTTATCAAACTTCTCCATGGATTCCAGCAGCTTCTTTGTGATCCACACCTCTGTCCTTTCGAAGTTGGGTTCCTCTTCCTGTTCTAACTCTTCTTCCATCTCGCTATCAGTAGCTGAACCTTCCAAACCTTGGCGAAGGGCACCTTGATGGCGTCTGACATCAACTTCTCAGTGGCATCGACAACAGGGGTCTTCTTAGGGAGGACCTGTGCCTCCTGTTTGCCCTTACGCTTGCGCTCGGCAGCCAAGCGCCTCTCCTCCGCCTCCGCCACCTCGGGGATATCTCCCCCTGCCCCTGTCCTTTGGCCACCAAAGTCCAGTTCCCTAGGCCGAGTGGGCTCATCCACCTCGTCCAGTATACTGCGGTGTCTGGTCCTCCTCCTAATCAGTCTCGCATTTGCGGGCGAGTCCTCAACATCTGGTTCATTGACCAGATCAACAACATTCTGTAGCCCACCGCTGGCAGGCTCCTCAGCAATAACAGGGGTTTCCCTCTCCACAACTTTCTCAGAGGTTTCCCCCTCCAACACCAGTAACAGGGGTTCCCCCCTCAAAAACAACATCAACAGAACAACAGTAGCAGGGGTTCCCCCCTCAACATCAAAACATTATGGGTTTCCCCCTCAACATCATCATTAGGGGTTTCCCCCTCAACATCATCACCCGGCCATCACCGGTACCTCCCTTGTTCATCCCTACCACATCATCTAAACCATCATTACCAGAAAGCTTACCCGTAGTATCGCCATCTTCCTCAGCGATTTCAGCATCACTATCAACACCATCCTCTCCGCCGCCTCCAAGACCTCGTCCGCTGTGTATTCAACTTCCTTTGTATGTTGCGGATCTGTGGCAGTGGTGGAGATGGGGGGTGCGTTTTCTGCACGCGTGGTCGTCTCGGTAGATGATAATTCTTAAGCGGTGGTTATCTCTTGCAGATCGGATGGTCGGGGTGGAATTATCAGGGGGGAGAGTTGTGACGCATCTTCTTGTAGGCGTAAGTTTTCCGCCATCTTGACGAAAGCGTCGCTCACTTTCTCCTTCGAGTCCAATGTAGCCAGGAACTCCCTCATGATCTTTTCCATTTCGGCGGCGGTCATAGATGAATGCACGGTCGCCGAGGGTGCAGCAGATGCTACCCTTGTAGTTGGTGTTTTCGGAGCTGTCACCGGAGAGGCAACCGTCGATTGCTGGGCCTCTGAATCTTGAGGCGGTTGTAGTGACGGGTCGGCCGTAGATTTGACCGGTTGTGGATTCTTTCGCCGGCTTCTATGAGTTTGTGGCTGATTCTCCATGTCTGATGGTGGATTTTGGTAATATGTGGTGGTTTGTGGTGGTGGATCGCGGGTACTACACTGATCAGAAAAAGAAAATAATTAAGGGTTTGGTGAGAGGAAATAATTTGGGGAGAGATTGATAATGGGGAATTTTTGTTTTGAAAAGAGAAAGAAAGGACAAAAATGCAAGATGAAGAATAAAACTAAAAAGAAAAGAAAAGGAAATGGAGGGGAACGGTTGGCGGCTGACGTCGTGCGTCAGAAACCGTACGCCTCCCGATCCTATCCATTTGAATATTTTGAATTTTTTTACAACTTCCCCCCCTTTTTCGTAACTTCTCCCTCTCATTAAACTACCTAGGAAAATATTCCTCTCACAACAATTGAAGACAAAAAGAACGAGACATCAACCTCCCCGGTCAAGCAAATCAATCAGTTTCCTATGGCAGGTTGATGTTTCAAAAATATTTTTGGAAAATTAAGAATTTTTTACTTTGTTTGGATTTTTTTTCTTTTTGAAATATTTACAAAATTGCGTAGGTAATCCTGGGATTGAGTTTGCCAGTGTTTAAATAAGAGCATTCTAAACTATTTACCTGGCCAAGCAGAAATCCCGAGAATTACCCCGCCCTTGACCGACTAAGCAAAAGAAGAAAATGGTCGTAGTGGAATTTCTCCACTACGCACATTTCTGAGTTATCTCTAAAAAAATTTACCATATGACCGTTCGCCAGAAAAGGGACTGAGTTAGAATTTTCTCCCTGAATTTCTACTGCACCGTTGGCTCGCAAACCATTGATCGTGTATGGCCCGATCCATTTAGATTTGAGCTTCCCTGGCATCAACTTGAGGCGAGACTGAAAAAGGAGTACTTTCTGTCCAACTTTCAATTCCTTAACCCGGAGGTTTCGATCGTGCCATAATTTTGTTTTTTCCTTATGCCACATCGCGGCATCGTACGACTCCAATGTTAGCTCTTCCAGCTCTTGAAGTTGCAGTTTCCTCTCTTCTTCGCAGGCCTGGGGCTTCACATTCATTTCTTTAATTGCCCAATAGGCTTTATGTTCTACCTCGACCGGGAGATGGCACATCTTTCCGAATACAAGTCTGTAAGGCGACATCCCAATGGGAGTTTGAATGCGATTCGGTAGACCCACAAGGCGTCATCAAGCCTCGTACTCCAGTCCTTTCTTGATGGATTGACGGTCTTCTCCAAGCTTTAATTTCTCTGTTCGAGATTTTTGCCTGCCTATTTGCCTGGGGATGGTAAGGAGTAGAAATTCGATGGTGGACCCCATACTTCGTCATCAAGGCCTCTATTGTTCTGTTACATAAATGAGTTCCTTGGTCTGAGATAACGGCTCTGAGAACTCCATACCGGTTAAATATGTTGGCCTTCAAAAATTTGGCTACTTCCTTCAATTCACAGGTGCTAGTAGCATTGGCCTAAATCCACTTCGAAAATGGACCCATGAAGTCATGTACCTATTCCCATGAGAAGATGGAAATGGACCCATGAAGTCCATCCCCCACACATCAAAAAATTCACACACAATTATGGGTATCTGCGGCATCTCATCCCTCGCAGATATTCCCCCTGTCTGTTGGCATCTAACACAATTCAGGCAGAACTCATATGCATCCTTGTTCAGCGTGGGCCAGTAAAATCCGCTATCTAAAGCCTTTCTTGCGGTTTTTCTTGCCCCAAAATGACCACCACACGCCAGTGTGTGGCAATGGTTCAGCACATCTTTCTGCTCCCATTCAGGAATACACATTCTCCAAAGGTACGGATCGTCCCAGAAGTAATATTTAGCTTCGCTCTTGAGTTTCATTCTCTGGGCTCGGGAGATTTCCGTAGCACTTGGTAATTCTCCCGTGACCAGGTAGTTCGCAAGGTCTGCAAACCAGAGTTCCTCAGTCAACTTTCCTTTTCCCTTGTCTGTTTCTCCTGGACCGGTTAAGGATAACACTGCCGCCCAGCTAATAGGTCTAGCATGCTTCAGTACAAGGTATATGTGTTCCTCTGGAAATGTATCTGGTTGCTCCTCATCATTCTCCTCTTGGAGTATCCTGCTAAGGTGATCAGCAACTCTGTTCTCAGTTCGCTTTTTATCTCGGACCTCCCAATCAAACTCTTGAAGCAGCAGGACCCAGCAAATTAGCCTCGGCTTTGACTCCTTCTTGGCTAACAAGTATTTGATGGCTGCATGATCTGTAAATACAATCACCTTCGACCCTAGAATATATGGCCTAAACTTCTTGAAAGAGTACACCACGGCTAACATTTCCTTCTCTATGGTGTCATAATTTTTCTGGGCCTGGTTAAGGGTCTTCGAAGCATAGAAGATCACGTAGCTCTCTCCATCGATCTTCTGCCCTAGCACTGCTCCCACAACGGAGTCACTTGCATCACACATTACTTCAAAAGGATAGTTACAGTCTTGAGCTCGAATTATTGGTGTTGTAACGAGCTTGTCCTTCAGAAGTTGGAAGGCCTCTTGACACGCTTCATCACAGATAAACTCGACGTCATTCTGCAACAGTCGGGTAAGAGATTGTGCAATCCTTGCGAAATCCTTAATGAACCTTTTATAGAATCCCGCATGACCCAAAGATCCCCTTACCTCCTTCTGGTTTGTCGGATGTGGAAGCTTCGAAATTATGTCAACCTTCGCCTTATCCACCTGAATTCCTCTCTCAGACACCACATGACCCATAACAATCCCCTCTGGCACCATGAAGTGGCATTTCTCGAAATTTAGAACCAAGTTCTTTTCCTCGCATCTTTTCAACACTACATCCAAATGGCTTAGGCAGGATTCAAACGAATCTCCATACACCGTGAAGTCATCCATGAATATCTCGATGCATTCTTCCAACAAATCCGAGAAAATGCTCATCATACATGGTTGGAAAGTCCTAGGGGCGTTGCAGAGTGATGCACTATTTTTAGCACTAAATAAAACTGCAAGTATACAGAGTATATATAGTATAGCCAAAGGTCAATACCGGATATCGAACACAGGAAAGGCAAACACAAAGTGTCTATCCTCTACTAAGACTCAATTACTATCTGGAAAAGCAGTAGGTTTTGGAAAACTTTTGAAAACTGAAAACAATAAATAGCATATAACAACTAAATGCAAATAAAACACGGAGATAATCGATAGAGGTAAAGGAATCTCAGGGATGTGCGTTCACAGTTATGGTTATACAAGTTCCAAACTACAATACCCTAGCACAGTTTATACATTGAAAGGACGAGTCACCTAGTTTATGCTCATGCGATACAAACGTTGATTACAACATTAGGGTTGTCAATCCTAACACGTAACTCCAAAAAGCTCCTAACACCCTTGAAAAGTCCTCACTCTCAATTAACAGTATCGTTTTAAGGGAAGCTAACTGTAGCGTCTACTAAGTGAATCTAACTCGCTAGAACTCTGTCACAGTTATAAAGCAAGCTATATTAAATCATACAAGATTGTGTCACTCAATCATGCAGCATCAAAACTACTTAGGGAAGAAACAAAGTAAAAACAAAACGGATATTAAATAGAAAATTGAAATTGTATAACCAAAGTCGTTACTAACACATGATGAAATAAGCTAAACACATAGATTGAAGGAAGACAAATTGAACATAAAACTAAAGCAAATAAAACTCGTATGTTGAATCCTTGTCGTTCTTGATGTTCTTGAAATCCTTCTTCAACTCCTTGCACAAGTGAAGTACTCTAGCTCTTGAACTCTATGAATTATTTTGCAAGTAGAAGCTCTCTCTTTTTGATGAAGTTTGAGGTCTTATTTATAGGGTAAAGTCAATCCTTGTTGTAGAGAGAAAAAAGATATCCAAAATATGGTAAATCTTGGAGCAAATCTAGGGCATCTCGAATTCGCCGCCTTTCTCCAGCGGGCCGCCGCACCTTGACCGGCAGTCGCCGCGTTGGAGTCTAGAGAGTCTGTTTCCTCGGCGGCGAACCGACGCACGACTTCCGGCGGTCGCCGGGTGAGACTTCTCTTCCAAGAGTATTTTTCCGACGCGGACCGCTGCATTATCTGCCCGCCGGGCACCGGGGGTTGCCGCACACGTTCGTGGCGGTCTCCCTCTAACTCCAGATTTCCAGACTTTGCATTTTTTGCTCCCTTTTTCGGCTCAATTATGCACGTTTCTCACAAAATTCGTCAAAATACCAAAATAGACAAAATATGTAAATAAAGGACGTGTAGAGTGACTTTGACATCAAAAACGGACCAAATAACGGTCTTAAAATAGTACAAATCCGAGCGTATCACAGAGCCCAAAAGGCATTCGCCTATAAGCATACGTACCAAAGGGGCACATAAAGGTAGTTTTGTCTTGGTCCTCCGGATTAGCATATATCTGAAAGTAGCCGCTATATCTATAAAGGAAACAGAAGTACTACTTTCCCGCCAACCTCTCTAGCATCTGATCAATAAAGGGCAGGGGAAAGTGATCCTTTCGCATGGGTGCATTCAGCTTCCTGTAGTCAATGCACATGCGCCATCCCGTGACTAGCCTTTTGGGCACCAACTCATTTTTCTCGTTCTTCACCACTTGTATCCCTGATTTCTTCGGCACCATATGCACTGGGCTAACCCATTCACTATCCGGGACCAAGTAAATAATCCCTAGGGCCACTAACTTTAACACCTCCTTCAGAACTTCCTCTCTCATGTTTGGATTCAGTTTCCTCTGTCGGTCGCGATGAGCTTTTGCTCCTTCTTCCAATCGGATGTGAGCATACAAAGATATGGGCTGATTCCTACTAGGTCGGATAAGGTCCAGCCAATAGCTTTCATGTTCTTCCTCAGCACCTCCAATAATTCTTCCTTTTGCTTCTTTGTCAACTGACTGTTTATTATGACAGAGAAAGTTTCATCCTCCCCAAGGTAAGCATACTTCAAACTCTGGGGCAGTTTCTTCAACTCATTTTTGGGTGTGATAGCTTCCTGGGACAGGGGGTTTTTCTCCATGATCTTGGTTGCCATTTCCCCGAAGTCAGTTGCCTCTTCTGAGCTTTTTGCTTGAGCAGAGCAAGTTGATTCGATTGAGAAAGGTTTGTGGCAGAATGTCATGATCGTTTCATTTATCTACTCATTCGTCATGTCCCGAGTTAGTAGCGTCTCACACCACCCTGCAACCTCTCTTTCCACAGCTTGACTCAGCCCTAAATTCTCAATCTGATCCTGCATTAATTCAGTCTCAAGATATTCCTGGACCAAGGGGTTAATAACATCCACATCATGCAAATTTTCCATATCCAATGGTTGTTTCATAGCATCATCAATATTGAATGCATACTTCTCCCCGTGATAATCCAAGCATATAGTTCCATCAAACACATCAATTATTGTTTTGGCAGTGCGTAGGAATGGTCTTCCTAAAAGCACTCCACTAGACCCAGTAGTTTCATTTTCATTCATTTTGATCACATAGAAATCAGCCGGGTACAGGAATTATGCACTTTAACTATCACATTTTCTAACTAAGCTCACAGCTTGTGCAATGTCCGGCCTTGTACAAATCATGGCATACATCACACCGCCTATGATGTTAGCATATAGGATGACTTCCATTTCCTTTCTTTCCCTTTCATTTTGAGGTCTCTGATCCACTGACAGTATAAAATGTTGTGCCAATGGAACAGTAACTTCTTTCAATGTATCAACTCCGAACCTCTTCAGCATTCTCACAATATAATCAGACTAACCAAGTCATATGCTTCCAAGCTTCCTGTTTTCGACTATACTCATGCCAAGTATCTTTTTTAGCAGGCCCAAGGTCTTTCATGTCAAAACCTGCCTTGAGATTTTCCTTAACTTGTTGAATTTCCTTTATGCAAGATCTTGCCACTAGCATATTGGTGCACTTTTTATTTGCACTATAAATACCTGCAAGTATACAGAGTAGGTATAGTATAGCAAAAGGTTAGTACCGGGTATCGAACACGGGGAAGATGTACACAAAGTGTCTATCTTCTACTAGAACTCAATTACTATCTGGAGAAACAAGAATTTTTGGAAACTTTTGAAAACAGTAAATATTAAAAACAGTAAACAACTAAATGCAAGCAAATCACGGAGAGAAAAGTATAGAGATAAGGGGAATTCCAGGGATGTGCTTTCACTTTTATGGTTATACAAATTCCAAACTACAATACCCTAGCACAGTTAATACTTGAAAGGACGAGCCACCTAGCTTATGCTCATGCGATACAAACGTTGATTACTAACATTAGGGTTGTCAATCCTAACACGTAACTCCAAAAAGCTCCTAAGACCCTTGAAAAGTCCTCACTCTCAATTAACAGTGCCGTTTTAAAGGAAGCTAACTGTAGTGTCTACTAAGTGGATCTAACTCGCTAAAACTCTGTCACAGTTATGAAGCAAGTTGCATTGAATCATACATAATTGTGTCACTCAATTATGAAGCATCATGATTAACTTAGGGAAGAAACAAAGTAAAAACAAAACGGATATTAAATAGAAAACGGAATTGTATAACCAAAGTTGCTACTAACACATCCCTAGAATCCTATGAGTTTAGTTACACATGACTGAATAAACTAAAAACATAGATTGAAGGGAAAGCAATTTGAACATAAAACTAAAGCAAATAAAACCCGTAGGTTGAATCCTTGTCGTTCTTGATGTTCTTGAAATCCTTCTCCAACTCCTTGCACAATTGAAGTACTCTAGCTTTTGATCTCTATGAATGTTGCAAGTAGTCACTCTCTTTCTCTATGAATGTGTTCTTGTTGTGTGAAACTCCCTTTTTGATGAAGCTTGAGGTCCTATTTATAGGGGAAGATTATTCCTCATCATAGAAGGAAAAGATCTTCAAAATTTGGTAAATCTTGGAGCAAATCTAGGGCTGGTCGGATTCGCCGCCTTTCTCCGGCGGGCCGCCGCACCTTGGCCGGCGGTCGCCGCGTTGGAGTCTAGAGACTCTGACCCTTCGGTGGCGGACCGCCACATGTCCTCCGGCGGTCGCCGGGCGAGACTCTTCTCCTAACGTAAATTTCCGAGGCGGGCCGCCACATAGCTCTGACCGCTGGGCGCCGACGGTCGCCGTACAACTTCGCGGCGGTCGCTGGTCGCCGTCTGACTCCAGATTTCCAGACTATGCGTTTTTACTCCCCTTTTCGGCTCAAATATGCACATTTCTCACAAAACACGTCAAAATACCAAAATGTATAGAATATGCAAATAATGGACATGTAGAGTGATTTTGATAACAAAAACGGACCAAATAATGGCCTTAAAACAGTGCAAAATCCGGGCGTATCACATATCATCTACATACAATAGTAGATAAGTCACAGGACAGGTGCTCCACCTCTTTTCTTGAAGTACACACAAGAATCATAATTTGACCTTGTAAAACCACATGCTAGCATATGAGCATTGAACTTCTTGTGCCACTGACCATAAATTCTCTTAGTGAGCTTGCAAACCTTCATCTCCTCCCCAGGTTTAGCAAACCCCTCAGGTTGCACCATGTATATGGTCTTTTCCAAATCCACATTCAGAAATATTGTCTTCCTATCCAATTGTTCCAATTCCCAGTTTACAACCATCGGCATTCTGATAGAGCTATGCTTCACAACAGATGAAAACACCTAACTGTAATCTATTCCATACTCTTGGCTAAAACCCCTAGCAACCAGCCTAGTTGTGTATCTGATAGAACCATCTACCTCCAATTTCCTTTTGAAAATCCACTTGCAAGTGACCAGTTTCCTTCCTTCAACCTTATCAACCATTATCCAAGTTTTATTCTTTAACAGAGAACATATTTCCTCATTCATTGCTTGTAGCCATTTATCTTTCTCCTTGATTTCCATAGCTTCCTTATATGTCAGTGGCTCCTCAAGCTCCAGTTGTTCTGCTATAGTTAGTGCATAAAATATCATCTCAGAATCAGAATATCTGGCAGGAGGCCTTGATGTTCTCCTGACTCTATCTCTAGCCAACTGGTAATTTCTCAGATCCTCAACTCCATTATCTAATTCCCTAGTACCTTCATCAGATCATCAACTGTATCAGTGGCCATTTGTTCAGATCCAATATCAGTTTATTGCATATCTAGGCTCTGAGCATTATCACCCTTATCCTTTGATCCACCTCAAAGTCACTACTATTATCAGCAATTATCCTGACCCCATCAGAGACATTTCTATTCAGATAGGGCATTTCATTCTCCAGAAAAATCACATCTCTGCTGACTAGAATCTTGTGATTCCCAGGCTCTATGCACCAAAGCCTATATCCCTTAACCCCTTTTTTGATATCTCAGCATTACACACATCAATGCCCTAGGATCTAACTTTCCTTGCTTCACATGAGCAAATGCTTTGCAGCCAAAGGTTTTCATGTCAGAGTAGTTTGAATGTCTACCAAACCACCTGTAATCTGGTGTATCACCACTGATACTGGATTAGGGACACTTATTCAAAAGATACACAGCAGTAGAGGCAGCTTCGCACCAAATTTTTTTACCCAACCCTGAAGAGAAGAGAATGCACCTGATCCCCTCAACAATAGTTCTATTGGCTCTCTCAGTCACTCCATTTTGTTGGGGATTCATGGGAACCATCCTATGCCTTTTTATCCCCTTCTGCCTACAGAAATCATCAAACTCCTTGGACAAATACTCAAGTCCATTATCAGTTCTTAGGCACTTCATCCTCCACTCTTTTTCCAATTCAACTTTAGTACACCATTCCTTGAATTTAGCAAAAGCCTCTGACTTTGTCTTCAGAATGTATATCCAGGTTTTCCATGAATAATCATCAATCAAGGACATGTAATATTTTCCTCCCCCTATAGTACTTACTAATGCTAGCCCCCACAAATCACTATGCTCATAATCTAAGTGGGAAGAATAAATGTGCTTACCAGTGGAATATGGAATCTTCTTAGCTTTCTCTCCAATGCGATGTTGGCAGGGTAGCAGCTCTTGAGTATCATTAGCTGAGATGACTTTCTTCTTTACCAACTGTCTAATGCTTCCTATTGCTGGATGACCAAGTCTTTCATGCCATAGCTTTATACTTGCTTATTTCACCAAGTTGAGCTCATCCTTTTGAATCTTGATCACAGATGCATAAAGGTAGTAAAGACTACCCCTTCTCTCAGTTGTCATGACAATATTACTGCCTCTTTTTACCAACATCTTTCCATCAAAGGAAGTAAAACATGAGCCCTTCAATTCCAATGACCCCAATGATATCAAGTTCCTTTTCACTTCTTGGATATACAAACATCATTGAGTATCTTCACTGACTGATCCTGCATCCCGAGTCTAATGGGCCCATCTCCTTTGATATTACAGATTTGATTATTTCCCAGGATCACAGTACCAGAGGAATCGACAAGTTCTTCAAACCAATCCAGATTGGGGCAGAAATGAAAACTGCAACCACTATCCATAATCCAAGAAGCCCCATCAATTGTTTCCATTATATTCAAAGCCTCTGCAGTATCAGTCGATTCAATGCAATCAGAGGTGCTAACACCTTTATTTCCAGATACAGACTGTTTCTTCTTCCATCCATAACAACCTTTCTTTAAGTGACCAGGCTTCTTGCACCAAAGACATACCCTACTCTCCTTCTGATCACTTCCAGATGACTTGGGAACATCAAACTTCTTCTTGAATGCCTTCTTCTCTTGGAACCCCTTTATGTTCAAGCTTTCTGATGTAGAATCAGAATTTCTAGAACTAGAACCTTGAAGTTCCTTGACTCTTAGTGCAGATTGTACTTCCAAGAAAGTGATAGTTCTCTCTTTCCCATACATGATCGTATCACGAAGATGATCATAGGATCTTTGTAGAGCATTGAGGAGAAATATTGTCTTGTCTTCATCCCCTATCGTCACGTCGATATTCTCCATATCATCAATAACTTTATTGAAGTCCTCTAGTTGCTCAATAATCACATTTTCCTCCAAGAACTTATATGAGTAGAGTAAATGTTTCATACACAATTGATTGGCAAGGGACTTGGTGAGATATAAACTCTCCAATTTTGCAAGAATCCCGACCGTCGTGGTTTCCTTGGCTCCCTTAGCACCTTATCACCAAGGCATAGAACCACCACACTATGAGCCTTAGCATGATCTCAGCTCGCTTCAACGGTGCTTTCTCATCAAGTTCCGCCCCGGCTGTCCCCGCCGCTCCGGCCGTCCCCTTCTCTCCTTCAAGGGCCGCTGATAACCCTTGTTGTATGAGCAACGCGCGCATCTTCATCCGCCATAGACTGAAGTCATTCTTCCAGGTGAACTTTTCCTCTTCGAATCTTGAAGCCATCCTTACCCACGAATTCGATTCCAAGATACACAACCTACACCGATTGCAAGCTTCCCACAGACGGTGCCAATTGTTACGAATTGGAATCAAGAAATGCAATAAACAATCAAGAAGAGAATTTGAGAGAAAAAGTTTATTGAGCTTGATGGCTGAGAGAGAAAAGTGATTCAATTACACAAGCCCTAACAAGTCATCAAAAAAAGTTGATCTAACGGCTACAATCTAATCCATCACTTATCGAGATCTACGGTCAGGATTAAACATTCGTTTAAAACCTTTCCTCAAAACTTCTAAGTGTTAGGCTTTCTTGAGCATTCTTTAGATATTTAGAAGCTTCTTGTAGAAATATCAGAATTCAATGTAGTCACTTTCTCTAATTCTGATTAGACAGTGGACATGAATGATCAAAGGTCTTAAACTTGTTATTGAGCCTACTTTGAGGCGAATCTCATTTATTGGCGCTCAAAGAAGCAGACTGTGGTTTTGAGAATCAAAGGGCAGAGTATAGAGGTCTTGCGCAAGCAACATATGAAGTCAACTGGATTAGTTCTTTACTTGGAAAACTGAAGGTAAAACTCATGGAAGCTCCTTGGTTTGGATACACAATATGAGCACGATAGCATTGGCAAGAAATTCAGCTCTTCATGCTTGAACAAAACATATAGAGTTTGATATCCACTGTGTGAGAGATAAAATAAAAGAAAATTGGTTAGAGCTAAGGTATACCCCAACTTTTGATCAGATTGTTGATGTTCTTACCAAGCCCTTGAGTTACCAATTCATTTCACGACTTAGAATCAAGATGAACATTTATCTCTTGTCGACGATCGAATTGAGGGGAGTTGTTTCAGAGGCAACCTTGAGCTAAACTGATGGAGTAACATGAATAAATTTTGTTCAACTAATGCACAGAAGAAAATAAAAAAGCATGCAACAAAGTGTAATACTATAAGCTCTAAGTTGATGTGTCAGATGTGGAAAGGGAGTTGGACTAAGGTTCATAACTCCACAACTTAAGAGCTCTTTGACTTGTAGTACACATTGAAGCAGACTTATTAAAGCTTAAGATTATGCTAAGTTGGCTTGTAGCTAGATTTGTTTGATAGCTTAAGTATAAGGTTTGAGTGAGGTTCTAGTATATTGTAACTCTTTATATATAGTGATGGAAATGGTCATTTGCTGCAATGGAAATGGTCTTTGTAAAGCATCCTAAAAAGTTACTCCCTCCGTCCCAGAAAGATTGTTCCAGTTTATTTTTTGCACTCGTTCTACAAAAATAATAGTAAATAGGTAAAGTTGAAAGAGAGTAAAATAAGAGAAAGAATAATGTAGGTAAGACTATTCTCTACATTATTCTCTATTTTACTTTACTCTCTCTCTACTTTAACTATTTATTATTATTTTTGCAAAATGAGTGTGAAAAAATAAATGAGACAATCTTTCTGGGACGAAGGGAGTATACTTCTTGTGTCCCATTATAAGTGATCAACTTTTTATTTTGCATTGTCCCACATAAGTGATTGATTTCTTTTTTGGTGAAAAGTAACACCTTTATCTTACTTATTTTATTCTCTCTCTTACTTTATTCTCATTTTATCTCTCTTATTTTTTCATCTCTCATATTTTATTATCTCCACTTAATTCAACAATTATTTTCTTAAATATCATGCCCAAAAGAAATTCCTAACATATAATGGGACAAAAGGAGTACTCCATCTAATACAAGAGTTATAACTCATAAAAATTATTTTTACATTCTACTCTCAACCTTCTTCAACGGGTTCTTCTGCAACGCATTTATCTTCCATTTATCACTATAAAATAGTGATAAAAATTGCGACGAAATCATTATTGTTATTCAATGAATATAAAACGCAAACGCTTTAAATAACGAGATTGTAGAAATAAAATACTTAAGATAATAGCGACACCTTTTAGTATAATGTGCAAATCTTATTCTTAATATTTAATTTATTTTTCGGACATGAAAATTATTTCCAATGTCTTATAGAAATACGTTATTTAGGGTTGATACATGTTGCACAATTAATAAAGTTATAAAGAATAAGAAAAAATAATTGAAATTGTATAGTAAACTGCAAATAGAGAGAAAATAATTGAAATTGAACAGTGAATTGTAAAGTAGGAGAGACGGAATTGTGAACAAAATTGTGTTAATCTTCCCGATAGCATGTTTGAAAGGACAACGGAAAGAGGAGCCGTTTAGGGATAGACAAATCATGTGAAAAGGGACTGGGCTCTAGCAACCATTACAAAAATTATAAGGAACCGGACAGGAGCGAACCGGAGGCGAAGAACCCCAATTCTCGCAGTTAGAACTCAATGCTCTTCACATACATATAAACTTATGCATTCTATTTTTACAAAGAAGAACGAATCTACACTCAAATCGCTCCCTCTTTTCATTGACTTCGCCTCCATCCATCACTCCCGCCGCCGACCATCTCCGTCGCCTCGCCGACCTAATGCCAGCGCAGAAGCGGCCGCGCGACAGCAGCACTCCTCTGCCGTCGCCGCCCGATGCAGAAAAAGGCGACGATTCGCCGCGAGGCAGCGAGAATCACAGCCCTGAACAGCCTCAAGACGTCTCAGGTGCGCGCCGGATCGTGTCTGTGCGTTCACGTCAACGGACATGCATTACATTCGATACGCTAAAATTCGAGTTTTATTCTGCGTTTCCTGTTCCCGATTTCCTTGTTGTGTTTTGTTTGTTTAGCTGATTTCGTTTTTATTTTTTGTGTCTCCGCTTCTCAGATTCCGACTGCAGCTCCGACTCCAGCGGCGCAGAGAAAGACGAGTAATGTATCTGTATATCTTTATGCGTGCGGCTTTTATACATGAGAGATGTATGTTGTGTTAGTCTAGATGTGCGGTTGTAGCTTGAGATCTGCCTGTTTTAAAGTGGTAGAATTTCCTAACTTAGGTCTGTTTGAAGAGGATCTCCGGGATTGTTCTTCTATTTTCCTTGTTTTTCATTCATTGATGTGTTTGGTGAGCCTCGATTTTGGATTTGGCTACTGCGATGTGAAATTTTCTTTTAGTGATTGAATATGGCACGTGAAATCATGCATGATCTGCTCGGAGCTGTTACGACTTTAGGATTTTTTTTGTGGTGGTGAGTTCCGAGGTTGCTTTAGATGGAAATGGTAATTTTGCTTCAGTTTTCCAGCTGTATGATCTCTATCTTCTATAGATTGCTTCTTTCATGTTAGTGCTTATGTTTCTGGAAATTGTGTGGAAATACTCCGTGGCTTAATTAATATCCACTTCAATGTGGAGGTTTTTGTTGTTTTGCTGTTTACATATATTGAATACTGCATTACATAATGAACTTCTGAATGGCCGTTTCATGACTATATTTCTTATTTTGAGATTGCACGCAGTCTTGGTAAGAAGATCCGGCACTTGTGGCCTTGTTTGTATGTGATATACATTGTCTAAGAAATAAGAATATCTCTAAATGCTATTCTGTTGAACCTCAGATTTATTGTAGTGAAACTGGCGGAAGTGCGAAAGGAAGTCCAGTGTCCAATATGTTTAGGTATGTTGTCTTAATTTTAAGCTGCAGTTTTCTCTGCTTTGTTGGGGTTTATTTGTGATGCCTGATATGATTAGAGTTAATTAGTTCTTCGAGTTAAGTTTGGTACTTCAGATATGCAGCTGTATTTGAGTGCTCTTGCAAACTACTGCTGTGACTTGTGATTATCTTAAATATATATTTGTCCAAGTAAGGCACTCAGTTTACAAGCACTGAACTCCTCTCCATGTCCGAGGTCAAAATTTCTACTGCACACAAGGTTTCTTCATTATGTGGGGATATGTATACACATACCTAGGTGCATATGACATCATTACCTTCAACTAAGTCTGTTCGTGCAGAAAAATGTCAGTTGCATGAAATTATTAGTAAGGCTTGTGTCAACTTCACCTATGTCAGTATGGATGTGAAGTATGCTACATTTAAGTTTATGTAAAGAAGCGTATGATAATAAATTGAAACAAAAGGACAAAAGAATGAAAAAAATGCATAGTTTCTTGCTATAAATTGATTTGATGGAATGGTTACTGGAGTAGGCATTAATTTCAGATTTGATAGAATGCTTTGGCAGTAATATCCTAGAGTGTTCTGATGAGCTGCTTTATGCTGGAAACTGAACTACTATTTTAGCAGTTACTACTTTTTGCCCAAACCATCTGATACATGAAATAGTTAAGAACCACCATGAAGATTTTTCAACTTTTTATTGATCATTAGTTATGTGCACAAGGCCTCATATTTGTTACTAGAGAGCTTAGTAGAGAGAATCTAAAATCTGTTGGTTACAACTTGTCCATGGTGTATTTTATTTGTAACTTTTTATTGACAGGCATCATTAGGAAGACAAGAACAGTCATGGAATGCTTGCATCGCTTTTGCAGAGAGTGCATTGACAAATCCATGCGACTTGGGTACATTCTTGTGCTTCTTTTCATCTGATACCACAGAAGAGTTCTTGCATTTTTCTCTAATTATTCTCTCTGCAGCAACAACGAATGTCCTGCTTGCCGCACTCATTGTGCTAGTCGACGTTCTCTAAGAGATGATCCCAATTATGATGCCCTGATCGCCGCTCTCTATCCAGACATCGATAAGTACGAGGAAGAGGTAATGGAGGAAAATGTTTATCTACTCATCTTGTAGCAAATGTAAAATTTGCTTTTGCTTTATCACCAACTGATTCAATTCACAGCAGGAACTGGCTTTCCATGAAGAGGAGAGAGCTCGCAATAAGCAGGTGAACAGATCACGGTTTTAGTCTCAGATTTCAAGCATTCATGGATGTAGGAGTTTAGTTCATTTAGGTTTCAGATACATCAATCACTCAATGGGCTTTGAGGTCCAATGTGAAATAATTTGTTGCTGTCTTTTTTACGAAGTGATCAATGGAAAAGTTTGTGAATGAACCTTCTACATTGGTTGTCCACATCATTAGGATGCTTCAGCCTTCATGATGAGTGATTTTTACTCTGACTTGCCTGAAGCGAAACTGAAATATGCTTAAAATCTTTGTTTCATAACAGATCCAAGCTTCTATTGCCCAGACTTTCCGTCGTCAAGCTGAAGCTCTAGGAAAGAAAAGAACAACAAGAGCTACATCCGCAACATTTGTCAGGAGGCAGGGCAATCATCGAAATTTGCGAGGTCGGAGAAACCGTGCTGCTGAACGCAACGGATCTGATGAAGAGGAAGGTATTAATGGACATGATGAGAGTAAAGACTCATCCTCAACTGACGAGCACTCTGAACCCAAAACGAAAAGATACAAAAAATGGGGAGGAGCTCGGAGATCACAGCCATCACCGGGGGGTAGTGGAGATGATGCTGATGATTCAGAAGCAACCAGGGGAATACTTGGTGCATCTTCTACACCACATGGCAGTATAGAACTTATTGCCTGGGGAAGAGGCCGCAATCGCAGTAATAACCGACATGGTGGCCTGAATTGGTCAAATGGTAGGGTTACTAGGGGTCACCGGTTGTCAAAGCTGACTAATCGTCTGAAATCTTTACATGAAAATGATGAAATGGTAATCTTACATATTTTTTCTATTGAACTTGGAAATTGAGTGTTTTAATTTAAACCATTTTTGGGGGCGGGTGGTGAGTTTGATCTTCACTGGGATGAATTCAGTTGGTGGGGTTATCTCTGAACTTTCCATATTCACTTCTATTGTCTTAATAAAAGCTACTCACAACTTCTTCTTAACTATGTTTCAGTTGAAAATCAGTGTCATGATTGTCTCACTGCACGAAGAGACGATACCCAACTTGAAGCGACCGTACCTCTGCTGCAGCCCCACATCGTCAGTGAGACACTTATGCCAGGTTCAGACTCATTGCCTCGTTATCTTTTCTTCAGCTGTTTGGGCCATAATGTAGATTCTGAATAGTTTCAAAACCACTTCTCTTGCAGTATGTTGCTATGCAGACATCCATGGAAGCCAGTGAGATTGAGATGCTAATAATAAAAGACTTCCATCCTGTGAACAACTCGCAAATTCTCCCGAAAGAATCTGGTGCCTTAGATCCTAACCAGAACGAGCTGCATTTGTTGGATGAGCAGCAAACTTTGGAGGAAATTAATGCCAGGTTTACTCAGCACCATCTGGTAAGACGCATCCTCGTCTCATACAACTATCCAATTCCCAAACAGAATGGCCTATGAATTCTCGTTTTCGCTATCTCCTTTTTTGCTTTATGCCTTGGGTGTTGCTGGGTAACAAATCTCTGATATTGACCATACAACATACACTGCAAATAATACTATCAAAATACCGTAAAATGTTAATCTAATAAGTCGTTTGCGAGTGACATGATTTATGATGACATTGACTTGTATGTGTACAGGTTTTTGCATACCGGCCAAAGGCGAAACCCGAAGGGAAGTGATGATAACTTAAATCGGTCTTCCTGTGCCAGAACAATGCAGGAAGCAGGAAGTAAGTTTCCTGCAGCTTTTCTAATTATATACATGTATATTCCTGTCCAGCTCAAGTGGTTTTACAAGTAAAGAGAGTTACCATATATAAGCAATCAAAGCAACTAGATTCTAGAGACTATGGTGATATAGTTGTGCATATTTAATATATGTATGCCTTAAACTTGTTAAGTTAAATTTACGTATGGTCTTTTGTATGCGAAGAAGCATCCTTTTTTCTGATGGAGCCTCTCACAACACTAATTAAACTTGAGCTGTTTTTCTATCATGTCTATATTCGTGGTTACGTGTATTTATTTCCTAACAAAATTACAGTCATTAATCTTATGTATGTTTATATTCGTGGTTACGTGTATTTATTTCCTAACAAAATTGTTACTGCATTATACTCCAGTGTCCCACTATAAGAGTCTTACTTTGTGATTTTTGTCCATTTCACAATAAGAGTCATATTTCACTTTTACTTTAAATAGTAAGTAGGTCTCACCTTCCATCAACTTATTTCCTATCAAACTAATGCTCCATCCTTCTCAGCACAAGTGATTGATTTTTTTTTAGTCGTTATTTTACATAAATAATAATAAATAGTTAAACTGGAGATAAAGTAAAGTAAGATAGTTGAATGTGATTCTCACTCATATGTGCTCCCTTTGTACCATTACAAATCAAGTGATTAGTATTCTCTCTTACTTAGCTTTATCACTATTTTAATTATTTATTGTCATTTTTCTTAAATGTGTACCAAAAAGCAATCAATTATTTGAAATGGGACAAAGGAGTGTATATAAATGAGAATTGCATTCAATTAATTTATTTAATCAATTTATCTTTATACTCTTAAAACCTATGCTAATTCTTATCGTGGAATGGAGAGTGAGTTTCAATGATACATTAAATGAAAACTGTGTAGGATTTTTGTAAATAGTATGTCAAGTGTCACATTGTGTATTGGATTATCGTGATTAATCATGGAAGAGTCCACTAAACGCCATTAACTATATCGCAATGTGGGTGTGGGCCATTTAAACCTTATCTTCTTGTCTGCTGTCAGTAGGCTTTCTCTATCGTCGCCATTATTTTAATACATTATTCTTGCATAAAGTCATATAACATTATCACATAATCGATATAATGGTATCCAATGAAAGGCAATATAACTTGGACAGTTGGGCTAACAACCCCAAACTGTATAGAGGGGTGGAGTGATATAGATTGGAATCAGTATTAAGTTGCTTAGTAAAAATTTTATTTGATAATAATAATTGCCAATATCTTCATCACTGATGGGATGGATTGTACTACTAGCAAGTATTTACTTTTATGTGACGCATCTAATTTATGGGTCCATCACTCGAATTTTTTTCCTAAATCGTTATCATCTTTGACTAATTTGGCCATTGAATTATTATTTTCTCTTGATTGACAGGTTTATCTTTGTTACTGTGGTATGTTATATGTATAATCCCCCATTAAATATGTAACGTACGGTATTCAGAAATTACAAACAACAACGTGACGCAGAGGAAACCTTGATTAGCATTAAGTAGCAGATCAGAAACTCAAAACATAATTAAGTTTGCTTAATCAAACCATAATAACCAGAAAAGCAACCAAACCCCTCATACCCATAATACATACTTTTATATACATGCAAAACTCAAAACATGTAAACTATTTAGATGCGTTCACACTTTCTCGTGGTGCTTGCTCCTCGTCTCCCCACTATAAAGCCTACAAAATTCAAGATAAATTCATATAATTAACATGTAAGTATAATACACTAAAATCAAAAAAATTTGAAAAAACAAAAAAGGAGGTGTGGAAGTGATCACCAGTCATAAACGGTGGGGGAGTTGGGCTCGGGGCGGTCGAAGTAGTTAGCTCCGACAGTCTTGGTGGCGATGTTGCTGCCGGGATGGAAGACGCTCCGCCACACGTTGTCCTTCCTGACAGCGGTGGGCGACGGCGTCCCTGGCGTCACCGGGCTGGCCGGCATAGACAGAGATCTCTGGTACTTGCTGCTTCCCTCCACCCCAATATCTGATAATTTCATCATATCATATCACAAATTAATCCCCCAAAAAATAAAATAAGATCACACGCAACAAATAGTATGTACCTTTGATGTTCAAGGGCTTGGTGTAGACCTTCTTGAGGTGTTTGAGGCCGCGCTCCGGCTGCGGCCCGGCCACCACATCATCCCAGAGATGATCCAAGAGCACCATTTTCTTGATTGATTTTTGTGAGTGTCACTAGTAGAGGTGGCAAGAGTGATGATGGGTGTATAAATAGAAGGGTTTGAGGGTGCAAAATATCTATCCATTTCTATCTTCCACCTTCTTTTCTCTATTGCCAGGATGGGATCCTCTATTACATGGAGTAATTGTTTATTACTACATGGGTATTATCGTCAGTCGAGTAACTTATTAATACTCCACATAAGTGTATCAAATTGAATAAAATTTGTTAGTATAAAGGTAAGTACAACGTACTATATATTATGACAAATATGATGTCGTTGATAATGATATGTGATGTTATGGTAAGTTATACTATGAGTTATGTTATGAATTCTGATTTTATGTTAGCTAATGCACGTTTTGTTATAATTTCTAATACATAGTTTTTTTTCTTTAATTATCTCCACTTATTAATAATCTCGTTACACAGCTGAAAGCACGTCATTTTTCCACTCCAGCACACTCTACATATACCTCTAAAATCCCATAATTTTTCCAATAAGGTGCATGACATTTTCTCCACTTATAAAAGGAAAATACGTTTACTTATAGTAGGACGGAGACAATATATAATACTCCATACTAATATTATCTAAAGTAGTATTACAAGCATGATACTCCCTCCATTCCATAGTAATGGAGGTAAAACATTTTGGTACGGAGATTAAGAAAAATTGTGTTAGGTGAGTTAAGTAAAGAGAGAATAAAGTGGAAAATGAAAAAGGTAGAGAGATGAAGAGAGAAAAAAGTAAGAGAGAGTAAAGTAGGTGTGGAAAAATGTGTTGACTTTTACTAAAAAATGAAATGACTCTATTACTATGGAACGGACGGAAATGGAAAAACGCCCCTATTAATATGGAACGGAGGGAGTATTATTTTGGGTGAAAGAAACATTAGATTTTATAAGATATTTTTTTGGGTGGGTGAAAGAAACATTAGATTTTATAAGATATTTTTTTTGGTGAAAGAAACATTAGATTTTATAATAAAATGTAAGTGAAATTAAATTAGTGAATATGAAGTTCATTACTAAAAATAGTACATATACGTCCCTAAAAAATAGAGTAGTTTTATTATTTTTTTCTATCTCCCAAAATTAGATAAAGTCTTAATATGAAAACTTTTAACCAATTACTAACACTACTTCCATTACCTTTCACTATCTCTCTCTTACTTTTTCAATATTTCTCTTACTTTACTATAAATGGTGTAAAGATCAAAACTCACATTGCACTTACATTTTATTTAAAATTTATATATTTAAGTGGGATGTATATTTCACTATTTTTTTTACCCTCACTTTCCTTAATGTTTGAAAATTCATTTCGAAAAGAAATGAGACTCCTATTCACAAACGTTTGAAAATCCATTTCGAAAAGAAATGAGACTTCTATTCCCGAACGGAAGGAGTAAACGTTTGCATGGATATGGGGGTGGTGATTGTAAAAATGGAGTGGAATAAGAGAATCTGAAAAGAGGATAAGGATGAAGACTAATTAAAGTGGGCCCTGCCTAAGGGCAAGACATAGCTATTACATGTGTCATCTTATCTACCGGCTTGTCCTTTACTCTGCCTACGTAGGGACACCATCGTCATTATACTTCTGATATTTATCCACGCCTTATAGCGGTATTATATCTAAAGTTCTAATTAATGTCGATTGCGGGCCTCTTGCTTGGTTTAGACTTCTACCTTTCTCGTACGATTAGAAACAAAGAGTTAGGCCTCTTGATTTAGAATTCTACTCCATCCGTCCCAAAAAAAAATGTCACACTTGTGGGACGACACAAAATTTTAGAAAGTTTTATTTTGTGTGTTAAATAAAAAGGAAAAATATAACTTTTATATTCATGTGAGAGAGAACTTTTTCCGAAAAAAGAAATATAACATCTTTTATAGGATAAATTAAAAAAGAAAGTGTGATATCTTTTATGGGACGAATGGAGTACTACGTTAGCTAGTAAAATGGAATGTGGTTTTACTTATTACAATAATAAAAAGTAGAATAATTACATTTTACTTATTAGTACAATAATAAAAAGTAGAATAACATATTTATTATGAATGAACGTAAAAAAAAATTGAGATCTATCAAATGAAAAATAACTTGGATAAATATATTACGGCTAGTTTAGCCCATAAAATATAAGGGTCCAATCCAAAAAAAAAAGCGTTACGTAACGACGCCAGGTCGATTCGTTGGCAATTTTCATTTAATTTTCTATTTGAATAATTAGGGGTAGGGTTTCATTCGCACCTAAAATCGAAGCTAAAACCCCAAATCACACCTCATCACTCACTCTCAGTCTCCATGGCAGCCAAAGCGCCGTCGTCGGAACCTCAGCAGCAGGGCGGTGGCTCGGCCGGCACCAAGCCGGGGCTGCGCAAGCCGGTGTTCGTGAAGGTCGATTCTCTGAAGCCGGGGACGACTGGGCATACACTCGTCGTCAAAGTTCTCGAATCCACCACTGTTCTCAGTAAGAAGCCGCGGAATCCGACTTTCCGTGGGGCGCAGAATCAGAACACGAGGATCGCTGAATGCCTTATCGGAGACGAAACAGGGACGATTCTCTTCACTGCTCGCAACGATCAAGGTCTTTGTTTGATATAGCCTTCTGCCTTGTTCTCTGTTCGTAATTGATGCGTAAATGTGTGTGATGTTTGTTTGAAGGTTTTGCGAATTTTCTGTGTGTGTAGCTAGTGGAAAATGGGAATGGAATTGTGAAATTGTTAGTTGGTTGGGAAATTTGATCGGTTAGGGTTTTGTTAATTGTTTTGGTGACGGCTAGGTATCTGGAAATTGGAATGGAACTGTGATCGTGGTATTGAGCTTGATAATAGTAATTTGATTATGGTGATTTAATTATATCATAAGCTTTATAATTCAAGGGATTAATTTGTCAGTAAAAGTCAATGTTGCCACAGATAGAGCGCCTTTTGAAAAATTTAAGAAGCTTTTTTGTCAGATTATTCAAACTTGTTTCTGTTATCATGTTTTTTCTCTTTCGTGGAATGTTTATTCGTTAACTTGATCACATTTTGTTGGATTTTTATCCCCATAACATCATTTAAACATTCTTTTCAACCTTAAAATCAATATTTGAGATTTGTTCAGCATTTATAAATGGAAATACTCAGTTGAGAGTCTTACTTTCACCTCATGAGTCATGACGGAGTCTGTGATGCTCATTGTTCAGGTCTTATTTTGGTTGTCAAAATTACAGTTCTTTGTCTTGCCAAGTGTTGCTTTTAGAGTAAGATTAATGCATCTGCATTTTAGCCTTTTTTATTTCTTTGTGGTTTTATTTTGGCTATGCGGATGTTGATTATAGTGGCTAGGAAGCATTTAGAGTTAATTGTGATGCCTGTTTTGGCCAGTTACTCGCACACATTTGCTTCTTCTGCTATGTATTGCTGATTGCCTTAACTTGGGAACTGGTGCTAGGCATTAGGTATTGGATTCATGTGATGTCAGTGTGTAAATCTGCGCATGTATTCAAGTTGAATTGGAATCCTACAGGATCTAGGGCATACCTGCTTTGTATCTACTATAAATATGAAGGCCCTTATTCTTTAAATCAAGATTTCGTGATGTGTGGGAAAGTTTGCGTTTAGTGTTACATTTACACCCTGTCTGCTATGTTTCTAAACAGTCCTAAAGACAGCTCGGTCAGTCTTGGATTGGATTCTATAAATCAAGATTTAGTGATGTCCAGGAAAGTTTGTGTTTAGTGTTACATTTACACCATGTCTGGAATGTTTCTAAAGAGTCGTAAAAACAGCTCTGTCAGTCTTGGGTTGGATTCAAATCTGAACTTAAATCTTGCCTATATAATTTAAATTGCCTTTTGTGCCTTCTATTTCTTAATGTATTTAAGACGATTGACCGTTTTCTTTTATTATGGTTGCAATATACCAATTAAAATAAGTGGTTGCTTGTTTATTAGTACTATAAATAATGTAAAAGAAGCTCTTCCTTGTATTAACTTGCTGAAATATTTGTTGATGAAAAATGCTCTAATTATGATGCAGTTGAGATGATGAAGCCTAATAATACAGTGATACTTCGCAATGCAAAGATTGACATGTTTAAGGGTTCGATGAGGCTTGCTGTGGATAAGTGGGGTCGTGTTGAGGTCACCGAACCAGCAGAATTTGTGGTCAAAGAGGAAAACAACCTCTCCCTTGTCGAGTACGAGCTGGTCAACGTCGAAGAATCTTGATAAGTTTGGATTCCACCTTGTGGATATTTGGGCGGCAATTCATTTTGTCACAATTGGGTCTTGGTATACATGTTTTCCTGGTTATTTTACTACTATCTTTTTTGCCACTAAGTTGATTAACAACATGCTATATATAGGTCTGATTTATTTATGGCATTAATTTGATGGTGTGTAAACAATATGGTCCCTTGATTCTGCCATATAGGATCTCTCGTTCTCAAATGTGGAAAAAGTAAATTTTCAATATTCATGAGTTAATTCCTGAGTTATTTTTATTTTTATTTTTATTTTTATTTTTAGCTCATATATTAAGTGAATAATCTGTCCAAATTTGAAATTGTGTCGCAAATATGAAGTGAGTGATGTGATGATGTAGTTGGTCTGTTGAACTATTTTGCTTGAAGCATATGTAAAGCGCAAATTTCTTGTGTATTTTCTATTCATAAAGTTCCAAATTATCAAGGTTTAATTGTCAATTAGAAATGCATTCAGAGAGTGGAGAAAGAGTTGAGCTGTAATAATATTAATAATAGTGAAATAATGTCACAATACATTCAATCTGTTATCGAACGTTGTTACATTCTCCAAACCCTCAAACAAGAATTATAGATACCAAGTAGTACATAAAAGCAATTATTTGTAGGATCATATGTCGAAACATTTTTTCAAAGAAAGACAGAGAATGGAGAAGATGAATACAAGGATTATAAAAGAATAGCTTTAACGACGAAGCAGAAATGATGTCTCTTGAAGTAGTATTACATGTCCATCGACAACAAATCACAAAACGCTGGCCATCTCAACACATTCTCAACAATCACCGATCTACAATACAGCAAAAAGAAATTATAAAAACTAGTTTAGCCATTAGCTGCTAGAAAACAAGCAAAAAAACAATTTAGAGATTAAGACTGTGGTTTAAAGTGCCAGTTATCCTCAGAGTATTATAGCTTAAACAAAAACGAGAGAATCAGAAAACCTTCAAGCCTCAAATCAGCCAATGAGCAGGAATCATAACCCTGAACGAAAAAAAAGAAGAGGAAAGGCCGAGTCAAAGGTAATGCTAGCATTGATTTCTTTTCTATTCCCTTTATCACTATAATGTCAATCTTGAAGCAATACGAGAATAGAAGTCGATAAGTATGTCACACAAACAATTTGGAAATGACCATACTTGCTGATTTTACACAAAGAAAAGTTACAAACTTGAAGAATCTTTGTTCAGCAACGAAATCAACTAAAATAGTTTCCTTTTTTTAACAGTTGATGAACTTATTCTATGCCCAAAGAGGATCACTACTAAGAACTCTCTGCATAAGTCTACCTATATGACAACGAAAATAAAACTTGGCTCGAAAAATCCAATAGTCATCATACATCATCGTTGGTATCTGATGAACACAATGTATTAGTACTAAATATCAACAAATTTCTCAAAATAATCAGAACTGCAATAATCTATCCACAGAATCAAGCTCCCAAATCTGATTAACAAAAATCTAAAATGAACTCTCTACCAACAAACCTCTTAAACTTATTTAAAAATCATCAATTCAGAAAGGATAACTAAAAACACTTAATGTATCATAGCTATAACATAATTTGGTCTTCATTTAAGATAATGGCAGAATATCATAACAGACTTCTATATTTCCCCTAAAATTATTCACTCACAGAAAATGATAGGATGAAAATGGCATAATTTGATTAATTCCAAATTACATAACTAAAAAGGCGCAGCAGAACTGACCTTCAATGCTCCAACCGTGGCCGCGAGGCGCGAGGGATAGCATAGAATTTAGGACGGCGGAGGCGGTGGCGGTGTGGTGCGGCAACATCGACATTACGCTAACACAGCTCAACTCAACGGGAGACCTAAATTCGGAGAATAGTTAATCGGAAATCGATGAAACGAGAATTGAGAATGGAATCGTTGAAAGGAGAAAAAAAGCCCTAATTCGGCAGTGGAACCTGAAAATGCGAGCGGAGAGCGGAGTTTGCGATGGGACGCGGAATGGAGAGGGAGCCGCCCTAGGCTTGACGCCGGCTGATATAGTCGCGGAGGCGCTGCGCGCGGCCGAGCGGAAGGCTGATCTGGCGGCGAAGGCGGCCATGGTGTGGTTGTTGACTAGAGAGTGAGGGAGGTTGGGCTTTGGCTTGGGTTTTAGGCGTTGATACTCAAATCAGGGATTTCCAAAACATATTCATTTCAGCAAAATTAAACTGAGTTTTTTCAGTTTAAATATTTAGTAAAAGTTTTTAATTAATTTTATAAGTTTGTCCATTTTTTTTAGAATGTATGGAGTATGAGATAAATAAATTGGAGCATATATGTTATTTTATGTTTGTGAGTAACTAAACCACAATGAAATCAAATGCTTCATCAACCAACCCAACTCCTTCTCTAAAAAGAATAAAAAGTCTTCCAAGACAATTTCGTTCCATGCGCAGATTATCTATGCAATCCCGATCAAAATCTAGTAAGATAATTGACTTGGGTAGGTATGCAAGCCAAACGATAAAATAAACGACTTGTCTAGTTCTTTTTAATCCGCGTAGAACCATTATTAAGTTGAGACAATTCATGGAGAATGATCATGGTCTGTGTATGAAGAAAGAATCATGGTCCGTGTGTGATATATCTTGAACCTCCACTCATAATATCAACGAATTAGATTCAAGGAACAAAACTGCTCTCAACTGAAATGTATGACAGTATGCATGTTTAATTAAGTGTCGACCATAAGTACATCAGTATGCCATAAACCATGTGAGTTAAATCGAAATCTATTATCCTAAGATTTTAATTTGCATGAAAAACAAGTTCCATTATGAATTTGTATTAATCAAGCAAAAGATGTACAACCCTATAAGATAGTTTTTGACACAAGTGTTTGTGCAATTAAATCTTAGTAAAGAATGATCTCTAAAAACAAACACCAATCCATTGAAGTATAATTCATTCTGAAAAAAATTATACCTTACTTTGTTTGAAGTAGAGAAATATAGTTGCATGTGTTTAGTGGTGAAGCCAGAACTTTAATGTTAGAAGGTCCAATTTACTCTTAGAGAGTTGTGAGATATTTTTTGTTTCTTCATCGCCAAAAACTGATGCGATCTAGGTGGGGACTGTAAGAAAGATGGATAACTAAATAACTTTAAAACATAATTTACTAATAATATTGATAAGATAAATTTATAGAACAAAAATCATGATAAAACTAAATAAAAGGAACTTTGTGAAGCTAAAAGAATTCAATCTACCAGATTTTGGGTGCTTGCAGGAATCGAGCTCTAAACTGATGGTAAGAAGACGGAGTCATCATCCACCTACACTAGGTATCGGTACTTGACTTACGGATATATGTATAAACACAGAAATTGGTGGGGGACCATGGGCCCTTCTCGCCCCTCCCTTATATGGCTTCGCCAGTGTATGGGTTACTTTCTTCGGCAACTCCAATATTTGGAACAAGAAACAGAGCTCAAAATGCAATAGAATTCACACATATCATTTGAAATTTGAATACCCCACCTTGTTTAATTTGATAGTCCATTTGCATTAAATCATATTGCAGTATCAAGATTCCTCAACGAAGCAAATCTGGAGGTTGTGTGAATATAAAATGTTCTAGAGAATTGCGAAATATAAGTTGCACAAAAAATGACGATCAATTTGAAACATTGATATAAATTCGTAGAAGAAAGAAAAATAGTTTATGAGTGATCAGGGTGTAGAGATACATGCAAACTACGATTAAAAAACAGAGAAAAAAAAGAGCTCAGCAAATGGTCTACGGAGAAGAGGGACATAGGAGAGAGGTGTCGTTGAGGATTAGGCCAAGAAAGGAGAAAAAAATTCAATGGTCAAGTATACCAAATGGCAGTGGTAATTAAGCCCACTGATAACTCTTTCACATATGAATTTATAGAGGCCCCACTAAATATATTTATTTCTTTATAAAAAGAATATATCCAAAAATTTAGGAGTTGCTAATTTGCTATATAACTTATACTTCTAATTTAGCACTCAGAGTTACAAATTGTTTCGTCCTTTTAAGTTATATGAATTTAATAAAATAAAATACATGAAATATTATATATTACTCGTATATTTTGTTTTTAGAATTTACTCCTTATATAGACAGACCAGGACTTAATATAAAAAAATAGTTTTCAGATCATTTACTCCTTATATAGACAGACGAGGACTTAATATAAAAAAATAGTTTTCAGATCATTTACTTATTACTATCATTTAATTATTCATACATGTAAAATACTCCCTCCGTCCCCCTTTAGCAGTCCCATTGACTTTTTTGTCCTCATTTTGTAAAAATGATAAAAAATAGTTAAAGAGGAGAAATGGTAAATTAAGAGAGAGAATAATATAGAGAAGAGTCTTATCTACATTATGTCTATCTTACTTTACCATTTCTCCACTTTAACTATTTTTTATCATTTTTAGAAAAAGAGGGCAGAAAATTCAACGGGACTGCTAAAGCGGGACGGAGGGAGTAGTAAATATGGAGTACTATAAGAATGAAATAATATAATCACTCGTAATTTCGTAAATAACTGCTATTTGACAAGAAAAAAATAGAAATAAGAAATTTAAGTTATCATTACAAACAAAACACTGCCATTTCATTCTTATATTATCTATAATTAAATCATAAATAAAATTCAGTAGCTTTACGTCAACTATGTGAAATTATGAATGATTATATAGTTTCATTCTTATATTATTTTACCATTTCATAAATATGAGTAATTATACTATTAAATATAAACTTAGCTAATAATAGTAAATAACATGAAAATTGATCATGTTATATTAAATCCTCGCCTGTCTAAAAACAAAATATTATATAATATTTCATATATTTTATTTTGTTAAATTCATGTTCTTGTTGATAACTATTAGGATTAAACAATTTATAACTCATAGTGCAAGAAATTTAGTCAAAAAAACATAAGTATATTAATTTATAGTAGTAGTATTAGTTTCCAAATTTCAAAATAATATCTATTTTATTAAAGAAATTAATGTATTTATGGGGTCTCTATAAATCCATATGTCAATAGATTATTAGTGGGCACACCATGTCACACTGCCATTTGATATGCTTTGACTACTGAATTTTTTCTTCCAAGAAAGACTTTTTTCGGATATTAATTTTGTTTCATGAACCATGACACTGTGTTTGAGAACGAAAAAAGAAACCTCATCTCGAGCACGGAAAAATTAACATCCTAGAGGCAATATAGACCCCGAGCTTTTGCGAGGCAACGTTTTTTTGCGGGCTTTGGAAAATAGACTTAGGAAGAGCGTAATTTTCTAGGCTTTTACATGCCATTTAACTACCCCCTTGTTATTCTCTTGAGTAGAGAATTGAAAATAGAGAAAATTTAATTCTCTTGACATATACTCTCTCCGTCCTAGATAATTTGACTCGGTATTCTATTTCGGACCGTCCCACATAATTCGTCCCATTTCACTTTTACTATTTTTGGTAGTGAACCTTATATTCCACTAACTCATTTCTACTCACATTTTATTATAAAACTAATACTTTAAAAGTAGGATCCATATCCCACCAACTTTTCCTATAAAACATAAAGTTTTATAGGAAAATTTCTAGCTTTCTTTCGTAGAACTATTATATTGAGAATTGTTCTTGCACCGGGTTGAAATGCGCGTTGATACTAAAAATAGTGAATTCAAATGCCGGATTCGATCAATCATGAAAAATAAACTACGAAACAAGTAAGTTCTTTATATGTTAGGGCATCCGCAATGGGGCGGACATCGTCCGTCGCATCGTCCGCCACTGCAGCATCGCGGACGATGGGTACATCGTCCGCGGACGATGCGCGGAGGATACCCATCGTCCGTCGCATCGTCCGCCACTGTGGACGAGGCGGACGATGGGTCACGGACGATGCGACGCTGTTTAGTTTTTTTTTTTAATTCTATTAAATTTTCAAAACCTATATATATCAAATTCACTTCATTTTTCACACTTCATTTTTCTCACTTCACTCTCATCAAATTCACTACATTTTCAAGCAAGATGGATTCCGGAGATTATCCGAATAGTCCGATGTTTGGTGGTGCACGATGGCCGGGTACAAAACCCGAAGAATACCGGCCATTCGACACCAACGCCGAGTACGATCCTGACTTTTCCAACGATTCATACGGGCTGTCCGATATGGAGCCGTCTCTACACCGCCCCTCCGCCGCCGCCGGGTCCGCCACCAAGAAGAAGTGGACAAAGGCATGAGCCCAGAAGTTGCCTACAACGGAGGTGTGTGAAGAGTTCGCCCCGGGCAGGACGAACTACTCCGACCCCGAATCCATCGTCTTGACGAGATGTTGGATTGATTTTTCCAGGGATCCGGTGTACGCCAACAACCAGAGGGTGACTGCGTATTGGGAGCGCATCGCCGAGAAATACAACGCGGCCAAGCCGGCGAACGCGTACAAGCGCCACAGGGAGCAGCTCCGCAAGCACTGGGATCAAATAAAGAAGCAGGTAAATTTGTTCGTGTCGGAGTACGAGAAGTGCGAGAGGGAGCAGGCCAGTGGCGAGAGTCTCGCGGATGTGCGGGACAAAGCGATGCAGTCGTACATTTCATTGTACGGCGATTTCAAGCACTACCAGTCTTGGGCGCTCTTGAGGGACAAGCAAAAGTTCGTTGGTGGTGTGATTCCCCAATCGACGGCGGTGATGAGGAGGGCGTCGAAGCGCACCTTCAATGATTATACAAGTAGTGATAGCGGCGCGTCTCCGATGGACCTCAACAGTCCGGTGTTCGAGGATGAGAGTTCCGGCACACCGATGTCCTCCCGGCGTCCCCCTGGCGTCAAGGCTGCCAAGGGCAAGGGCAATGCCACATCTTCCTCCGCCGCGCCGCCTGAGCAAGCCCCGTCGCCGACCCCGAGTTCGATGCCGTCCGCGACTTCGACCACGGCCCATGTTTAATATTTTTATTTACATTTGCAAACATAATAAAAATATAAATACAAAATAGTGAAATGCTTAGGGCGTCGCTTAGGGCGGGCTATAGTCCGCCCCACTGCAGGTGGAATAGGAGGAGGATAAAATGCTGACGTGGCGGTGCATAGGGCGTCGCTTAGGGCGTCCCATTATGGATGCCCTTATGTTTAAAAACATAACCTGTATTAATGGCGAATCTAGTGTATCCTATCCATTAGATGAAGCTAGAAATTCCCAACAATCCTTGGGTGCTTATTTTTCGCACTCGCAAAATGCTCGGTATGCTTTTTATGCTTAGTGAATACTCAGAGAATTGTTTAGTAAATACCAACTAAATTAAAATGGTTGTTGCTGCTGTTCTAGGCGATAGATTATTAGAGCATCTCTAATGGTCGGCTAGCGATCGGCTAGCCGATTCGTCGCGCTGGCCGATCGGCTAGCTGAACCATTGGAGTCGGCGAGCGCTTCGGTGTGGGCTGGCCGATCGCTCGGCGCTGGCCGATCGGCTAGCCGCCATTGTGGCGGCCCGATCGGCCAGCGCCGATTTTTGTTTTATTTTTTGTTTTTTTTTTTATTTTAAAAACCTATATAAACGCGATTTTCGTTTCATTTTCATTTGCACCACTTGTTTTAACGAGTTTTCTCTCTCTCTAACTTTCTGTACAAGAGCATCATCGAGCGATGGAACACAACAACGAGTCCAGTCCAGCGACGAGTGGATCTCAGACTCCCACGGTACCTGTGGGATCTGGATGGGGGCAGATGGGTCCGGGGTTTAACATCCCTTGGAATCAGATGATGGGGATGATGGCCGG
Organism: Salvia hispanica; assembly: GCF_029641045.1. Taxonomy (NCBI): domain Eukaryota; kingdom Viridiplantae; phylum Streptophyta; class Magnoliopsida; order Lamiales; family Lamiaceae; genus Salvia; species Salvia hispanica. The sequence goes on along the minus strand of NC_142694.1, from coordinate 21,313,612 downwards.
TGCCCCCGGGGGGGGGGGGGGGAGGGGGGCGCAGGGGGGTATGCCGTGGGGGATACCGGGCGGCGGGCAGTCAGCGCCCGGGTTGGGGGTATGCCCCGATGCAGCAGCAGATGATGCTGCAGCAGATGATGGGGATGATGTGGCAGGGGGGGATGCAACACGGTATGCATCCCGGGATGCAGGGGGGGGTACAGGGGTCACCGGGAGGGGACACGGTATATCGGCCCTCGCTTGATTTTTTGACGGCTTCGTCTCACACGTCGACCCCAGTGGAGACGCAGTTCACTGGCGATGACCTTCTGTCATTGCATGATATGGGGATCGATCTCGGGGATCCGGATACTCCCGTTCCAGCGAGGCGGGCCGCGCCGAACAAGAAGACGAGGGGGAAGGCCAAGGCGGTCGGCGAGTCATCGCAGCCTGCTGTTGACGACACCCCTGGCCGGAGGAAGTGGACGGAGGATGAGTACGCTGGGGTGGCCAGGGGGTGGTTGGAGGTGTGCGACGATCCGCTGGTTGCGAACAACCAGCGGATCGTCAACATGTGGGCGAAGATCAGAGCTGCCTATAGGAGGCACTGCCCGCACGGGAAGGACTTCAGCCCAGAGGAGGTCCGGAAGGGGTGGGAGCGCACCAGGGCCGCGGTGGGCCGTTTTGCGAATTTGTACGCCAACGCCCTCCGTCAGCTCAGTAGTGGGCAGAATGAGGACGACGCCCGGAGGATCGCCGCGAGTCAGTTCCCCTTAGCGGGGAAATATAAGGAGTTCACCTTTTGGGAGTGCTTCTTGTTGCTGAAGGACTCCGAGAAGTTCCGCACGGGGCACGACGCTGGGTGGCCGAAGAAGCAGCGACTGAATTATAGCGGCGACTACAGCGGCAGCAGCGGCGGATCCCACGAACTCTCCCCGGATGCTGAGTAGTTTCCATCCCCTCCTTCATTTACTGGTCGCCCCCGCCCGGTTGGACAGAAGCGGGCGCAGCGGGCTGCGAGGGGCGGATCCCCCCTATCGCCCCGCGAGGTCCAGTCCTCCGCCCTCCCACCCGCCCCACTCGAGTACACTCTCCATTCGCGTAACCATACGCGGGATCAGATGTACAAGGTCTTCCCAGAGTGGAGGGCCGCCACTGACCCCACGGAGAAGATGTTTCTTCACGAGATGCTCGAGAGCATGCGGGTTGATTTGGAAATCGCGAGGGCACGACTAGCGGGTTCCGACGTGGGCTCAGATACCACGGGCGGCGGCGGCGACGGCGACGGCGATGAGGAGTAGAGAGTGGCGGGGCTCGTGTGTTGAAGCCCTTTTTTTTTTTAAAAAAATCATGTACTTTTTTAAAAAAATCTTTGTACTTTTTTTTAATGGAATGGATTAATTTTTCCGTATATGTGTCGTAAATTTAATTCCGTATTTTAATCGTAATTTTAATTCCGTAAATGTAGTATATTTTGAATTATTTTTATTGCGGCTGGCCTATGGCTGGCCTAAATCTGATGTGGCAGGTAGATTTTTTAGTGTTGCTGATGTGGCAGGGGAGAGAATGGCTGACCTATTGCTGGCCTATGTACCATTGCCGATGCTCTTAGATTTTCATAAAGAAAAAGTGTAAAAAAGCTCAAAACTATTTTTAAGTACACAAACATAGTATATAGTTTAATTATAAGGTATCATATCAATTTTATATTATGTACTTAAAAGTATACAGAAATCCTCAAATAATTGTAAAAACCTCTTCAAAGTAAATACGGAGTTGTACTATTAGCTTCCGAGATACAAATAACAGCTGTAGATTAATTACAATCTAACGGCCTAAAATCCTCGGCCAAAATGACACATATGATTGCCACGTCAAGAATCCGAAGCAACTCCACATAAGCAATCCGAAACAACATCTCCATAAAAATTATCATCCGTCAGATGAAAAACTAATCAACGGCTCACAAAGCTCTACGTCCCGCCACAATTTTGAAAGCACCAATTATAAAATTCCCCCATTTCCTTCTTTCAATCACTCACTCAAAATTCTCAATCTTCTCTGCGTTATTTCCCAAATCCAAAAACCCTAGCATTTCTCATCAATGGCCCGCACCAAGCAAACCGCCCGCAAATCCACCGGCGGAAAGGCGCCGAGGAAGCAGCTCGCGACCAAGGCGGCCAGGAAATCTGCCCCCGCCACCGGCGGAGTGAAGAAGCCCCACCGCTTCCGCCCCGGAACCGTCGCTCTCCGTGAGATCCGAAAGTATCAGAAGTCCACCGAGCTACTCATCAGGAAGCTGCCGTTCCAGAGGCTCGTCCGTGAGATCGCTCAGGATTTCAAGACGGATCTGAGGTTTCAGAGCTCCGCCGTGGCTGCGCTCCAGGAGGCGGCGGAGGCCTACCTCGTCGGACTTTTCGAAGACACTAACCTCTGCGCTATTCACGCAAAGCGAGTCACGATTATGCCCAAGGACATTCAGCTGGCTAGGAGGATTAGGGGCGAGAGGGCGTAATTGTAACTAGATGCTTTTGTTTATGGTAATTGGGTTCTTTTACCCTCCAATGGAATTGAAATTGTAACGTTTCCTCACTTTGTCAATGAATGTTATGATTTTATGGCCAATTGATTCCTTTCTAATCGGTCTTACAAATTAATTCCCTGTTGATGGATTGTTTAAGTTTATTAACAATGGCTAATGTTGATTTTGTTCCTTCATAATATGTTTATTGCTCCCTTTATGCAGATGATTTGCTAGTATGAATTACTTTGTCACACTTTGCTAATTTGATTGGTTAAATTTGTGTGGATTTTACCATGTTTCCTGTTTTTAGGCTAAAATTAAGCATAATCATCCATTTTCCTATTTTCCCTCACCTTATCTGTTGAATACTGCTTCAGGTTGGAAAAAACCTTGTCCCATAAACCCCATCCCCCCTTACCATCATTGTTTCGCTGTGTGTATCTTGCTTCAATTATCAAAAAACATTGATTTGGTGTCTGTATATATACATATACATTCTTGTTTGTAAGAGTGAATTGTGTTTATATATGCAAGAAGAAAAATGGGGGGGAAGGTCTATCTAAGAACTGACCGGTTTGATGTGAAGCTGGAAGGGATTACCTTCAAGCTGAAGGATTTTGATAATCTATGCAGGATGGATTTCCTCTTCCCGGACGGGAAGATCTGGGATGGCCCTCCCGTTGTGGGGGTGGATGTGATGCGCCACCCTCGTGATCCTTCCATTCTGCTCGTGTTGTTGTGCTTTGGCGTTGGCTGTGTGATTCTTAGGGTTGCAGCAGGGGAGCCCCTGCCAGCCACGATTTGCAGGTTCCTTTCGGACAAGAGGATTCACTTTGTAGCGTTCGGGATTCCTGAGAAGCAAGAGTTGTTCCCTTTCAAGGAGTTGGGGCTGAAAACGAGGAAGGTCGATGTTGGCTATTTGGCTGCCAAGACGCTGAATCAGCCCAAATGCAGGAAATGGGATCTGCCTATGCTGGCAAGGAGGATCCTCGGGATCAAGAAGATGGCCGGGTTGACAGACGCCTCCTCTCCAGAGAGGCATGCCATCAAGTCTGCCATATGCAGGGTCTTCATCACCAGCATCATCGGCCTTGGGCTGCTGAATGCGGATGGCTCCAAGCTTGATGCTGAATCCCCCAGCAGGCGTAGCTTGTTCCTCAGGAACTTGAACTCCTTTGGCTCCTTCGCAGAAGGGTTGTTCAAGAACAGGAAGAAGACAGGCAAGCTTGAACGCGTGGGCAGTGTCTTGGTTCGGATAGGAGATAGTGATGATCTATCCAGTCAAGATCTCCGTGGAAGCGATGATGACACGAGGTCTTCGGAGAAAATGCCCTTGAAAGGGATCTTGAAATGCCCATCATCTACAGGTTTGAGGAGCTGCAAATCGGTTAGGTATGAGGATGAGTCTTCTGCATCAGAAATGCTTAAAAGAGCTAATTCCAAAGGGCATAATGTAAGCTTCAACTGCTGATTAACCTGTGTATATATGTTGTTTGGGGGATTGAGTTTTCAGCACTTGCAATTATTGTATATATTGGCATTTTCTTCAAGTGCTTCAACCAAGAAGCATCATGCATTATTTGTAAAATGGAATAATGTAACATTTGATGTACATAAGAGCCCAATTCTCTAGTAGATTTCATGGCACTCGTCAATAATATTTCTTCCATCTCAACTAAAATGACACATTATCCTTTTAAATTTGTAGCAAATAAGATGATACTTCATCGGTTCCAATTAAATTGAGTCGCATTTTCTTTGGATGTCAAAACTAAATTGAATTATTTCTTTTTTGACAAAATACAAATCTAATCATTTTTATTCACCAACTTTATTCTCTCTTGATCTCATTTGTTTCTCTCCTATTTTATTTTATTTTCAATGAACCAGTCACACAATTGCTTAATACATGCCCAAAAATTTTGTCCAACTTAGTTAGGACGGAGGGAGTACATTTTTTTTTTTTGAAAAATAAAGTACTAATTTGTTTTCTCTAATTATTGCAGCCAACCGTTTTTCTTTCTTTCTACTAAATACTCAATCCTCTTTCTTTTGCATTTAATACATACATCCATCTTTTCTCTTTCAAATTGAACATATTAATCAATAACTCTAAAAATCTTGTGTCATCTGAAAAATGTGTCATCTGAGTCGGAATGGAGGGAGTAATCTTAATAGATGTACCAAATTATCATCTTAGTCGGAATGGAGGGAGTAATCTTAATAGATGTACCAAATTATACTCCCTCTGTCCCACATAATTTTACACACTTTGACTCGGCACGGATTTTAAGAAATGTAATGGAAAGTGAGTTAAAATAGTTGGTGGGATGTGGGTCCTACTTTTAAAGTATTAGTTTTATAATAAAATGTGAGTAGGAATGGATTAGTGGATTATGGGGTCCACTACCAAAAATAGTAAAAGTGAAATGAGTAAAATTATGTGGGACGGAGGGAGTATAATTATGAGTTACTATAATACTCTCTCCATCGCTAAAGAATATGCACTTTGGGTTCGACATGAATTTTAATGCAAAATTGGTAAAGTAAGAGAGGGTTAGAGAGAAAAAGTAATTAAAGTAGTGTTAGTAGGGAATGAGTCCCACCTTATTAGAGAGAAAAGAAATTTCAAAATTGAAAAGTACATATTCTTTTTGGACGGACTAAAAAAAAAGAATGTATATTCTTGTGGGACACAGAAAGCGAAATCTAGGGTATTACATGGGTTGTAATTTGAAGTATAAGACCTTATTTTGTAGCCATTTTTAAGATTAAAAAATCAATTCACGATGTCCCCTGTTTTTCTCTTTCTATTTTCATAATGGTAAACAACTAATTTCGTAATTTGTCGTGTAATATTTCTTCGAATTTAATTGTCTAATTCAAGTATTAAATGACTATTATATAAATATTTTGTTAGAATGGCTAAAATAATATTTCAAACAATCCTAAATAACTTTTAAAATTTCCCAGTGCTTAAATTAGGAATGTGTTTGATTCTCACTACACCCCGATCTTTAATTTGTAAAAAGTTACTCCCTCCGTCCCACTGAAAATGACCCACTTTCCTTTTTAGTTTGTCCCATTCAAGATGACCCATTACTTAAAATGGAAATCCCTTTATCTCTACTTTATTCCCTCTCTCTTACTTTACTCTCTCATCTAACACACAAAATAAAATCGCATAAAATCCCGTACCGCCCAAGAAAGGGGTCATCTTCCTTGGGACGGAGGGGTACTATAATCTTGAGAGTTACGAGTATGAAAAAAAACTGTTGTTTTGGTGTATAGACTGTCCTAACTCCTAACTTACACCTACAGGCACCCCACAAATTGCATAACAAAATTCAACTACAATTCCTTGTGATTGTAGTACACTCAACTCCAAATCACCAACAAAATCAATAATGCAACTAAATTAGTTCCTTTTAAGCAAGTCCCAATTTCAATATTAAAAGCAACTGAAACCTTAATTTTTGGATGAATTCGTTTGAAAGAGCAATGAAGTATCGAAAGGAATATTTGGATCTGATTTTGGTGCCATGTGGTTTGCTAATTATGTTTTCATACCATCTTTGTCTTCTCTATAGATGCCTCAAGCTCCCTCATACTACCGTCATCGGCTTCGAAAACAACGATAAGAAAATTTGGGTCCAAAAATTTATGCAGGTTCCACTTTTAACCTTTTATTTTTTTATTTATTTTTATTTTTTATTTTTAATTTTTTATATCAACATATCTATCAGCCGATCAAATAACTATATTCTGATTTAAAATAGTCACGAAATTTGATTGATTTTTCGGATAGAGTGACTATTTTGATTTAAAATTGTCACGAAAATGGATTACTAAGTCGGATCGATCCATTGACTATTCTGATTTAAAATTGTCATGAATTTGATTAATTAGTCGGATCGGATCCTGTATGTATTCTGATTTAAAATTGTGATGAAATTTGATTAATTAGTTGGATGTAGCGACTATCCTGATTTAAAATTGTCACGAAATTTGATAAATTAGTCGGAGAATCGCGACGTGAAGATGGCGCTGGACGTGGTGTCAGCGAACATATCCGCGGCGACGTTCCTAGCGTCGGTGTCGCTGACGCTGAGCGCGCTGATCGGGGCGTGGATCGCGAACAACTCGAACATCTTCCAGAGCGAGCTGATCTACGGCGACACGCGGCCGGCGACGATGTCGATCAAGTACATCACGCTCCTGATCTGCTTCCTCCTCGCCTTCTCCTGCTTCGTGCAGTCGTCGCGCTGCTTCATCCACGCCAATTACCTCATCAGCACTCCCCACGCCGACATCGCCACGGAGTACGTCGAATTGGCCGTCGTCCGCGGCGGCGATTTCTGGTCGGTCGGCCTCAGGGCGCTTTACTTCGCCACCGCGCTGCTGCTGTGGTTCTTCGGCCCGATCCCGATGTTTGCGACGTCGCTGACGATGGTGGCGGTCCTCCACTACATGGACAGCGACACCGGGTCGATGAAGAGGAGATGTGGCCGCCGGAGATCGGATGAGAGGGTTTAGATTTGGCGGACTTTTTTGAAGTTTAAAAATATAATACTATAAAAAGTTTTATTTGTATTTTTTTAATACATCATGTCATGTCGTGTATGATTAAACGACGTAATGTAAAAAAAAGATGAAACAAAGATGAAATTTTTGATACGACCATGAGATAATGAATCAAATTTTTTATAATGAAACTTTTCATACCAACATAAAAAAATGTTGAAACATAACGTACCTCATGTGGATAAAACGTTAATGTAAATATACTTGACATAATGTAGTAAAACGTAAATGAAATTTTTTGAATAATTTATACAAACTTTTAACTGTTCGAAACAAAATGAAATGATGATGAGATATTTTATATGAATAGTGTAATTAACTGGATAAAAGAGCAAATAATTTCAAAAAGATTAATTATTTGGGAAGATAGGAATTAATTAATTAACTATATTATCTTCTCTTTCCTTCATTTTCTCCTAATTTATGAAAATAAACCATCCATCGATCATTTCAAAAATTGAAGAATTTCTTCGCGGACACAAAATTTTATGCAATATTTTTACTTCACTAATTGAAAAAATAATAAAGTTAAGGAAAGAATAGAAGTGTTTACAATTTTTAAAATATACTCTTTAAAATGGTACATTTTTATTTTTGGGATGCTCACTAAAAGTTACACATTTTCTAAAATGGAATAACATTATTTTGCGTTATCTTCAATAATAAGCATTTAACATTTGAATATGCATCCTAAATAGAGTTTTAATTTTGGTGTTGTGGTATTTGTTATTATATCTTAGGGGGTCTCCGACGGCGCCCCTCCCACTAGCCCTTCCACAATTAAATTAATTCACAATTAAATTAAAATGCACGGAATTAAAATTTGACACAAATACGAACGGGAAGTACGAATATTTCAATAAAAAAAATATTCATCATCGCTAAAGCCATCACTATCACTAGCGTCTCCGCCACTACCACCCGCACAACTACTCGCCATTATAGATAATTGAAAAAAGAGGTTAGAGAGAGAAATTTGTCAACACAAATGGTGTGAATGAAATGATGTTGAAGGAGCCTTATTTATAGAGTTTAAAAAAAAAAAAAAAAAAAAAACTTAAAATGTCGGACGTCCGAGTGGGACGGGCGACCTTCGCCACAGTGGCGCCCGTCCCACTCGCCCGTCGACGGGAGGGGCGAGGCCATCGCAGGGGCACTCGGGACGGGCGTGGGCGCCCTTCCCGCCCACTATGGCGCCCGTCAGGTCGCCCGTCCCCGACGGGCGAACGGGAAGGGCGCCGTTGGAGACACCCTTAAGATAGGTTTTAATTGTACTTTTATTTTATTAGATTTTGTATAATATATATTTTAAAATTAAATATTAACTAATTAAATTTTAAGTGATAAAATGTTATCACTTATTTTAAGTGATAATTTACTTTTTATACGTATATATAGGGGGAAATAAATAATTTATCTTTTTCCTATACTAAAAATGCATTTAGCCTTTCAATAGTTTTTATTCGTGAATTCAATAATTGTTTAATTTTTTTTCTCTTTATTAGTTATTTTTGAATTCTGTTTGCATTTCTTTCCCTCATGTCTTTCCGTTATAGTGATCGATAGATTGATAGATGTAGAAGTAAAATTATGTTTTTGAAATATTAATAATCATATTTATACAATATTTCAATAGTTTTTATTGTTGAATTACAAAAAATTCAAAAATATTATATTTAGAAAAATATATATATTTTATTTTTTTTCTGAATATAATTTGGCCCGTGCATAGCACGGGTAGTAACTACTAGTTTTATAAAAAATAACTTCACCTCCCTTCTTTTGTAAATTTGTTTTTCTTTCTTAGTACTTTATAATATTAATTAAAACTCGTATGTCCCACCGTTGCTAAGTCATTTTTTTTTCTTCAAAAAACAGCTTATTATTCTCACTTACTTCATTTATCTATCTTTTTTCTTTCCATTTTATTATCCCTTCACTTAACTCACTTTTAACACAACTTCTTATATACCATGCCGAAAAGAAACGTCTCTAATGTAGAGGGACGGATGGAGTACCACATATGGACAATACGAGTTTTAAGAGCATCTCGAAGTATTACACTAAACTGAAACTCATTTTAGTATAAATGTCACACATATAATAGTGATTTTACTCCAATCATCACACTATACTAAAACTATAATTCTCTCTATCCACCACCTATTTTTCCTCACAAAATCTGAAAAAAAGTTATTTGAGTTTATTTTCATCTAAATCTAAAGAGAGGTATGGTTTACTCAATTACTAAAATTAGAACCAATTGAGTACACCATTTTTTTCTAAAGAAAAAATTATTTAGCTGATGTGCTCGCTAGATGCTACTAATAGTAACAAAAACCGTCCACTACTTTATTCGACATTAATTATGGAGCGTGATAATTGCGCCAAAATTCGGCTTAAATCGACTACTGATTTTGCTACTAATTCTTCTTAGTGGATAGAGGGCAGACGTCATTCGCTAGTAAAATCCATTGGCACAACACGCCTTTTCTATATTGTTACTTAATTATAAATTTCTTATTAGAACATGTATCCTTCGTACATGAGATTTAGTGGACAAAGAGAGTATTAATTAACGAGCTACCCGGTTGGCATTATATATGTAGATATGTAGTATTATATTCGAATTTAAACACACATGTCTAAAAGTTATACTTTACGTTAAAATGTAGTACTATGATTTTATACATTATAGTATATGATTTTATTCATTACAAATATATACTTAGACTAGACAACACATATAACGAAGACATAATCCTCACGTGTAGAATCAAATTCATTTGCTTTTGATCATGGTCTAGTATTCATTGAGTTGATTGAAGCATTGTATAGTTCACAGTTCACACCAAATTTTATTAGCAATTATTATCATATTTATGTTAGTACCTACTCACTTTAGAAGCTTTGAATTCCTATGATATGCCTATCTATATAGTGTAAAAAAATCATTAATTTTAAAAACTGCACAAGAACAAATTCTCGATACAATATATTTTTTTGCATATTTCTTCGTTTCTAAGACCATTTCCAACAGTACTGCAAATCTTAAAATGCAGTAGAATAATCTCTCCAATAGTACTGTAAAACCAATCCCATTATAGGTTTTTGAAGAAAAAATACCTATTTTTAGGTTTACACTAAAAGTATACCAAAAACACTTTTCATAGTTTAAGTTATTGCATTCAAGTCTAAATAAATTCATATTTATCAAAATAGAAGAAGAGAAGGAAGAGAAACTTAAAATACACTGGAAAAAAACTTACAGGGAGAAGGAAGCGGAGCGCACCGGAGAAGAAGAAACCTAATCTAATCTTATTAATATTTGATTTAGTTATTAAATAATGGGCTGACCCATATTAATATTATATTATTCAAAATAATTAGAAAAAAAAATAATCTAATTATTTTGCTAAGGAAGAGCCGTCACTTTATTCCAGTACATAGCCCAATTTTATTATATACATTAATAACTAGCGGTACAAATAAAATCTATGGAAACAATTATTTTATTAGTTCATTAAATCTATACGTGCATTGATATATTTGATTAGTTATATTAATTAATAAATCTTATATTTATTATTTAATTTAATTTAAGATATTGATAAAGTGCTATGGGGTTAGTGTGTAAATTTATATAAAATATATAGGTATGATTAAAAAGTATAAAAAGTTAGTGGGTGAGGAATATTCTTTTGGGTTTGAGTTTAGTATAAATGGTTGAGCAAAATCAATATTTATAATGACATTTACACTAAAATGGATTTGAGTTTAGTGTAATGGTTGGAGATGCTCTAACTAGGAATTCGCAAAAAGATGAAAAAAATAATCTCAGATAAAACGAAGGAAATAGCCCTTTTAGGTTTTCTGGGGCTTGTTTAAATTGTCATTAGTGACCTTACTATAATCATTCAATTATATTTACATTTTATATCCACAGACCACTCCTTATTTCTTCATAATTAAAGAATCAATAATAATTTTTCGTCTAGTCCTAACTATCGTAGTGACTCTAATCTCCGGTTTATCAGATGAGTGAGAACATCTTACCGACTACCGAGTAAGATGTGCTTCATCCTCATATAAGCATCTTTACGTATCTTAAATATAATTAGTTAGTAAGAGTATAAATTAGCAAAAATAGTCAATATCTTGAATTATTTCACAAGTCTTGGTCTTCACTTCTCTTTCATATTCATATTCATATTCATATTCATATTCATATTCATATTCATATTCATATTCATATTCATATTCGCAGGGTCCTTTCCCAAATTCTTACAGGATACTCAATAGTAATATTTTGTCACATGTTACATATACACATCTTACAGTTGGAAGGAAAGTATAACCGGATCAAATGTAAATGTGGAATCTTCTGACTAATATTAGTGATGACGTCAGTGTATACAGAACAGAAGCATGAAATGGAAAAATAGGCGTTGCCGTATAAACATAGGATTTCCAATAAGAATATTCAACACGATTGTTCGTGGACATTGGAATTTATTGTGCATTTCCTATATGTCCAGTCATTGCTTTTTCCTTTTATTTACTCCGTCATGTGGTGTCAAGATACTCAAAATTAATATTTGTAAACGAACTTAAAAAATTAAATGGTAGTAGTTCAATTTAAATGATAATATCCCTTAATTTTTGACGAAATTTATGATGATTATAGTTTGGGCAAACTGCCTTAAAAAGGCATGAACGTTTGTGATTTTTTATTTTTTTCCATTAACTATAAAAGTAGCATATCATGAACTTATCAACAATGCGTCGTTTTCCCATTCCAGCTATGAAGTGAGATGATGTGTCTTTTTAAGCTGACGTGGGTGTTGACTTGTTAAATCTAATTTGGGCAAACTGCCTTAAAAGTTACTCCCTCTGTCCCAAGATATTAACCTCTTTCTTTTGGGCACATGAATTTAGGATATGTTGTTTAGTGGTGTAAGTGGAGTTGATAATAAAGTTAATTTTTTTATCACAAATAGAAATGACTCAAGTATGTTGGGACACCCCAAAATGGTATATGAGTCTAATATCTTGGGACGGAGGGAGTATGAAAATTTCAAAATTTAGATTTTTCCATTCGAACGTAGTATACCAAGTAATTTGAGCGAATAATTGAAGACGAGAACGGCGAATGGACGACGATGAGTTCTTGAAAGATTATAGCCCTCGTCTCCTCCTTTATCCACAGGCCACAACCACAAATCCGGGGTCGGCTTAGGATCAACATCGGGTAGAGTGAGGCTGGAGAATTTGAGGTAATCTTCGAAGACGTGGGCACCGACGAATTTTGGGGATGGGGTTTGGGTTCTAGAAGAGTGGATATAGATCCTGAAACTCCAAAAATTCAAGGCCTTATGCCCTTCCACTGTGAGCCAGCGACGGCTCTACCCTCATCTGATTTCTTAGAATCGTTTCATTCAGCGCGGAATTGTCGATTCACGAGTCCCGATTTTGCTAGAAACAGTGAGATGACGCCGGTAGATTTTGAGATCCAATGGTGTTGCAGAACGCGTTAGTGGTTTGTAGAAGTACGTTGGGATGTTGGGTGGGGAGGTGGCCAGCGTTGTTGTTGTGGGTGTGAGAGCATGATTAATGCTAGGGGTCGGGCCGCAAATCGCGAGTCCCGGCCCGGGCCATGCGTTAAATGGAGGAGAGTCACGGCCTGGGATGGTCCTGGGGCCGCAGTTGCGTCCCTGGGTCGCTCCCGGGGTCCGGCCCGCCTTAGGGTTACGCGACGCGGGACGGGCCGCAAACCCCCAAATTTTTTTTTCTTATTTTTTGATTGTTTTTGCCTATTTATACCCATTTCTTCAACATTCTTCCACCAATTTCTCCATTTCTATCCTCTAAATTATTGCAATATCTTTTCTAGGACTTGCAATTTTTATTTTCTAGGTCTTAATAATTTTTTTTCTCGGATTTGTAATTTTTTTTTCTAGGATTTGTAATTTTCTTTTTTCGACTGAACAATGAATTTTTCCTATTTTAATTGTTCAACGTATTCTATTTTACGAGTAAAATAGGTTGGAGTTGTGAATAGTGCAATTTAATAGTTGTGGCCCGAGTTGGGGCCTACAGGGTTAGAGGAGTTTTGGGCCGGGACTCAAATTTAGTGGAATGATGACGTGGAGGGGACTTGGGGCCTGAATCCAGGCCAGGGTTAATGATGCTCAGAGAAAAGTTGGTGGGTTTTCTGGACGAAACTAGTGGATGAATTGTCAAAGCTTCTCCAAGATCGATTGCGCAGATTACGTTCCATGACTTGTATGATGAGTGGGGATGCGAAAGAAGAGAATGTTCGATCTTGTAGCATGAGCTAGCTGCAGAGGTCGAGGATCTGGAGTGATAGGGTCGCCATTGTCAAAAGAGGTCGAAGGAGCTTTCAACCCTCTTTAGTGGGCAAGAAATTCAAGCCGACGAGGGGCCGATCACAACTAGGAAATTTAACTTTGTATGACTTTTTGTATGCTACATTTGTAGTTCATAGAAAAAACATGAATTTTTGAAAAGTTCATGATTTTAAGACAGTTTGCCCTAAATCGGTCAAAGCCACTTGTACTTTGCAGCTAAAAAATTTCTGAATGATTCCACGTAGGAATTCAGACTAGCCACATCTGCATAATTTTACCAAAAAATATCAAGGTCAGGTCGGATGGAAAATTCGCACAATCTAAGATTAATTCATGACTTTGTGACTTTTAAGACACTTTGCCCTTATATTTTCTATTTGAATTTCATTTTTAATTTGACGCACTTTTAGACAAGTATACTTAATTTTGAAAGGAATATATTTAAAAATAATTATTTTTAATTAGACTTTAAATGACATAAATATCTCCATCTTTAAAAGAGCTTTGTGAGTATATTCTGCACACCTCAATAAGAAATCTTTAAAAAAAATTATGGTTGTTTTATAGAAGATGGACAGTTTAGAAAGTGTGATTGTGATCGAGTTTGTGAATGTGCATAGACAACTAACTCGATCGAGTTTGCGACATGCTATTGTAGATGTGTGTTGACAAAGATGCAATATTCCAACTCAGTTATTATGATATGTGTTGACAAAGATGCAATATGAAGAAAAGGGAACGAAGAATATCTAAAATGGGATTGTTGTTGGCATACGACGTGGCAGCTCGAAATTGCGTCTGTCTAGAAATGATGACATAGTGATACCTTCACCGCACCTACCTTGACGTTCAATACCAACACAAGCGTGATCTCAGCTCCACCGTTCATCAATAGATATACCACTATCATTATTTTGAGAGTATTTAATTATTGACAAATATCTAATCTAAATCTACAAGTTAATCACTGTATTTTTCGGAGAGGGCAATCCCCAATTAATGTAAATGGTAATACTATTCATTCTGCCGAGTATAATTTGCATTTTTATGCATTACCCACATGTATCGTATAAATAGAAGTAGGGATATATTCATATCCTTTTACTATCTTTTGTTCTATTATCTTTCTCAATCTCGTCTATCCATTTTCATGATTTTATGGACGAAAATAAAGTCTCATGAATTTAATTTTAATCATTAAAAATTTCAAAAAGGGCAATTTGGGGAGCTCAGATTTGTAGCGGTTAAATTAATTCCTAAATTCTCTCCTTCTAGTTTGGTAAATATATAATCTGATTTATTTTCCTTAATTAATTTTTTTCTCTCTTCATATTTTACGGTAAATGTATCGGGAAGACATTTTTCTGCAATTCTTCGAGACAATCATGAAGCTCTTTTTGAGAAGTTAGTTTAGTATTCCTTCATTAATTTCGAGAAAACCATGAAGTTCTAGTCCAATTAAATTTAATAGGATTCTAAATTTTGCACCAATTCTTATATAGATTTCCTGTATTGAGTGTTCATTGAGATGTATTATTTTATGTATTAACAGTTTTTCTATAGAATACACGCTACAATCTTTCTTCTCTTCCTCATCGTTTTTTCTTCTCTCCCTCATCGTTTTTTCTCCATTGAAGACATTCTCAAGAAATTGTTGTCGACTTTTTTCAATTGCAGACGTCAGTTCTTTTTTTAATTGATAAATTTTGGTAGAAAATTATTGTATTAGTCGTGTAATTGACATCTATTAGGGGTGGCAAAATGGGTAGCGGATAATGGGTAATTCCCATTTCGACCCGCTACCCACCGGGTATCGGGTACCCGATACCCGACGATAACGGGAAATGGAGCGGGATCGGGTAGTGTGTTTTAGAGTTTTGCGGGTAGCGGGTATACCCACTACCCGTACGGGTATACCCGTTATTATTAGTATTAGAGTCACATATCATTTTTAATACTCCTTCCATTCCATATTAATAGAGGCGTTCCAAATAGTTAAATTAGAGAAAAAAATAAATAGTTAAATAATAATAGCCATATACACATTCATTTTGAAAAATTAAAAATAAATAGTTAGAATGGAGAAAAAATAAAGTAAGAGAGATACTAATGTAGAGAAGAGTATTTATATTATTATTTTTCCAAAATGAGTGAAGAAAATGAAATGTTTCTAAGAGTTCTTTTGAAACATTTTTATATTCCGACGAACATACAATTGAAAACTCATCGGAACTAGCTATAGAGTCCCCTCACTTTTATTCTTAATCTATTCAAAGTTTACCATCAATATTAATTAAGTAAATTAGGGAACATTGACGATTATCATGGTTTCAAATTTTTTATTCGAATTTCGGGTCGGTACGGGTACCCGCAATGCCGGGTACGGGATACCCGACACGGGTATCGTGTAATCCCGGTATATCACGGGGCGGGTATTGGGACAACCAATTTAGCTAAAATCGGGTACGGGTATCCGACTTGTCGGGTGCGGGTACCCGCGGGTAACCCGTTTCGCCACCCCTAACATCTATGGTTTTGTGTATTTGTTTGTGATTAGTTCGTTCTTGTATTTAGTTTTATTTTGTATCATTTGTCGTTTTATTTTCATGAAAATATCCATTGCTTACATATTTTCGTGTTTTCTTTTCGTAAGTTAGAACTTGTAAGTTTTCGACAAGTAATGTACTATATTAAGTCTATAATGTAGATTGTATTAATGTACGATTATAGTTGTATAATGTACATGCTGTCTTTGAATAATGTACATTACAATGGTTTAATGTGTGACAAAAGTTAAATCCATTCCCCATAAGGGTTTAGCAATCCATGGGGCTAGGGTATAGTACCAACTCATTAACAAAACCTTGACTACGGGAAGAGAGTTTGATCCATTCCCATAGTGTTTAGCAATCCATAGGGCTAGGACATATTACTAACCCATACACCAAAATTCATTTTTGAATTATGTAAATGTTTCATGGAATAATGTTTAGGCTAAGTGGAACTAAAATTCACATCAAGTGGCCTTTAATGTACATTGTAATTCTAAATGATGTGCTTGTGTAAGTATTTAATGTTTGGCGAGAGTTGAATCCATATACCCTTTGCGTTTAGCAATCCATGGGGCTAGGTTGTAGTACCTGCTCACAAACGGAACCATTACAAAGGGCAAAGAGTTTGAATAATTTTCATTGGGTTTAGCAACCCATGGAGCTAGGTTATAGCACCACCACATGAATGAAATTTCATTTTTTAATGCGTTTAAGATTTGTTACAGTAAATAATGTACCAATAGTATCTAATAATGTGCACGGATCAATGAATAATATACAGATTGAAGAGAATAATGTTGAAAGGAAATTGAATTCAAACCAACCCAAGTGTTTTACATCGTCATAAATCTAGACAAAATACCCTACAAATCTATTTCAAATCAGTTGGACACCTCCTGAAGTATATGTTGTTGTCTTTCTTGTTTCGACTAGGTGCTGCAAAATCCTCTCTCACCGGGACCGCCACAGAGTCGTAGCTGCCGCCGCAGCGCACAAGGAATGCGGTTGATCGATGGGCATGGGCATTTCCAAACATGCCTACTTGGTTCATCTTCCTCCAACACCTCCTGGTTGGGTGAATTGAGATCGCCATTACTGCCAAGTTCCTCCAACACCTCCTGGTTTAGCAAAAGTCAATTATATGTATCAGTGATGTAACAGATCAATAAGGCACAAAAATATATGTATAATGAATTTGTAATAGCAACAACAGTAATGGTTAATATAACATGCCAGTAATGTACGATAAATAACACATAATGCAAGACAACATATCAATAATGTACAAAAGATATTTAAATTTTCCCATGCAACTCAGTAATGTACCAAGAAGTTCATATAATGAGTAGTAACTGACTAATAATGTACCAAACTTTATATATAATGCATATATTACAGTGAACACAATATTTCATACTTGTAACTTGTCATAATGTATGAAAAGTGGTAAAGTAATGTACAAGATGATATAAATAATGTAGTTTGCAACAGAACAGGATGTATAATGTATCAAATTAAACTAACGTAATGTACAAAATGGTATAAATAATGAACAACGTGTAAATACAAAAAAGAACAAATATGAAACAAACCACTATCTATTACAATTTAACATCCAATGCCTAAAAATCATTGTACAATAATGTAAATAAAAAAACAAAAAATGCACAATTTCACTGGAAACCAAACGTTTCTGATTGAAACAAACTCATGATGTACAACAGAGAGTGCAATAATGAACAACTAACAACCAAATAATGCAGAACTCTAGCTGAACCAACGGTATCAGATTTGAACAAATTCAAGAAGAATGCAAAAGATTTATCACCTGTAGTCTGTGTTGTTTGGGTTTTGAAGGGTCTGCCTCTTTTCGTCATTGATGTACTGAGAGACACACTACCGAAATCAGTTAAATTTCTTCATCCAAATCTCAAATCCACAGATATAACTAATCAACCCAAATCATCAATAACGGACAGAATCAACAACACATTGAACACAAAATCGGAGATTTTCAGCAACATCTACGACATCGGTATGGTTTCTCCCGGAATAATCGAACATATACCAAATGTAACTCAGAAATCAACTACACACTTCAATAATGACCAGAACCCTAATCCGAATGATTACCATTTCATTGTTTACAGAAAAATCTACCAACAAAAAATTGACGTTTAGGAGTGATTATTACCCAAAAACGGAACTTTGGAAACTCACCTTGTTGCAAATAGAAACTCAATCGGCGCGCGCGCAACTGAAAATCAGAACTTTAAGCCTGTGAATTGTCGACCTACGGTGAATTCTGCGGCGAGAATCGACTTTGGAGTTGGTTTCTCTTCGATTGGAGAGGCGGCTAGGGTTTCGGCGGTTTTGAAATGGTGGAGAATAGTTTTGATCGTGGATTGATGGGATGGAGTGAGAGAGTGAATGAGAAGATGGAAGGTTGTGAAAATCTCGCTTAATTATAGGAATTTCCGTTTTGAAATGCTTACAAGCCATTATATTTTTACTCTTATGCCCTCATAACGCACAAATTAGGACAAATAATGCAACACGAGATGAGATTTCTCCTTTTAATCTAGTCCGTCCATTCCATCAATCTAATGGATGATATTAAGAAGGAAATAGATACTAAGGGGGTAATCGGACCTTAATGCTCCCCAATAGAAGTATTAATAATATTATTTTTGGGGTAACACATGCATTTGATTATGAAGGGATAGTATTGGAAGAATGTATAAGGATCGATTCCCAATATTGTTGTGCAGTTACAATATTTCTTAGGCACAAATATGAGACTTTGGAAGGTGGGCTTCTGGCAGGACAGTGGGTTACGGTCCTCTCCATAGTAGATCACTGCCACCCTAATTGAACACCTTTCACAATACTGTCGGGCCGGCATATGGGGGACACTTACCTAGAATGAAACAAAAAAAAACACTACTCCCTCTGTTATGCGGTAGTTGAATCATTTCATTTTCTGCACTCGTTTTGAAAAAATGATACTCCCTCCGTCCCACTTTAGGAGTCCCGGTTTACTACTTTTGGATGTCCCACTTTAGGAGTCCCGGTTGGAATATTCCATAATTGGTAATAGGTCCCACATTCCACTCACCTTTTTTCACTCACATTTTATTATAAAACTAATATATAAAAGTAGGACCCACATTCCACTATCTTTTTTTACCAACTTTCCTTTGTATTTCTTAAAACCCGTGCCGAACTCAACAGGGACTCCTAAAGTGGGACGGAGGGAGTAATAAATAGTTAAAATTAAGAGAGAGTAAAGTAAGTAACATAATAAGGTAGATAAGAGTCTTATATATATTATTCTCCCTCTTACTTTACTTTTTTTCTATTTCAAGTATTTGTTATTATTTTTTTAAAATAAATGTAAAAAATGAAATGACTCAAAACCCAGAAAATGAAATGAGGGAGTATTTATTTTCGGCTATAACTACCCCAGGCCCCAAGTCTCCCTTTTCCAAAAGCGACGCACCATGCAACAAGCTATCCCATATAGAAATTGGGCGCCCACCTCCTCTCCGCCCGCCTCTGTGCGGGAGCAGGTGGCAGAGAAGCCCGTGGTTGTTTTCGCGCGGCGAGGCTGCTGCATGTGCCACGTGGTGAAGCTCTTGCTCCACGGCCACGGCGTCTATCCTTCCATCTTCCACGTCGACGACCACAACGAAGCCGAGGTAAACGAGGAGCTGTCGAAGATCATCGGCGCCGCCGCCCCGCAGCTGCCGGCGGTGTTTCTCGCCGGAGAGCTGTTTGGAGGGATTGAGAAAATCATGGGCGCGCATATTTCTGGTGAATTGGTCCCTAGGCTTAGAGAAGCTAGAGCTCTTTGGCTTTAAATATTCAAATAATTATTATTGTTGTTCTAACTTAGTAGAAGTTTAATGGATGGTAGAAGTTGCTAAACATCTTGCATTATTATGTAAAAATTCTCTGATATCAGTGGCTACTTTTGACTTTGGCTATATTGACTATTGTTTAATCAATCAGTTGTCCATTTAAACTAATTACATGAAATCTGATATTGCTTTCAAAATTGAACGCGTGGCGTAGTTAAAAAAATTATGTTTCCATCACACAAATGAAAAAATTTATCGTGAAATATTTGGTTTATCTCTTCCATTACATTAATAGTTTGTAGAATAAAGGGATTATTTAATTTTACAATTATAGGATTGTGATCTATGTAAAATTAGATATTAATATAAAACACAAAATCATATAGATGACATGTTTAGATCATTGTTAGATTATTTTAATAAATGATAACTTAAATGATCTAAAAATATACCAAACTCAAATTTTATAAAATAATTTAAAACATTAATAATGACCTTTCGTGTTTAGTTAATTATTGACCTTCCATTCACCTAAATTTAAGGCCATAGAGTAGTAATGTATTATACTGAAAAAAGAAAACAAAAATCTTATTCCTGACTCGAAGTATATAAATGCTAGTCTACTCCAATGTGAAACACACTATGTAGGCTTGATGACAATTTAGAAAAATAAAAAAAATAGAAAATAAGATGACAATTATTTTCTTATCGATAATTAAAAATAGCAAGTCACAAAATTAAATGCGAATAAATCTAGTTGGTATATTTCAACATCAGATGCATCAATCGTTAAGATGAATATAAAGTAACATTTGAGTCGCTACTTTTCTTTGTCTCTGGAGAATTGAATAATACTCCACAACAATTGTGGTCTAAAACTACATGTAAAATCAATAGAATTAAAGAGGAAGATGAGTTGTTTGTGTGCTGCTGTGTGTGTTTTGTTAAACTTAAATCCGATATTCAAACCTTTTATTTTTTAGTACTTAGGAATAGGAACAGGAAGAGCGATTTTACGTTCTACCCCAATATATTATACACAAAAGTAGTTATTTAAGTAGTACTTCCTCTGTCCCACAAAAGATGTCCCATTTGTGGGATGATATGAGATTTTAGGAGGTTTTGTTTTGTGTGTTAGATGAAAAGAGAAAATATAATTTTTATATTAATGTGAGAGAGAACGTTTTCTAAAAATAAAAATGTGACATCTTTTGTGAGACAAACTAAAAAGGAAAGTGTGATATCTTTTGTGGGACGAGGAACTATATAATAAATTCAAATAGGAATTATGTGGCCTTATTTGTTGGTAAATGAAATAAAATAAATTATACGGAGTAATAATATTTCATAATTCATATGGTTATAAAGAGAGATCATAAACTACTACTCCATATATTAGTCTTATGAGTAATTCCTTATATCTTGTAAGCTAAATTTAATTGATCCAACGGTTGATCTGGACTGAAAATAGAAAATGCTTGACAGAATTGCATATCTGGACTGAAAATGAAAAATGACTGATCTAAGTATATAGACTTCAAATTTGGGTCAATTCGATATAGGGCTGGTCTAACTCAATTAAAAAAGTTCAATCCTGCCAAAATTCATCGTAGAAAGTTCGAAAGAAGATATTGACAAATGAAACAAAAATAATTACAACTCCCAATAAAATAATTTATGGTTTGAACTCTATGGATATTTCTCATATTAAAATCTTCAAGATTGTACGATTCTCATTCCATCCGAATTATTTATTCCCAAAATCTTCAAGATTATACGATTGTCATTCCTTTTGAATTATTTATTCCCAAGCCCGGTGAGCTCGAATACAAATGGAACTTCTATGATCCGACACCATCTACTATTCTTTAAAGACCACAAGTTGTCATGATCTCTAATTATTGACAGAACATTATAAACCATAACCATTCTAAATGATTAAATAAGTACATAAATTATATATAGAATAATTAAAAAAATTAAATACTCTTTCCGCACGAGATTTTATGAGTTATTGGTTAATGATTTTAATTGAGAAGAGAAAAAATGGGTGTAAGTATTAAAATAAAGAGATAAAGAAAGATAAATATTTTAATAGGAGTGAAAAAAGTAATTGAGAGTATTAATTGGAGAGAGAGTATCCCAAAAAAGAGATGTACATCATCTTAGTTGAGGCAAATCAAAAAGGAAAATGTGTCATCTTAAGTGAGACAACAAGCGCAGTTGTTAATAAGGATAAATATATTTTTAACTCGAAAAAAGAGTAAATATATTTTTGTACATTCCGATGTATTCAGTTTCTTAAATAAAATAATACCAAAATATATAAAGAATTGAGTCTGTGAGATTATTTTAGTTGGAATGGTTAATTATGACTAATTATCACATGATTATTCAATTAAGATTAAATTATGATATTCAATCTAACGAACAAACCATAATACTTATTTAATCACAAATATAAGTTATCTTGCAAACTGAACTCCTTAAATGATTAATCGGACACAAACCTATCATAATTTAATGAACCTGAATATTTAGGCCGCATTTAATGGAAACCATATAATTAAGGAGGTGCTAGATGGTGATGGCGATGGGGCAATAGGGTGATTGGAAACGAATTAATACCAAAATGTGGAAATTGGGGATGGGCAAACGTACGATTTTATGTTCACCACTCAATGTGTCTCTTTGTATGGTGGAACCTTTTTATTTTATTTGTTTATTACAGTTTTATGGACTAAGGTCTGGATTCTATAATATAGTACGAGTCACTCCTTAAAAGTGATTGATCCTTAAAACAACACAAAACATAATACTCCTTCCGTCCTCCATTAACAGTCACAGTTTGACCGGGCACGGATTTTAAGAAAGGTAAAGAAAAGTTGGTTGAAAAAGTTAGTGGAATATGGGACCCACTTTTTTATATTGGTTTTATAATAAAATGTGAGTAAAGTGAGTTAGTGGAATGTGAGACCTACTACCATTTATGGTAAAAATAAAGTGTGACTCTTAATTGGGGACGGACCGAAATGGAAAAAGAGTGATTTTTAATGGGGGATGGAGGGAGTAGATAAGTTGGATCCAGCTAAAAAAACTAAATGTAAAATGAAATTAATGGGAGATTAGAAAGGAGAAGAAGTGTATGTGATGAACAATTAGATCTATCATATACTCAAACTTATTTTTTAGATGTTATAGTGACTTAAACTAAAAATTCTAACTATATTTTATGAAAAACAAAGAAAATATTAACAGTATAGTTTTAAAATAGTAGCAAATAAATGAGTTGAAAACATGTGATTATTTTTTTTATTGAGGTTCTAACTTCTACTTAACATTCCAAAAACTAAGTATAAAGAAACTAAAACTTTGGACAACTAAAGAATTAAAATAAAAAATATGAAACTCATAAAATCAAAATCATAGACTCAGAATTTTAATTTGTTGCATGATATAGTGAATTGAGATATGAACTCTAACGTCTTAGAACGAAAAAGAGAAAATATCACTATTATAGCTTTAAAACATTAAATAGACTTAAAAACATCTGACTATTTTTCTTATCATGGTTAGACGTAACATTCCATAAATTAAGAATTTAGAAATATTAAAATTTTTTAAGTAAAGAATTAAAATTAAAATTATGAAATTCTTAAAATTAAATTCGTAAACTCCATCAGTATTATTTTATCAGATGTGAAATTTTAGTTTGTTGCCTGATATGCTGAATTGAGCTAAATTTTTTAATAATTTACAAATTAAAAAGAGAAAATGTTAATTATATTTCTTAAATATTAAAAAATGAGTTAAGAACATATGATAATTTTTTTATTAAAGTTTGGATGTGTCAATCCAAAAATCATGAATTTATAGAAACTAATATTTTGGAAGGTGAGGAATTAATATTATAACTATGAATTTCTTAAAATTAAAATCGCAAATTCAATTAGTATCAATATATTAAACGTATATCAAAATTTAAATTTGTTGCATGTTATAGTGAATAAAATTAAGAAGTACTTGAGTTACTATTTTAACAAGAAAAGGAGAAAGTGTTAACATCATACCTTTAAAATGATAAACCAACGAGTTCAAAATATATGATTATTTTTTTGATGAACTTCAATGTAACGTTCCAAAAATTTATGGATAAATTATGAGAGCAATGCGGAAAAATTATGTAGAAATTTCTAATAAATTTGATACTCAGGTCCAACATGTATCGAGAATTATATTTTATATTTTTATAAAATTTTTAAAGTATTTGAATTTTGAAATTATCTGTTTTATTTTTTTAAAAAAATGGTGAAATTGTTAAACTGTTTTTCTTTTTATATATAATTTCCGTTCTTTCATTTCTCAAGTATATTACAAAAAAATTAAGTGAATTTAGGAAAATAAGTGAAAAATATGGGTCCCCGCTTCTATAACCTTCCAACGTAATATTAGGAATATGAGAAACTTGGTTCATAATTCCATTATATTTATATATATTTTCCTTCATTCAAGCTATCCTTATTTAAGATCTTAATTAACTCTTACATGCGAATAATGGATTATATGCAAGGGCATTATATATGCATACTATATATTTAATCAAAAATAAAATAAAATAAATTACAATTTCAACATTATTAGGAGTAAATACATAACTCATACAAAATGTTTCACCTTTGTTTCACATTAGTACAAAAAGTTTGAAGTTTATATAAATTATACAAAATGTTTCATTCGTGTTTCAATTTAGTACATTCTGCTATTTTTGTTTGGATGTCGCTAACTCTTTGTGTATGTGAACTGCAAAATGTTTCATAATTGTTTCATGTTAGTACAAAAAGTTTTATAATTGTTTTATATGGTACGAAATTTTTTATCATTGTTTAATGATTGGTGCATCACAAAGTACAAAAGTTAACGGTGTTTAAACAAAAATAACGGAATGTACTAAATTGCAACAAGAATGAAATATTTTATATGATTTACATAACTTCAAATTTTTTGTATTAATATAAAATATGAAACATTTTGTATGAGTTATGTATTTATTCCAGTATTTATGGTAAAACCATAATGTCAAAAAAACATTTCACATGTAAGAATTAATTAATTGTGGTTGCTGATGAGAAATGCTGTATTTATTGTGAATAAATAGTTTCAGCAAACTTTCTATTCCCATGAAATAACCATTTACATTCAACTAGACATAGACTCTCAATGAATTAAATGTTAAACTAGAAATATACTATGCGATAGCACGGACAAACATAATAATGGAGTCCATTAAATTTACAGATCACATTAATTTTTAGAACAAAAAAGTATAATTCAATCATTTTTTTTTATTTCCATTGTCCCAATCATCAAGCCTATATTTCAAATATATAGGCTTGTTTCACTAGACGTTATTAAATTCATTTATTAATATACTCCTATTAAATTGTTTGTGTAATTCTATCAGTAATTGATCATCAAAATAAATATGAAGGTATTAGAAATATAACGCACAATTATTTTTTTCTTAATGAATATTCACAATCCTTGTAAAATTCGGATTAGCATATATAATTGGTATATATGGATGTCGTTTATCTTTTTTTTCGCTCATAAGATCGTAATCTATGATGTTCAATACAATCAATAAAATATACTCTCCTCGTTTCTTAAAAATAAGAGTTTTTGAAACAACTCGAGTTTTAATGAAAAATTGATAAAATAAAAGAGAAGATAGAATGAAAAATTATGTTGTGTAAAATGAATCCCACCTTATAGAGAGAAAAAAACTTTTCGAAAATTGAGTGTTTGTTTTTTTAAGAAACAAATCAAAAAGGAAATAGTTTTCAGTTTTAGGAAACAGAGAGACTACAAAAGAAAATGCAAACAAGTTGGTATAAGCACAAAACATATCAATATTGCTAATGCGATCAAATTAAATTTCGAATTTATTTTTGTGTTCATTACTTTGAGAAATTTATTCTTGTGTTCATTACTTTGAGGTTAGAGAGAAAAAGGGTTATGTATGCAAACTTTACTTCTCATGTAATTTCTAAATTTGTTGATCTTGATAATTATATACTTCTATAAATTATTTAAATAAAGGATAATATTAACAAAAATGTTGGCGAAGATTAAATGTCTTTTTTTCCATTGAGCGGCCCTAATTGTAACCAACAAGGTTTAACATATCTTTTCTTAGTTCAAAAAGTAAAAATATGAGATCGAATTTAATAAAATTCAAAGTAATTATTAATGGCATTTTTTGTATTGAGTGAAACTATAAAATTGGCCTCTATGTATGACAAGTCGAACGCTACAGGTACCCATATTTTAAAAAATGCATTATAAGCCTCTACGTATGGGTATAATATCATTTCGGACCCTTTTTCACTATTTTGAGTCTCTTATACCCTTTTTTTTTATAAAAATAAAAGGCTCAAACCATGAGTGGTGAGCACAAGTTCGCAAGGCGGCAAAGCCAGGTACTAAAACTATTCCAGCTAACAAACTCCCTTAGAACTCAAACGCTACCAAAACCCTAACAAGACCATTACACTAATGTAAAAGAACCTTAGAGAAAACCAACGAAAAACAAAAACAGCCCAAAAGAAGTACTATGTTTATTTTATTAAAATACCAATGACGTTTTAGTCTTTCTCATTTTTATTACTATGTACTATGTTTATTTTATATTAAAATATTATTTTCATTTAATCCATAAATATTGTAAATTTAATTAGATTGATAAATTAAAATACTTATAAATAGTTATTATAAGAATGATTTATGTTTTTATTTTAGTTTAAAATAAAATAAAAACATAAATCATTCTTATAATAACTATAGTAAAGAAGTAAAATATTTTAGTTAAACTAAAATAAATCCTAATTTCTCAATTAGGTTAGTATTAAAATTAAATAGAAGATGTTTAACTAAAATATTAAATATAAATCCTAGTATTTCGACAATCCATCTTCTATTTAGTTTAACTAAAATAAAAACATAAATCATTCTTATGATAATTATTGATAAGTATTTTAACTTATCAATCTAATAAATTTACAATATTTATGGATTAAATGAAAACAATATTTTAATATAAAATAAAAAATACATAGTAATAAAAATGAGAAAGACTAAAACATCCTTGGTATTTCATTTAGAGTGAACTTCAAAAATGGTCCCTGGACTATGGGTTTATCTCGAAAATGGTCCCTGGACTTTAAAAATATCACCAGTAGTCCATGGACTAAGGGTTAATATAAAAAACGGTCCTTTTGCACTGTTTCGAGTACGATCCCGACTTTTCCACCGAATCATACGGGCTGTCCGACATGGAACCTTCTACCCACCGCCCCTCCGCCACCGCCGCCGCACCTCGCGTCCGGCCCGCCGCCGCCGCCGCCGCTTCTGGGTCCGCCACCAAGAAGAAGCGGACCAAGGCACGAGCCCAGAAGTTGCCTTCAACAGAGGTGTGCGAAGAGTTCGTCCCGGGAAGGACGAACTACTCCGACCCCGAATCCATCGTCTTGACGAGATGTTGGATTGACGTTTCGGAGGATCCGGTGTACGCCAACAACCAGAAGGTGACTGCGTATTGGGAGCGCATCGCCGAGAAATACAACGCGGCCAAGCCGCCGTACGCCTACAAGCGCCACAGGGAGTAGCTCCGCAAGCACTGGGAACAAATAAAAAAGCAGGTAAATTGTTCGCGGGGGAGTACGAGAAGTGCGAGAGGGAGCAGGGCAGTGGCGAGAGTCTCGCGGATGTGCGGGACAAAGCGATGCAGTCGTACATTTCATTATACGGCGATTTCAAGCACTACCAGTCCTGGGCGCTATTGAGGGACAAGCAGAAGTTCGTTGCCCCATCGACGGCGGCGAGGAAGAGGGCGTCGAAGCGCACCTTCACTGATTATACAAGCAGCGAGAGCGGCGCATCTCCAATGGACCTCAACAATCCGGTGTTCGAGGATGAGAGTTCCGGCACTGCGGTATCCCGGCATCCCTCTGGCGTCAAGGCTGCCAAGGCCAAGGGCAAGGCGACCACATCCGCCGCGGCGCCGCATTACCAGATCCCGTCGCCGACCCCGAGTTCGACGCCGTTCGCGACTTCGGCTGCAGCCCATGCCTACTCGGGTTTGGCGGCCTCCTCCGACTACAGGACGTTGTTGGACGCGCACACCGCCCTCATGCAGGCGACCAACCCGGCTCAAATCGAGGGCATCCAGCGGATGATCGGTGGCCTCAGCCGCAAGTTGAGACTACTCTAGACTAGCCTCTTTTTTTTGTATTTAGTGCTTTTTTTAATTTCTTATTTTGTAACTTTTTTTTAATTAAGTTAATTTAGAATCTCCTTTTTTTTAATTGTGTTGTTTTTATTTGTTTATTTTTATTTACATTTGCAAACATAAAAATATAAATACAAAATAGAAGTAAAAATGCTTAAGGCGTCGCTTAGGGCGGGTTATAGTCTGCCCAGATGGAAGGAGTGGAGAATAAAATGCTGATGTGGCAGTGCATAGGACGGGACTTAGGATGTCGCATAGCGCGCCCCAGTGTGGATGGCCTTAGATGTGATTTAAAAGGTTGGGCCCGAATGCAGACCAACTTTCATGTGCTTTGACTTTTACACTGTCGGGTAGTTAATGTGATACGGGCTACGGGTCGGGCTTTCTATCTAAACTGGGGCCCACATATATTAAGTTCTTGCTTTACTTTATAGTAAAATAAAAAATAAAAAAATATAGTAAACCTCTAAATCATAATGATAGCATGAGATAACTACTGCTGCCTAACTCTTAGATTAGAAATTTTAGTATTACCATTTTAATCCGTTATGTCACGAAAGGTCTTGGTTAATTTTTAGTTCCTCGTTTCAATTTAGGTACGCTCAATTTGTTACCCACTTGTTATCTTTCTTATCTATATCCTACTTATCATTTTATCTTTATTCAGGTTTTACCAATTTTATATTAAAATTCATGACCTTCATTCATGAGATTATATTAGGTGGACGGAGAGTATATAAAATCGAGATTTATATTCTACGAATTTTTTCATGCACTTTTCAATATAATTTTCTTAAAATTTGTACTGAACTAAATCAATACTCCTAATCGCAGAGAAAGAGAGTATATCAATCTAATTTTTCTAAATATCAGGTCTATTATTTAATCAATAATGATCCAATGTTTCAGTTTCTAGTAAATTTATCAATTTTAATTGTTCGCATTAGCTTTCACATGAGAATTAGATATCCATTTAAAATTGATTGATACATTTTTGAAAATTACTGCTAGGTCGTCCAACTATGTTAGATAACACTCATCAACCGTTTGACGTCGAAATTGATAACGCTAAAGAACAATGCAATTAATTCACTCTCATATTACAAGAGAAGAATTTACCAAATCAAAATATTCAAATTGTTGATTTGAATATGAAATTTAATTGTAATGCTAAAATTAAATTATTATTTTTTGCGTTAAGTAACTGAATGAACATTGTTGATATTAACACTTGAATGAATTTTGTAATTCTTTTATTAACGTATACATTGATGATATTCAAATATCAATGAACCAACTTGGCAGTTCAAAAACTTCATCAATATATCAGCATTTAATGGGCCCCAATTCATAATTCTCTACAACTAAAAAACAATTTGATGAGATATAATGTTACCTTGATATAATGATAATCTATCACTACCACTGTCAAGAAACAATGAAATTTGGGTGGCAAAGAATACAAAGCAAGACTCATTCAAAACTAGTTGCAAAATGCATACAACAATCCAATCCAAACTATCATCATCATGCCACACTTCCATGATCCGAGCCTTCTTCATAGTAATAAGGCGTCAGCTTCCCTTCTTTGGCAACGTTCTTGTGCAAGCTCCGGCTCCCGATCTCCTGCATCATCTTCACCACACGCCTCATGGAGGGCCGGCTTATAGGGAGCGAGCTCGTGCAGAGCAGCCCCAAGTTCAGCACTCTGCAGACATCGTCCCTATAACAAGACTCGAGTTTCGGGTCGATCACACCGAGGACGCCCTCCTGATCCAGCGTCCAACACACCCACTTCACAAGATCCTTCTCGCCAAACTCAGGATCCACGGGGAGTCTCCCGGTCACCAGCTCAAGAATCACTACACCGAAGCTGTAGATGTCGCTCTTCTCGTTCACTCGAAGCGTGTACGCATACTCTGCATCGGAAGAGGTGGTTTAGTTAGAGTAAGTGGTAACAGTCATGATAGTGTAAACATAGCAACTACTAGTTGTAGTGGATTGTTTGGAGAGAATCCAATAACAAAACTAGTGTTGCTTGTTTTTGTACAAATATGATGCTATCAATGATAAAGGCATATTGCTAATGATTTGGCATGATTCATGTGTGACTCCAATGGCACCTAAAACTGCACTGACACACACCAAAAGTGTAACTAATAATTCACAATCCACAATCACTCACATGGTTAGGATTATTTTTGACCTAAAGCTACAATCATGCTTCAACTAGTAAGGGTGTTTTAGGACTCACCAGGGGCGATGTAGCCGCACGAGCCGGCGATGACGGACATCGACATGGTGCCCTTCCCGCTAGCGTCATCCACCACCTTGGCCAGCCCAAAATCGGCCACACGAGCTCCGTACTCAGCATCGAGCAGTATGTTGTTCGACTTCACGTCGCGGTGGACGATCGGAGGGACGCAGTCGTGGTGCAAGTACGACAGTCCCTCAGCCGCATCGAGGGCGATCTTAAACCGAATCGGCCAATCCAACAACCCACTCTTTGTGCTGTGCATCAAATCCCCTAAACTCCCATTAGGCATATACTCATAAACCAAGAGTTTACTATCTCTTGTGCAGCAACAACACCACAACTTCACTATATTCTTGTGCCTAATCTTCCCCAGAGTCTCAACCTCTGCATCAAAACCATCATCCTGAATGGCCCCTCTCTCCACGTCCGCCCCCGCCTTCGACTGCCCCCACAGCCGCTTCACGGCCACAGCCTCTCCATTGCTCAGCACCACCTTGTAGACCTTCCCCGACGCCCCTGTCCCAATCACGTTGTCTTCATCCAGAGCTTCCGATATCTCACTCTCGGTGAATCCGAGCTTGTGGAAAGACATCAACGTCCATTTCGAACGGTCGAGATTTCTCTTCACTTCATTGAATTTCTTGTACTTGATATAGAACCAAACTATGCCACATATGAGTAGAATTCCAGCTAGAGCAATTAGTGTTCTGAAAAACCAAATGTAGCCCTTGTTTTTCATTTCTTTGCGGTTGCATAATCCCTCAATTTCTTGGCATAGCTCCGAGTTTCCAAGAAAGCTGTCTCTGTACATTTCTTTGGTGTAATCCAGGGGAATGTGGCCGCTGAGATGATTATACGAGAAATTGAGACGATTGAGCTTCAGATTCTGCAACGTAGTAGGGATTTCACCGGAGAATCTGTTTCCCGATAAATCCAGATAGTTTAGAACGGATAATTCCCCGATTTCGCCGGGGATTTCACCGGAAAATTCGTTGTTTGCCAAATTCAGCTCGTTTAGCTTCTTCCATGAATCAATACCCTTGGGAATTCCACCGGAAAATGCATTGTTGTGAAGATCGAGCTTCACTAATTGCCCGAGATTCACTACGCTGACCGGCAACGGGCCGGAAAACTCGTTGTCATTGCCGGAAATCTCCAACAGATTCTCCAGATATCCTATCTCCTTCGGCAGATTTCCGGAAAATCTGTTCACCGATAAAATCAACTGAGATAAGTTCGACGCTCCGGCAATAGTTTTCGGAATTACGCCGGAAAATGAGTTCCCCATCAGCTCGAGTAATGACACGTGAGGAAGCCCCCAAAATGCCGCCGGTACCTCGCCGGAGAAACGATTGTGACCTAACCTTACCCGCAGCAGGCTCCGACACTCGCCGAGACTTGCTGGAATTTCGCCGGAAAATGAGTTCTCAATCAGCAACAGCTCTTCGAGAGCGCCGTTGGAGCATAAACCGTCCGGAATCCGACCGGAAAAATTGTTAGTCGAAACATCGATCCACCACAACGCCGAGTTTCTGCCGAGATCGGAAGGCAATTCCCCCGACAACTGGTTGCGGAAAAGCTTCAATTCATACAAATTCGGAGACTCAGCAATCGCAGCCGGCAATTCGCCGCGCAAATTGTTCTCATAGAGATTCAACGACTCAAGCGGCAATTCGCACAACTCCACCGGAATTCCACCGCTCAACTCATTCGTTGACGCGTCGAGCCGCCGCAGCGCCGTCATGTTCGACCACCCGCCGCTTGGTAGCGCACCGCTCAAGGAGTTGTTGTAGAGCTCGAGCTGAACCAGCGCCGTCAACTCGGTGATCGAACTCGGTATCGAGCCGGACAACGCGTTGTAAGCCAGGTCCAAATCAACGAGTCTACTGAGTCGACCCAGCGAGTCAGGTATCTCGCCGATGAGACTCGTCTGAGTCAGCCACATCACCTCTAAATTAGTCAGATTCCCGAGCTCCGGCGGGATCCGACCCGGCGAAAACGGGTTATAAGACAGATTCAACATCTTCAGCGTCGAAATGTTACCTAAAAACGGCGGAATTACGCCTTCCAGCAGATTCTCCACCAATGCTAGCACCTCGAGCTTCTGGAAGGTTCCGTAGCTCGCCGGAATTTCTCCGGAGAAGTTGTTACCGGTCAAATCGAGATACTTCAACCTCGGTAGCTCCGCGATCCTGCGCGGGAGAGCGCCGGTGAGGTAGTTCTGCGCCAGATCGAGGTGCTCGAGAGCGAGGCAGGCGGCGAGATCGTCGTCGGGGAGAGTGGAATTGATGAAATTGTCGTAGAAGGAGATGGAGGAGAGGCGATCGAGGCGGCAGAGGACGGAGGGGAAGGGGCCGGAGAGGCTGGAGCTGGAGAGATCGAGCGAGACGACGGAGGAGGAGGAGGAATCGCAAACGACGCCGTTCCAGTTGCATGGGGTTTCGTCGTCGGGATTCCAATTGGAGAGGGCGGCATTTGGATCGTCGAAATTGAGCTTCGCCTTTTGGAGGTAGAGGCCTTCTTTGTTTAGAGAGATGGTGAGAGAGGGGGAGAGAGAGACGAGGAGAAGGAGGAGGTGGAATCGGCGGCGGAGGTGGTGCATTTTTGCGGCGGTGGGTTTGTTTTGAGTGGGAAGTTAGAGATGTGACATGTTTTTTTTTGGAGTGACAGATTTGAAAATTGGTGGTTTGCATTTATACTCTTATATAGGGGAAAATTGAATTTTTTTATAAATTAGAGAAATGAGAGCACTCCCAATGGAGTTCCCTAAAAACTCCCTTATTTCTCCCTAACTCCTGCCACATCAGCGCCACATCAGCACCAAAATTTATCCCCAGTTTTTAGCCAAGTGCTACATTGGTTTCTCCCTTATTTCTCCCTTATTTCTCCCTAACTCAACATTTCATTTTTACATCATTATTTTTTATATTATTTAATTTTCCCTACAAATGTATTTAATAAATAGACTAATAATGAACAATTCATCGTTGTATTAATCATTGGAAAATATAATACAACGAGAAAAAAAAAACTACAAATAAAAAACGCAAATAAACAAAGATTTAAAAAAAAAAAATCTAAGACGGAGGGGCCGGAGGGGCGTCGGGATCGAGCCCCAGCGTACTCTGCAGGTGTTGGATGCATTTCCAGAGGGCCGCCTTTTCTTCAGGGGTCCCGCCGCCGGTGAAGTACAGCGTGTACATCTGGGTCAGATTGGCGACATTGCTCGAATAAGTGGCTTTTTCTAAGTCGATGACGGATTCCGACGCGACTTCCGACGTTGCGCCCTTCCCCTTCCGCCTCCCCTTCGCCTTCTTCACTCCCTCCGGGCGCTCGTGCGGACCATCCCCACTCAAGTCGATGTGGGCCGCGCTCCCCTCGCTCTCCGAAACGCTAAGTCGCGAGCGCACCGATTTCCCGTGCAGCGCGTCGTGCATTCCCGTCCGGAATTTGGGGAGATCCTTCAGCTTATCGTAGATGTTCCAATACTTGAAGCCCTTCGTCGACAAGTACTGGCTACTATACATCCGGATGGCCTCATCTCGGACCATGTGCTCGTTCTGGCCACTCGTCATGTGAGTCATCAAGTTAGAATAAATACCGTTGAAGTGCCCGCAGTCCCTCATGAGGCGCTCCCAATGCCGACGGATCGCCTCGCTGCCATGGTCCTTCATTGAGGCAGTCTTGTGGCTCCTGTACTTCGCGGCAATCCGCTCCCAGAATATGATCTCAGTCTGGTAGTTGCTGCGCTCCGCGTCCTGTGACGTGTCCGCCCAGCAGTCGGCTATCAGCTCGGACTCTTGCAGAGTGTAAGTAGTCCTTACCCGCTTCGGCCTCTCATCGGAACCCGTATCAGTCGCAGCCGACGACGCCGGCGCCTTCCCCCTCCCGCTCCTAGAAGGCGGCTCGGTGGGCGTTTCTTCCACCTCGAAGTCCTCCGCGCTCAGTGTCGCGGCCTGAGATTCTTGGTCGCCTGGGGTTGATCCGGGGGTGTCGAACTGGGGCCGATACACATCGTCGGCTGGAAAGGGCATTCTGCCGGCAGAGTTGAAGTACGGAGAAAGTCTCCGCGCCGGAGGAGTCTGCAAAGGAGACGGACCCCCGTATGGAAGTTGGCCGGGAGGAGAACCCATCGCCAACAACGACTGCATCCACTGCTCGTTTGCTTCATCCGTGTTGGGAATTTGTGAACTCGACTCTTTCCCCTTACCCTTATCCTTACCCGATCGGGAACTTTTCTTCCAAAAGCTCATAATTTTGATGAAAATTGAAGATTGGGAGAAGAGATTGAAAATGGAGAGAATGAAGATTGTGGGTGATGAATGGAGGAAGTGGAGGAAATATTTATAGGGGTGGAATGTAAAATAGCCGTTGGGTTCAAAAAAAAAAAAAAAAAATTTTAATTATCGCCGATTATCGCCGAGCGTCGCCACAGTGGCCGGCGATCGCTCGGCGATAATCCGGCGTTAGAACGCCACTCGGCGAAGCAACGGCAACATTATCGCCGAATTATCGCCGACTTCGCCACAATGGCCGGCGATAATTCGGCGATAACCGGCGATTTATCGCCGAGAATTCGCCACCTCCATTGGGAATGCTCTGAGGAATAATAACGATTCAAGAATGCTCAATTGCATATGGGCATTAAACAATACGATTGTTATATTCGTAAATATTTTAATACTCTCTTTGTCCAACTGTCTCGAATTTCATTTTTCGTACGTTTATAACTAAATATTCCATTTATTTATTAGTATTATTACTTTTAGTAATAGATTTTATTCTCGAACGACTCGTTATTCTCACATTTTATTTTAAAACTAACTTTATTCGGTTCCCACTAAGTCTCATTTTTGACCGACACAAGTTTCAATAAATTATTTAACTTTATAAATAAAAATAGTGGATAAAGTTAGTGGAATATTTATCTTATTTTTATTCATTAATTTTAATAAAATGCAAGTGAAGTGAGCTATTAGAATGTGGGCATTACTAGCCAAGAATAATGAGAATGAATAAGACCTCTATGCTAAAGTAGGACTCACACTCCGCTAATTTTTTTACTCACTTTTCATTACATTTTTTTAAACTTGTGTCAAGTCAATTTATGATACCTAATCGTAGACAAAAGAAATACTCCCTCCGTCCCGTATTACTCGCATTTTTCATTTTAAGCCGTAAATTTAGGATTGATTTTTTAGTGTAATTAAATTCGAATTCTAAGTATAATGAGACATCACTTAATAAAGGAGCTCTTAACTTAATCTAACATATTAATTAAATACATTAATTCTAATTCAAATATAATAAATAGTGTAAGTAGTTTGTGATAAGTCGAAATAGAAGAGTGCAAGTAACATGAGTCGGAGAGAGTACATCATTCTCTGTCCCATTTTAAGTTATGTCTCCAAAAATTGGGAAATTTAGGGATAGTATGAATTTTAAATAATAAAGTATAAGAGATAAAAGTAGAAATAATTTAAAATATTATTAGTGAATAATAAAGTCCACTTTTTAGAATAGAGAAACTTTGTCAAATACGACAACATATTAATTTGGTAAGAAAGATAAAACAGAAAAATAAGATTGTTATTTGAGAACTGATAGTAGTAATTTTTTGGACTATAGTTGAATTTAACAAAATACAAAACTCTTAATTTCTTTTACTTAATTCTTTCTATTGACTCTCTTCTATTCTCTTTTGTCATAATTATATTTTTGTCTTTTGATTTTATTATCTCTCTAGTTAATTTAATCTCTCTGACAAAAAGCAAAATGAAAAAAATAGCCAACACTAATAGGACGGCGAAGGAAGTACTCCCTTAGTTCCTTAGATATGGTCCACTTTTGCCATTTTGATTCGTCTGCAAAATATTGTCCACTTTGTTTTGTTTTTTGTTTGTTTTTTTTTTTTCCATTTTTAGTAATTGAAGCCCACCTTTCATTAACTCATTACACTCACATTCTATTATAAAACTAATATATAAATGTGGGATCCACAATTCACTAACTTTTTTTCATTCATTTTTCTTCACATTTCTTAAAATCAGCACCGAGTTAAATATGGACAACATTTCGCGGACGGAAGGAGTACTATTAACTGTATGAATTTTTCGATACTATATGTGAGTTTTATGAGAAACAAATGTAGCTTGTGTTATACTTAATTTGCTCTATCATTCTTATTTTTTATTATGGCGAATTTATCCAATACACTCGCATAAGGAAACGATAAAGATTAGCATAGTTTATAAAGAATCTCAATAACTTAGCTTATTACTATAATTCTACCTTGAAAATGTTTCCATTTAAATCGAATGGAGTTTAAGTTTTAACTATATACTAATATATACTAGTTCAAGTTTACATCAAATTGAAGTTCAATATTAAGGAACAGTAAGAAACTCAAGAAGGCCCCCTGAAACTTAATAATGTGCAGCTCAAATCAATTACATTTTGAGAAAAATAAATAATTGTTATGGTCGGTGGAAAATTAAGTTATCAATTCATAATCTTGAAGTGGAATAAAGAAGATAGCAGTGACATCTGCTAGAGAAATGAAGAGAAAAAGTGTGAAAATGCAAGAGCTGCGTTAGATCATTATAGTGGCATGCATGAGTCTTCACAAGTCACAAAAGAGTTGTGAGTGTGAAATGAAAGTTGATTTTTTTTTTTTATAATTAATAATAGTTATAATTATAATATGGTACAATAAATTGAAATGGAGTGGTTTGTCCAAAGTTTCCTAGCCATCAACACAGTTATGGCATGCTGTTTCATTTAAATTGTCGAAACATTTATAGCATGTTCTTTCATTTAAATCGTCTCATTTTGACCAAATGATAACTAAATGCCAAACCTTTTGCTTTTGTTTTTTTATCTTTTTTGTTTTTTCTTTAGTGATTGCAAAATAAGCTTAATTATTAGAGCTAGTTAAAATGAATTTGAAGTGTGATTTTCTTATCTAGTGTGATTTGCAAGCTCTAAAATTGGGGAGTATTTTTTATCTTAATTATTTTTCAAATTTAAACTTCACTTATTTACAATTTTATATGGAGTATATCATATATCATATTAATAAAAACAGTAACCTAATGTTTATCATATTTATATCCGACAAGCATCATAATAAAGATACGTAATGTTAATTTGTTCTTGCATAACATCATTAATTTCCAACTTACAAGTGTACCCATAATCCAGTTCTTATGTAGTCTTTTTTTTGGTTTAATTTGCCACTTCCCATGTTTTGATATTTATAGGCTAAAATTGCAGCCGACAACTTTTTTGGAAGGAGAGACATTGCTTTTAGGGGTTTAGAATGGATAAATTCTCACTTTGGTATGAAATCTACAAACATAAGTATTTCTCCTAATAATTAAAAGAAATTAACAAAATGATCTGATCTACACCACGATCATATGATATACCTAGTCATATTATGATTAAGATGCTTAAACTGTTTTTAGATTTTGAAAGAGGCCTAATTAGTAATACTATTTTATTTATTTTAAAAAATTCAATTTAAATCATAGTAATTTTTTATTATCATCTAAATAGAATTATAAACTATTGGCTACATGGCTACACGCCACCCCAATCTGCATAGACAGCATAGTGAAAAATCGAAATTAGTTTTCCATGCATTTGTTCAATCATCAAGTCTACCAGGTTCTCTGTTTTAACATTTATGGTTGTTCAATAATTCAACATGAAGAGTCCGACCGTTAGTTAAGGGTGATGAAATTTTCTCCCCATCCCTTTCAAAGTCTCATGCATTAATTTAGAACAAATATTGCAAGCATATGATATAATATGTGATTATATATTTGGATTATTATACAATTAATCGGAAAATCAAAATGACTAGAGGGACGGAAAAATCATCATAAATCTTCAACTTTGTATTAAAATGAAATGATAAGTAAAACTAGGGGTGAGAATTCAGGTATCTATGGGTATCCGATCTGAAAAAATTGGTATCCGACCTCAAAAATCATCTAAAATGCACACTTGATATTCGACATGATCTTTTTTCAAGTATTCAAATACCTTCCACGGATATACGACCCCAACGAATCGGGTACGACTCTACCTATTTAATTTTAGTAACTAATAGTAATATTTTAAAAAAAAATATGTACTTATTAATAATTCTGAAGCTAAAAGTCTCTTTATTTATTGAGAATATATTAATTTTTTTGTTTTGCATGCTAATTATATCTTTGATGAATTTAAAAAATATCGACTGTATTCCGAAGGAGGCTTGTGACTAACCGAGAAGTGATGAGAGAGAGTGTGTAGGTGGAAACACAATGAATACCAATAATTGAGAAAGAAAGGGTGGGAATAGGTGTGTAGTCACTTTGACCAAGAGTCAAAGGATTCACTTATTTAATACTTCTTCCGTTCCCTAATAAGTAAGTCATTTTATCATTTTGGCAGTAGATGTTAGGGAAAGTTAATCTAATTAATTCTTGTAAAGTAAATAACTTATCCTAGTTCCAGTAGCCTTAAACGGACATATAAACCTCATTAATAAATACTCGACCAGATTACCCTATACTCTACTTATCTTGAATATCTTTATTCGATTCTATACCTAATTCTATAAATTGGATATCGGATATCCAGCGTGTATCGGGTGTGGGTGCGGGTAAACATTATACCCAATATTCGTATTCTCACTCATAAGTAAAATACATATCTACATTTTTTAAATATAATTTAATTTTAAAACTTCTGACTAATATAAAGATTTGAAGATTTCAATTGTCATGGTAACGTATAATCATAGTCATAGACTTGTTTTTAAATAAAACAACCCATCTCTTTTTTTAGTCCATAGACATTAAAATCATTAACAATATTCTCTGCAA
This sequence comes from Salvia hispanica, assembly GCF_029641045.1. Classification (NCBI taxonomy): domain Eukaryota; kingdom Viridiplantae; phylum Streptophyta; class Magnoliopsida; order Lamiales; family Lamiaceae; genus Salvia; species Salvia hispanica. Next base: position 21,274,325 of record NC_142694.1, on the reverse strand, counting down.
ATGAAAACAAAAAATACAAATTTTTCCTACCATAATAATCACATACCATGGAAAGTGCAAACACAAAATCTTCTGACAAAATTAATCAGTTGACATATAATGAAAAGGTTGGTTGTACGTAGAAACATATAAATAAATGATTTTATAACATTGCTTATATATAAGTATGAGTTTTGGGACATATAGTATTTGCAACGATAATTTAGTTTATATCTATTGAAACATTATTGTAGCTTTATGATTAATTGCATCAGCGTGAGCTACCTCTATAATTGGTTATAATCCAAAAGTGGAGCTATAAAGGAAATCAACACCCCTAGACCCAGTAAAACTTGCTTTGCTTTCCTTTTACACTATAATCATTAACTTCATCTCCTCATCGATCATTTCTTACTGTATCATCCCATTTTAGATTTTATTAAATACTACTAGTAAAAATGGGATTCATTCGACGTTGTTTAATATGAATTTGATATTGATAAAACATTCATGAATGAATAGCTAGTGCATATATATGTACATTTTGCTATATTGACTAAACTATAAATATATAAAATGGTCCTTGTACTTTGGTATATTAATTAACTTCGTCTTTACGCCATTATTGTACTCTCTCCGTCCCACAATAAGAATCATATTTTGTCATTTTGATCCGTCTCACAATAAGAGTCAAATTTCACTTTGATCACATTCCACTAACTCATTTCACTCGAATTCTATTATAAAACCAATATAAAAAAGTGACCTTGTAACATCCCACTTTTTCGAACCCTAATTTTTGAGACGGGAAAATTTTTGCATTAAATGCTTTTAATGCTATGATATATGTGGATTAAGTGATGAGTGATTTATTGCAATATTCTTTGTGACCTAATTGCGATATGGAGTTGTGTTTGAGTTGAATAGTCAAATTTGTTGAATATATGACGTGGCTATTGAATAGTCAATATTGTGGAAAATATGACGTGACCGTGGAATGGTCAAAGTCGTTGGAAAATGTGAGGTGGAGGTGGAAATTCGAATATGTGAATATTTTGATGCGGGGAAAATAATATTGTGGTGAATTATTTTCCTAAGGGATGAGTGAGAATTTAATAGGAGGATTATTTAATTAAGTGGAATTTTCGACCCTTATGATTGTGGAATTTATTGGAAAGAAATCCTATTTTCTTGGATTTAATTATTGCTTGGGATAATTATCCAAATTAAATCCAAAGTCCGATTATTCCATGAAATTTTCGGCCCTTATGATTGTGGCTAGGGGGATTTTCGAAAATCCCTTATTTTATGGGAGAAGGGAATTTTTATTATATTATTTGATCCCTTGTTTATTCTCTTCCATAAATAAATTCAAATATCCTAGCATATCTTGCCATATCTAAGAAGATCTTGCCATATCCTATTTAAATTAGGATTTTAATTAAATTCCTTGTGGGAGGAATGAAAATCACGCCTATTTCCTTTTAATTGGGGAGAATTATTATTTTATTTTGCTCCGTGATATTTTATTCTACATCGTGAAATATTCAAATTAAATCATATGCTAATTAAATAGCATGAAAATTTGAATTCCCCTTATTTCTCCCCTACTTCAGGCCAACTACAACCCCCAAATCTCTTCCAAATCTTTATTTATTTAATTATTGGATTATGTGTTCCACTCTATAAATATAAGAGTGAGAATCAAAACCCTAGCATCACAAAAACCGCCCCACTCTCCCCCATCTCTCTCGTCGATCTCTCTCCCACTCTCTCTCTCAAAATTTTCTTCTACTTTCTCCATTATTTCTTCATCTTGTGTGAAGAATTGAAGTTGAAATTCAAGAATTTGTTGAAGAATCAAGGCTACTACTTTGTTTCTACCGTTCATTCTATCGAAACGGTATTTTTATTTTGATCTTTTCTTCTTCTATCGATCAATCGGTGTTCTTGAGTCCACATGCATTTAGATTGAGTGAAGGGGGAAAACAATCGATGAATTTGGGATGCATATGTGTGTGTGACCGTGTGTGTGTGTGCATGCCTCGGTATGCGTGCACATGTGTTGTGTGTGTGTGCGTGTGTTGTGTGTGGGAAACACTCATGCGTGACACGATTGGATGATAAATGTGGAGTTGTTGTGCGAATAAAAACGATATGATAATGGTACTTTGATTTTGAATGATGACATTGAAAATAATCGGTGGGAAGAAGGGAAACGTGAGAACATGCATGATTTTGATCAATGATTGAGACTTACTTGCGATATGCATAAATTAAAGGTGATAGCTCGCGTTCTCGGTGTGATAACAAGAAGAAGAACGTGCTTGAAATCTAGGAATCGAGGTGGTCTTTATTCTTAACTCTCTCTTATGTTGCAAATTATGATAGTGGAGCAATAAGGGTGGATTAAACTGTTATGCCATGCCTATGATTATTTTGGATATTGTGTGTTCCTGATGCCTAGTTTGCGAGTGCGCTCCATTAGGCTATAGGGCTATATAAACGAATTCGGGTCTGAGTAGGGCCGCAAACCCTATCAGGCTAGTGTACACGGGAGATCGGGAGCCGTCCTTGCTAGTCGGCCGGTCTCGTGGGCGAAAGTGTGGTCACACTTCGTCGCACCATGATATTGTTTATTGATGAGAAAATGGGAGGTATTGTTTGACTGGTCAGTCCATGAAATATTTTGTGATACTCGATGCTATCTTTTAAATTAAATGCTAAACCTCGAGTTCACTATGGTAAGGGTGACATAACTATAAAATGTTTTGGCATGAGTCCACTGGGTATGTTTAAAATACTCAGCCCTGCATGTGTTTTTCCTATGTGCAGGTTGAGCGGCGACGGGCGGTCGGTGGTGTTGAGACAGTTGAATCAAATAAAATGGATGTTTGGAACTTTAAGTGCAGTCGTGTCTTCATACATGGCTCCGCTTTCTCTTGGATTGCTTCCGCTGAATATTTGGGAATTTATTATCTTTGGTTGATTCGAACTTATTTCTTTGAATTGGAATATGGTGAAATATTGCGTTTTGTTGGATTTACAATAAACCATTGACTTTTGAGCTTAGCCTATGTTATCTATAAAATCTTGATTTTCGTGATATAGCCGTTGACTTATTGCCTTGATAGTTCATTAAACACTTGGTCAAATCTCTCTAAATGAAACTCTAGTCTACGTTCTTGTTGCCTTTAAGTTCGCCTAAGTAGCAGTCGCCGTATTTATTATACCCTAGAAATCCGGGCTGTTACAGATCTCATATTCTACTAATTTTTGCAACCTACTATTCTTTACCGTTCATAATCCATGCCTATATCAAATGTAATTCCTAGTGTGGGATAAAGGGAATAATTTGTATCGCATATTTATTCTATCCCCTTATATATTTTTCATTCTTATATTAGGACGACACCGTCGAATTTAATTTCGGGGAGGCGGTTTAAATGGATTGTCATATTTTATATGGGGTGCGTTTTGTCTTGTTATTTAATACTGCATGGTTGAAATTTTCGAGACAAAGTGTAAAAATATGAAGGATTTTATGATCTTTTAGGAGTTATAATAGGGTGAAGGTTACAATGAACAATCTTAAACGGAATTTAGTGATTATTGCCATAGTCCTAATAAAGCATAGAAACATTGAATTAATAAACTAAATTATACCCTTCATTTCATAATAAAAATCATATTTTTCTGTTTTGGTTCATCCCACGAATAAGAGTTTATTGCCCCACATTTCACCAAGTTATTTCACTTCCAATTTATTACAGTTTAAAACTAATACTTCTATATATAATTGGAACTCACATTCTATTAACTTAATCAATCTATTTTCCTTTACATTTCTTAAATTCGTGTCTAAACTCCAAACCAAATAAGACTCCTCCTATTATCGGACGGAGGAAGGATCAAGATTCAAGAGTCATAGGAATCAATTCCCAAGAATACCCTTTCTCACTTGAAAATTTTATCAAATTCTTTTAGTTATAATTAAACCAACACAACCTTAACGATCTAAATAGTGTTTCAAGTGTTATGACAGTAGGTAAGAGTCTATAATTTAGTCTCCATAAATACGATATTTGTATTAATTTTTAATTATATATTTTGTACACTTAGAAGTCAATTATTTATTAGTTATATTTTATTTTCATAATCAAAACATTGTATATTGGAAGCAACTGTAAGTCACCCAATAAGATCTTAGTGGGGCCATATAAAAAAAGGCCTGCTGTGAACTTTGAGGCAAAGTGCACACATTATAGAAATAAGTTATCAAACATAACATGGACATATAAATATTTAATGGTTTAACAAAGCCACTTTTCATAATTATGCTCTTACGCGTCTAACCCTACCTCCTGCCTGTTAGGGAGATATAAAACAGAGAAACAAAAATCGGATATCTGAAAGTCGTGTTTATCACTTTCAGATCAAATCAATTTCGGGGTCAATCATAAATGTTTGATCGGATAAAATTCAGAGTATTAGAAGATCATATGTTTGTATTTTTTCGATAATATTGAACCAGAAAATGATCAGTAGAAGAAGAAGATGAAACAGTGCAATGAAACATTGCAACTGTTGGGAGATGAAACCGAAAATAACCGAATTTCAAAGGTTTCCAAAATTGCAATTTAGACCTTCGACTTTCGGAAATTATATTTTCGGATGAATTTCCGATACATTAACTTTGTCGGAAATAAAAAATTTCCAAGCTGACCCCAGCCAGGGGCTCTGCCCCTTGGACCCCGCCAGGGGCTGCCGCCCCTTGGACCCCACTACTCGGGGGCGCTGCCCCCGGACCCCCGTTCATCTATCTAGGAGCTTCGCTCCTAATATTATAACGAATTCAAATAAGCGTGCACTCCGTACCTCCATACTTAAATGATGTATCATTATAACAATAAACCGATCATTCAAGTTGATCCAATTACACTAAAATATCTAACACTGCCGTTGCCCACCATCTGCAGCCTTTTTTCATTAATTATGATACATTTTGCAAATCAAGTCATAATTGTATGTTTATGTCAACCCCTCCACCAAATCAATTTAGTTTGATGAAAGTTGATTAACCACAAATTAAATTAGTTGATGATGGGATTTTCTATTATTGCTTTCTTTTATTTTACACTTTTAATAGGTCAATTAAAAATTGAATCACCGTATACTCGAATTCAAGACCTATATTTCAAACATTAATCACTTTACTACTAGGTCAATTCACGCACTTGCTTTCCTTTTAAAATATTGTGTACTTCGGCCTAATTCCAAAAAATGTCAATGTTCTAGTCTGTAGAGTTAAAATGGTTATTATCAACTCAAGGATCTACATTATTCTCGCTTTTAATTTACTATATATCCGATAATGTAGATAGAATCTACATTATTCTCGCTTTACTTTGCTATATATCCAATTGAACTATTTAATACAATTTTTTAAAACTAGTGCAAAAAAGAAATGACTCAACCTAGTTAAGACAGATGGAGTAGTACTAGTTTTGATGTACAATAACTTTTGTGCACCTTTTGAGTGAAGATTAGGGCTTACTCAAATGGTATTTTCATACATTGTCCTGACACATTTAAATGAATAAATTTTTAAAGAATGAACTGCCTCAAAACTTCCCTAACTTTTCGGGTTGTGACATCTTAGGTCCCTAACAAAAAAAAAAAAAACTATTGTCAGAGGATCCTAACGTTAAATATAATCACGAATCATGTTTTTTTAGCCACTTTTCGAACGAAAATGCCCAGATGGCTTGAAGGGCATTTTTGGCAATCCCTAAATTCGCTGCCATATGAATTCCGTCACATTTCTATCAACAACTTCTTATGTGATATCGTAATAAGTTCTGGTACTTCATACGTGATTAAAGTTTTGTCAATATTTTTACACAAAAAACTTCTTATATTCATCTATTTCTAGTTAGTGGTAACAATATACTAGTTATATCATGTAAAAAATTCATTGAGAAACAACAAAAGATATGGAAAAGTGAAGTTATTTATGAAATAAAATCTGAATCAATAATACATAGAATAAAAAATATTTCATATTTAATTAAATGATACAGTAATTATTTTCTTGAAAGACACTGACATGTAAAAGATTATTTCATTGTATATCATCGAATTAATTTGTTAATCTAAGCCTAAGTTTAAGACTATTTTATATTTATTGATATTTTATCAAGAATTTTAATTTAGTTCAAACTGAAATTTTTAATATCATATGAATATTCAATCTTCATATATAAATTTGCATAGTTTCTAGTCATTTATGATAAAATTGAAACATGAGTAATATTTTGAAAATATTCAAGCATGTGACAATGTAATATTTCTATTTAATCCTTGGAGATTTTTTTTATCAATAATAGTATCTGAAATTAAGACAATATGAATTTATAAATTAATACTGCGAAATTGAGATACTTTCATAATAAATAAAATCGATCGATAAATCAAGGAAAAAAACAAAGAAAAATTAGGGGAAACAGAAAACATCGAAAAATGTTTTGTTCATGGATTTCCATCACTAAATGAGTTATCACCCCTACCAAACATGTCTTAGGGTTTTTATTACTTAATATACACCAAGGTCATTATATATTTCTATGAACTTAACTAGAGAACGACTGGTAGTCTAGATGTGGCATAATGAAAGTAGACAGTAAACTAATTGGTAGCAAGTAAGCAAACAACATTTAAATTCAATTATATCAACGTCAATTAAGTTAGTAGCTATAACAACCCACTTATCCTAATTAATCCTTGGACTGTATTCTACTATTTTTAGAGAAAAATTACGAAAATTCTTATCCAACCGGCACATAGCTGTCAATTTATTTATTTCTTTTTGATGCCACATTTAAGAATCTCATATGCTTGTAGATTTGAGAGATGGAGTTGGACACTTGGACTACTTATTACATCTTGATTAATCAATGTTAGTTGAGCCCTTTTGCTTTGTTGGTTGTGATTAAGGGCTCATCCATTTTCTTTAAACACGCAATTAACCATTTGTTAGCAACCCTACTGTATCTAAGTTGGAAAAGATACATTCCACTTGTTTTAAAGTTCGCGTGAAATTATTTTAAATTGTATTTTTATTTCTAGTGATACGATCCCACCTATCTTATGGAGTATTATAATTAGAGTGAACGTAAAAAAACAGTGTGTGTATTTTTTAGGTCCCTAGAATTGAAATAATCACATTTCAAATCTTTGAAAAATATAAAATACTCTACTATCTTTCACCTATTTTTCTTAACATTTTTTAAAATTCGTGTTGAAAAGAAATGAGACTTCTATTAACAGAAGGATTATGAGTATCATTTTTCTCCTTTTTTATCCCTCAACATGAAAAGGGCATAAATGTCTTTCAGAATACTCATATACATAGTATATTTCAAGTAAGAGAAGAAAGAGTGATCAAAGAAAAATATTACTCTCTTCATCCGCGAATAGGAGTTCCGTTTTTCCATTTTAGTCTGTCCGCATAGGAGTCCCAGTTTATTCTTACCATAATTGGTAATAGAGTCCCACCTTCCACTAACTCATTTCACTCACATTTCATTTAAAACTAATATATACAAGTGAGACCCATATTCCACAAACTTTTTTCCACCCACTTTTCTTAATATTTTTCAAAACCCTGCCGCCATAAAATGAGTCTCCTAATGACAGACGGAGGGAGTATATAAATATAAAAAGTCAGTACATTGGAGGAGAGAAAAGAAAGACATTCATGCTCTTTTAGGACTAAGAGTAAAAAAAAAAAAAAAAAAAAAAACTCAAATAATATTTTCTCCGTCCCTTAAATTTTGTCACACATGAATTTTAAGAAATGTAATGAAAAATGAGTTGAAATAGTTAGTGAAATTTGAGTCCTACTTTCGATTTTAGTTTAATAAAATACGAGTGATAATGATTTAGTAGAGTATGAGAACCACTGCCAAAAATGATAAAAAAATTTAAATGTGACAAATTTTATGGGACGGATGAAAATGGAAATATATGACAAATATTAGGGATAAGTTCTGAGGTCACAAATATTACAAGAGATAAAACTTTACTTTTTCAAATCGTTCTGATTAACACTTTTGTAGCTAAATCAAACTTTGTATTGATATAATCATACATATTATTATTATGAAGATCTATTTATAGCTAGTTTAGTCGAAATTAGGTAGTACTAATAAAATACTTATTGAACAACTAAAAGAGATTGCGATCTCAATAGAGTCGTGCATAAGAGAAGGGTTTAGTTGGATGGTCACGTGAAAAAGTGAATAAGATTAATAGAGTTGGGGCCTAATTATTTATAATTAGTTCAGATAATTCTTTACCTAATACATCTTTCATGATGAGAGCATCTTCCATATAACCAATAATCATGGGACTAATTATTGACGTCTCATGTTATTCAACTTATAATCATGCAATTAGGAAAATCGACTTAGTATGCAGCCAAATTATATTAATCTTCAAAAGACTAAAAGAAAATCATGTCTAAATCATGCATAATTCATACGCACAATATTTTTGACATCTGTTTCTGATAACATAATTAAAGCTTTAATTAATAAGTCTTTTTAAGATAAGAACTTAAGAAGAGCTAGGTTATGGTCCATATTTATGTAGGATTAGGTTATGGTCCATATTTTAAAATTATTAGTACAGTGCTAACCGCTAACCATTGATGTTATTTTGTCTAAAATATGGTGAAATTTAATATGGGTAAATAATATTATAAAAACAAGAGTGAATTATAAAAATGGTCTCTAGACTATGGGTTTATCTCGTCCATAGTCTCTGGATTTTAAAAATATCGTCAGACATCTCTAGACTGAGGGTTTATCTCAAATTTGGTTCTTTTGCTATTTTTTGCATACGAAAATACCCTTTTGAGCATTTGGCCAATTTGATCATTTTACACTTTTAACATTTTAAATCTGATATTATTTCAGTGATATACTAAATCTGATATTTATTTTAAAATTATCATTCTTCTTCCCTTTTGTCATCCTTCACTTTGTTTTTTTTAATTTCAATATTAGATTTAATTTTATAAAATTAAATTTAAAATTTTGATTTTTAAATATCAAATTTTTTTTTAATTAAAACTATTTTTAATTCATGGATACTATAAATATTGATTAAAACTATTAATTTTTATTATTTAATACTCCATTCATTCCATGTTAATAGAGTTTCTACTTTGGGAAGTTCTAAGTTAATTGAGTCATTTCTATTTTTGGCAAAAAGTAATTCTTCCTTTTACTCCCCCCGTCCCGCTTTAGGAGTTCCGATTTATCAATTTTGGGCGTCCCGCTTTAGGAGTCCCGGTTGAGATAAATTAATAAAAAAATGTCTACAAAGTGTTAAAAGTGGGTCCCAACATCCACTACAATTAATAAAAAAGTGTTAAAAGTGGGTCTCAACATCCACTAAAACATTTATTTATTGGACACTCAACTAAAAGTGGGTCCCAACATCCACTACAATATTTATTTATTACACACTAAACACTTTTTTCTTAAAACATGTGCCCGACTCAACCGGGACTCCTAAAGCGGGACGGAGGGAGTACTTTATTCTCTATTCATCTCTCATACTTTATTCTCTCTTACTTTTTCCACCAACCATTTAACACACTATGCTTAACTCCGTGCCAAAAAAATGCCTCTATTAACAAGGAACGGAGGGAGTATAATATTCAGCTAAATTGAAGAAGTACAGAAAAATAATAGGAGTATTAATCATGATCGAAAAATAAGAGCTATTCTATTTAGCATTCGTTCGGTTGTTATAATTGCTTGTGATTAAATATTATGAAGTTGACTAAAAATTTGATACTACTAAAATTTTTATATTGGAGTATTTTTGTTGAAATTTTTTAGTTAATTTTGATTGTTTTCAAATTAATAAACGAAAATATATTAGTCTTACATTAGATGCATATTTATTTCAGATTAAATCGTGTTATATGATCTATTTATGATTAAAACTAGTATTAAATATTGATTAAAACTAAGACGTCGTCATACCTTATTGATTAAATATTAGACACTATCAAATATTGATTTAAACTATTAATTTTTTGTTATTTAATAATTTTAATAATTAATAAAATTTATTGATATTTAAAAATCAAAATTTAAAATTTAATTTTATAAAATTAAATATAATATGGAAATAAAGAAACAAAGTGAAGGATGACAAAAGGAAAGAAGAATGATAATTTCAAAATAATATCAGATTTGGTATAACACTGAAATAATATCAGATTTAAAATGTTGAAAGTGTAAAAAGACCAAATTGTCCAAATGCTTAAAAGGGTATTTTCGTATCAAAAAATGGCAAAATGACCAAATTTGAGATAAACCTTTAATCCAGGGATGTCTAATGATATTTTTAAAATCCAGGGACTATAGGGAGATAAACTCATAGTCCAAGAACCATTTTTATAGTTCACTCTAAAAACAAAGATGAATATATTTCAAATATACATATATAATGTTCATATATTTTAATATAAAATTGAATTGGTTTTATCATTTATGTTTTTTCTTACTAATTTTTTTTTATTATATTTCAAACATAACGGTAAAAAAGTCCAATTTCAAATATTTATGTAAATTCAGATATGATTTACACTTTTATTTAAATATAATTCTGATATTTAATTTTACAATGTTATTTTTTTCTAAATTATTAAAAAAAATGCAACTTATTTATTTATTGTAAATTAAATTACTGTAGTATTTAAAATATATAATACCTGAAAAAATTTATGTATGTATACGTTTATTTATTGAGAATTGCAATGGTTTTAGTTGTAGATTCGTACACTTTTTAATTCAATTTCTTCAAGACACGTTTGTCATTGGAGTTTTGAGGTCAGTTTCCAAACAATTATGCTCTGGGAATTAAGGATCGGTTGTTTTGTACAGAAAACGAGGGTTTCTGTGTAAAAAAGGTTAGTAAGGAGGGTAGTTGTATAAAAAAAAGACGTTAATAGGCTATCTTCAACCATTTACTCAAACTCAAATATATTTTTGAATAGTTTTACTCCAATCATTTACATTAAAAAATAGTTTTACTCCAACCATTTGCTCAAACTCAAACTCAATCATTTACTCTAAAAAATAGTTTTACTCCAACTATTTACATTATATTTAAAATTTACATCATTTTTGGGTATTTGTTTCATATAAATTTTGCATGCAGTAACACCAAATATGAGGTTATTCCATGAAAAATCCAAAAGTGTGTTTAAATTTAATATATGGTTGGAGAAATTGTCTACACCAAAAATAAGTTTCGATGTATAATCGAAGATGGTCTCACGTTGCAAAATTGATGAAGGAAAATAATCGGACCAAATAGTCCATTATCTGAAATTAGAGCTTATAATTTTGGACTTCATCGTCCCACACCTCAATCATGGGCTTTGGAGATAACTATATCAAGTGACAATAAATGTAGATTAAATAAATTAATCCAGAATTAGTATAGCCACCAAACTATACCTAAATATACAAATAAGTTGTACATACATATACAAAATTACTCCACCTCCATAAATAATAGACAAAGTTATAAATGATACGAGTTTTAGTGCATAATTGATAAAGTAAAAGAGAGAAAGAAAATATGGTGAAAGTAGTGTTAGTGGATTGTGTAGTCTATATTTAGAATGATGTACATGATTAGTATTGATTTAAACTTTTTTATCTTCTATAATTATTCTAACTTTGGTGGATGGATGGCCTAAATTGGAAAAATTTGTCTATATTTTTTTGTAATAATTGGAGTTTTACAAATTTTGCTAGCCTAACTCTATGGTAGATTATTGAATATTAATTTATTTAATAAGTACTATTTTTTTATCCAGAGCACATGCATCGTGCTTGCTTATATCAGTGAAAAAGTATATATTCCTATGAATAATTTCACAATTCTTTATTTTAATATATCCCGAGCACATAAATGGTGCTTGCCATTGTTGATAGATTGCCGGGCCGAACAGGTTGACATGCTCAGAATTGCTCGCAATTAACACTCCCGTTTCTGATATTGCCGAGCACCTTCAATTGTGCTTGGTATGTTGCCGAACACAATTGAAGGTGCTCGCTATTTTCCGAACACATTTAACTGTGCTTGGTAGTGGTGCTCGGTAAATAACTTTTTTTTTAAGTTTCAGTTTAGGTTTAAAAGTATTAACGTACATATACAGATATACTTACTACAATTATGCACTACAATTACAATTATGCGCAACAATTAGCTTTTTAAAAGTACTGTTATAATTATAATGTGGAAGGAAGACGCAAAATTGTAGGTATGTTTCTTTTATCCCCCGGATCGAGAGAACTGAATGGAGCACTTTTTAGTAGAACGGACCAATTTAATTAATTAATTATCTAGTTTAAAATTGATTAATTTTAACTGTAACTAAGAAACTAATTAATTTCAACAGCAACTCGAAAATAAATAAATATATATTGATTTCCATCTTTTGTCAATTGTCAATGTCACCATTAACAATATTTTTATAGTAACTAACAGAGATTTTATAAGATCCAGTCCACTCATTTCAATTAATTTCTCTAATTGATAGGGTTTAGGGTCGAAATATAATCTTGTGATGCTATATTTCAATCTTTTAATACATCAATGTGATTTCTGATATACTAATATGCTAACTAACTTTAAAGTGCTAATGTACATCCAATCTCGTGCTGCTACGTGGCACAAACATACAATATTGTAAACACTAAAATCCAATTTATATTTGTAAAAGTGATTGATGCATTTCGGAATATTGCATTTTAGTTATAGGCATATTATATTTTTTATTGTTGAGTTTTTCATTTTAGATATAGACCGTTTAACTTGCATTTTATATATATTTTGCATCGTAAACAATTTATGTTAAAATGCAAAATTCAACAATATAAAATACAATTTGTCTATACTAAAATGTAATATGCGGAAATACATATTCAACTTCACAAATGTATATTGCATTTTAGTATTTAAAATATTACATTTTTCGTACCACATGACAACACGAGTTTGGATGTACGTTAGCGCTCTAACTAAGGATGCGCCCTAGTGCTCCCCTAAATATTCCTGAAATTGAGTACTAAAATCTCTAATGAACCTGGAAGAATTTATGAAATGGCATATATCTACCTTGCTTCTATATCAGTTATAGTAATCACACTGCAACTACAATCCTTGTTCATTGAAGTATCGCTGTGCGAAATACTGGAACCACTTTGCATGTAAAACCCGGGCTTCTTCGGCTCAGGCAACTCCGCGTCCTCACTGCTCAGCATGAGAAACACCGAGGGCATCACAGGCCTTTCCTCGGCCGCATTCTGCACGCACAACAACCCGACCCGAATGCATCTCTTTGCTTGTGATTTCACACGCGAACAAGTGTCGTTGTTACAGATTGGATCCAACAACTCCAACTCTCTGTTTTCCTTACAAAGAACCCATGCCTGCATCAATCTATGATCAGTGCTTCAACTTGAAGTCTATTTCTATGAATTAATTGGATATAGACATAGTATATCTAAATATTGATTTTTAACCAATCCAATATTTTAAGTAAAAATAAATGAATTTTTTATAATTAGACATTCGTGAAATTTTCATTTGCAGTGAGTTAGGTTTTTGGAGTTCGATGTGAAATTTGAATGTACCATTAGAAAGCTCTCGACGTTGCATTTTTAATGGGATGCGGTATATGAATTCAAATTCGAACCGAAAAACGTTAAAAATGTTAAAAAAAAGTAGTGTTTCATAACAACACATTATAAATTATTTTGTTAATTACCAAAATCCAACACTATGATCAACATTTACAAAGCTTTCAACAGAGCTTTGTGATGATACCTTAGGATTTTATATAAGATTTCAGATAATCGAAATTTTGGCTTTGGAAATTTCAGATAATCTAAAACAAGGAAAATAATGCTAACTTTCAGCTTTTATATCACCTAGAATTTCTTTCCAGACTTCTTATATTATCAATAATAACAAAACTAATCATTATATCATCAATTAATATTCTAGTAATTGATTTGAATATAGTTTTTTAACTATGATTGACTATTTTCACCTGTTCTAATAGGTTTTGAAGGCAAGAAGGATGGTTGTAGCTTCTGTTCTGCTTTCCAGTCACAATCTCCAATATCACTACACCCAGGCTAAATATGTCTGACTTGGTGGAGAATTTTCCTTGGTATGCATACTCAGGAGCCATATAACCACTGTTGGTATCATGAATTAGCCTGTCCTGTCTCTCTATAAAACTAAACATTTTTTTTCATAAATATATATATGTGTGTGTCATAAGAAAGAAGCTTACTATGTTCCAATGACTGTCTCTGTTCTTGCCATGATCTGATCATCATCCCCTTCAAACATTCTTGCTAACCCAAAATCTGAAATCTTCGCGTTCAGATTCTCGTCTAGCAAGATATTGCTTGTTTTCAGGTCCCTGTGGATGATTTTGAGCCTCGAGTCATGGTGGAGGTAGAGAAGGCCTTTCGCTATCCCCATAATAATGGCGAAGCGCTTCGGCCAGGTCAATGCTGCACTTCTGCTATGATCTGCAAGTGTTAATGGTTTTGAATTAGTAAAAGAAAAGAGTAGAAAAGCAAGCTCAAAGGTTTTGATCATACCGAAAATGAAATAGTCCAAGCTCTTGTTGTGCATATACTCGTAGATTAGGATGTTTTCGTCTCCTTCACTGCAGCATCCCAGAATTCTAACAAGATTCCTGTGTTGCAGTTTTGAAATCAAGAACACTTCGCTTTTGAACTCCTCATGGCCTTGTCTCGATGTTCTCAACATTCTTTTCACTGCAAATACTTCTCCTGTCGATAGGCGCCCCTAATATTATTAAGGGTCCGTTTGGTAGGGAAAATAGATAAGACAAAACACACATTTCAGGTCAGATAATGAGTTATCTACCCTAGCGCATGATCTAACCAACAAAAAATTATACAGCATACCTTGTAAACAGGACCGAACCCCCCTTCTCCAATGAGATTCTCCTGTGAGAAGTTGTTCGTGGCTGCTACAATGGTTGCCAAATTGAATAAAGGTAACTCTGTTTCCTCCACCTTCTTAGAAGCTGTCAAAGCAGTTAGTTACACATTTGAACACATACATATATACTTCCTTTGTTTAGTAATGTGACCTTCTTTGTTGCGCTTGCGCCGCGCCATTATTAGTAAAGCCAATATCACGACTCCAAACACGGAAGCAGCAACAACAGATATAAGCTTTAGCTTCCCCTTTGCCGGCCCTTTGGGGGAATATGTCTTATGTTCTTGCACAAAACACAACGTTCGTTATTTAGTACCAGCATTAATGATACGAACGAAGAAACACTCTAAAATTGATACTCATCCTACCGAGTTCTGAAGCTGGCATGCGAATGTAGATAGTCGGCCCTTGTCCATCTCCCTGGCCACCCTCCTCGCGCAAGTCTATCAAATCCCCGAACCACATCAAGCAATTGCTCTCACTATCCGAATACGGATCAGCATAAGCCGTACAATTACAGTTGCTCAAGCATTGTTTCCCACACTCATCAATACTGACACCCTCAGTCAACCTATAATCAACTGAATCCGGAAACTTAATCCCATCCAACCTCATAAATGCATCTTCCGTCCGACAATCGAACGGAATATCTCTATAACAACCTCGTCTCCACTCATAAACCGCTCACTCCGTCTCGGCCCTCGGCCTGAATCCCTTCAGACACTCACATATCGGGGTCATGTAGACCTTGCAGATACCGTTGCCACCACACTTCCCATAGACCTCACACGAATCCCGCGGGGAAGCAAGCATGGAGGTCCAGCCATCTCTCCTCTCATTCATCATGAATCGCTCGACCATGCCCCCTGGATTCAACGTGATCCTCGTGATCCCTGGATCGTCAATGGGATTAGTCACCGAGACCAATCTCCCCTTCCTCGACGTTGCCTCGGTCATCCAAGCCCTCTCTCCTAAATTCGGAAAACCGACGAATTCGTTATTCCAAAACACGGTTCTGTATGTCTTCTTCTTCCCCTTAGCGACGACGATTTGAGACAATCCCTCGTTGCTGATCCCGTAACTGTACTCACCAGGAAACGGATCGTTAGAACTTCTCCACGACGTCAGATATTTAGCGCGATCGACAGTCATCGTCATGCCAGGCAGGCGCGTGTTGCACGGGTAGTCGAAGCTCTGCCATAGATAAGTCCCCTGTTTGTCCCCTGTGAGGACGAGGTTGCCAGAGTCCAGAAGCTGGAGAGTTGGAGATGATACAGTAGCATCAGAACTCGGAATCCATAAGGTTGTTGTGAGGTGTGGTGAAGTGAGGATTAGGCTTCCGTTGTTGGTTAGAGTGAGGCGTCCTTGTCGGCCAGTGAGCGGTGTTTCTCGGTTGGCGAGCCACACGAACACGTCCGGGGTGTTCCGGTAGCGGATTACGAGGAATCTTCGGGTGTTGTTGGCTGGAGAAGAGAATCCGAGCTCGAATATTTTGGAGGAAGAGATTAAAAGCTGACCATCGACAAGAGTTTGGTTTGGAGAGAGTGTGTGATCAGATTGTGCAGCAATGCAGAGTTTGAATATGGTGAGGAAACAGAAGAGCAGTTTTGTGAAGAGTTGCTGATCCATTTGCATTACTATTTTACTAGCTTTGCAGTTTCCATCAACAACAAGAGTTTTATGGAGACCGCTGCCTCAAATCGGGTTTGACCATGTGAAACTGAAAAATCAGCATCTCGTGTTATTTAAAAATCAACAAATAAGTCGCTTTTGAGAATGACCAAAACATAACTTAATAAATACACAAACATGAGTTTACAAATCTAAATTATTAAATTGTCTATAGCACTTATTCTCTTATAAGTACTTAATCCACTTTTACTCTTTTTTTTTCTCAAACTCTATCGGTTTCTTTTTTTCGCTTATTTTACCAATTTCTCATTAAAATTTGCTTCGTCCATTTATAAGCTTATTTTTTTGGATGAAAAGAATATCTTCAATCGAATTGGAAAGCTAATCTAAATAAATTTAATCTATTAAGTGGTGGAGTAATATTTAATTCAAACCAAAATAACTAAAATGAAATCATTAATTAGTAAACAAACAAAAGTAAACTTTCATAATATCTACAAAATCATAGGAAGAGACCTCACACCTGCACAATTATACATCATACGTGACCGTTGAAATTTTTGTAATATTACGGCAAGAAAAAGTATGACTTGGGATCACTGTGGTTGGAATTTTATTAGTCTTTTAAAATTATTTCCAATTTTGACTATAATTTACATTACCAACTCGGATTTTGACTATTTACTTTGTGTGTTTTAAATCCTCGTGGGTCGTGGCTGCTCGAAAGTAAATTATCATGTATTAAAGTTTTAGTTGCGTCAAAATTAAAGATGACACAGACTATTTCGTCTGTTTCAGAGACTATTATTTACCAGAACTTTATGACTCATTAGCCTATACATATATATTACACCCTGTACCTGAAACCTGAAAGTATAAACCATACACCCTCCGTCCATAAAAAATAAGACACTTTGTAAATGATACGAATTTTAATATAGAATTGGTAAAGTAAGAGAAAAGAAAAAAAAGTACGAGAGAAAGAAAAAAAGTAAGAGAGAAGTAGTATTAGTTGAACGTGAGGTCAATATTATTAGTACGAGAGAAGAGAAAAAAAGTAAGAGAGAAGTTGTTGAAAACTTTCATTTTTGGAATGTATCCTATTTTTCGTGGACAATAAAAAATGGCAAATATGCCCTATTTTTCGTGGACGGAGGGAGTATTTCTTATTAATCAGTTCCTAAAAAATACTATAAATTTTCTAATTTTAGAATAATTAAATACCACATTACCTTTACACATTACATTACAACTTATACCATTACAATATATTATTAATGATGTGAAATCCACTCTCCACTAACATTATTTACACTACTCTTTATATTTCTCTTACTTTATCAATTATACACTACAATCTGTGTCAAACCATATGTTCATATTTTTCAGGAACGGATGAAGTACTACCATCGTCCCGCATTAGAAGTCACATTTGCTTTCTGCACTCGTTTTATAAAAATGATACTCCCTCCGTTCCATAGTAATAGAGACGTTTTTTTCCGGCACGGAGATTAAGAAAAATTGTGTTAGGTGAGTTAAGTAAAGGAAAAATAAAGTGAAAAATGAAAAAGGTAGAGAGATTAAGAGAGAGTAAAGTAGGTGTGAAAAAATGTGTTGACTTTTACTAAAAAGGGAAATGACTCTATTACTATGGAACGTACCAAAATAACAAAATGACTCTATTACTATGGAATGGAGGGAGTAATAAATAGTTAAATTATAGAAATAACAAAGTAATTAAGAGAAAAAATAATGTGGAGAAGACTCCTCTCTCTTACTTTATTATTTCTCCACTTTAACTATTTATTATTAATTTTATAAAATGAGTACAGAATAACAAATGTAACTCCTAATGCGGGACGAAGGTAGTATAATATTTTGCTCTTAATTTATGTTGGAATTATAGGCTTACGGCACTTTTATCTTGGAATCAATTTGTTAATCTTGCCTAGTCATTTTGGAGATATAAAAGTAAATATGATAAACTTAAATCATATATTAATATAAACGTTTTAAAAATAATGTATAAATACATAATAACATAATTATTAATTTGATTCGTGTAGAACCTCAAATTAAATTACTGCAAATTGCAGACCTCTAGCAAAAATGGATCATCAATCGTTTATTTACACACATTAGAGTGTGTGACTGTGTGTGTAAAGGAATGATAAATATGTGAGGCAATGACGTATTGATAAACCTTCAAAAGAGGAAAGTTTTATTATGGAGAAATGCAGATGATCAACATGTGGTGAACTAATTGAATGCAGCTGCTTCTTGGCTTTTGGATCTGTTCTTGCGATCCCAGACAGGAGTGGTTTCGATAAGTATACGAGGAACGAGGCACTCGTTGTAATATCCCAAAATTTTGAACCCTAATTTTAGAGCCGTAAAATTTTTATTGATGACGTGGGAGACGTGAATTAATTGATGAATGAATTTATTGCATGAGTTCTTACGACCAAGTTGTGTCTAGGGTTGAGGTTGAGTTGAAAAGTCAAACTCGTTGAGTATATGACGTAAATATTTGAATTTAAGGTGAAATTATGTGGTGAATTATTTGTTTAAGGATGAGTGAGATTTTTAAGATATTTCCATAAATACTATAACCACATTTTTATTTTTGAAATTTTCGACCCCTTCACTTTATTGGAGAAAATCCTATTTTTCCGGATTTAATTTAATTCTTGGGATATTTATCCAAATTAAATCCAAAACCCAATTATTCTTTATTTCTTAATGAGAAAAATCGACACCCTATTGATTCTAGGTGATTTTCAAAAATCACCTATTGTTGGGAAGCAGAAATGATTTTATTTGTTTAATTGATCCCTTATTGATTTCCTTCCATACCTAAAATTAAATATTATAGCAAATCTTACCATATCTATTTTAGTTAATATTTAAAATCCATTCCTTATGAGGGAGCCAAATTACACGCCTATTTCCAATCTTAGGTGGGAGAATTATTATTTTATTCTGCCCCGTGATATTTTATTCTACTCCAAAAAATATACCAAACAAAATCTTGGCTAAATAAAAGCCTAGGATTTTCAAAAATCCCAAGGCTTGAACCCTAGTTCACGTTTTTTTTTAAATCTTCTCTACTCCACAATATTTGCTTTATTTAATTGTGGAGAATCAAATTTTCCCAAATATTCTATTTAATTACCTAAAGATTTTATTGAACCCTATAAATAGGAGAAAAACCTAACCCTAGCCCCCAAAAGAAATCGCCCCCCACCCCATATCACACGCCCCTCTCTCTCTCTCTCTCTCTCAATTTTCTTCTATAATTCTTCATCTTTTGAGAAGAGTTAGAGTTTGAGCCTCAAGATTTTTGAAGAATCAAGTCTCTACTTTGTTTCTACCGTTCGTTTTGACAAGAAAAGGTACCTATATATTAATCTTTCTTCATCTAACCGATTAATCGGTATTCTTGAACCCCCCCCTCCCATGCATCTAGATCGAGTGAAAGTGGGTTAAAAGGGATATGGAAAATATGTGTGCGTGCGTGCGTGCGTGTGCATGTGTGTGTGTGTGACACGTGAACGACCCTCATGTGTGACATAAGTTGATGTTAGATCTAGGATTGTTGAGTGAATAAACATATACTCCCTCCATTTCTTCATAGTTGAGTCATTTTACCATTTCAGGAAGTTTCTTCATAATTGAGTCGTTTCCTTATATGGTAACTTTTTCCTCTCTCTTACTTTATTATCTCTACTTTATTTACTTTATACTTTATTCTCTCTACCTTTTCTTCTCTCTTATTTTTTTATCTATTTATTTAACGTATCCAACATTCATTTTTAAAACTCCGTGCCGAAAAGTTCCGCCTCAACTATAAAGAAACGGAGGGAGTATGATGAATACGTCTTGTTTCGATTGATAAACGTAAACTGGATCGGTGGGAAAAAGGGGAAGCATTGAGACATGCATGATTTAGGAGTTGATGTTGAAACTGATTCGTGATATGTGCCTATGTGATTAAAAGGTGAAACCTCGGTTGCGAAGCCGGATAACGAAAGAGAGAAACGTACTTGAAATCTAAGCAGTCGAGGTGGGCTTTATTCTTAAACTCTTTTATGTTGCAAATTTATGAATGTGGAGAGATAAGGGTGGTTTAAACTGTTATGCCATGCCTGTGATTATTTGTGATGATGTTGTGCGTCTGATGCCCATTTTGAGAGTTCGCTCCATTGGGCTATAGGGCTATGGATATGTATAAACGAATTCGGGTCTGAGTAGGGCCGTAAACCCTACCAGGCTAGTGTACACGGTGGGATCGGGAGCCGTCCTTGCTAGTCGGCCGGTCTCGTGGGCGAAAAGTGTAGCCACACTTTCGTCGCACCATGGAAATATTGTGATTGTGGAAATTGATGAGGAAATTGAGGAGTTTGTTTGACTGGCCAGTCTAAGAAAATATTTTTGTGATACTCGATGATATTCTTTTAAATAAATGCAAAACCTCGAGTTCACTATGGTAAGGGTGGCATAACTAATAAAATATTTTGGCAACGAGTTCACTGGGTATTTCAAAATACTCAGCCCTGCATGTGTTTTCCTTATGTGCAGGTTGAACGGCGACGAGCGGTGGCGGGTGTTGAGCACATTTAATTAATTAAGATGGATGTTTTGAACTTCGAGTGTAGTTGTGTCTCCATACATGGCTTCACTTTCTCTTGGTCGTTTTCGCTGAATTTATGAAACTTATTAGTATTATTTGGCTATTTTGAACTTGTTCCATTTGGTATAGAAGATTGAGACATGTTGCGGTTTTTGTTGAATGTATGCCGAACCCTTGATTTTTTATCATAGTTTATGGTGTCTATTCTTCATTGATTTTCTAGGTTAAACCTTTGACTTATTGCTTTGATAGTTCATTTAATACTTTGGTCAAATCTCTTTAAATGAAACCCTCGCCTATGTTTTTATTGCTTTTAAGTCCGTTTTGGTAGCAGTCGCCGTATTTATTATACCCTAGAAATCCGGGCTGTTACACTCGTGTACCTTCAACTTAGCTATCTCGGCATCCTTGTCTACTGTTATCTACTGGAGCGGATCCCCTACTCCACAATTCTTACTCCACTCCTACTCCACACTCCAACAAAATAAAATAATCCACCATCACTTATTAAAATTATCCATGGTTATGATATTATTTTATTTTGTTGTGAGTAAATTGAGAAGGAGTAGAATAGGAATTGCGGAGTAAGGAATCCGCTCCGATTATCTCCCTTCAACTAACTTTTTTTCAATTATGTACGTGTAGTGTTATTAATTTTACGGAGTATTAATTTAACTAATCATTTTTAATATTATTATAATAATATGGGCAAGCCCACTAATTAAAAACTAATAAAAAACTAGTAGAATTAAATTAGGTTACACTTCCTACCATCTTTTTTCACACTGCAGCTCTTCTTTCTCAAGTTTTTCAGTAAGGTTTTTGTATTTTAACTTCTCTTCCTTTCCTTTTTTTTTTTTATTATTTTTTTTTTAATTTTTTTTTTTATTTTGATAATATAAATTGATTTGGACTTGAATGCAATAAGAGCATCTCCAATGGCAACTAGCGGGCCGGCTAGTCGCTTCGCGTGCACTGGCCGGTCCGCTAGCCGACCATTGGGACCGGCGAGCGGCGTTTCGGCGAGCGGTGTTTCGGCGAGCCGATAGGCTAGCCCACGCCGACTCCCGGACGATGGCCGATGGGCTAGCCAATTCGCTGGCCACCATTGTAGGATCCCGATCGGCTAGCGATCGGCCAGTCCCTTTTATTTATTTATTTATTTATTTTATTTTCGAAACTCTATATATACGCGATTTTAACGTCATTTTCATTTGCACCACTTGTTTTAACGAGTTTCTCTCTCTTAATTTATGTACAAGAGCAATAATGCGAAATGGAGAACAACAATGACTCTGCTCCTGTGACGAGCGGGTCGCAAACTCCCACGGTACCCTTTGGGAGGTGGATGGAGTCCGATGGACGGGTACTACAATATGTACCCTTGGCCGCAGATGATGCCGGGGATGGCAGCATGGGGTAGTAGTATGCCGGTGTCACGACCACAACTCCCTAGTGCTAGTGAGCGTAGCTATTTCGCGACTAAAAATTCTCAATAATCAAGGGACAACAATAAAAGGATGAAATCACTTAAATCAATAGTATCAAAGGCATATGGGTTCATAGTCAAAACGTGTTCAGAGTATCAAGACTAAGTTCATAGCTTTCTAGCACATAATTCTAGATTTGCAGCGGAAGAGTCCAAGACAAAATAGCACGTATGAAGACATGCTACTTTGGGTTACCTAACTACTTATTTAAAAGCCTTGTCCCAACACCTTCGCCTCCTCGTACACGTTCAACCTGCACATTTGAAAATAACATGCAGGGCTGAGTATTTGATATACTCAGTGGGCACATTGCCAAAAATGGTTTTATCTTTAATTGTCAATGCCAGAGTTGAGTGATCACGGGGTTTTACTTAAAAAGACCCGAGTCACTAAAATACTTTTCCTTTAGTAAAGATTTGATTGCGCAATCACATAACATAGATATACCATATCTGAACCTTGTGTGAACCGGGAATGTGGCCACATTCCACGACGGTCACTGGACCGGCCAACCCCTTTTGTTAGCTCACGGTCCCCTCATGTGTACACTAGTCCGAGTAGGGTTTGCGGCCCTACTGGGACCCGAATTCGATTTAACTTGAATTGGCATAGCCAAGCAGATAGGTAATCATAAAACAAAACATGGCATGACAATATACTTGAGCAAAGAATCACATTTTCATACTGAAATCACGTTTGAAAGAATGCCCACCTCAAAAGCTAAAGCTCTTTCCGTAATTTCCTTAACTTGGCCTTAGATGACGTTCGTAGACGCCCCTTTAGGAAAATAGCATAATATTTAATTAGACTTTGATAAATCAAATAAGCTTAAACGTGGATGCATCCTAAGTGCGTGATCATTTTATTCCTTTTCCTTAATTCATAAAAAGAGTCCCTGAGTACTAAAATAGACTCGAGGTCTTTTCATCATTTCGCACCATAAATTACTCGAGCGCTAATACTAAAGTCTGGGAATTAAATTTATCATCGTGAAAAAAAATTAGCGGACCATTACTTAACCTCAATTATTTGATTTAGCAACATAGGTGGGCTCATGATTTAATTAGGCTAGAGCAAACTCCCATTTTATTTTAATTATTAGCCCAACTCTTTAGATTATTTAAAGAATTGGTCCATTAATTAACAAAACCTTAGCCCATGCATTTAATTTATAGAGGCCCAAAAGAAGAAAAGGAGAGGCCCAAATGAAAGAGGCCCAATTTCTTCCTCCCTCAAAACTATCGGCCTCTCTCTCTCAAAACACAAAATCCCCAAAATCAAAATCAAAAACCCCAATTCCTAATCCTTGCTTTGGAGAGGAACGACGGCGCATCTCCCCCCCCTTCGTCGCCGGCTCCAGCTCTGGATCGACGGCGCGCCTGTGTCGCCGTTATCGCGCGGCGAGCTCCGCCGTCGCCGCTGCTCCAACTCTCTCTCTCCTTCTTCCCTTCTAATCTCTCCCTCCTTCGGCTGCTACGCCGCGCCTCTGAAATTCCCCTCTCCGCTCATCCTTTGCTCGTTCTCGGCGATTCAGCGCCGTCGCCGACGTCTCCGGCTGAGGTAGACGCGGCTTGGCCCGCCTTGAAGACCAGCCCGCCGTCGCCTCATCTTTATTAGCGGAGTCGCCGACAGGAAGGAGGCATCGCCTCTCTTTCTCCCTGCCTCCGGCGTTCTCCTGGCTCCCTCCGGCGAATTCTCTACCGCCGTCATCGCAGCTCGCCGTCCGGCAGCTCTCCCATCACTCCTTGCTCCAAAGCTAAGTTTTTTTCCTCTCATTTATTTCCTTGTAACAATACTATGTTTCAAAGATGAAGTCTTAGTGTATCTTACTGTGTGATGTTGAAACCATCTTGGGTAGTAATTTAATTGGGGAAAACTTTGATATCAAAACTTGTACATGAGGCCTACTGTGTTGGTTTGTATTCTTACTCAAAGTATGGGTTCTATCAGTCGATATTGCTAAGTTCACATTGGATTTTTGAGCACCTATAGTTCTAAGTTCTTGATTATCTATGATTGGCTATCATGATGCATTGGTGAGGGTGGGCTATGGAATACCTCTCCTTTGCGATTCTCGTTTTACGGCTGCTTCTCCGTGTTGCCGCTGCCCCTCCTCGCCTTCTTGCTCCTCCCGATTCCTTGCTGCACTCCTTGATTGTGAGTGAATTTGTGGTTTCTGGGGAGGGAGTCAGGGGCGGTTTATGGTGGTTTATATAGGCGAAGTGTGGTGTACTCGTGAGGCCTTAAATGGCTGTCAAAGCTCTTTGTTTTCATGCTGCAGATGGCACCTTTAGTTTACTTCCTTTGTCTCTTTCTTGAAACATAAGTACTACCTTCATTAGGTTACTTTGTTTGATGTGCAGGGGAAGCAGGTGGCTGTTCGGTTTGGGCTGATTTGGCGCAGCTGGAGGGACACGTTTTGGGCTAGCTGATCAGCAAGGTATCGGTCAAAGGGTAGGTTGCCACTCCAAAAGAGGCAAGTCTCAAATTCTTGGCAGCAATGAGAGGTAAATTCTAAATGTTTTATCTCAGTTGTCCCTTCTTTCATTTATTACTTAGTACACAGGTTTGCAGCCTTGTACTCCTAAGTTTTAAGAATTTTTGTTTTTCACATACAGCTCTCGGTTTGGTGCATTGGCTGTGTAGGAGTGTACCTCCCATTTTGGGATCATTTAGACCTCCTTTGGTAAAGAAAGGATGCCTCCTTCCTTGTTTGGTTTGATGTTGGGAAAAGTAATCTAAAATATTTATTAGTTTTGTAGGTTCTTGCAGGTTTAATGGCAGATAAAGGAAAAGGGTTTTTTTTTTAAAAAAATTGGGGATGTGGCCTGGGATCGAGACGAGGCAGTCGGGCTGGCTGCACGGGCCTTCGGGCTGCCCTCTAAGTCTTTGGGCCGAAAGAAATCTCGTGTTCGAGAGTCGAGGCCCAACTCTTTGTATATTTGTATTCTTAAATTCTTTTTTTTTTTGTCAACACATGTGTAAATCATTTTTATTTCTTGACGTTTATTGTATTTCACACGTATATACGAAAATCTGTTTTAGTTTGATCGACACTCTTCAAATTAGCAACCAAGCAAGACCATCGACTAATATTTCTGATTTGAAAACAACAAACATTTCTCTAGGTTGACATTAGTCTTAAAGAAAAGGTAACAAAGAGCGGGTATTACATTCTACCCACCTTAGCAAAAATTTCGTCCCGAAATTTTGCTTATGTTACTCAAACAGCTCTGGGTACCTTTCCTTCATCTTGTCTTCAAATTCCCACGTAGCTTCCTCGTGACCATGGTGTTTCCATAAAACTTTCACCGTTACAATAGATTTGTTCCTCAGTTCCTTGACCTTCCTATCCAATATTTCCTCTGGCTTCTCTTCATAGCTTAAGTCTGGTTCCAAAACCATTTCCTCTTGGTGGACTATGTGTTTCGGGTCGAACACGTATTTCCTCAATTGTGATACGTGAAAGACATTGTGTACATTCCCGAAACTCGGTGGGAGTGCCAATCCGTACGCCACAGGACCCACTTCTTCTAGAATCTCGTAGGGTCCGATGAAACGTGGCCTTAGCTTGCCCTTGACGCCGAATCTCGTAATCCCTTTAGACGGAGATACTTTCAGAAAAACTTTGTCTCCCGCCTTGAACTGCAGATTGGTTCGGCGAGCATCCGCGTAAGACTTCTGCCTATCTTGAGCTTCCTTGATTCTCTCACGGATCTGACGGACAATCTCTATCATTTCCTTTACAGAATCCGGTCCGAGTATCTTTCTCTCTCCGACTTCATTCCTGTAAAGCGGTGGTCTACATTTCTTTCCATACAATGCTTCATTTGGGGCCATGTTTATAGATGCTGACAACTGTTGTTGTAAGCAAACTCTATAAATGGTAGTACTAGCTCCAAGTTTCCTCCACGGTTGAGCACTACGGCTCTCAGCATATCTTCCAAGGTCTGGATTGTCCTCTCAGACTGCCCATCAGTCTGTGGATGGAATGCCGTACTGAATTCAATCTGGTGCCTAGCTCTTGCTGCAGGCTTATCCAAATCTAGAAGTAAATTTCGTATCACGGTCTGATGTGATCGTCACCGGTATTCCATGTAATCGTATGATCTCTTGCACGTAGATTTGAGCTAACTTGTTCGATTCGTAAGTAATACGAACTGGTACGAAGTGCGCGCTTTTGGTGAGGCGATCTATAATCACCCAAATAACAATCCTGTCACGAAGTGCGCGCTTTTGGTGAGGCGATCTATAATCACCCAAATAACAATCCTGTCACGAAGTGCGCGCTTTTGTGACCTTGGCAACCCTGTCATGAAGTCCATAGCAATGTGTTCCCATTCCCACTCGGGGATTTCTAGGGGTTGCAATTTCCCATAGGGTCGTTGATGTAGAGCCTTCACTTGTTGACATGCTAGGCACCTTTCTACAAACGACGCTATGCTCCTCTTCATGCCATCCCACCGAAACTGCTTCTTCATATCTTGATACATTTTCGTACTTCCTGGGTGGGCAGTATAGGGTGTTTCATGCGCTTCGCTCATGATCTCATTTCTGAGAACCTCGTCATCGGGTACACATAATCTCCCTTCAAAAGTGAGGGCGTCATCCGCTTCTTCATGATAACTCACCTCTTTTCCCGACCTCACTTTAAGACGAACTTTCTCTAATGCTTCATCACTCCTTTGAGCCTCAACAATTATGGCCCTTAAGTCTGGTTCAATCACTAAAGGGGCGATCCTACCTTCCACCGTCTCTGGTGCTCTTACTACCTCCAGCCGCATCTTAGCAAATTCCCGTATGAGCTCCTCATTCTGTGTGAGGAAGGTGGCCACTTGGGGCATAGTCTTCCTGCTCAAGGCATCTGCCACTACATTGGCCTTGCCTGGGTGGTAATTTATACCACAGTCATAATCCTTGACTAATTCGAGCCATCTGCGTTGTCGCATGTTTAAATCCTTCTGCTCGAAGAAGTACTTAAGGCCCTTGTGGTCCGTGAAGATCTCACATCGAACTCCGTAGAGGTGATGTCTCCAAATCTTTAAGGCATGTACCACTGCTGCTAGTTCAAGGTCATGAGTGGGGTAATTTAGCTCATGTGGCCTGAGTTGGCGTGACGCGTACGCAATCACCTTGCCATTCTGCATCAGTACGCATCCAAGTCCAATCTTTGATGCATCGGTGTACGCTACATAGCCTGCTCCTGGTGCTGGCACGGCTAGGACTGGTGCGGTGGTCAACTTTTCTTTTAATAGTTGGAAGCTTGCTTCGCACTCCGGCGTCCAATTGACCTTAGCTCCTTTCTTGAGCTGTTGAGTCAGTGGTCTGGCTATTTTAGAAAATCCTTCAATAAACCTTCGATAATATCCAGCCAAACCTAAGAACTTCGAATCTCATTAGGCGTTGTTGGTGACTGCCAACGTTGTACTGTTTCCACCTTTGCAGGGTCCACTCGGGTCCTTTCTGCCGTTACTATGTGTCCAAGGAAGTTCACCTTGTTAAGCCAGAACTCACATTTTCCAAACTTAGCATAGAGTTTCTCGGCTCTCAACGTCTCTAAGGTGGTTCTCAGACGTTTCTCGTGTTCCTTCTCGTTCTTCGAATAGACTAGTACATCATCTATAAGGACTAGGACGAACTTGTCCAAGTATGGATGGAACACGCGGTTCATTAAGTCCATGAACACTGCCAGGGCATTTGTAAGTCCAAAAGGCATTACAGTGAATTCGTAATGGCCGCATCTAGTGCGGAACGCCGTCTTGGGTACATCATCATGTCGGACTTTCAGTTGGTAATAGCCTGATCTCAAGTCCATCTTCGAGAATACACCCGCCCCTCGAAGTTGGTCAAAAGGTCATCAATCCTTGGTAGAGGATACTTGTTCTTGAGCGTCAGCTTGTTCAACTCTCGGTAGTCGATACACATTCTCAGTGTTCCGTCCTTCTTCTTCACGAAGAGCACTGGTGCGCCCCATGGTGACACACTGGGTCGGATGAAACCGAGGTCTAGTGATTCCTGTAGCTGTATCTTGAGTTCTTCTAACTCTTTAGGCGCCATTCTGTATGGTGCCTTCGATACCGAGGCCGATCCTGGTTCGAGATCGATTGTGAATTCTAATTGCCTGTCTGGCGGCAATCCTGGTAGTGCGTCCGAAAAGACATCTGGGAATTCTCGTACCACTTCTACATCCTCAATCTTACGGTCCTCTTTCTCTTCTCCATTCAGATAAACGAGGTATGCAGAGCATCCTTTCCTTATCATAGTGGCCGCTTGTAGCGCAGAATCTATGGACTTTCGTCGCCTCACGGATATTCCGTGAAAGATTGTGGGTTCTTTCCCTGGGTATTGCACAGAGATCTGCCTTTCCTTACAAAGAATGGTAGCGTAGTTCTCGGCTAACCAATCCATTCCCAATATGATGTCGACGTTCCACATCAACATTACATGTAAATTGTGAGCCACTAACTTAAGGTTTCCCATAGTGAATTCTACGTTCGAGCAAGTTCGTGAGGTATCTTTAAGGCCTCCTATGGGTGAGAACACCCTCATCTTATGTTCGATTTCATCAGTAGGCAATTCTAAAGTATCCACGCAAGGTGCTGACATGAAAGAATGACAATAGGTATGTTGAGGAGAGTTCCCATACTTGCTAAATTGTCTTGCTCTTGGTTCCCTGCTCAATCTTAGGCTGTTTCTGCCTCGGTGCAGTAACTATAGTCTGAGTGGGAAACCTCTGGCGTAGCTGCCGCTGGTGATATGGTGATTAGGACTGTCTTTCTTCTTGGCTCAGCTTGAAGTGCCCGCAACTACGGACGCTACCCTTAATAGTCCTGCCTCCCTTCTGTCCTAGTATTCTTGTACAGCATTCCCTGGAGAAATGTCCGCTTCTGCCACAATTAAGGCACCTATGTGTCCTAACTATGCACTTTCCACGGTGGTTTCTTGACCACTTAGCGCGGGGATGGGCCTTAGGTCGGTACTCAACCTTCTTATTGAGATCGGCTTCTCTACCGCCATTCTGCGATGGTTTTGGGGCAAGTTGTTGCTTCTTATTCTCATTTGAAGTACGTTTTCGTTTTCCCGATCGTTCCTTCATTCGTTGGTTTTATTGCGCCATATCTCAGATGATTTTCCTCTTGTCGAAGACATCCGTTCATTAAAACGTAATCTATGAGAGTGTTCATATTTTCACTAGATTTCGTTACCTAACGATGATCTTGATCTCCATTTCCTCGTGGCTCTCCTAGTTCACTTTGTTATTTGTGCCCCAAACGATTAATCACTTAGATAAATAAGTCTTGCACAACGAAAAGTCATTAGGTCTGTACGTATATAAGATTCCTTTACATTTCTCTTTTTGTGGCCTACATTCTATGTATATAGCGTAACGATCCATCCCATAGCAGCTCGTGACCGGCGGCACACAAGTGCGAAAAGTCCAAACAACTATGCCCTTCGTGATTGCCTTGTACTAAGAACTCGATGATTAATCAAACAGTCTTAACTTGGATAGGTACTGATGTCACCTAGAAGAAGCATGACTGCAAATTTCTTTTATTGAAAGGACTATAGAATATCCAAAGGGATAAGAATAACATCTCTTGCTCGACTGTTGTGAATTTTCGACCTCAAATCGTGACAATTGATTTTGAAGGCAAGTACTAAGTTCAATTGAACTTATCGTATCCATTCAAAGAACTTCAAGGTTCAAATGGTTTCAAATACTTAAACCCATCGAATTTGCGAATTCAATTCTTATGGGAACTTGAAAGAACATGAGGTAGGTCATGAGAATAAGATGATACTGTATGAACTCTCAATTTCCATAGTAGGCTTGTCAAATAAGATGGTTAAATTGTCCGTTCAAATTGACTAGATCCGGACATCAAGGATGATGATTTCAACATGTCAAGATCTCAGATGATTAGTCGCAAGAGGGTTTAGAAATGTAAACAATTGCCATTGATTAACGTTGATCATGGTTCACCAACATTATAATGTGGAAATCATGGAAATACATCAATGGATTCACAGGTAGCGACCAAAGTGAAAGAAATATTTTTGGAAAAGTCAACTACCATCAAGGAAAATGCAATACATTAGCCTTAACTTAGTGTTTCAGAAAGAAATCTTGAGCTAGAAATAATGCATGTAGTGGAACTGGACAAGAAAAATTCACTCATATAAGAACGAAATAGTCACAATATGGTTGCCAAATAAGGAGGTGAACAAAAGTTCCACTTATTGTGCCATTCTCTAAGAAGAAATGTCTGAAAAAAATCAGCAACTTAAGGGTGAAGTTATACCGTGAGAGTTAAAGAATCTGGGATATTGATTTTATCAATGGTGGGTCATACGGGGGACAACAAACAACAAAGATGCTTGAGAACATATAAGTCTTTCGAATTTAAGATTTGAAAGTAAGTCACCATTTTCGTAAAAAAAAAAAATGAGGCATTAGTTGCATAAATCCAAGTCAATCTAAGGTCTAAAGTAGACGAGGGCATTTTCATTAAGGAGGTTCATAGAAAGAAATCGATGGGAATCCAAGTAAGTACTGTTGATCATAATCATCTGTTCCACTTATGTGACACTTTCTTGTTTGTTCTTTCGGAGCTTGAACATGATCAGAGCGTTCCAGGAAACCATAGATTCCAAGCTAGGATTCCTGGTGTTACAACTAATAGCTGTCGTTGAAGGTCATATTTTCATAATGATCTCGATAAGTCAGGACGTTCATTCTCGTAAAACATTGCACTCTCCATCGTGCTTCACAGCGTGCTATAAGCATTGTTTCTAGATCACGTAGCCTCCTTGACTTGCTACGCAAGACTGGATCACTTAATTTGATCGTAAGTACGATATCTTTTCGTGTAAGGATACACCTCCTTTACTAGATCAAGGGTACGCTCATTTTGATTATGATTGAGTTCATGAAGACAAAGGGAACTTCATGTTGTTCCCATCATTTAAAACGTTCAACAGACGCCCATGTGCCGTAGGTAGTTTCTCGTATCTCGTCTGATCGTTACCATCTAAGAATAGATGGGTTATTTATAAATTGTTAGGTTCATTCTTGTACATTTGGAATTGTTCCAATTACAACATCATGGATCGTGGTCTCGTCAAGAGATAGGGTAGAGGAAAAGGTGTGGGGTCCACTTTTAGACACATTCATCTATATTTCCTCATTCTTAAAACAAAATTAGGGGTTTGCCCTAACTTGCATATACTCGTTCATTTTATCGCTTAGAAAAGCAGTAAGGAAGTCATCAACTTACAACTCTGTTCAAGAGCGTTTAGTCTAACGTACTTCTTAGGCATTCTATGTTCGCATGCGTTAGTCATTCCGTAACTTCCTAAAAAGTTCCTTAATCTATCATCATACTTCACATAATCGAGCATGTGTAACTGATAATACTTTAGCATTTGTCTCAAAGACATCCTTATGCTTAACAATTTAAACTTGAAATTCCATGGTTCGTAGGAAAAATGGAATTTACATGCTTTTCCTTGAAAACCCTGAATATTTTCACAATATCTTCAAAAAGAAATCATTTTTTTTTTCAAGTTCTTTCATGAATAACTGAAAATTTTTCTGGTAAAAACTTCTTTCTTACCTCATTGCTGCAGTTGAACGTGACGAGTCGAGGTGTTGGGTCCTTTTAAGCTTTCCATTTTAGTACTATCCTAGTCTAGTACTATCATTCTCGACTAAGGCTTGAAAAGAAGGTTCTTGGGTCCAGAGCGAAAGAACGGTGCTCTGATACCACTCTGTCACGACCACAACTCCCTAGTGCTAGTGAGCGTAGCTATTTCGCGACTAAAAATTCTCAATAATCAAGGGACAACAATAAAAGGATGAAATCACTTAAATCAATAGTATCAAAGGCATATGGGTTCATAGTCAAAACGTGTTCAGAGTATCAAGACTAAGTTCATAGCTTTCTAGCACATAATTCTAGATTTGCAGCGGAAGAGTCCAAGACAAAATAGCACGTATGAAGACATGCTACTTTGGGTTACCTAACTACTTATTTAAAAGCCTTGTCCCAACACCTTCGCCTCCTCGTACACGTTCAACCTGCACATTTGAAAATAACATGCAGGGCTGAGTATTTGATATACTCAGTGGGCACATTGCCAAAAATGGTTTTATCTTTAATTGTCAATGCCAGAGTTGAGTGATCACGGGGTTTTACTTAAAAAGACCCGAGTCACTAAAATACTTTTCCTTTAGTAAAGATTTGATTGCGCAATCACATAACATAGATATACCATATCTGAACCTTGTGTGAACCGGGAATGTGGCCACATTCCACGACGGTCACTGGACCGGCCAACCCCTTTTGTTAGCTCACGGTCCCCTCATGTGTACACTAGTCCGAGTAGGGTTTGCGGCCCTACTGGGACCCGAATTCGATTTAACTTGAATTGGCATAGCCAAGCAGATAGGTAATCATAAAACAAAACATGGCATGACAATATACTTGAGCAAAGAATCACATTTTCATACTGAAATCACGTTTGAAAGAATGCCCACCTCAAAAGCTAAAGCTCTTTCCGTAATTTCCTTAACTTGGCCTTAGATGACGTTCGTAGACGCCCCTTTAGGAAAATAGCATAATATTTAATTAGACTTTGATAAATCAAATAAGCTTAAACGTGGATGCATCCTAAGTGCGTGATCATTTTATTCCTTTTCCTTAATTCATAAAAAGAGTCCCTGAGTACTAAAATAGACTCGAGGTCTTTTCATCATTTCGCACCATAAATTACTCGAGCGCTAATACTAAAGTCTGGGAATTAAATTTATCATCGTGAAAAAAAATTAGCGGACCATTACTTAACCTCAATTATTTGATTTAGCAACATAGGTGGGCTCATGATTTAATTAGGCTAGAGCAAACTCCCATTTTATTTTAATTATTAGCCCAACTCTTTAGATTATTTAAAGAATTGGTCCATTAATTAACAAAACCTTAGCCCATGCATTTAATTTATAGAGGCCCAAAAGAAGAAAAGGAGAGGCCCAAATGAAAGAGGCCCAATTTCTTCCTCCCTCAAAACTATCGGCCTCTCTCTCTCAAAACACAAAATCCCCAAAATCAAAATCAAAAACCCCAATTCCTAATCCTTGCTTTGGAGAGGAACGACGGCGCATCTCCCCCCCCTTCGTCGCCGGCTCCAGCTCTGGATCGACGGCGCGCCTGTGTCGCCGTTATCGCGCGGCGAGCTCCGCCGTCGCCGCTGCTCCAACTCTCTCTCTCCTTCTTCCCTTCTAATCTCTCCCTCCTTCGGCTGCTACGCCGCGCCTCTGAAATTCCCCTCTCCGCTCATCCTTTGCTCGTTCTCGGCGATTCAGCGCCGTCGCCGACGTCTCCGGCTGAGGTAGACGCGGCTTGGCCCGCCTTGAAGACCAGCCCGCCGTCGCCTCATCTTTATTAGCGGAGTCGCCGACAGGAAGGAGGCATCGCCTCTCTTTCTCCCTGCCTCCGGCGTTCTCCTGGCTCCCTCCGGCGAATTCTCTACCGCCGTCATCGCAGCTCGCCGTCCGGCAGCTCTCCCATCACTCCTTGCTCCAAAGCTAAGTTTTTTTCCTCTCATTTATTTCCTTGTAACAATACTATGTTTCAAAGATGAAGTCTTAGTGTATCTTACTGTGTGATGTTGAAACCATCTTGGGTAGTAATTTAATTGGGGAAAACTTTGATATCAAAACTTGTACATGAGGCCTACTGTGTTGGTTTGTATTCTTACTCAAAGTATGGGTTCTATCAGTCGATATTGCTAAGTTCACATTGGATTTTTGAGCACCTATAGTTCTAAGTTCTTGATTATCTATGATTGGCTATCATGATGCATTGGTGAGGGTGGGCTATGGAATACCTCTCCTTTGCGATTCTCGTTTTACGGCTGCTTCTCCGTGTTGCCGCTGCCCCTCCTCGCCTTCTTGCTCCTCCCGATTCCTTGCTGCACTCCTTGATTGTGAGTGAATTTGTGGTTTCTGGGGAGGGAGTCAGGGGCGGTTTATGGTGGTTTATATAGGCGAAGTGTGGTGTACTCGTGAGGCCTTAAATGGCTGTCAAAGCTCTTTGTTTTCATGCTGCAGATGGCACCTTTAGTTTACTTCCTTTGTCTCTTTCTTGAAACATAAGTACTACCTTCATTAGGTTACTTTGTTTGATGTGCAGGGGAAGCAGGTGGCTGTTCGGTTTGGGCTGATTTGGCGCAGCTGGAGGGACACGTTTTGGGCTAGCTGATCAGCAAGGTATCGGTCAAAGGGTAGGTTGCCACTCCAAAAGAGGCAAGTCTCAAATTCTTGGCAGCAATGAGAGGTAAATTCTAAATGTTTTATCTCAGTTGTCCCTTCTTTCATTTATTACTTAGTACACAGGTTTGCAGCCTTGTACTCCTAAGTTTTAAGAATTTTTGTTTTTCACATACAGCTCTCGGTTTGGTGCATTGGCTGTGTAGGAGTGTACCTCCCATTTTGGGATCATTTAGACCTCCTTTGGTAAAGAAAGGATGCCTCCTTCCTTGTTTGGTTTGATGTTGGGAAAAGTAATCTAAAATATTTATTAGTTTTGTAGGTTCTTGCAGGTTTAATGGCAGATAAAGGAAAAGGGTTTTTTTTTTAAAAAAATTGGGGATGTGGCCTGGGATCGAGACGAGGCAGTCGGGCTGGCTGCACGGGCCTTCGGGCTGCCCTCTAAGTCTTTGGGCCGAAAGAAATCTCGTGTTCGAGAGTCGAGGCCCAACTCTTTGTATATTTGTATTCTTAAATTCTTTTTTTTTTTGTCAACACATGTGTAAATCATTTTTATTTCTTGACGTTTATTGTATTTCACACGTATATACGAAAATCTGTTTTAGTTTGATCGACACTCTTCAAATTAGCAACCAAGCAAGACCATCGACTAATATTTCTGATTTGAAAACAACAAACATTTCTCTAGGTTGACATTAGTCTTAAAGAAAAGGTAACAAAGAGCGGGTATTACAGCCGGGGATGCAGCCGGGGATCCGGGGGGGGGGGGGAGGGGAGACTAACGCCCCAATCTTGACTTTTTGACTGCTTATTCCCACACATCGACCTCAGCGGAGACGCAATACACTGGGGTTGAAACTTTCTCCTTCGAGGAGTTGGGGATAGACGTGGAGGACTCTTCCATTCAAACAGGGGGAGTAGGTCGGGGTCGGAGCGTACCGAAGAAACAGAAGAAGGGCAAGGGCAAAGGGGTGGTCGGCGAGTCGTCGTAGCTGGATGATGACGGCAGTTCGGGTAAGGTATGGAGGAAGTGGACAGATGAGGAGAACGTCACCCTGTCCAAGGCTTGGGTGAGTATTTGCGATGATCCCCTCCAGTTGAACAATCAGAGGATCATCAACTTGTGGGCTAAAATAGCAGCAACCTACAAGAGATTTTTCCAGACGGGAAACCACACAACAGGGAGGAGTGCCGGAAGCAGTGGGACCGAATGAGGGCTGCAGTCTCCCGATTTGCGGGCTTGTATGCCAACCACCTCCGCATGAAGACCAGTGGCCAAACTGACGACGATGTGAGGAGGATGGCGTAGGCCTCCTTGCCCTTGAAGGGGGTTTATAAGGAGTTCACCTTCTGGAACTGCTATGAGGTGTTGATAGATTCTGAGAAGTTTCAGGCGAGTGTCGATGCTGGCTGGCCAAAGAAGCAGCGACTGAACCTCGCCGGTGATTACAACAGTAGCGGTGGTTCCCACGAGCTCCCCGACGATGCTCAGGAGTTCCCGTCCCCTCCAACGTTTACTTGCCGCACTTGCCCAGTTGGTCAAAAGAGGGCGCTACGGGGAGCTAGGAGTTCCGCCCACGGGTCTCAGGAGGTCCAGTCGGCATCCCTCTACTGGCCAGTCGTCAGCCGAGCTCTCCCACCTCGCGCGTCAACAAACGCAGGTGAACATGTGGAAAATCATAGGTGAATGGCGGGTGGCAACTGACCCTGTGGAGAAGGGGTTTCTTCATGATCTCCTTCAGAGTATACGGGATGGTTGCCGCACGTAGGGAGGCGGGAGACGCCGAGGACTCAGATGCAGCAGATTTTGGGTTCCCGGGTAGCGGCGACGGTAGCGACGAGGAGTGAGGCGAGGCGCGTGTGTGGAGGCAGGAGGGGTTTTTTTTTTTTTTAATTATGTAATTTTTTTTAATGTACTTTTTTTAAATTTAAATAATATTATTGCATTTTCTCGTATCCGTGTCGTAAATTTAATTCTGTATTTTGCGTAATTGTAATTTATTTTTTTATTTTTTTATAATTTTGCTAGCCTATGGCTAGGCTATTGCTTGCTCGGTTTCTGGCCTGATGATGTGATAGGCAGTTTCTAGTCCTATGGCTGACTTATTTTTTGGCTAGGCTATTGCTGGCCCATGACTAACTTATTTTTTTTTTCTATTGCATTTTAAGTTTTGTAGTTCTGTTAGTCTAAGAGCCCAATATAAATAAGCCCACATCAAATGAATGTAATCATCTTCTCCACTCGTTGACAGAAAGCATGGCTGCCCGCCGCTTGGGACGTTTTGCCACCTCCGCCACGCGCTGCCTTCCTCTCTGCAATTCCGTTCGATCTACCAATTCTTTTTCAGGGCACAGCTTCTAATTATAAAAAAATTATATATAATCCAACTGTCAATTGCTTGCCTTTTTCTTCTTTGAACTGTGAATTGTTTGTGTTTTTTGACAGGAACGCGGAAACTACGAGTGCCAGGGGAAACAAGCTATACACACCCTTTGCAAATCCAACAAATCAATCCACAGGTATTTTGCAAACTCAATTCTCTGTTTTTATTATGCTATAATTACATTTTCACATCTATTCTTAACATGTAAAAATGGAATGATAAAAAAGATACAAACTTTAGCAAACTTTAACGAAGTATGTGCATTAGCTATATCACCTCATTTTAATTATCTTATTTTTTTAGGGATAGCTTCCTGCGTATCCGAGACTAATTGTCAATCATTCTCTCCATTCTCACAACTTTGGAAGGCAAACAAGCCTCACATATACTATGTTTATTGTCGCGATAAAGTTCTTGGTTCTTACTTTGCTGCATATTCCCTTGAAGAGGATTGCACCATCAACACCATGCCACCCAAATATTACAAATGTCTCCCCTCTTTTCTGGTGAATGATTATGGCTTCACTGGGGCTAGTTCGAATGGTCTATTTCTTTTTCATAGTATTAAGTTGGGTTATGTTCTTTGGAACCCAACAATGAGTGAGTATAACTAGGGGTGGGTCGATATGATATATCGTATCGAAAATGTTGTATCGTGTATCGAAAATATCGATATGAAAGAATTTCATATCGTTATCGTATCGAAAGTTTCGATATATCGAACTTCGATATATCGAACTTTCGATATAAAAAAATTTCATATCGTTATCGTATCGATATTTCGATATACCGTATCGAAATTCGATATATCGTTAAATATCGATATATATCGAAAATTTCGTTAAATATCGATATATATCGAAAATATCGATATATCAAAAATTTTCGACATATATCGTATTTTCGATATAAAACGATATATCGCGATATAAGGAAATTCATATTGTTATCGTATCGAAAGTTTTCGATACGATATCGTATCGTATCGAAAATTACGATATATCGAAAATTCGATAATTTTTCGATATTTTTCAATACGATACGAGCGATATATCATTTTTTCGGTATTTTTCTCCAGCCCTAAGTATAAGATCGGTTGAAAAGTAAAATGCGGAAAATAAAACTAAAGAACTCTTGAAGACTACATTTTGATAGATTTGAATTGTTATTTGAGATACATACTACATAGATATTTATAGGACCTAGATATAAATATACCTAGGAACTATACTTATTGGAACTTCACAATATAAATGTTGTTCTCTTCCCAACAAGTTGGGCTCCAAACATTCTCTTTCCAACATACATGGGACACATCAATTTATTTTTCCAACACCCCCCCTCAAGTTAAGTATCGAGTTTTTTCGACACTTAACTTGCACGATCTTCACTTTGACATATAGTTTATACTCGTATTCAGGAGTTCTTCACTTTTCATTGACAGTTTATGCTCGTATCATAGAGCTTCTTTAATTCATCATTGATAATTTATACTCGTATCAAAGAGTTATTTTTTTTCATTGAAAGTTTAAACTCTTTTCAAGGAGCTTCTTCATTTTTCTTCATTGAAAGTTTAGGCTCTTATGAAGGACCTCTTCATCATTGAGAGTTTGGACTCATTTCAAGGAACTTCTTCATTTTTTTTTTTGACAGTTTTAACTCGTGTCATAGAGTTATTCAATTTTTGGTTGGAAGTTTCAACTCATGTCAAGGAGCCTTCTTAGACATTTTTAGCTCGTATCCAGGAGCATCTTAGATAGTTTTAACTCGTATCTAGGAGCGTTCTTAGACAATTTTTGCTCATATCTAGGAGCCATCTTCGGCAGTTTTAGCTTGTGCCATTAGGAGCCATCTTCGACAGTTTTAGCTCATGCCATTAGGAGCCATCTTCAATTTTTCAAACAGTTTTGACTCTTGTCGAGGAGTTTATTCATATGCATTATGCAAAAGACATCGTCTTGATGCAATTCTTCAAATTTGAGCTTAGCTGAAAGCCCAACTCACACTTCTTGGAGGCTGCATTTATTATATAGAACAAATCTTGTGGGCAATATGATTGAGCCATTTTTTAACGTTGGGCCCAAGATATGGAGGATGACCCATGATTCTTCTTTCCATCTTTTATCCTATTTTGGAAACCCTAGACTGAGAAGGCTTAACTCCTGCACAACCTGTCCTCCGGCGACCTCTGCTCTTCCAATGGTGAGACCTCTCCAATCAACCTTTCACTTTGGTTTCATCATGGCGGCCTCCTTCGGTGAGTCGCAGCCAAACTTCGCGGCTCCTTACAGCCAGCGATATCTTCTCGGTGACTGCTTCCTTTGTCG
Source organism: Salvia hispanica (assembly GCF_029641045.1). Taxonomy (NCBI): domain Eukaryota; kingdom Viridiplantae; phylum Streptophyta; class Magnoliopsida; order Lamiales; family Lamiaceae; genus Salvia; species Salvia hispanica. Next base: position 21,234,522 of record NC_142694.1, on the reverse strand, counting down.
CATCTTCCCTAACACAGGCCTTCAGCTCTGCAGGGTGCAACTTTCTCGACTGCATATGCTTGATCAGTGCCTTGCCCTTCTCGGCGGCCCATTTTCTACGGGCTGCTTTCGCTGCTCTCTTCTCAGCATTCATCCAGGCACCATTACGCCTATCCCTCGTTATTCACTCACCTTCTCCGGCGGTGGGTTAAATCATCCGACAATGGTAGTGTTCTCCTTCTCTTTCGGATGATTCACTGACTAAAGACTTCATTTTGGATCTGCTCTTGTGTTGTACACTTGCACTTCCGACATCAAAGACTGCTTTTTCTCGGCTCCCTTTCTGGAAGTCTCGACTTCTCCTTCCTCATCACGGCTGGCCATCTTTTCTCCATCACCTGCACAACATCATTTGTAACTCCGGTCACCTGCTTCTGTGGTATTGTGCTCCCCTATTCCGGGCAGCCTCTTCCTCTCGGCTACTAGATTGGCTGCCCGTCATCCCTTCACAAATTGTGTCACCATTAGCCGGCGGTGAAACTTCTCCAACCACTCTTTCACTTCGCTTTCTCCTCTTGCCGTCATCACGACAGATTTCCTCGCCGATTCAAGCCTCGACTCTTTCGTCAATCGTGCACCGCGCCTCCTTCGTAGCTGCTTTCTTTTCTGGTTAACTGGCTGCACACACCACTATGGCTGGTAGAAGTGGAGACGAATCTTCCGGTAGTGTACTTCCTCTCCCCCTCTACCGGATAAATCTTCTGCTTTGACTCATTTCCTGAATCTTCTCTTCTTGGTGACAATCTGTTCATCGGCGCCAATCACTTTTAGTTTGCACCTCCATTTGGAAACACTTTTCCGACACCCAAGTTTACAGCCTAGTTGAAGGTGTAAACTTCAGTCATGTCTCCTTTCCGTCGAGATGCCTCCTTCTGGTTTCTCCGGATGCGGTAGTCCTCTCCCCCTCGGCCGGACAAACCGAGGATTACTCCTCTGTTTTCTTCTCTTGACTGCGGTTGTGCGCGTAGCTGCTTTCAGGGACTTCATCTCCTCTTTTTCCCAATTCGCCAGAACAAGGGCCTTGTGAGGTAATTGCCTCTGATTTTCCCACTGCTTTTTCGCGGTGACACAACTCCATCGTTCGCGTTGTTCGCTTCGATCATCTAGCGCCACAGCTCTTTCACTCAGCGGGCAAATGCCGCTGCTGCCAGCACTGTTCAGCCACCAACCTTGCTTCTCGCCGCTGCCATCTCCACCACGGTTGGTCATTAGTAGAGCAACAGCTTCATCCATCGGGTCTTTTTATGCCGTCACTTTGCTGGTGAAGAACTTCCCGTCGGGCATAGTTCCAGCCCTCAACTTCCGAAAGATCATTCTAGAGAGCTCTAACCTTAGTGAGATTCACCAACTTGGATCTATACTCACAAATTCCTCCAACACTTTCCCAACAAAGTTGGTTGCCTCCTTCCTTTTTTTCTCGAGGGGGTTTTCATTTTTTTTTTTTTTTTTATAGACACAGATCGATCCATGTAAGGATCAAACCTGCTCTGATACCATGTTGAAAAGTAAAATGCGGAAAATAAAACTAAAGAACTCTTGAAGACTACATTTTGATAGATTTGAATTGTTCTTTGAGATACATACTACATAGATATTTATAGGACCTAGATATAAATATACCCTAGGAACTATACTTATTGGAACTCCACAATATAAATGTTATTCTCTTCCCAACAAGTTGGGACTCCAAACATTCTCTTCCCAACATACATGGGACACATCAATTTATTTTTCCAACAAGATCCTCCCAAAGCCCCTTGTGGGACTCCTTCCTCGTCTTTATACAATGCTGCTGCATTCTGGAATGTGGTATGACCACAAATGTGATGATTATAAAGTGATGCATATTGCACGCTCCTATTTATTAGACGAAACAGAGTTGTATGGATACAGTGGCGTGAGTTATCACATTGAATTATATTCACTCAAAACTAATTCCTGGAAGAGAATAATACCATCCAAAAAGTTACCTACTATTTTTGAAGTTAGTCGTGCTTGCGTATCTCATGTTTTTTACTGTGGAACATCTCGAGGTATCCTTTCTTTCGACTTTTCAACTGAAACCTTATCCACATTCCCATATCCTAAAGGTGGACGCCACTAGGATTTTGATCTTCTAGAGTATAAAGGCTCGTTAAGTGCTCTTGAGTACTTCTATAAGAAACCTGTAGGCTTTACTAATCCTTTTACTTATCATCCTTATAAATATCATCTTTGGGCAGCCATTATTTTTTTCCAGTTGATGGTAAGTTATTGTACTTTGCATGCAAGCTTGACTGATGACATAATGGTGTTTGATCGTGCCACTGGTGAGTTGAAGAATCATGGTGGCAATAAATATGCAATTTATCCAAAGCTCATTCCTTTTGTTGAGAGCTTTGTTCAACTCAATGGAATTACACATGTTGAGGAGGTAATATTCATTTTCATTCTCAGTTACTGCTGCTTATTTATGGATCTAGATGAGTAATATATTTATGTTGTTGATATAATTTGTCAAATTTTATTCTATATGGATATGGATGAGTAATGTATTCATGTTGAATAGTTCAACTTGATCGAAGACGAAGACGAAGACGAAGACTGAAGCATGGGGACAAGGCATTCTAACATAGCTTGTTATCAATATTGGGCAATATGAGCGAGGATTTGTATGTTGGATAAATAAAGTAGATATTTGAAGTTTCCGTTTGATACATTGGTTTAAATTGTAATCGGACCAAAGTTCATGAAGCCGATATAGGTTGGTTGTTTGATTTACCCCGCACCTTTAAAAGTTTATTATTTACATAATCTGATATTCACATCGTCTTAATCTAATTCATGAAATTGATGTTGAAAGATCAAATGTTTTGGGCACGTGAATTAGGAAATTGATGTTTAAAGATTAAATGAAGAGAGAAAAAAATATTCCCTTTATTTAAAATTTTTATTTTTAGGAAACGGAGGAAGTAAGTAAGAAAAATAAATTAAAAGAAAGTCTAACTACATAAATATAATAAAGCCCAATGATTTACTACTCCCTCCATCTCACAAAAGATGTCATATTTGTGGGACGACACGAGATTTTAGGAGGTTTTGTTTTGTGTGTTAAATGGAGAGAGAAAATATAATTTTTATATTTATATGAAAGAGAACTTTTTCCAAAAAGAGAAATGTGACATCTTTTATAGGACAAACTAAAAAGAAAAATGTGACATCTTTTGTGGGACATGGAGAGTACTATAAAGCAAATAATAATTTGTCTTTAATGAGTATTTTGTTTACAATCTCTTTGGCAACTAAAGCAAAGTAAAGTCCAATTACATAAAGGGTAAATTGCTTCAAAGGTAACTTTGCCAAAAGTTTGATTTTTCCCATCAACTTTAAAAATTGCATGAAAAATCATGAACTTTACATTCGGTTGTCGATTTCTCGAGTCTCCGGCCAGACTTGTGCTGACGTGGCGAGCTGATATTTTTAAAAATATATAAATTACCTTCTTGCTGACGTGGCACGATGATTGTGCATTCCATTAATAATTTTTTTTCCTCCCCAACTAAAATTAAATCATATTTAAAAAAAATAATTAGTAAAATATTGTTTTTGACCAAATTAAATTAAAACACGGCGTTAAAAATAAATTGTTTTCCTCCGTTTGCAATTCACATTCATATTTCCAATCTCGATTCAGTTTCTCTCTCTAATTCAGTTTCTCAGCAAGTTTAATCAGTGATTAGAGTCCAGCTTTAATTGCAAAGTCGGCATCCATTCATGTGGATAATCATTCCGTCAATGTCGAGAGTCACGGCGGTGGAATCGGTGGCGGCTACGTGGAGGCAGCCCCTGCTGACGACTTCATCGAAGACGTCGAGCGATTGCGGAGTGAGAAGGAGCAAGCGGGCGAGCATGATGGGGAGACGGCGGGGGAGTGCGCAGCGGTGTGCTGCTGCCCCTGCGCAATGGTGCATCTGAAAGGAAATGTACTTGAATTAGATTAATATGAATTAAGTAATTATAGTTGGGCTACAATTATATTAGTTCATAAGCCCAACAATCATGGAACCCCAGTGACTCTTCATCTATTTAATGGATGGTTAATTATTCTCTATTGTGAGGATGAGAAATAGTGTAATAGTAGAGAAAATACGTGAGGCTTGTAGAGAGACTTGGATTCAATTTGCAGGATTCAATCGAAGAAGAAAACAACACAACAAGTAAGATTTAGTTTTGTTGTGTTTTACATGCTCAACGATTTAGTTCCGTTGTGTTTTACATGCTCAACTTGCAATATGATTATGTATCTAGATCTGTTATTCTTGTATGCAATTTCCGCTGCGCTCATTAAATGAATACAAGAATACCCACTAATATCTCCTGATCCTCGCCGTATTCCGCCTCCCAAGGGGGCTGTGGCGGAAGAAGAAGCGGAAGATGTTGCTGAAGAAGTAGAAGCGGAGGAAATCGTTTTATGTAGCTCCGAAAAATATGCCATGTCATGCCTCCGACAAGCCACGTAGGATTAGTTTGTATCAAAAATTTACCGGGTCGGGTTGGATGAGAAATTTGCAACACCCGGTAAAGTTCATGACTTTTCATGCAACTTTTAAAGTTGAGGAAAAAAATCAAAATTTTGGCAAATTTCATGACTTTAGAAGCAATTTACACTTACATAAGTATAAGCAATTTTTTTAGTAGGGCATTCATGCCTCGAAGCTTCACGACAACAATGTTCATTCTCATACTGAAGAAGCCGGCGTGGGGGGACTACAGACCGATAAGTGTCTGCAATGTCACGAATAAGATCATCACAAAAATCTTAGCATCGAGACTGGCACCTCTTCTACCCCTCGTCATCGCACTGAATCAGAGTGGTTTCATCTAGGGAAGGCTCCTTAGTGATAATGTGATATGACCACGGGTGCTCGACGTCAAGGGTCCTCTCTTCGGCGTGAACCATGGGTTGATTGGGGCCCAAGGATGAAAGACAAGACATGCCAAGGATCCAATAAAGCTAGAGGGCCTCCCGAGGGTGCAAGGAATAGAGAAGGCTCGGATTTGAGGACAAATCCTTTCCAAGAAGGGGAGGATGATACGATCATGGAGGCCGTGCGTCAAGGATTTCAGCTACAGCTGGATTCAACCGAAAACCGTCCTATCGAGATGATATCCGAAAGCTATGAAACTACCACCATTGTCTTCGTCTTGGAAACGGCTTCGCGTGGGTATCTTGCACATCCCAATCGGAGTCCGAATGAGGGAGTTATGGTGGTTTTACGGAAGTTGCGCAGAGAAGGCCGGGAGCTTCGGGAAAAACGCCCGGCCGGGCGTTTTTTACTGTGCAAAACGCCCGGGGACAGGGAAAACGCCCGGGCCGGGCATTTTGGCATGTGAAAAACGCCCAACCGGGCGATTATGCCGATTTTTTAGATTTTGTGGGCCAACTTTCTATTTTTGGACCCATAGTATAAATACCTCTTGATGTCATTTCTTTTCTTTAGGTTTTTGCTGAATTATATGCTTGAGAGCTTTGTTTCCTCTTGGAGAGGGTTTCTATCCAATTCCTAGATTTAGGTTGCTTGAATCCATCAATTGCTAGTTCAAGCATGGGATTTCCATCAATTGCTAGTTCAAGCATGGATCAAGTAGAGGTATGCTTTGAGGTTTGTGGTTCCCTTGAAGATCTAGCCATGGATGCATGTTAGTATGTTGTAAGTGTATTAGCTTGCCTCATCAATGACTATGTATCACAATTTCCACTCTATCCAATGTTACTTCTTGTGTTGATCATCTTAGTTTCCTAAATTCTTGTTGGGTTGCCATTATTGATACAATAGAAAATCTAATTCACAAAAATATTAGATCAATCACCTACAAATTGGGTAAATCCTTGGGAAATGGATCACAAAATACATGGATCCACATCATAATGCCTTGCTCACCCAGGAGTTGATACATGATTTGGGGAAGTAACTCAACAGTAGAGGTAGGTCGCCTAATCTGGCTCTCAAGCTAGATATGGCGAAGGCATATGATAGAGTGCAGTGACCTTTCTTGCTGAAGGTCCTTGAGAAGATGGGATTCTCGCCGGCTTGGGTGGGAATGATTAGCAGATGCATCTCGTCCTGCTGGTTTTCGATCTTGGTGAATGGTGGTCCGGCAGGTTTCTTTCAGTCCTCTAGGGGGTTGAGGCAGGGGGGCCCATTATCGCCTTCCCTTTTCGTGCTGGCAGCCGATTACCTCTCGAGATGTCTTTATAGACTGATCAAAGGGGATAAGGAGATGGTCTACAGATGTCAAAAAAAAGCACTGGTTATCACTCACCTCTCATATGCTGATGATATTATCATTTTTTCTAGAGCTCACAAGGAGAAACTGGTGGGATGCTTGAACCACTATATTGCTGTGTCCGGCCAGATGGTGAATAATGGGAACACTCATTTCTATTTGGTGGACGAGCATATGGAGTTTGCTGATGTTGTGGAGGAGGTTGGAGGCTTTCAGAGAGGGGAGATGCCCTTCACATATCTGGGAGTGCCGATATTCCGAGGGGCAAAGCGAGTGGATCATCTTCTGCCTCTCAGGCAACGGATGCTAGATAGGATACACACTTGGTCCCATCGTCACCTCGCATTTGGGGGGCGGCTTGCTCTGATTAAGATAACACTGGCTGGGTTCTTTGATGAGTTGGAGCGAATTCTTGCTAGATATTTTTGGGGTACGGTGGGGGAAAAGAGGAAGCTGCATTGGATCTCTTGGAAACAGATTTACCTCCCAGTGACAGAGGGGGGTCTGGGTATTCGTTGGTTCCGGGAGGTGGCAGCGGCTTTTGGATTCAAACTGTGGTGGAGGCTCCTTACGCAGGATTCTCTCTGGGCCAGTTCATGACCCAGAAGTACATTATCCTTCTCTGTCATTTGCATACATCTGCATGTTGGTCACATGATAGTCCTACTTGGCGTTGTTTGCGTCGTATTTGGTTATTCATGCATTATTATATTCGTTGGTCCTTGGGTGAGGGGAAGATCAGCTTCTGGGATGACGTCTGGCTTGGGGCTAGCTCTATCCCGGGATATGATCCTCCTCAATCTTAGGCCGATGCATCATACCGGCATGAGCATACATGGGATGAGGATATGCTGCATGATCTATATTTCAGGTTTGGTGTACCTCTCGATACGATCGATCAGATCATAGCTACGCCGATCGAGGTGGGGGCAAAGGATGTGAGGCGTTGGAGTCTAACTAGCCATGGCGAGTTCTCTGTGACCTCAGCTTGGGAGAGCATCCAGACTAGATTGCCGAAGTATGAGAATTTGGGGCTGATTTGGAATGAGGGGATGACCTCCACCATCTCGATTTTCATTTGGAGGTTACTTTATGGTAGGCTGCCGGTGTATGAGAAGTTGTAGTATCAGGGTATTGAATTAGTGTCTAGGTGTCAGTGTTGTCGGCCTCCGACTTTTGAGTCTTTTAGTCACGTCTTTCTTTCGAGTCAGTCGGCGATTTCTGTGTGGGAGTATTTTGATGCTTGGTTCCCTTCCTCGCACACACCGATTCACACGCGCACTGATATTGCACTTAGACTAGGTCACTGGCGGATATCCTCATTCTCTAGGGCTCCCGTCATGGATATTAGTTTTATAGTTCCTTGTTTGATTGTTTGGTTTCTTTGGACGGAAAGGAACGACTGCAAGCATCGCGGTCGACCTTTTCGTCATACTCATGTTATATGGCAGGTCACTCATCACCTGCATACGTTCGTGCTGGCCGAAAAGATCACCCCGACTCACTGGAGGGGCTGCTCGATGTCAGTGGATTTCATGCCTTCTTCTCCCAGACAGCGTGTTCTGCGATCACTCATGGTCATTTGGCATCCCCCCGATGCCCCTTGGGTGAAGCTGAATACAGACGGTGCCTTCTCTTCAGTGACATTGGAGGCTGGAGAGGGAGGATTGGTTCATGGTACTGATGGAGGTCTTTTGCAGGCCTTCTGTTCTCTAGTGGATGCGTCTTTGAGCTTTGAGGCGGAGCTTATGGCTCTTATTTGAGGTTTGGAGATGGACATGGATCTTTCTACACACATCTGGATAGAGCTTGATTCAGCGGCTCTGGTTACATTACTGTCATCTGGACAGTCTGGTTCTGCGGATTTTAGGCATCATATGGCTTTGATCCGTAGAATGACTTCTCAGCGGTAGGTTCGATTCTCACACATCTACAGAGAAGGAAACCGTGCTGCCGATTACCTTGTTAGGATGGACCAGCTGGGATATCCTAACTTTCGTTTCTGACGCAGAGACGTGGATTGTCTGCGACTATATGGTTGCTCTATTTATTTTAGCTCTTCCTTTTGTTCATTTGATTCCTAGTTTAGTTTTGATAGCATTGGGTATCCCGACTTGTGGGAACTTCAGTTTGTTTTTTCTTCTTGTTCTTACTATGGAACCATATGCCGAGTTGCTTGCCTATGTATTATAGATTATTTGCCTATGTGCCGCAGATTGCTTGCTTAGGTTGTCATTTTAACTATGGTGTCTACATAGTGCTCTGATTTCGAATCGATGTTGTTTGGAACCTTATGATGAGTTGTTTGCCTATATATCGCAGATTGCTTACCTATGTATCGCAGATTGCATGTTACGTTGTTGTCACATTGTCACTTTATGAGTGGTGCCACCCAAATGCAAACCCAAATAACATTACTTTATTAAAATATATAATCGTTATGTATTTTTATTCTTTACTTTTCGTGGAATCCATTGTGTTGTCTCTTATTCTTCTATTTCTCTTATCTCTCAAAATTCTACGAACAAATCTCCATATCCAAGCAAGTCGTCTTCCTCTTCTTATACCTGGAGAGCAAAGTTGAGATCAAAGTTGTTGGCGCTGCCTACATAAATTTTAATGCCACGAATTTTTGGTGATTGACTATAATTAGTAATTTTCAATTTTTCTTTCAATTATACTATGCATAGTGGCAGAGCCAAGTTTTTATTTTTGTTGAGTGTTTTTAGTGTCAACGACATGGAAAAAAACTCAAACATAAGTAATACTCTCTTCGTTCCGTAGAAATAGGCCATTTGAGGTTGTCACAGGTTATAATGTATAATTGATAAAGTAAGAGAGAAGGAGAAAAAATAGTTGAAATTGTTTAGCTAAGGGTGAGGCCTACATGATAACGTAAAAGAGAAGGAGAAAAAAATTGTCATAAACAGATATGGACTATTTATATAGGAGGACGAAAAATGAAATATGATCTATTTCTATGTGACGAAGAGAATGTAGAGTTGCGTGTAAAAATAGGATAATGAGATAAATAATTACAAATCCGATGGTAGAAACTAAGATACAATGACAACGTTACATTGAAATAATTAAGACTAAATTTTTTATAATAAAGAGCATACTATTGAAATTGTCATTGCTAATATTAGTATATTTATTTATTTATATGATTAACGAATTATTTTCTATTCTAGATTTTCAAATAATATTATTTGACACATTTACATGTTTATGAGATTGAAAAAATAATTTTTATCTTAAATTATGAAAAATTTACAAAATATAATAATTTATACAAAATTATTAGCTATAACTAGAGAAACAAAAATAATATTACAAATATTAGAAAATCCAAATAGAGCATAAATGAAATTTAAGAGAATGTCCAAGGAGGCATAAAAAAATAAACATTAAAAACAAGGACCTGAGATTCGAACTCTAATCCATTCGGTTAAAGACAAGGTCCTCAGTTGATGTACATAGGTAAAGTACATATGGGTGAGGGGCCCAACGGCCCATTGGCCCCACCCTGGCTCCACCAGTGACTATACAGAAAGTTTGTTTTTAACAATTTTTTATACTTTTTTATTTTTAAAATTTGACAATAAAAATTTGAAAAATTTAGTGGTTGTAGTTTAAGCGTAATGATTTGTTTTAAAAAAATTAATACTAGTATTAATGGATTATTTACTCCCTTCGTCCCAAAAACATATGCGCTTGGGTTCGTATGAGTTTTAATGTACAAATGATAAGTAAAAGAAAGACAAAAATAAAAATAATTAAAGTATTATCAGTGGAGAATGAGTTCCACGGCATCACAGAGAAAAGGGTTTCCAAAAATTGAACATGCATTGCTTTTTTTTATTGATTAATTTTTGTGTACTTTGACATTTATACCCTTTCAGGCCCAAAGGACATCATAGTAACAAACGTGTCTGAATTTGTGATTTTTGGGCATTTTTTTTTACCAAAAAGTGTCATTTACGGAATCTTGGGTACTCAAAAATGGTGAGAGTGGCATTTTCTGGGTACAGTTTTTGTAATTCACTCTAATATTTATGTAGCAATTACATCTCGTTTCTTATTTCACTCTTCCATCTTATTATTTCTTAAAATAACCCTAATTTAACAAATTGAATTATTTAATTTAGTATAATATAATGACGTTTTCTTGCCTTCAACATAACATCGTTTCTACGTTAGAATCACGATTGATTGCAAAATGGAACAAATTAATAGTTCAATAATTCACGTATAAATGTTAAAGTTGATATGAAAAATCATAATTTAACAAAAATTTAAGAAATTAAACTATGCAATTATCTTCCTTAAAATTATATTGAAATAAAATGGGGTTGTGCGTATTTAAAAGACGTCATTCTCATGGACCTGATCTCATATGCTTCTTATGTTCTTTTGTACCTGAGTCATTTTTCTATTTTGAAAAATTATTTTATAGTTGAGTCATTTTCAGATGATAATAACTATATCTCTTTTTTAGTTCCTACTTCATTCTCTCTTTCATTTTATTCTGTATACTTTATTCACTCGTCTATTTTATTTTTTATCTACTCTATTATTTATACATTTAATGGTTCGTGTTAAAATGACAACACATCTTAAAGTGACACCGTGACACTACATATCCAGCAATATTATAAACGCTACACAACAATCTATAGATTGCTGTATAACGGGTTTGATATTGTTGGTCGAGAAAATTTACCCTTTGAGCATTTTTTTACTGCCATATGACAACTTATTATTCGTTCACGTGTACAAATGATTGGCTAGAAATAATGATATAATGTTACTTTAAGAAGTGTTGTCATTTTAACACGTCCCTACATTTAATTTACTAAATATTTATTTGTTAAACTGATCCTTACTAAAGAGAAAAAGAAGTATTTCAGTTACGAAGGAATAAAGGAAATTGTAAGTCAATTTACTAAGTCATTAATATGTAGGCAATACGTGGCGGAATATGTGGAAGTGATGCTGTTTGGATTCCAATTCACTATTTAAAGGTTAAATTTCTAATTGGTTTATTGGCTTTATGTCGTTTTGCATACGAAATTCTGTTTATATTCGTGACAAGTAGTACTTCCTCCGTTCAATTGAAGATGACTCACTTTTCTTTTTGGTTTGTCCCAATTAAGATGACTCGTTATTTAAAATAGAAACACTTTTATCTCTACTTTATTCTCTCTCTCTTACTTTACTCTCTCCTCTTACCACATAAAATATAACTGCATAAAATCTCGTGCCGCCCAAGGAAGGGGTCATCTTCCTTTGGACAGAGGGAGTATTTCATATTGTGCAACGGTATTTGTCTTATACTCCCATGGCTATGGACTTGCACATTATACCCAAAAACTACTCCCTCCGTCCGCCATTAGGAGTCTCATTCCTTGACGGCACGAGTTTTAAGAAATGTTAGGAAAAATGGGTGGAAAAAAGTTAGTGGAATAAGAGTCTCACTTGTATATATTAGTTTTAAATAAAATGTGATTGAAATGAATTAGTGGAAGGTGAGATCCTATTACCATTTATAGTAAAAGTGAACCGGTGACTCTTATTCATTGACGGACTAAAATAGAAAAACGAAACTCCTATTCGCGGACTGAGGGACCTCAATATAACTTAAATAGATCATTTCTGTTGTTTTACTACTATAACTTAAATAAATCATTTTTAACTAACAACAAAATCTAACACATTATATCGTGACACGTTTAGGATTCATTGATATGTAAAGCTAAATCTAATTCTCCTATTTCAAGTCATTCTTTAATTAGTCGATATGCTTTCTTGATGGCTCATACATGAGTTTCTTGGAAAATTAGTTTACATATCCCCATCTTTCTACAAAACTTTTTTATAATTTTCATGTAGGCTTCCAAATCAAAAATTTTCGTCATTTGTAAAATTTTCATAGCTATCTTGTTAAATTGTACACGGATAAACGTACTTATAATTTAATCAATCATATGAAATTTAGTTTATCAAATGAAATTTAATTAGAAATATTTATGTGGAACTGTGATCAATGTCAAACCAGTCTTAAACCTTAAGCGCCGAATAACATTATTATAAGATAACCTGGAGTTCATTATAATGATCTTTGATTTTAAATTATGCTAGATGATGTCAATGTTTTTGAATATCTAAATTCCTCATAATGAACTATAAATAAAATTGTAAAGAACTCCGCATTATTTTATAATAATGTTCTTGCCGTTTAGCGTTTAAAACTAGTTTGATATATAATAAAATCCTATTTATTAGATCAATTATATATTATTGTGTTGTCCATTTCTGTGCGAGCACATTCCAATAGAGGTGATTATTAATGTAGGGAAGCATTAATCTGTGATTAAGATTAACAACATATGGGGGAAAATGCAAATAAATCTAGAACACAATGTAGACGAAAATAAATCTAATTTTTATATTTATAACACACAAAGAAATCGCATATACATTAACTAAACATGTCAGACCTATAATGATCAGGAATGGTTTTGTACATAAAAATTAACAAATAAAGATTTCTTATAAGGCATGTTAAACTATAAAAACAAAGATGATATTTCGTCCCCAGAGACAACTAATCCAAAATATGAGCAACACTATACTCCATCCGTTCCATAAAAATATGTGCACTTTCCATTTCGTCCGTCCCACGAAATTATGCATGTGCATTCACAATTATATCAATTTAATAATGTAGGTCCTACTATCCACTAACACTATTTAATCTTACAATTTTCCTCCTTATCTCTCTTACTTTACCATACAATTCACCTCCATCTCTCTTAATTTACCAACTTTGTCTTAATTCTCATGCCATACACATTGCCCATATTTTTATGGGACGGAGGGAGTATAAAATTTGCACAACTTGAATCTAAACCAAAAAATACTATTCCCTCCGATCTCTATTAAATGTCTCGTACTCCTATTTACTTATTTAGAATTCTAATAAATGTCTCATTTCACTATTATATTTTTAGTAAGTGGTCCTCATATTTCACCTACTCATTTTACTCACAATTATCCGTCCACAAAAAAATACACTAGTTTTACCATTTTATGTTGTCTATGAAAATTAGAGTAATTCTAAATATGAGAAGTTTTAAACAATATTTTAACCACACATCATTTTATAATATGGAGTCCACGATTCACTAACACTAATTTCACCACATGTTTTCCATTTCTCTCACTCTTACTTACCAATTGCACATAAAAATATACTCCCTCCGTCCTAAGATAAGTGACTCATATTCCTTTTTGGGACGTCCCAAGATAAGTGACTCATTTCCTTTTTTGGTACTCTCTCTTTTACTTTTTCTCTCTACTTTATTGACTCTCTTACTTTATACACTTTCCACTTTACTAATAAAACCCCATTTTCTTAAATCCCGTGCCGAAAAGTTTGTGGTCACTTATCTTGGGACGGAGGGAGTATGTCATTTACAACTTTATCTATTTTTTGGGTGCATGTTAATGTACTCCCTCCGTCCCGGCTAAGATGACACATTGCTTAGCCGGCACGGGATTTTAGGAGTTATTGGTTAAAGTGTTTAATTGGAGAGAGAAAATGTAGGTGTAAGTATTAAACTAGAGAGATAAAGAAAGATAGATATTTTAACTGGAGTGAGAAAAAGTGGTTGGGTGTATTAATTGGAGAGAGAAAGTTTCCAAAAAAAAGAAATGTGTCATCTTAGTTGGGACAAACTATAAAGAAAAACGTGTCATCTTAAGCGGTACGGAGGGAGTAGTATATAAAAGCAGTGTTCATGTTCCAGTAACTTTTTCCATTACACTTATCTTTACAAAATAAATAATTTCTTAAAACCAACACCAGTAAAAAAATATGAGTCCCATTTATGGGCGGCACGAGTTTTAAGAAATGTTAGGAAAAGGTGAAAAAAAGTTAGTGGAATATGAGTCCCACTTGTGTATATTAGTTTTAAATGAAATATGAGTAGAATGAATTAGGGGAATGTGAGACCTTATTACCACTTATGGTAAAAGTGAATCGAAACTCTTATTCACGGACGGACTAAAATGAAAAAACGAGACTCTTATTCGCGGGCCGAGGAAGTATTAATTAAAGCAATAAATAAAAGATTTAGTAACCATTCTCCGTCATCGATTGGGTTTTAAACAAAATAAAAGAAATGGCACGAGACAAGAGTACATATTTGGCATCAGATGAGTATAGAATCTGCATGTAAATTACAATGGCAGTAAAAGTCGAGGTTTGGTTTCTCCGCGACTAAAATTGTCTATAGCGGTCGTCTTTACTCGCAAAATCCTTCCAAATCCGAGTCACCAATATCAATTTATCATACCCCAAAATTATTTATTTCAATAAACTACCTCAAAAAAAATGTACTAGTTTTTTGCATTATAAATAGCATCAAATTATGATCCATTCTCAACCACCACCAATTTCAAAATGACATCTTCACACAAGTACCGTACACGCAAATTTGTGATCCCGGTTCGTGGAGCAATCAAACGACGAATCTTCACTATTATTCGTTTACAGCTATACTCACGTAAATATGTTATTCGTTTATGGTAGTTTCTGCTCTCTCTTTCTTTCTACCAAATGAATATATGATGTTACTTATTGTGATGAACTTTGTACGGACCACACCCTTCCTTCTAGGCATCGAGAGCATCATCTTTATGTATTGTAGTATCTGTTTTATTTGAAATATTAATGATACTATTCTAGTTAGTACTAATTATCAATTGAATGTTTTCATAGCAATCAGAACTGACAAATACACGATCCCGATCACATTCCCATTGCATAAACGAATAAGACTAAATTATTTTAAGTTTTTGTGGAATTGAAACATTAAGACATCATCTACTTCTTTTATTTATAGAATTAAAATTTACACGAGGGTGTACACATAAAGAGTTTTAATTTCTGAATGGTGTTCTTTTAAAGCTTCAGTGCATCACATGTACACATACAGATACAATCATCACTCGCATCTATATAACAAAATACGTGTGACCCAAATTATGATGGCTAATTAAACTTAAAAAATATAAATAAAAATAGTAGGGCCCATAAAGATCAATGGCCCAACCAAAACGAAGTACGTACTAAGTTTTATGGCTAAATTATCAAAGTAGATGAATATAGGAAGTTGTAAGATAATGGACCAATTCGGTATTGGGCTTGGGATTTAATTTGTGTTGGGCTGAATTAAATCATTGGTCCATTCCCTATGTTGCTGGCCCAAGTAATGTTGGCCCTTACCTGAGGGGTCCGCGATGGCTGCCGCGTGGCACTCCACGAGGATCATAAATGTTGTGATACGATTATATCTTTGGAAATATCTCTCATATCTCTGTTATTATACCATCATATCTTTTACATATCTTTATTATCTTGTTCACCAAGTTAGGTCATTTGTAGGAGTATTATAAATAGGACCTATTGTTATTCTCATTATTAAATCAATGAAATCATAATTATCTGTCTTTTATTTTTATTTAGTTTTCCGTCTAAAATCCTATCGATTGTCTACAGAGCAAAGTTTCTCTGCGATTTTCTTTAGCTTCTTCACTTGATAAGGGTTATTCCTTTATCACGCTGGCCTTAGGATGCAAGGTTGTGTTTTTTGTGTGAGTTAAACTCAACTCTTACTCTCTCCGCCTCTCATTCTACACTTTATACTCTCTCTCTTCTTCGAATTTCTCTCCGTCTTCTCTCTAGAACTCTACTCTCTCTCTCTATCTTGTGAAATAGCTCTGATCTTTTTCTCCGGTCACTCTAATCTCTGTTTTAGTGAAATTTGAGAGTGTATCTCTCAACCCTGAAGGAACTGGACGCGGAAGCGGTGCGGCGGATTAACATAATTTAACAATTATTAATCGCACAAATAAATCACATAATAATCAGATATATTTAGCAGATTATTTAGACAAAATCTATTCGCGTAATTCTCACATGTATCATGCTCATAACTTGAAATAATCATGCTTTAAGAATATTGAAACCTAAACCATGCTTTTCTACGGAGCAGAAATAATACCTAATTAATTCTCCAAAGAATTGAAGATGGCTAGCAGCTTCTCCATGTGACGCTTTGAATACTAGACCACAGATCTTCTCTCTGGTTCCCGAACTGTACTCTGATATCAGCGTGGGCTAATCTTGCCAGAATACTAGGACTTAAATAAAGAAGACAGAAGAAATCCCTTTTTGGAATAGGAGAAATTTCGAGCTCCTCTCAGACAGAGGGGGACGAAAATTATAGTATATAAAATTATGATTTATGTCTCCTTTATTCTCCTATTTATATTAAGTTCCTTTTGGACTCAGACAGAGATCTATGGAAGGTTTTGAATATGGGCTCATCCAATTTGCTTTTTACTAATTAAATTGAACCCACAATTTAATATAAGCTATAATTGGAATATTACGAGCAGCCACTACAGAAGTAATATTGAACTCTCCCCATCCAAATCCGAAATTATAAGTAATCCGGGTTTCCGTTTTAACTTTCATTTCCCGCGCTCAAGATAAATATGTCCATTAATTAATTAATGTCTGCTATGTACTCAATTAATTAACTTCTTATTAATTCCAAGAGTGGATTTAGCATGAAATGCTTATTTATTATTCATAGAGTAATTAAACTCCAACTAGATAGGTTCCGAATAATAAAACCTTGTTTCGCGCTCCTCTTGAGGACATTATCAAACGAGACTCTCCTCGCGCACGATTCAATATAATAGAAATCCTAGCACCGCTAGATATTAATCACCACTACCCAATATATCAGGTTTATTGGGTTACGAAAAACCCGCACCATTTGATAAGTCAAAGTAATGCATAATTGAAATTGCCTCTACTCGGTGTGTGCGTGTATGCGTATTCAAAAATAGAGAATAACAGGTTCCCTAGATCCAGCAAATCCACTAGATCACGTGGTCTAGGAATTCGTTGAACGCAAGGAATCCCGGTCGTTGGACACACAAAGTACTTTTTTCAAAAACCCTCAACCACTTTACTAAACCTAGTATAGGGAAGTAGGGATCGATCCCACAGAGAAGGATGCGTAATACTCATGTTCAAGGATTTGGGTGTGTTTTTGGTGTTGGCTGCTGCCACGCATTTTCTTGGGTTGAGGAAAATCAAAATTAACTTGACTTGGGAATTTTTAAAATTCTTAAGCTAACAGCTAGACCTAGGCAAAAATCATGAAAGAGCATAGTAAAGGAAATTTAACTGTCCGACACTAGATCTAAGAAAACCACTTCACTACTAGACCTAGGAAATAAACCTACTGTGGGGACCATGACTGAAAAAGCAAGGTACGAATGAAAAGTTGGCAGAATAACTAACTCTCGTACTAACTGACAGTGACATCGTCTTCTACAACCAAATTGCGTAAAACTTCTTAAGAAATGCAACATAAGCGAAATTAAAACAGAGCAACCGACTTTTAAATCAAATTAATGCAAAAACCACGAAGAACCTAATAGATCTGCATACTCTAGACGAAGCGAACAGAAAACAAGAAGAAAAACAGAATCTATCGAACAACTATCTTTCCACATGTCGAATCCAACCTCAGACGCTAAATCCACTCCGGATCCAAGCGTCCGACATGAACTCCAAACAACAGAAACTCTTCATCACGTCAGATTTAAACAAGGAACTCTGAATACTCAAACAACCACAGATCTATCATCAAATTCCATATCAAACATCATAACAACAAAATAAAACAGAGATCGGCAAGATATTTGAAGAAATAAACTAACAGCAGAGAGATCTATGCAAATTGACTTGAAATTTAACTGCTAAACGCAGATCAACAAACAGAAAGACAAATAAGCATCATCCACAGCAAGGTCGACTCCCAAAAGTGAAGTTCGACGGTAAAACAAGCAAAACAACTGAAATTAAAAGTAATTGTATCTTCGCCCTCACTCGGACGGTGTTGCCAACCACGAAATTTCTAAGAAAGTAACCTTCCGTTCCCGACTACCCCAGATCCATTCCCAAGTGTGTGTAAAGTGTGTGAGCTAAGAAGAATGAAAAAAAAGTGATAATCCTTGCGTTGCATGCTCTTCTATATATAGGCGTTTGAGTGGGGCCCAACGAGGTATAGATAAGACTTTGTTGCCCTCAGCCATTGACTCCTCTGTCGCGCCAATTTTCTTTTTAAATCCTGCTCACTTCGTTCCTTTCCTTCGCTAGACCATCTCCTTCAGTACTTCCTTGATCTAGCGATTTTCTTCACACACCTGGCTTAGGAAACGTGTTAGACCCAACAAATTATAACATTTTTCGCACATTACCGATGCATGAAATTAGCCTTATCAATAATCAATACCGTATGCTCAATGCTAACCTACATTGATAAAGAAACAAATACTCCCTCCGTCCGCGAATAGGAGTCCCAGTTGAGTTGGGTTTAAGAAAAGTTTGAGTGTAATAATTTAAGTGTGTGATAGTGGAATGTGAGACCCATTTATATTATTATTTGCAATCAAAGTGGATTAAAATTAATTGCAACTTCTAAATTAGGGAAAAAGTGGGGTCATTTTTTATACTCCCAAGATAAAATGTCTAACCGGGACTCCTAATGGCGGACGGATGAAAATGGCCAACCGGGACTCCTATTCGCAGACGGAGGGAGTATTTATCAAGACCTCGCCTTTCAGTAGATAGCCTAAGGACAAGTCTTGCTGTTAGATCCGTTCAGTGCTATACCACACCAATGTTATCTTATTTCAGTAAGGCTTTAGAAATATGCGGACTGACATTGCAACCTTTCTCGATGGATAGTCTAATTCCATCTAGGTTGTGAAATTCTTCTTTTTCTTTGTTTAGGACTGACCGTGTTACTTAAAGTGGACGCCGCCCACAACCGGTCTACTGAAACAAAGACTTAGACCTTGTTAAGTTAACTTATACATTTAAACATGCAACTAACATCCATTAAATGTAAAACATAACAACATTATGACAAAAATAATCTGTTTTATTCCTTGGAAAATAAAATAAGAGTTTTACAGTATTCAATCACTCGAAACGTGATTTCTAGTATACAAACTCTAACAAACCCCTATGTTGATCTGGAGATTTCCTTTGAAGATTCGAATGGTTTGTTCGATTCTGTCGCAGTGGTTGAAGATCTTCGATTGATTTCTTAGATCTGTGAGATCTATGCGTTGTTGAGGCCTTTTGGCAGTGATTGTGAGGTGTTTTGTCGGTTCGTGTTTTATATCACCAGTGTGAAGTAGTAATCGGTGGATTCCTAGGGTTTGGGGTCCAACTCTCTCGCTGTGCTCCCTTGTGACTTGTTGGTGAAGATTGAGGAAGTCCGTGCCCTGTTCAGTCGTGTGTGCGACCTGAGCCATATCCTAATCTTTTGACTTATTCTCCTGTTGTCTCTTTCACTTAGATCCAGAAGGATCTTATTTCTTGTGTTACTAATTTGTTTTAAGTGCGCAGATGATACTTCACATGCATATCTTGAGGTTCACTCAGTGGCATGATCCGAACTTAGCTAGGGCTTGATTCCTTATATCTTGTACTTAGATTTCAAATTGTGTAAATCATTTAATCTTTTGTATTGTGGCCTATTACAGTTGATATTGACCATCTCAGTAAGCGGTGTAAACAAAAGAGGTACCGGTATTTAGTGAATCTTGTCAATTTGATCCCTAAAGGAGTGAATTTCTTGTTTGGAAGAATATTTTTTACTTCCAAGAAAGGGAAAAACACGTTTTGACTTCGTATATCTAGAGAAAAGCATATAGCTTACGCATCTCTGGTGGTTGCACCAAAAGATCTTAAATTGTAAATTTAACCACTTGCACAACTTAAAGTTTTTATTTTTGAATGACGCATTAAGTATATGCGTCTCTCCGAATACATGAATTCTAAACTAGTCATTTCCCTTTCTTAGAAATAAAAAATGTCTTCCAAACTCGAAAAATTTTTCCTATAAAATTTTGCCCTACTTTATGGGCTATGTAGTATGGATAATTAAGTAAAGTCCCTAGGATTTATGAGAAGCCAAATATCAAAGAAAAAGATAAAAATTGGCACACCATCACGCGACACATAGCCGATCATGTACGCTCAACAACTTCATTCAGCTTTAGTCGCAAGAGCATAACCCCAAAACACTATAATCCTATCTATTTCCTCTCATTCTTTACATGTTTCCAAAAATATAGTGCGTATTTTGGCGGCGTGTTAATCGGAAGGTGAATGTTGGTGGTAAATTTTGGCACTGAAGACCAACCATTATCTCATATTTGAATAGAGTGATGAAAACTGAAAATTTACCTAATCTCATGAATACAAATCATCAAATAACTTTTGCGTTAAATATCTAGAAGATGTTTGATGAGTCTCGTTCTAGGTCTTGGTTACTGGTCAGTATAATGTGCTTTATTGGATAATAGTTGCTAAAGTGTGCAGGTTGAGGTACTAAATCAGGAGGAAAGGATCGGAAGAAATTCGAGTGAAAAAGAAGCAAACAGTGTGCAAACTGGTCAGTATGAGCAGAAAATATGCAAACTGACCAGGATGGATGCCACGGAACTGGACACGAGAAGGAAGGACTTGCTTGGAACAATCACCTACTAAAGAGGGGCAAAGTTGTCGTTTCGCATGAAGAGGCAACCCTAGAAATTAGGGCAAGCCACCCTATAAATAGGAGCTGAACATAATGAGATATATATCTTTATCATCACTTTTTGAGAACATTTTTTGGGGAGAATAGCTCCATTGGCTCTAAGTTCCACTCTCTAAATCCAGCAGCCTGCCATGAAGATTCCGGCCACCAGCTAGCGGGGAGTCATCATGCTTGATTCATTCCAGCCGCCGTAGTCCAGTTCCAGTTTTTTAGAAGAGGCCATCAGCCATTTACATGCTTTCTTTTTAATGCTTTCTTAGTTTAAGAACTTGTTTTACTTGCATTTGTCTCGGATTTCAGTAGTTAAATCTGTTTGAAGCATCTTTTGGTTTGAACGTTTGGATGAAGTTAAGTTTTTATGGTTTAAAAAAAAAATAAAAAAAAATGGTGTGGCTGCTTGGAAGATGTTCAATGCTGTTATTTGAGTTAAATATCTAGAAGATGTTCAATGCATAATATATTAGCACTAAAAATACTTGCAAATATACATACTTGATCTAGTATAGATATCAAACACGACAAATAAAAATACAGGATATCTACCACACTAGAAATAAAATTATAGACCGTCTACCACATACTCAACCTGATAAGGTTCGTATCATGCATTGGTTTTGGGTGATATTATATGCTTTTGGGGGAGATAATGCACAAATTTTGAGCTTAAGTGTGCAGAAATCTGCTGGACCCAGGAGTTTGTGCTAATTGACCTGGTAGATGCAAAAGAGCTAATTTTGAAGTAAAATACCAGAAGTAGTCGATCGGACCTAGGAGAATCATGAAGTTAGCGGCTGGAGCAGAAATGGAGCAAAAGCGCAGAAAAAGTCATCTACCTGGTCTAGGAGACAGAATGGCGGAATGGAGTTGAAGCACAGAAAAAGTCATCTACCTGGTCAAGGAGACAGAATGGCGTGCTGACATGAAGATCCTCAATTATTGCAAGGGTAAAATGGTCAAATACTGACAAGAAGTTGCCTTAGGGTTGAAGTTAAAGCCACTCTATAAATAGAAGCTTTCCACAATGAAGATGAAGCGCTTAACGCTATCGTAGTTTAGGTAGGAAGCTCTCGTAGGCGCTTAACGCCACCGCTCTCTTAGTTCACTTAGATAGTTTGTTGTTTTCTTGGCTTAAATATGTAGTTTCATCGGAGGAATTGACGACTTCACCTTTGGATCTCGACTTATTTTCAGTTTTATGAAGTTTCGGTGTTTATTTTCATGTTGATGATGCTATTTACTTATGTTTCTTGGAAGCTTTTCGCAATTGGTGGCTTAGATATTTAGATCCATGATGTTTACATGATTTCCAGTAGCTTAGATGTTGAGATCTAGTTGTTCACATGCTCATTTATGAGATCTGATAGTTTAGGTGATGCATACAAGGTTAGTCTGTGTTCATTTCGCTTTATGCTTGACCCGGTAGAGTAGATTTGGTAGTTCTAGCTTGAATTTCATATTTATGCCTTGTTTTGAAGCATGCTCTGTTTTATTTTGTCAATGGTGTTTGATGCTCTGTTTTTACTTTGTTTTTAGTTGATTACATGAAGAAGATGAAGTAGGAGTTAGTTAGAGAATAAGATCTGCTTTTTGTTTTTGCTTTTTGCTTTTCACAGCTTTCTGCCATCTCCAGCCTGTTTAGGAAAAATGGTCTCCACTTACTTTTGCATCTTTGTTTGGTTATTTTGGGAAAGTTTCAGCATGTTCCTTCAGTTACAGGTGTTCTAGTCAATTTACTCCAGTTTACAAGTTGCAAGTGTCCGTACTTTTCCCATCCCCTAGGTCGGGTAGATAGAGTCCAGTTTAATTCCACCAGGTCAAGTAGATTTAGTTTAACTCAATGAATGCGTGGCAGCAACCGACCTCTTTTCCGCTTGTGTCGTAGAAACAATCTCGAGTAGGTCCATGGTCCCTGTGGTTCGACCCCGCTCTTGCCACTTATACTTTGTAATATTAGTTGCATTAGTGGGAAAATTATAAATCTTATTGAAAGGAGGGACACGTGCACACGACACACGTGCAAAACCCTCCCTTCACAACCTTATATACTATTTGGAAAAACATGGTCTTTTGGGTTTTGATTTCTAACTAAGATAAAAAAAAACAAATAATAAAAAACAAAGAAACAAATAAGTAATGAAAAGGTCAGATAAAAAAGGGAAGCCTATGTTCATCTGACTCAAGCTTTACTAGGATTTATAGTCCTCAAGTTCAATCTCAAATTAATACTTCATTGACCAATCTTTATAATTATTCATATCTTGTAATAACGCTCATGTCACAGATATTCTATTGAGTATTGACATATAATATATAAACCAATTAATGGGCACAAAAATCAAACTAACAATTAATTAGTTAAATACAAACTAAAAAATAATTAAAGTAAAAACGAGTTCTGAATATTAAATATTCCCTCTGTCTCATTCAAGATGGTCACCTTTTCAATTTTTCTGTCTCAATCAAGATGGTCACTTTCCAATTTTGGAAATAACCTTCTCTCATCTCTCCTCATTAAAATATTCAACTACCTTTTTTTTCTCTTTACGTTATTCCACCTAACAACACTTCCTAAAATCCCATGACACTCAAGAATGTGACCATTTTGAGTGGGACGGAGGAAGTAATAAAAAGAAGTATAGAGTCAATTATTTTCATCCTATAAGATTTTATGAATTTAGCTATCCATAGACTGATCAACCAAACAAATAAAAACAAAATAAAACACATTCAATCCAACAAAAACTAGATAAAACCCGAAAGAATTAACGTTGCTCTACTTGATCTCCCTTAAATTCATTGTCCATTGCCTCCTTCTCGAAAAGACGTAATAAAACTCTAATCTAAGTGTATCAAAAGCTAGACAAAGAAGAAATTACTATTGTACAACTATTTCTAAGTTAATGTAGGCATCTTTATAGTGTGAAGAAGACTTTATCAATAATTTATATGAAATAACTTATATTGTAATATTATAAGCTTATATAATATATTTTCAACTAAATTAAGGAGATAATTAAGTTATTAATATCCAAAAATACGTATATTTACTGAAATACTACTCCCCCTGTTCTACCATAAGTAAAGCATATTTTTTTGGGTCGTTCCATTATAAGTGAGACATTTCCTTTTATGGAAAAATAGTAACAATCTATCTCTCTCTTACTTTATCCCCTCTCCTACTTTTTCTTTTTACTTTTTTCTCACTCTTATTTTATTCTCTATTGTCTTAACCAATACCTAAAAACTTGTGTTCAAAAAAAAATATATCACATATAGTGGGACGGAGAGAGTACCATTTATGGCCAGCCAAACTAGACCATCTTTATTGACACCTTAGTTTGATACCATGTCACATATAGTAATTTGAAAAAAAAAGTAAAATTGGATAAGTGGCATCTCTCTCACCACAATTATCTTTAAATTATTGAATAGAGAATAAAATAAGAGAAAAAGAAAAGTAGAAATAATGTTTTTTTTTTTTAGTTTAGTAAACGTTTATATTTAATAGACAACCCAAAATAGAAAAGGTTTTTGGCCTTAAAAATCATAAACTTTTCCCGAATTCCGGTTTTTCCCACCAACTTTAAAATTTGTTTTTAAAACCACGAACTTTTGATTCGTTTGCTATTTACCAACCCGATCCGAATACCAAATTTCCGGTGCAAAATTGTCCAACGTGGACAATCGGAAACATGACTAGGAAACTGATTTTTTGACAGTGAAATCACACTATTTTTTGAATTAAAACTTAAAATTAAATAAGTAATCTTCAAAGAAAATTTATGGAGATGCAATCTGCAATTCTGGAGCTCTTCATTCTGCAAAAAATTTAAGAAATAATCTTCAATGAATTTCTCAAGATGCAATCTGCAAATCTCGAGATACTCCTTCATCGAGATCTCTTCAATCTGCAATTCATGCGGCCAAATCTCTTTCTCAGCTCTGGCTCAATTCTCTCTCACAGTCGCGCGCAGCTTTGCTGCCTCCGTCGAATTGAATGTAGCTTGAGCGATCAGATGCAGCCACCTCCGTTCCCATCTTCACCGGGGATCTTACGTCCAGCCTCAATTCTCGTCCAGCTCCGGTTCAATTCACGTTGTCTCCTGTTCAATTTCATTTAACGAAGATCCGCTGCCGACATTACTGTTGCTTCCCTTCTGTCGCCTCCACCGAGGTCTACCCTGTCGCCGGCGTGCGAGCCGATCTCCCATCTCCATCACTCTTCTCCTTCTTGAAACCATCTCCATCTGTCTCCGCCGCCTTGCATCTGGTTGTTGGTTTCGTAGACGGCGCTGCTGACGAGCGGCTGAGGCGGTCGAGGTCGGAGTAGTTAAGGGGGGAGGAAGGGGAGTGCGGCGCTGAAATTTGGGGAGGCAAGGGTGTGAAGAGGGAATATGGCAAAGATGAAGGGTTGGAAATGAGAATTCATTAAAGATGAAGGGTGGAAAAAGTGAATATGGCAAAATTGAATAAGACATGTGGCATTGCCAAATAGGATCTCACATGTGATTTTATCGCCAAATAGGATTAAAAATGACACATAGACCAGTCGGGTTGCACCGGTGACCCGCCGTGGGAAGAAGCAAACGAATCAAAAGTTCGTGGTTTTAAAAACAAATTTTAAAGTTGGTGGGAAAAACCAGAATTCGGGCAAAGTTTATGGTTTTTTAAGCCAAAAACCCAAATAGCAAATATTTCATTAAATGAAATAAATAGAATATTAAAATGTTGATAGATTAGTTGAATTCAATGGCTGTTTGATAAACATAATTTATAGCCACATAAATTTACCTACACTTAAAACGTTAGAAATCAATTTTCCAGCGACCTTCTGCACTCTTAAAATTAGATGAATGCTATTTATGGTACTAACCACCCCTTGAAAGTACCACATAAATTGTCGACAACCCTTTAAATGGCAATGACAAATGAGTTGAAGACGAAGTACTAATCATAAATCATAATTCAAGAACAACCATTGATTATAGTACTCTTAATTAAATTAATTAGAAAAATCATCAGTCTTTCATAAATTATTTCTGACAAATTGAGATTGAAGTCATGATATTAGTTCCATACATGTGATATGATATTAAATATTTCATATTTCTTTAATGGAATGATCTCAATAATTTTTTTACTTTTACTTTTACTAATTTTAGTAAGTAGATACTCCCTCCATCCCAAGTTACTTGTGTCGTATTTTGTTTTTGTTTGTTCAAGTTACTTGAGTCATTTCTTTTTCTAAGTTAAAAACAAAACATCTAATCTAACATACTTTATTCTTTGTTTTACTTTACTCTCTATTCTTTCTTTCACTTTATTTCTCTCATCTACTTTGTTTAAATCACTAAACACAACTTTCTTAAATCTTGTGCCGAAAAGAAATGCCTCAAGTAAGGTGAGACGGAGGGAGTATCATATTTCATTAACTCATTATATTCACAATTATTATAAAACTAATATTCTCTCTATTATGAGGTAGATGTCACACTTAAGTGATGATACGAGATTTTAAAATATGTTATTTTGTGTATAAAGTAGAGAGAAAATATATTTTTATATATTAATGTTAGAGATATTAACGTTTTTCAAAAAAGAAAATTAAATATGACATCTTTTGTGAGCAAAAAAAAAAAGGAAAGTGTGATATCTATCCTGGACAGACAGGGTGGACACATAAAATAATATTGATAGGGGCATGCTATCTAAATTTTGTTTACCAGTATGCTATTGGATGATTTAGAGGATTGGCAGGGACTTTAAACCCGTACCGATCAAATATGAAATACTCCATCTGTCCCATTAGAAATAAACGTTTTCCTTTTCGGATTGTCCCATTAAAAATGAAACGTTTCTTAAAATAGAAATAATTTTATCTCTACTTTTCCCTCTCTCTTACTTTACTCTGTCTTCTTTAACTCACGAAACAACATTACATAAAATCTTGCGCCGAAAAGCAAACGTTTTATATTTATTAGGACGGAGGGAATATTTATTAGGGCCAAGAGGAAGTACTACGTTAACCAACATATTTTTTTGAATTAATTAAGTACATAATTTGTTTAATATATATCCTATTATAGAACTATTCTTAATCTCACTAGAACTTATTTGAAAGAGATATAAGATGCATCTATAAATACGCATACACAAATATCATATCATAGATTCAAACACACCTCACACTCTATAGCATGAAACTTGCTCCAACTCATATTTCTTCTCCTTCTTCTTCTCAAACCTAAGCTTTCGCAACTTAAATCTACACGAATCTCATATCCATCGAAGCTTCCCTTCTGAAAAAAAAATGTCAAACAAAAAGCTAAAGATAGCAATGTATCCATGGTTTGCAATGGGCCATCTCACAACATTCCTTCACATCTCCAATAAACTTGCCCAAAAAGGCCACCAAATCTTCTTCATTCTCCCTCCCAAAACTCAATCCAAGCTCATCCAGTTTAATCTCCACCCCGACCTCATCAAATTCATCCCCGTCACCATTCCTCACGTCGAAGGCCTCCCTCCGGGGACCGAGACCACAGCCGATGTCATCTTCCCTATGCAATCTCTCCTCCACCACGCCATGGACCTCACCGAGCCCACCATCAAGGCCCTCCTCCTTGAGATCCAGCCCGAAATCATCTTCTTCGACTACTCCTACTGGCTCCCGGCGCTGGCCCGGAGCTTTGGCATCAAGTCGGTGCACTACTGCATCATCAGCCCCGCCGCCGTGGCTTACCTCTTCCGCCAGGAGCCTAACGCCGAGGGTTTCACCCGGCCGCCGCCCGGGTTCCCTCCCTCGTCCGTGATCCGGCTCCACCCGCACGAGGCGCGCGCTGTGGACGCCATCAACAACATGGCGAAGTTCGGAACCCCGATGAAGTTCGTGGAGCGCGTGATCATGGCGGCGGAGGAGTGCGACGCCATGGGGTTCAAATCTTGTCGAGAGATGGAGGGGTTGTATCATGATTTTCTTGAGAAAAGATTTAAAAAACCGGTTCTTTTAGCCGGTCCGGTTTTGCCCGAATCGCCCACTTCGGGTTTGGAAGACCGCTGGGTCAAATGGTTGGACCACTTTGAGCCGAAATCGGTGATTTATTGTGCTTTTGGGAGTGAGGCTAGGTTGAAACCGGAGTTATTTCAGGAGTTGTTACTGGGATTCGAACTGACAGGCCTTCCGTTTTTGGCGTCATTGAAGGCGCCTATTGGGGCCGACACGGTGGAGAAGGCACTTCCCGAGGGTTTTTCGACTAGGACGGAAAATAGAGGAGTTGTGGAGGGGGGTTGGGTTCAACAACAGTTGATCCTGTCTCATCCCGCGGTGGGGTGCTTCGTTACACACTGCGGGTGGGGGTCTATATCCGAGGCGTTGGTGAACGAGTGTCAACTAGTGTTGATGCCGAATGTCGGCGATCAATGGATCAATGCAAGGTTGATGGGAGGAGATTTGAGAGTTGGGGTGGAGGTGGAGAAGGGAGATGAAGATGGATTGTTTACTAGAGATTGTGTGGTGAAGGCAATCAATTTGGTGTTGGATGAGGAGAGTGAGATTGGAAGGGAAATTAGGGAAAATCATGGTAAGTGGAGAGAATTCATGTTAAGGAAAGGGCTTGAGGATTCTTACATTGATGAATTTGATCATAAATTGCACAACCTTTTGGAATAGTTACATACCAAGTCAAGGGAAAACATTTCTATAAGATCCGTGTGTATTTCCTCCAACCAAAGAATGTGGCTAGGGAGAGAAGCATATATGTAATATATGTAGGTGTATGGCCATGCTATGTATGTTTATCGTTTATCTATATATCCAAGTTTGTAATCTATCTTTCCTATTGTTAAGTCTACATTTTAAAAGTCAATTAAGTGGTTTTCATTTTCTAGTACTATTATGAGTCTTTATACCACTTCAATTAGTTGAGTTTTCGGCTATTAATTATATTTCCAGCATTTTTATCATATGATTGGTATACGTCTCTTCCTTATTTATTTCTCTTATAATTAAAGTATTGTTGAGTATGCAATCTATCCTTAGTTGTTTCTCATATAAATTAATTCCTCCATCCACTAATAATCATTATACTACTTTAGTTCGTCCACCAATATAAGTCACATTTGTTTATTTAAAATTTTTAGCAATGAACTCCACAGTTCCACTAACTTTGTTTCACTAATATTTTATTATAAAATTAATATATAAAAGTAGACTCATCTTCAACGATCTTTTTTCATTCATTTTCTGTTACATTTCTTAAATTTGTACACCTTCGAACTATGTCTTATATTACCTACTAAAAACACGCCATTTAGTGACGAAAATATCTATCACTAACCATCAAATTTCCGACATTAGACAGTGTTTGGTGACAAATTACCGTGAAAAAGAAGCTATAATTAAAAAGCTTGTCAGTAAAAAATTTATTGACTAATTTGTTCGCCACTAAAATTAACGACAATATCTCTAACAGAATATGTTGTCACAAAACTTATTGGGTTCTACATTCGAATGTCTGAATTAGTGACAAACTCATCAGCCGTCACTAAAACTATGTTCCCAAGAAGTGGCAGACGCATGGATTTTTATTTTTTTTTGGTGGGGGGAATTTACCATTAACAATTGTTAAATATTTTTCCATATTTGCTAGTAGTTATGGCATAGGTTTATTAAGTTGCGAGATACATAGATGAATAATAAGTGTTAAATAATAAAGGTATGGTGTCCCACTAAATGTAAAATATTTGTTTTTCAGTAGGTTTTATTTGGTGTTATTTTATAAGTTAAGTAAAGAAATTATAAAGTAAGAGAAAAAAAAATATACAGATGATATTGTTTTCGTTTGAATAAGGAGTAATAAATAAGGCTAAAACATTTGTTATTTGATAAGCGATTTTTATTTGGTGTTATTTTATAATTTAAGTAAAGAAATAATAAAGTAGGAGAAAGAAAAATGAGATAATATTTTTATTTTAATGGGGAAAACAAATAAAGAGACTTTTTTTTATTTCAAAGTATGAGCAAAACAAACAAATGAAGTTTATGTATGTTAATAATATTGAAAGCTTGTGTATTTGGAAAAATGGAAAATCTTAAACAGTGTTGTGTGGATAAGTATAAAAATATGCAAAATTTGTACTTGGGCAGTATCATCTCAGCTCTTCCAGAAGTGAGTCCAAAGCATCAGCCACCTGAGCTGATATATCTATTTATTTACTATGTGAAACTAGTGAATATATATAACAATTCCGAATGTTGGGGGTTCCATAGGATCCCATGTCCCATGTAGGTCCGCCAATGTTCCCTAGGCTCATATTAGTGACGGAATAGTTTGTCACTAATTAGTTGTAGACGCATCTCAATCACTAAATTTGTGTTGATATTTACATATTAGTGACACACTATCCAATACTAACAGTATATCATTTGGATAAATTTTTTATTTTAATAATTACTTCACCTAAATATTAAAATAAAATAAAATCAATAACCAATAATATTAAATATACAAAATAAACATTAAATCCAAAAAATATGATGAATATGGTTAAACTTAGTCTGCCACTAATTCCGTAAATCATTAAAGAAGTACTCCCTCCGTCCCACTTAAAATGCAACATTTGGAAATCGGCACGAGATTTTATGTAGTGTTGTTTTGTGAGTTAATGAAGAGAGAGTAAAGTAAGAGAGATGAAAAAGTAGAGATAGAGTTGTTTCCATTTTAGGAAACGTTTCATTTTTAATGGGACAACCAAAAAAGGAAAACGTTGCATTTTTAATGGGACAGAGGGAGTATAAGTCTCCTTCACTAATTTTGTCAGTAAATCGCGCTCTTTTTGTAGTATTTGTGGACGGAGAGACTATATTGTTATTGAGCATTTGTGATATGTTCGACAAGTTAATCTCACAATTTATTGCCTTTAACACCAAGGTTGAACGTCTCAGTTGTCAATTCTTGATGTAATTATCAAACCCTCCAGATCCCAAGGCTCCCCGCATCACAGCAAGGTCCGTCCCATAAGAATATGCACTTTCCAAAAGTTTGTAAACTCATTTCTCTCTAATAAGATGATACTCATTCTCCAATAACAATACTTTAATTACTTTTTTCTTTCTACTTTCCTATTACTTTATTAATTGTGTATTAAAATATGTGGCCAACCAAAAGTGCATATTTCTTGTGGGATGGGGGTAGTTGTAATTTTTAATGAAAGCTTCGTTCTTTCATCCCGGAAGTATCCACTTTACATGCATTTTTTGGTTTACTAAATCACATAGTGAATAAAATAACCTTTTTTCAGATCTACATATTTCCATTTTTCTTCTTCTTTTATGCATTTCCTGCTACGCCTTTCTTAAGGTTAATTGTATAGTGTGAATTAGAACTTTTGCATAAGCGTGGATATGGGTGCTGCAAATATAGTTTTGAGAGTGTTTAAAAGGATCAAAGAGAGAGGTTTTTTCTTATTTACTCAATTAATATAAAGAATGATTTATATGTCTTTGTATAGGCTAGATCCAATGTCTTATAACGTATCAATTCATATTATACTCTTGATCCTTGTTTAAAATTTCCCAGATTTCTATTCAGCATTACCGCTCATGTTAAGTGATGGGATCTCCGATACTTAACTTGTCGAATACTCCACGGAATTACTTCGAGTTTACTACTTCTGTCAAAATGTCAGTCCAACTGGTCTTCGGACTTAAAGAAAGGCAACTCCACAATCTTTCCCTCTTCTCTTTTATGAAATGTCGAACTATCTCCACATGCTTGGTTCGATCATACAAGCTAATAGCAGCTGTTATCACAAAACAACCTGCATGGTTTTGATGATTGAAGATCCGGTTCCGTCATCAACTTTCTCAGCCATAGCCATAATGTTTCAGTCAGACCACTCTTGATTCCACAAAATTCTGCTTCGACATTAGGGAGTGCAACAACCTTCTTCTTCTTGCTTCTCCAAGTTACAAGGTTACCTCCTAACCTCCTACGCTGGTAAAGTATCCGGCCGTGGATTTCCTATCATTCGTATTTTCGACATCATGAACTAGCTCACTATTGCCACAGCATACGCTATGTCTGGTCTGTTTTGGGAGAGTTAGATGAGCTTTTCAAGCATGCTTTCATCCTATCCCCCCCCGCCCCCTTCGGCATGCTTTCATCCTACGACTATTTGTAACCCATTGGTTTGTACTGTGGGTGTTCTATAGGTTTACAATCAACCATTCCAGCTTTAGCGAGCAGATCAGATACATACTTCCTCTGATTTATAAAAATCCCGTGTGATAATATGAGTACTTCTATTCCTATGAAGTATTTGAGCAGTCCCTACGTCCTTATATTGAAATTTTAAAACAAATGTTTTTTAAATCCCTTATTATAGTCAAATTGAGATTGATTATACACGCCGTTATGTTATTAGTTCTACACATGATATGATCATGATATATTTTGATCTCATTTGAACTTTTTCTTGTAACATTCTGTACAACATTGATCTACGATGTTACAAATTAGTAATTTGTGATAAAGATGCACATATACATACATATTATACACAAAGCAAATATCTTAGCATAGATCTAAACGCACGTGTCAAACGTTACAGCATGAAGCTTCGTCCAACATAGGAGGAAACCTCGGACAACTCATCTTTCTTCTTCTTCTCAAACCTAAATCTACACAAATCTCATATCCATCAAAGCTTCCCATCCTAAAAGAAAAAAAGGAACAATAGAAAAAAAATGTTAAACAAAAATCTTAAGATCGCAATGTACCCGTGGTTTGCAATGGGCCATCTCACAACATTCCTTCACATCTCCAACAAACTTGCACAAAAAGGCCACCAAATCTTCTTTATTCTCCCTCCCAAAACTCAATCCAAACTTATCCAACTCAATCTCCACCCCGACCTCATCAAATTCATCCCCATCGCCATTCCTCACGTCGAAGGCCTCCCCCCTGGGACCGAGACCACCGCTGACGTCATCTTCCCCATGTACTCTCTCCTCCGCCACGCCATGGACCTCACTGAGCCCACCGTCAAGGCCCTCCTCCTCGAGATCCAGCCCGACCTTGTCTTCTTCGACTTCACCCACTGGCTGCCGCTGTTGGCCCGGAGCTTGGGCATCAAGTCGGTGCACTACTGCACCATCAGCCCCGCCGCCGTGGCCTACCTCTTCCGCCAGGAGCCTAACGCCGAGGGTTTCACCCAACCTCCTCTGGGGTTCCCTCCCTCGTCGGCGATAAGGCTCCACCTGGATGAGGCGCGCGCCGTGGACGCCATCAACAACATGGCGGAGTTCGGAAGCACGATGAAGTACGTGGAGCGAGTGATCATGGCGTCGGAGGAGTGCGACGCCATGGGGTTCAAATCTTGTAGGGAGATGGAGGGGTTGTATCATGATTTTCTTGAGATGAAATTTAAAAGACCGGTTCTTCTAGCCGGGCCGGTTCTTCCCGAACCGCCCACTTCAAGTTTAGATGACCGTTGGGTCAAATGGTTGAACCGGTTCGGGCCAAAATCAGTGATTTATTGTGCTTTTGGGAGTGAGGCTAGGTTAAAACCGGAGCTATTTCAGGAGTTGTTACTGGGATTCGAACAGACAGGCCTTCCGTTTTTGGCGGCCCTGAAGCCGCCGATGGGGGCTGAGACGGTGGAGGAGGCGCTTCCCCAGGGTTTTACGACTAGGACGGAAAATAGAGGAGTTGTGGATGGTGGTTGGGTTCAACAACAATTGATCTTGTCTCATACCGCGGTAGGGTGCTTCGTTACACACTGCGGGTGGGGGTCGATATCCGAGGCGTTGGTGAACGAGTGTCAACTAGTGCTGATGCCGAATGTCGGCGATCAATGGATCAATGCAAGGTTGTTGGGAGGAGATTTGAGAGTTGGGGTGGAGGTGGAGAAGGGAGATGAAGATGGATTGTTTACTAGAGATGGTGTAGTGAAGGCAGTCAAGTTGGTGATGGATAGGGAGAGTCAAATTGGAAAGGAAATTAGGGAAAATCATAGTAAATGGAGAGAATTCATGTTAAGGAAAGGGCTTGAGGATTCTTACATTGATGAATTTGATCAGAAGTTGCATCACCTTTTGGAGTAGCTATATACCAAGCTATGGGAAAACATTTCTAGCATTTTCCTATCTTTCAATGATAAATTTCCATTTACTTGTAGTGTTTGGGTAACTTTTATGAATCTTTGATCTTATATATTATTCCATCCGTCCATAAAAAAATACTCAAGTGCTATCCACTAAAATTAGACTAATTCTGTAAATGGAAAGTTTTAAAACCAATATTAACCATACACATCATTCAAAATGTGGACCCAACAATCTACTTACTCTATTTCCACCACATTTTCTGTCCATCTCTTTTACTTTACCAATTATGTATTAAAACCCGTGTCATTTACAATTTTATCTATTTTGTGCGGACGGAGGGAGTAGTATTTTTTGGGTGTATAAAAATAAAAACAATAAATCCTACCTTCCAGCGCAGCGTCACAACCCACAATAGGCATTTTGAGCGGTCGCGCTTGGGGATGTGGAAAAATACTGAAATATTGGAATACACATTTACCGTAACAAAAAAACACAGAAGATAGGAAATAACAATTTGTAACACCCCGATTTTTTCTACCTTTTTATTTGTTCTCCAAGACGTCGTTTGTGCACCTGAAAGTTTTTTCGTCTTTGCTTCTTTTGACGAGAGAATGATTTTATAAATTTGGGACTAACCAATTATTCTTTTACTAGCCAATTTTTATGAGAAAGAAGCCCACTTTTAGAGAAACCCAATTCAAACGGATGAGATTTGCGTCCTCACAAAATAGTTCCACAAAATCGGGCCACTATCTGCACAAACTGAAAATATATACATACTCCCCTGGTCCGCAAATAGGAGTTCCGTTTTGCCATTTTGGTCCGTCCGCATTCCACCAACCCATTCCACTCACATATCATTTAAAACTAATATATACAAGTGGGGTCAATATTCCACTAACTTTCTTCCACGCACGTTTCTTAACATATCTTAAAACTCGTGTCAGAAAGAAATAAGACTCATATTCACGAACGGAGAGAGTATCTCCCATGTTTCCATCAAATCCGTTTATTTTTCATATATATATATATATATATATATATATATATATATATATAGGTTTGTGTTAAAATGACAACCCCTCTTAAAGTGACACCGTGACACCACTTATACAGCAATATTATAAACGCTACACAACAATATTACAAACACGACAAAACAATCTATAGATTGTTGTATAGTGTGTCGAATATTGCTGGACAAGAAAAATTGTTGTATAAAGAGCAGCAAATTGCTGGCCGAGTTTTTCAGATTTTTTTTTCTTTTTTCTGCCACGTGCCAGCTTATTATTCGTCCACGTGTATGTAAGGGTGCCACCACCCCTTAAAATAACACCATACCAGCATTCCTAGCCAATCATTTGTACACGTGGACGAATAATAAGCTGCCACGTGGCAGAAAAAAGAAAAAAAAATCTGAAAAACTCGGCCAGCAATTTGCTGCTCTTTATACAACAATTTTTCTTGTCCAACAATATTCGACACACTATACAACAATCTATAGATTGCTGTGTAGTGTTTGTAATATTGATGTGTAGTGTTTATAATATTGTTGTATAAGTGGTGTGATAAGGCTAGTTTCATGCATCAGTTATGTGGTGAAAAGCACTATATTTTACTGGGTCTAACACAGTTTTTAAGCCAGGTGTGTGACGGAATCGCTAGATCCAAGAAGAGCTGGAGGAAACGGACTAGCGAAGGAATGAAGGAAAAGTGAGCAGAACTGAAGGAAAAGGAGGCTAGAAGAAGGGAGTCAATAGCTGAGGGCAACAAAGACTATCTATACCTCGCTGTGCCCCACTTCAACGCCTATAAATAAAGGAGCATGCACTACACAAAGAGGAGGAATTTTCGCTCTTAGCTCACACACAACACACACACTTGGGAAATGGGAGTTCTGGGGTAGTCTAGGGTTTTAAGGGTCTCATCTTCCGAGAAAGTCAGTCGTAACACCGTCCGCGTGAAGGGCGAAGAAACAATCTACTTTCATTCTGTTTTGCACTTTATTTCGTTGGAACTTCGCATTTGGAAGTCAATTTGGTTGTTGCTGTTACAGATTATCTATGCATTCCTTTAGTTTCTGTTATATTGAAATTATCTCGTGTTGATCTACGTTGATTCTGTTTGTTTGAAGTTTTATTTCAGCAGTTGCATGTTAATCTATGTTTTTTGTCAATTTGGTGCTTGATTTGGGGAATTTGGCTGAAGATCTGTGTTGTTGTTGTTGATCGGAGGTTGTTTGTTGAATCTGAAGCTATGGATTTACGTTTGGCCGGAGTTGTGTCGGATGCTTGGATCCGGAGTGGATTTAGCATCCGAGGTTGGATCTGAACAGGGGAAATCGAGTTGTGCATGGATTTTGAGTTTTCTGTTTACCTTCTGTTTTACTTCGTCTAGTAGCCGTAGATCTGTTAGTCCCTAATTGTTCTTCGTTAAATTGCTTAAATCCAGTCTGCCTTGTTTTTCCGATTACGCTTCATACCTGTTTTACTGAGTTTTGATGCAATTTGATTTGAAGAAGATGATGTCGCTGTTAGTTAGTTCTTTAGTTAGATGTTTTTCCAGTTTTTCATCTGTACTCTGCTCCCACCGTCAGTTTATTTCCCAGGTCTAGGTAATTTAGAAATTTTCTTAGATCTAGTGATTGTCTCGATTTCAGTTTACATGCATGATTTCTGTTCTGCCTAGATCTAGCTGTTAGCGTAGCAGATTTCAATTCCAAGTTTAGTCTAATTTCCTCAACCCAACAAAAAATGCGTGGCAGCAGCCAAACCCAAAAATAATTTCCAAATCCTTGAGAATATTTAAATTACGCATCCGTCTCTGTGGTTGAGGGTTTTTGAGGAAGTATTCTATGTGTCCGACGACCGAGATTTTCCAACGACCAGTGAGCTCCTAGACCTTGTGATCTAGTGGATTTGCTGGACCTAGGAAACTTGTTATTCTTTTCTGTGCACACAGTCTAAACACGATCTTCATGGTGTCAGGGTATATATATATATATATATAGGGTTGTGATCAAATGAGATTTATTAGGCTAAATGAGAAATGAGATGCAATAACAGCCACTCATTTTTATTAAATAAGTGGTCCAAATTTTGCCACACAAAAAATATTTTTAGATTAATTTATTATGAAAGGGTATAATGGTCATTTCGTTTTTTAATAAGGATTCTTAAGAAATTTTCTCCTCTCTACAACTCAAAAAACCAGATACATACGCTTCAGAAATTTTCCATCAAATTCGCGAACGATGACGGCGAAGTCGCGGCGGCGCTGCATCGCGATGATCCGAAAATGGCGAAGAAGCAGAAAGGCAAAGGCGCCGGTGGTTTCACAAATGGTGACGGCTCCGGTGGTTTCCTCATCTCCAATCGGAGAATCGCACGCCGCAAACCCTAGAAATCTCCGCCGCCGGAGCAGGAGATCATCTCGATTGTTGAATCGAGCGGCGGTGGAGGGGAATTCGCCTTCTCCGGCGTGAATCGCGAGCGTAAGCGAGGTCAGATCTGTGATCATCATGGAGTTGCTGATTCCGATGATAGCGTGATGCAATTTGTTATTTTTCTCACTGAAATCTAAATTTCGTGGAAACAATTGTATGTTTGAAATTCCAACCTGTTATATGTGCAAATCTGAGCAATGATGTTTAGTGTTTTAAGGTGTATGCAGGATTTTCGTTTTTGGATTTGGACTAAGTTTTATGCTATTGTATATGTGTCCTTTTTTATTTGATTTAGGTACAGAGCCATGTGATTTGGTGAGAAAATTTTGGATTTCTATCCGACTAGCTATGCACTCTAGGTGTTTGATGATATTCCCCAGTTGAGACTACATATATAATCAATATCAACTACACACATATAATGTCAACTACATATACAATTCATGTCAACTACACACATATATTGTCAACTATGTGTATAATCCATGTCAACTACATATGTGAATTATAAGTGTTATTTGTTAGTTGTTGACATTCGATATTATCGCTATTGATATGTGAATTATAAGTGTTAATTTTTAGTTGTTGGCATATTAATACGAGTTGTTGACATTCGCTAATCTCGCTATTGATATGTGAATTATAAGTGTTATTTTTTAGTTGTTGACATTCGATATTCTCGCTATTGATATGTGAATTATAAGTGTTATTTTTTAGTTGTTGACATTTTAATATGAGTTGTTGACATTCGATATTCTCGCTATTGATATGTGAATTATACGTGTTATTTTTTAGTTGTTGACATTTTAATACGGTTTCTTGACATTCGCTAATCTCGCTATTTTAGTTGTTGATATCTTGTTAAATGTTATAAAACATATCACAAAACTTGCAGTGAGTTCAAGGATATGCAGAAAACAAGATATTGTCTCAGTAATGAACAAAATTAATTCCTATTCTGATAAGTTGTAATGTCGAATCATTAGTTTCTACTGATACGAATACCTCTTCGAGTACAAAGGACCTTATTTAACTGTGAACAAAAGTGAAGGTGAGCTGAACTCACTCCTCCACACGATTTTCCACTGTCTCCGGTTTGGAAACCTTGACCTTGATAGGTAAGGTGAGTGACAGAACGTGTAGAAGAGCACCTGGAGCTTTGGCCATTGAAATGCTCTGTTCCAGTTCCCTTGCTGCCTCCCTCTGCAACTGGGCCTTCTTCGGCTTCAGTCTGTCCAGATTCACAAGGCACGTAAGTTGCTAGTAACACCGTATTTATCTTTGATATCTTTGTTGCTATTATGTGCTGTTGTTTGGTGTTTTACTGGAATTGCTTTGAAGTGATATGAAGTAAAATGAGTTAAAAATAACTGCAATTGATCACTAGTTAATTGATGAGGAAATTATTGAATCTCGCTTTGGCAAAGGAGTTAGATAATAGAGTATATTATTGATGAATGTAACTGATTTACGTAGGTGAGGTAAGAGAAGCGTGTGATAGGGTAGGATTTGAAGTGGTTACTGTTCGAATTACTGATTGTCTTTTTAATTCAAAATTTGTGAATTTATTTGTTAATTCTGTGGATTCAATTTCTCTAAAATCGAAAGCAAATTACAATTAATTTGTGAAATATATGGATGCAGCTTTTAATTCGATTGTGTTGCTGGAATTTTTGAGTTGTGTAGATAAGGTGTTTGTGATATTGCCTAAAATATTATTGTTGATAGAAATTATATAAGTTGTTGACATGGAGATGTTTATTTTTTACATGAATTATATAGTTTGTTGACATGATAACGTTTGTTGTTGACACAAATTATATAGGTCGTTGGCATAAATTTTATGAAAAATGTTGTTGACATAAATTATATGTAAAACATTGTTGTTGACATGAATTATGTGTAAAACGTTGTTGTTGACATAAATAATATAGGTCGTTGACATGAAAATATTTGTTATTGACATTAATTATTTGTAAAATGTTGTTGTTGACATAATAGTTGACATAAATAACGTTTGTTGTTGACATCGTAGTTGACATGAATAATGTTTGTTGTTGACTCATAGTTGACATGAATAATGTTTGTTGTTGACATCGTAGTTGATATGTGAATTATAAGTGTTATTTTTTAGTTGTTGACATTTTAATACGAGTTGTTGACATTCGATATTCTCGGTATTGATATGTGAATTATAAGTGTTATTTTTTAGTTGTTGACATTCGATATTCTCGGTATTGATATGTCAATTGTAAGTTTTATTTTTTAGTTGTTGACATTCGATATTCTCGGTATTGATATGTAAATTATAAGTGTTATTTGTTAGTTGTTGACATTTTAATAAGAGTTGTTGACATTTTAATACGAGTTGTTGACATTCGATATTATCGGTGTTGATATGTGAATTGTAAGTATTATTTGTTAGTTGTTGACATTTTAATACGAGTTGTTGACATTCGATATTTTCGGTATTGAGTCTTATTAATATATATATATATATAGGGGTGCACTAGGGTGCCACCATGGATAGGATAACACCATACCACCAATATAGTCCGTTAGATCTCGTCTATGGACGCCTAGGATTAAGTTTCGTGAAAAAACACGGGTTTGCAGTCTACTGTATTAGATATTGCAGTCGTGGTAAACTGCAATATTGTTGTGGTAAGACTGCAATGAACAGCACTGCAATCTGGTAACTTAAAATTAGAAATTTCCTATTTTACCCCTCCGTGTTTTTACACGTGGCAGCATGACAAGCACACGATTATATATATAGAGGGGGTGTGTTAAAATGACAACCCTCTTTATTGTAACACCATACCACAGTTTTAGGCCATTGGATCTGAAAATTGTGTGCTTGTCATGCTGCCACGTGTAAAAACACGGAGGGATAAAATAGGAAGTTTCTAATTTTAAGTTACCAGATTGCAGTGCTGTTCATTGAACATTGCAGTCTTACCACAACAATATTGCAGTTTACCACGACTGCAATATCTAATACAGCAGACTGCAATATCTAATACAGTAGACTGCAAACCCGTGTTTTTTCACGAAACTTAATCCTAGGTGTCCATAAACGAGATCTAACGGACTATATTGGTGGTATGGTGTTATCCTATCTATGGTGGCACCCTAGTGCACCCCTAGTGCCACCATAGATAGGATAACACCATACCACCAATATAGTCCGTTAGATCTCGTTTATGGACACCTAGGATTAAGTTTCGTGAAAAAACACGGGTTTGCAGTCTACTGTATTAGATATTGCAGTCGTGGTAAAACTGTAATATTGTTGTGGTAAGACTGCAATATTCAATGAACAGAGTAACGTAAAATTAGAAATTTCCTATTTTACCCCTCCGTGTTTTTACACGTGGCAGCATGACAAGCACACGATTTTCAGATCCAATGACCTAAAATGGTGGTATGATGTTACAATAAAGAGGATTGTTATCTTAACACATCCCTATATATATATGTGGTCCTATTCTAATGCTTATAGCACCCTAATCCAAAATCAAGACTAAATCTCCACACTTGGATTTTAAAATGAGTGGATGAGATTAAAACTCACAAATCTCAATAAATAGTAGACAAAATATCAACAAAAGGGTAATATCGTCATTATGTTATCATATGATAATTTTCGTGGATGTTTTTTAATATCAACATTGTGTATTACAAATATCAACAATATGACATTAGAATATCAATACAAGGACAAGAAAATATCAACACATTTTTATTGAGATTGGACATGCATAATATTGAGATTTTGCCTACAATATGTTGAGATTTTTTGTTGCATTTGTTGATAAAAGCTGCTTATCAATATGTACGAAAATTGAAATATAATTTATCAAATTTCATCACCCGAACATCGTCGGAACATATGCAATTGAGATCTCGTTGGAATCCTTATTAAATTATCTTTAATTTGATATATTTTTTGCGAAAAAATAATTTAAATTGAGAGAGTTACATAGATTTAAAGATTTGAGATGATTTTGGGGAAAGAGAAAGTAGTTAGTTATATTTACTACATATAGGATTTGACATTAATACCCTTTTAATTTAATTAATAATTATTTAAATTTACAATATATTACACTTAGCATTATATCAACCACAAGATCTTCTAATCTAATGGTTAAAAATTGGTCTCAATTTTGGATTGCTAATTAGTTAGCAATTGATCACCTCCTTATATATATATGGGGTATATATATATATATATATATATATAGTCCTATTAACCACAAATCCACCCTTAAAGACCGAACTAGAGACCAAATTAGGGCCACTCATTTTTCTTAATCTTATGGTTATGATTAATTTAATATTTTATTAAATAAAAACTTTTTTTTTAGTTTCTATTTTTATTTTTTTTATTCGATAAAAACTTGCTGGAGTAAATAATGAACTATATTCACTACATAATGAACTAAATGAATGTATGTTATGAACTTATTACTTCATTCAGTCGTGCTATTACTTCATTCCGTTAGTTTATTACTTCATTTATTCATACTATTACTTCATTCTATTAGTTTATTACTTCATTCCGTTAGTTTATTACTTCATTCAGTCATGCTATTACTTCATTCCATTAGTTTATTACTTCATAATGTGTTATGACATAATTATCTTTCAGTTGGGTTTTGGGTTATTACTTCATTCCGTTAGTTTATTACTTCATTCAGTCATGTTATTACTTCATTCCGTTAGTTTATTACTTCATTCAGTTATGTTATTGTTATGAGCTTATTACTTCATTCAGTCGTGCTATTACTTCATTCCGTTAGTTTATTACTTCATTTATTCATGCTATTACTTCATTGTGTTAGTTTATTACTTCATTCCGTTAGTTTATTACTTCATTCAGTCATGTTATTACTTCATTCCATTAGTTTATTACTTCATAATGTGTTATGACATAATTATCTTTCAGTTGGGTTTAGGGTTATTACTTCATTCCGTTAGTTTATCACTTCGTTCAATCATGTTATTACTTCATTCCGTTAGTTTATTACTTCATTCAGTCATGATATTCGTAACATCCCGAATTTTCGTGCGCTAGTTTTAGAGTAAAAAAAAAAAAAAATTGACGAAAGGACGATTGGAATTAAAGTGCAAGAAATTTAAGTTTGTAAACTACAATTATTGGAAGAAGAAAAAGAGAATAAATTAGCACAATACTTTATGAAGAGGATTTACATATATTGAAGAGATTAATGGTAAAGGGCTACACAATGGGAAAAGGACTATACAATCTTATTGAGAGGTGTGAGATTTTGCTACATAATAGTTACATGTGGAAAATACAAAAGTGGAAGCTACAACTTAGCATTTCAAAGATGCCAAACTACAATATTCGGATACTAGCCAAATAGAGCAACTAAATCTAAGTGTTTCCCTCATTCCCATCGTTCTCGATTTTCGGCCTCCACAAGCTCCAAGAATGCCTCCATGTACCTACAAAGTTTACACCAAATTGGGGTTAGAAAGTGACACACAAGTAAAGAGAGAGGGAAGCACAAGCTAAAAAAAGAGATGGAACATTTAATGGGTAATATAGCTAGAAGAGCTACAAGATAGAGCATGAGGTAAGAAAATCTTGGTCACCATCTCTTCTAACATCAAAAGGGAGTCGAGACAAAGGGGCATTGGAGAGCGAGCTCCTACACAAGCCCAAAAGTAGAAAATGAGACAAACTCTCATCTCCCCGTCGATCAAGGCCGAGAAATCAGCCAAGAAGATCAACCACCATCACCAAAACGGCAAGAATCTCACAATCATCAAGCTCGAAAGTAAGAGAGCTAACAAGCCCAAAATAGGAGCCTTTGCCTCCAAGTCTCAAACATAGATTCCAATAGCTTAGCACTATATAGGAGCCATCTCCCCTCACCTCCTCCACCATCACTTTCATCATCACAATTCCACACAACACCATAAGGAGAGCAGCGAAGGAGGAGGGAGAGGGGCAGCGAGTGGTGACGGCAAGGACAGCCACCACCGAGGAGGATTCAACTACGTTAAGGTAATCCCAACAGCCTCAACACCAACACTCTTCGCATCATGTAGAACAACAAGTAGATAGCACAAGAACTTAGAATTTCCATAAGATTCTCACAACCAAGTATGGAACAATAGCAAAAACCTCAAGATCTCCCACAGTAAGCATGTGTAAGAATAGAGACTCAATACAGTAAGCTAAGTGCCCCAATTGAAAAAAAATCAGAACTTTAATACCACAAAGCTACTGCTCAAAGAGGAACTCAAGATACTAACTAGATAATGGAAGTTAAAGAACTTAGCTTTAGGCTGATCGAGAAGCTGTCCGACAATGGTCGAGCGACGACGGAGATCTCGTCGGCGGGACTCCGAGGAGCTCTGTAGAGCAGCTGCAAGCCGCGGCTGAGAGAGGGAGAAAGAGGCGATGCCTCCTCTCTGCTACCGGATTCACAGAGGATGGAAGCGCTCGGCAGAGGGCGTGAAACGGAGGGCATTCAACGAAGGGCGGACTGCCTCCCGGAGAGATCGATGGAGTAGCGATGAGAGAGAGAGAACATGCAGCGGCGCTGCTTGCTGGAGGAGAGCTCGGCGGAAGGCTCGACGCAGAGAGTTGGCAGCGTCGACGGAGAGCCAGCGACGCAGAGGAGCGGCGGACGGCGAGTGACGTCGGCGGCGGTACTGTGAGCTCGCCGAGCGTGAGAGAGAGGAACCGGCGGAGGGAAAGGCGACGCCTTCTTCCCCGTCGGTGAAATCATTGGAAAAGGCGAGAGGTGGAGAGAGATTTCCGTCTCTATCAGAAGAAGACGGAGGTCGATAGAAATAAAGCTCGACGAGGAAAGGGACCCGTGTCCGGCGACGGTGCTGCGATCGCCGGAGACGAGCGGCGACGGAGAAAGCCGAGAAGAGAGAAGACGACGATGTTCCTTTAGGGATTTCAATATTTGAAGAATGTGACTTGGCCATTTGGGGAAGGAAAAGTCACGATGGGAAGGGAGTATGC
Source organism: Salvia hispanica (assembly GCF_029641045.1). NCBI lineage: Eukaryota > Viridiplantae > Streptophyta > Magnoliopsida > Lamiales > Lamiaceae > Salvia > Salvia hispanica. The sequence goes on along the minus strand of NC_142694.1, from coordinate 21,189,940 downwards.
TGATTTTATCTAATTGGTTTGGGCTCCTACTTAATTATTTATTTGGGCCAGAAGTGAGTAAATAAAATAGAGTTAGGCCATGTTGAATTAAAAGAGAGTGGAGCATGGACCAATTTTAATTAGCAGTTGGGTCGAGATTAAATCATTGGGCTGGAAATTTATTTGGTTTGGATGAGATTATTGTAAGAATCGAGTTGGAGCTTGATTAATTAATCCCCGAATAATTTCTAAAATTTTCAAAGATGAAAAATGTCAAAGTTGGAGATGCGAAGGGCCGACCGGTGGCCTTAAGAAAAATCCGAAGAAAAGAATTTTAGAAGAGACTTTCCAAGAATTCCTATTCTTGTAATTAAGGGCCGAGTATTTGTTTAGAGAAAATAGAATTTCTCCAAGTTAATAAAGAGAATAAATGAACTCTGCAGAGTAGTGAAGCTGAGGTAGGATTAAGAACAATCCTATAAGCCGAGACTGAGATATAGGTGTTATCCAATAGGATGCATGCATTCTTTCTAAAGAGAAATAATTCAAGTATTAATTAGCGTGCTACGCTATTTATTTTCAAGGGACAAATTGCTCGAGGGCGAGTGAGGCCAAAGCGAGTAATTGAGTTGAGACATAAGCATATCAGGTGGGCTTTCTTTATCCAGCACACTAGTGTGGATATAAATCAAATGCTTTTGAAGTTATGAAAAAACATCTTTTCTTAAAATGGAGCTATGATTCTTTTCAAATTGTTGTCATGCCATAAATGTTTTGCTTTGATGATTGTCATTGGATTGTCATGGAATGATGGGTGACCGTTGGAGCGACACTTGACTGGAATGAATGATGAACGATGAATGATGAATGATGAATGATGAATGATGAATGATGAATGATGAACGATGAATGATGAATGATGAATGATGAATGATGAATGATGAACGATGAATGATGAGTGAGGATTTATGACAGAACCTAGTCTGTAGTCGAACTTTTAGCTCACAAAAGAACTTAGTAAGCTCGGGCCTTTTAAGAAAAACCCCCGTGTGTTACTGTGATGGCTTGACAACTATATAATGTATGTTTTGTTTTCGGCACGTGTCCACTGAGTACACCAAGTACTCAGCCCTGCATGTATTTATAAATATGCAGGTTGAACGTCAGGAGGATGGAGTGATGATCGGAGTCGATGTTGTTAAACAATCAAGTTGATCTCCCAACGGTTCGTGTCTTCATACACGAAGTCTTTTAGAAAGGACTTATTCCGCTGTGTCTTTGTAATGTGAGAATTGTAGAATCTCACCATCAACTCTGATTTTTTTTGAGGAGACGTTCATTCTGTTATCAAGACCATGTAGTGAAATACTCGGCATGATGTCAATTGACTTGGTCTTTGTGCGAATTCTCAAGTTCCAGCCCTTTTCTTTCCCCCGCTTCTTTAATCCCTCCCATTAGTCGCGGTTTACCCGCTTTCGCTATCCTTAGCAAAATGCGGTCGTGACAATATTACTTCATTCCGTTAGTCTATTACTTCATTCAGTTATGTTATTACTTCATTTCATTAGTTTACTACTTCATTTCATTAGTTTATTACTTCATTTTATTATTTTATTACTTCATAATGTGTTATGACATAATTATCTTTCAGTTGAAGTAAATTCAGTATATAAGAATGCGAAAAATTACTTCATAACATACATTCATTTAGTTCATTATGTAGTGAATATAGTTTATTATTTACTCCAGCAAGTTTTTATCGAATAAAAAAAATTCTAAAAAAAATTTTCAAAAAAAATTTTAAAAAAATTAAAACGTTTTTATTTAATAAAATATTAAATTAATTCTAAATTAATCATAATCATAAGATAAAGAAAAATGAGTGGCCCAAATTTGGTCTCTAGTTTCGGTCTTTAAGAAGGGTTCGACATTGATCACAACTCTATATATATATATATATAGGGTTTTGATCTATGAAGACCAGATTTAAATACAGAAACGCAGAACGCGGTCATACGTAGGGCATTTTTAGGTCATAGTTAGTTTATTTTTAGGTCATGCTAACAAAGCATGACCTAAAATGATCTTAACATGACATAAACTCAAATCTTATAATATGACCTAAAACTGCTTAATTATGACCTTCCGTATTTTTGGTTAATTATTGACCATTAGATAATCTAATCCCAGGGTCAAGATTTGGGCTGCATTTCTTGATTTAAGCACATACTTGTTTTGATCACTCCCCTATATATATATATATATATAGGGTCTTGTTAGGTTGAGATTTTTGGGCCTAATTGAGAACTAAGATGCATTTTCAGCCACTCATTCACAATTTTCGCGCAATGTCAACTACTCAGACATTATGTCAACTAGGGGGCATAATTGTCATTTTCCCCTCAGCGGATGTCAACTACGATGTGAACAGCAAACGTTATTTATGTCAATTACGATGTCAACAACGTTATTTATGTCAACTATTATGTCAATAGCAACATTTTACAAATAATTAATGTCAACAACAAATATTTTCATGTCAAAGACTTATATTACTTATGTCAACAACAACATTTTACATATATAATTCATGTCAACAACAATGTTTTACATATAATTTATGTCAACAACATTTTTCATAAAATTTATGTCAACGATCTATATAATTCATGTCAACAACAAACGTTATTGTGTCAAATGAGCTATATATAATTCATGTCAACAAACTGTATGCATAATTAATGTCAACATCAACGTTTTACATATAATTAAAGTCAACAACAACATTAAAAAAAGGAAGATAGCTAATTCCCAACCGGAGAATATCACCAAACACCTAGAGGCATTATATTAAGCTTATTCTCGAATCCATCTCACATCCAACACAATTAATAACCTCGTCTGCATACTAAAATTCACTGCAATTGCAAAAAATCAGCCAAATTTAAACATTAAACATGAAAGCAAAAATTTTCTCATTACATACCACATTGCAACAAACCAAGAAATGATTTCAACAGCATGTCAACCATTTTCCTTCAATTTATACTACCATCCACCTAAACAAACCAAATCAAAATTTCACCCCAATCTGAACGAAGAAATTCAAACCCCCACTGCAATTCCCCTACGCATCGATCAGGCCAACACTCCCCCCGCTCATCACGGGAGCGAGGAATCGATCGATTCGCGCAGCAGAGGCTGCAATCTCCGGCGAAAATCGATTCGTGGCTGCAGGATTCGGTGCCGGACATTGTTAGGAAACTGAAGTAGGCGCCGCTGCTGTTGCAAATCTATTCCAGATTGGACGGCGAGGTGAGGATTGAGACGGAGAAGGTCGTGCCGAAGGAACGGCCGGTGGCGAGAGAGGGGTGGCGGAGCGGGGAATCGAAGTCGCCGGATGGATTGATCTTTCGTGGAGGAGTTAGAGAGAGAGTTACTTGGGGGAGGAATCGGAATTGGGGGTGACGAAGGCTTGGTGGGGGATTGTGGTGCAGGGGAAGGGGGCGGAGTGTGACCTGTGTGTTATTTGCTGAACCCTAATTAAAATATAAAATTACCATTATGCCCTTTCATATTAAATTAATCCAAAAATATTTATGGTGTGGCAAAATCTGGACCACTCATTTAATAAAAATGAGTGGCTGATATTGCATCTCATTTCTCAATTAGCCTAAATAATCTCAATTGATCACAATCCTATATATATATATATATAGGATTGTGATCAATTGAGAACTTTTAGCCTAATTGTGAATTGAGATCCATTTTCAGCCACTCATTTTATTTAAATGAGTGGACCAGAATTTGTCACATGGAAAATATTTTTAGATTAATTAAGTATAAAAGGGCAGATTGGTAATTCACATCCCTTTCGTTCATCCTCTGGTTTTCTCCTTTCACCTTCCTTCTTTCTCTTTCTCTTTCCCTCCTCCTCCTTCTCTCATCGCCGCTGCAATTCGCCGCAGTCTCTGCCCGAACCACTGCAACTTCAGCGCCGACAATCGCCCGTTTGTTACGAATAATTTCTCCTCCATCAGCCATCTCATCGTCGAAGAAATCGCGGCGACGAGAACTCTGACGGTCTGAGTTAACAGAACGAGCTTCGTCGACCAATCGTAGCTCGAATTCGTCGGATCTAGGATGTTGAGATTGAATTCCTTCGCCATTCTGAACTCCTGATTCTAGCAAAACCAGAGCAATCATCAATGTCAAAAAACAAGAAGCGGTGCAGGTGACTGACCTAGCCAGCACAAATTGGGGTTTTCCAGTTTCTGCAATCATCCAGTGTTTGTTGATACATAATCTCAATTTATCAGCTGTAATCGCTCTCTCCGCCTCCAATTCGTCATCTCCGTGTCCATTGCCTCCAGGTGGGGGAGGAGCTCCATCATCGCCCACTCGATCGTGTTGTTGGTCGTCTCCGATCCGGCCAGGAACACCTCTTGCGGTAAATTGAATCTCAAATTCGATGAAGTAGGAGTTTAGTTAATCGTTTAATTCGATCAATTACCATGATGATAATGTGTAGTTGATGATCTTCATGATTAGAAGCAATTAAATCCATCTAACAATATCTCAATTTCATCAGCAACAACTGTTCTCAATTTCAGATCTGTCTCACTGATTTTGATTTTTGAAGGTATCCAATGTTTTCAATTGAATACTTCTACAGTAAAGAGAGGATTTGTTTCTGCATAATATTTTTAAATCCGAGGCTTGTTTATACGAGTTGTTGACATTTGATATTCTGACTATTGATATATGTATTATAAGTGTTATTTTTTAGTTGTTGACATTTTAATATGAGTTGTTGACATTCGATATTCTCGCTATTGATATGTGAATTATAAGGGTTATTTGTTAGTTGTTGACATTTTAATACGAGTTGTTGACATTTCATATTCTGGCTATTGATATGTGAATTATAAGTGTTATTTGTTAGTTGTTGACATTTTAATATGAGTTGCTGACATTCGATATTCACGGTATTGATATGTGAATTATAAGTGTTATTTGTTAGTTGTTGATATTTTAATACGAGTTGTTGACATTCGATATTCACGGTATTGATATGTGAATTATAAGTGTTATTTGTTAGTTGTTGACATTTTAATACGAGTTGTTGACATTTCATATTCTGGCTATTGATATGTGAATTATAATTGTTATTTTTTAGTTGTTGACATTTTAATATGAGTTGTTGACATTCGATATTCTCGTTATTGATATGTGAATTATAAGGGTTATTTGTTAGTTGTTGACATTTTAATATGAGTTGTTGACATTCGATATTCACGGTATTGATATGTGAATCGTAAGTGTTATTTGTTAGTTGTTGACATTCGATATTCACTGTATTGATATGTGAATTTTAAGTGTTATTTGTTAGTTGTTGACTGTTTAATACGAGTTGTTGACATTCGATATTCACGGTATTGATATGTGAATTATAAGTGTTATTTGTTAGTTGTTGACATTTAAATACGAGTTGTTGACATTCGATATTCTCGATATTGATATGTGAATCATAAGTGTTATTTGTTACTTGTTGACATTTTAATACGAGTTGTTGACATTCGATATTTCCGGTATTGATATGTGAATTATAAGTGTTATTTTTTAGTTGTTGATATTTTAATATGAGTTGTTGACATTTGATATTCTGGCAACTGAAATAAAATGACGATAATACCCCCTAGTTGACATAATCTACTTGTAGTTGACATTTTGAAATGAATGGCTGAAAATGGATCTCATTTCTCAATTAAGCTAAATAATCTCAACCTAACAGGACCCTAAATATATATATATATATATATATATATATATATATATATATATAACACCCATGATTTCAAGTTTCATCACCAAAGATAAAGAGGAGTATGAATTTGAGAGAAAGAAGGAGTCGAGTGAGGCGACGGGTTCTGTTATGGAGCAGCAACAGCCACGGTAGAGGTCGCTGGAGTGGGCGAGGCGCCCGGCTGGAGTAATGATTGACGTTGGTGCAGAATTTGATGAAGGAGAGGATAACAGCGGTGGCTCGGCGTGAGATCGAGGGAGAGGAAATTGGGCCTACATCATGGAGAAAGAGAGATGAGATTTTGAAATTAAGGATTTAGAGAGAGATGGTTGGTGCAGAGAACGAAATTAAGATTTATCATCACGTAGGATATGATTAGTTGAAATTAGATTATTTTTCTTAAAATTTAACTTTTTGCATATTATGTTCTTTCAAAAAGGTTGATTTTTGCATGCTATTTGAGAACATAGCTGATTGGCAAGTGAAGGATTAAAGAGTACGAGGTGAGCTTTCGAACTAAAGTTTATTGTGGGCTTTCTTTTTAAATAAGGGCTATGCCCTAAGTATATTTTTATGTGAAAATGGTGTGAATATTTGTTATGCTGTGTTTTTTTTTTCGATGGAACCTATCTGATGTGGCTTTTGCCATCTATGGATAATCGAATTTGGGTCTGACTATGGAGTGAGTCCCTACTCAGGTTAGTGTACACCAATGGGGATCGTGAGCCGTCTTTTGGGTCTGCCGGTCTGGTGACTTGGAATGTGGCCACATTCCTTGTCATCAATGGATCAGATATGGTTGATAGCAATAGGAAAATGACTGATCATTCGACTTTTACGATAGAAATGATTTTTGTGTCTCGAAAATTTTTAAAGTTAAAACCCCAAGGCACTCAATGGTGGCATGATAAATACTTTTTATAAAATGTTTTCGGCATGAGTCCACTGAGTGCATCAAGTACTCAGCCCTGCATTTGTTTTAAAAATGTGCAGGTTGAGCAGTGACGAGAGCGGTGGGTGTTGAGCAGAGCTGGTGAAGATTTGTGTTTGCTTTTAAATGTTCTGAATATATTATGTCTTCATACATAATACTCCCTCCGTCCCACAAAAGATGTCACACTTGTGGCACGGCACAGGATTTTAGGAGGTTTTGTTTTGTGTGTTAAATGGAGAGAGAATATATAATTTTTATATTCATGTGAGAGAGAACTTTTTCCAAAAAGGAAATGTGACATCTTTTGTGGGACAAACTAAAAAGTAAAGTGTGACATCTTTTGTGGGACGGAGGGAGTATTATTCTTCTCTCGAATGCTTCCGCTGAATGTTGTTTCTTTTGAGTTCATGTATTGATGAGATATTGTATCCCTTTGAGTTGTCAATTATCTAGATGATACTCTGATTTTATTCTAGCTATTCCCATTTATTCCGAGCTATAGTTGAGTTCTGTCTTTTTCTCCTTTCTTCCTCGCTTCTTTAACCCTTCCTTAGTCGTGATCCATCGCGTTTTCTATCCTTAGAAAACAAGGCCGTGACACAATTAATATTTTTTCATCTACTAATTTTATTAACTAGGAAATAAATAAAAACAAAAAATAACTTGCTTAACCTCCAAGTCATGCACTGCACCAGAATATCTTCCGACCCGCACTACCAACGATTGCCAACTTTGCGTTGTCTTCACAAAGTAGTACACAACTTTCCCATGATGCTCAGCTGCATTGACTACATGCATTGGCAATAGAAGAATTTCCCCACTGCAAGGAGAGGGGCGTACATTAGTGGGAACAATGGCACCCACACACGATTGTGCTAGAGACGGTCACCGACTACCGCCTATGAATTTGTAGTGCATTTTTTTGGGATCCCGGATCGAACGACGAATATCAATGTCCTCAACCAATCCCCCATCTTCGATCAAGTTTTAGAAGGTAAAGCCCTGACCCCAAACGGGTTCTTTTTGCGCAAAAGGCAATAGGCTGCTCGAAAAGATGTTGAAATAGCGTTTGGGGTTCTATGAGCATGGTTCGCGTTTCAAAGCGTTGCATCATTCTTGGTTTGAGTTGAACCTTACCTACATCATTATATACTTGTATTGTCACGTATAACATGATAAGAAAGGTCGGGCCGAGGGAGATTGCGCTCCTTCCCTTGGGTCGTATCAACTAGCATCTGTTTATAGTGGCTTTTGAATTTAAATTCTTTTGCTTATAGTAGAACTTTTTTCATCCTAGAATCGATGTCAAATTTGAAAATGTCAAAAAAAATTAGAAGATATTTTTTGGTTTAAATGATAAGACAATATATACTCCATTTAAATATATTAATAGTGATTTACTTTTCCATAAAAGGAAAGGGAGAAAATATTCCATGGTCTTGGTATACCAAGTTGGTAATATGATTTGGTGTGTCTAACTAATAGTTTTTTTTACAAGTGTTATCACTAACCATGTGTATTATAGAAACTAATTACACCTAATTTATGGAAGATTTCATCGATTTATTAGTCTTTATTTCTTTTATTTGAAATTTTTTATGCATATAAACTTTATTTCTTATTTTTCATATTTTTATAATATACTATATGGGACATATTCTATTGTTTATAGCACCCTAATCCAAAATCAAGACTAAATCTCCACCCTTAGATTTTAAAATAAGTGGATGAGATTAAATCTTACGAATCTCAATAAATAGTAGACAAAATATCAACAAAAGGGTAATATCGTCATTATGTTATCATATCATAATTTTCGTGAATGTTTTTTTATATCAACATAGTGTATTTCAAATATCAACAATATGACATAAGAATATTAACACTAGTACAAGAAAATATCAACACATATTTATTGAGATTTTTACATGGTTTTATTGAGAATTTTTGATGTATTTGTTGATAAAAAGCTGGTTATCAACATTTACGAAAACTAAAATAAAAAATATCAAAGTTCATCATCCGAACGTAGTCGGAACATATGCAATTGGGATCTCGTTGGAATCCTTATAAAATTATCTTTAATTTGATATATTTTTTGCAAAAAAATAATTTAAATCGAGAGAGTTACGTAAATTTAAAAATTTAAGATGATTTTAATGAGAGAGAATTGATATTATTTCAACTACTAGATCTTCTAATCTAATGGCTAAGATTTAATCTTAGTTTGGGATTGCTAATTAGTTAGTAATTAATCACTCCAATATTATGGAGATATTAAATATTGGAATCAATTTATAAATATGATAACAGGGGTGTGATCAATTGCTAACTTTCTTAAGTTGCTAACTTACTAACTTATCAACATAGTGTATTAAAAATGTCAACACGATGACATTAAAATGTCAACACATAATTTTGTTGAACTTCAATATAATGTGTTGATATTATGTGTTGACATTTTGATGTCAACGTGTTGATATTTTTAATACATTATATTGATGAGTTAGCAGTGTTAGCAATTTAAATAGTTAGCAATATAACACCCCCCATGATAACAAGTGTAACAATATGGTATAATATTGAAACTAAATGCATATAAAGTACTTTACAAATTTTTATGCTTTTATTTCTTCGACCAAATATTTTGATGCATATTAAGTTTATTTTTCCAGTAAAAATAAAATTAATGTTTTCTCCCACCTTTAATATTTTTCATTAAGTTTTATATGTTATTAAAATTTAATATTAATTAATCAATATACTAAAAAATTTTCAAATTATAATATTTTATCACTACTTCTATAGATTTTTTATAAAATAAAAAATAAGGTATCATTTTAGGATACTAATTTATTATGACTACAATTTAATTTTCTTGGAAAATTAATATTCATCAAAAAATAATAAGTTTTCTTCCATGTTTAACATTTTATTGTATATTTAAATTTCTTTCTTAATTTTTTAAAATTATTTTTCATGTTATAAAATATATTAAAAGCTGTATATAATTAATTACTCCATCCGTCCCACTTTAGCAGTCCCATTGACTTTTCTGCACTCATTTTATAAAAATGATAATAAATAATTAAAGTGGAGAAATAATAATGTAAAAAAGAGAATAATGTAGATAAGACTCTTCTCTATATTATTCTCTTTTTTACTTTATTATTTCTCCACTTTAACTATTTATTATTATTTTTACAAAACGAGTGCAGAAAAGTTAATGGGACTGCTAAAGCGGGACGGAGGGAGTAATATACTAATAAAGTTCGAATTAATTAATTTCAATTTTTAATAAAAAAATTTTAAATAAGAAATAAAGTTTATATGCATAAAAAATTTTAAATAAAAGAAATAAAGGCTAATAAATTGATGAAATCTTTTATATATTAGATGTAATTATTTCCATAATACACATGGTTAGTGATAACACTAGTAAAAAAAACTATTAGTTGGACACTGGGACGGACCTAGCATGGGGCAAGCCACCGCTCCAGCGGGGGCTTGGCCGGTGCTGGTGCTGGTCACAATACCCCCACCAACCACGGCTACCCTGCTTGTTTCTATGCTGCATCTTTCCCGTTTTTTTAGGGCGAAGGATGGAAGAGGGAGGACGAAGGGGGAAAAGGAAAGATTAATTTATGAGCATTGATTTTACGAGAAAAAATTCCCTAGTCAAGGAATACCAAGATGGCAATCTTATTTGGTATGTCACACTCTTAAATTTTTGACAAATGGAAATATATTTAACCTCAATTCCAACTAGATATATAAAATATAGAAACAATCTAAATATAAATGCACACCATTTTATATGGAAAATTTATGCATATTCTACTATATAATAGACACACTATATTTAAACACTAATATACATACCTACATAATATATAGTAATTGAAATGACGAGCAATTTTTTTTTTTGAATAGTAGTTTTAGTTTATAAAATTTGTATTTAATTGCTTTAAATTGCAACAATCATTTTGTCTTATTTTTTTTATGAAGTTTTTTCATGATATATTGAGAATGATTAATGTAATTAAATTAGTTTTTTTAGATCATCTTATAACTATTATTACTAATAAAATTAGATTATCTTATTATTACTAACTACTTTTATAATTTAACATAATGTATAAAATTTATACAGTTAATATATACACTATATAATTACCCATGTAATTATTAATTTATACACTACATAATCATTTGTATGTATTAATTTAATTTATATAGTATTTAATTCCATCAAATTTGAAGTTATAATTACACTTTTTATCTGTCTACATTTTTTTTTAATTTATAAAGAAGAAAAAAAGTAATCTCCTAAAAACATAAAATGAGTGATGTAATCTTTTTTTATATATTAATTTACGTCAAAGATGTCTGAATGAATAAATCATTTAATAATTTTAAATTCATGAAATGATGAATCCTATATGTATATTTAATACTAGTATATGCGTATATATAGTGTAGTACTCCATAGAACGTGCCATCTTTCCGTATAATAAATAGTGTGCATTTATATTTAGATTGTTTCCATATTTTATATATCTAGTTGGAATTAAGGTTAAATATATTTTTATTTGTTAAAAATTTAAGGACGTGACATACCAAACAGAATTGCCACCTTGGTATTCCTTGACTAGGAAATTTTTTCTCTGATTTTACAGCTGTGTGGGGTCCACATTGGCTGTTTAGATTTTACAGATCATGTATTTGGGATGCGTATAATAGTATAAAATATTCTTATTTAATAATAGTATAGTCTAGTTTGCACTATTTGGTGAATAATACGGTATGCTAATTTTTTTGCCTTTATAGTTTTTATATTTAACATACGAGTATTGTTTACATATCTTCCTTAGTTCCTTATATGAAATTTTTTGTATATCTATTTTAATACCATTTAAATTAATTTAGTAAAATTCTACTTAATTTATTTAAAATCAAATAATAAATTAAAGCACTATCGTGTTAAATATCACAAGAAAATGACAGTTTGTAATCGGGTGTGATAATTGGAAAAAAAATAAAAGTTTGTGGTTTAATATTTTGATTTCAAACGTTACGAGACTGATCAAAATTTTACCCCAAACCATCCCCCTCCCAAGTTACTTTAGTCGTATTTCATTTTGGGATATTCCAAGTTATTTCAGTTATTTCTTTTTTTTGCTAAAAACAACATATCTAATCTCGTATACTTTATTATTTCTCTTATTTTATTCTCTCTTCTACTTTATTTAACTCACTATACACAATTTTCTTAAATTCTGTAACGAAAAGAAGCCCCTCAAGTAACGTGGATAGAGGGAGTAATAAACTTTTTAACTCGAATGACTTTTATCTCATGGAGTATAAAAATACTTTTGTATTTGAAATTTATTATGTACTGACTTGTGTTTTCATCCTTTTATAAATTTGTTGTAATAAATAAAGAAGGTAAGAATATTCAAATTTTGTTTTTATAATTTTAGCACTGGCTTATTCAATTTTCTAGTTCCGTCCCTGATTGGACATGCCAAATCATACTGTCAACTTGGTATGTCAAGACCATGGAATATTTTATCAAATGGAATGTGATATTACATCTATGTCATGCTATTAGCATTTATTATTCGGCATATCCCAAACTACTTGCATTATTTCTATTTTAAGTAAGAATAAGGATATTTAATTAATATTAGAGTTTATTAATGTTTTCTTTATATTAATTATTTAATTCTTAGTTTACGCTGAAAAGGAAAAGTGTGAATAGTATGAAACAGAGGGAGTATCTTTTTTGAGAAAAGAAAAAAAAAATGTAAATCTACGATGTGAGTTGAGTTGCAACGGACGGATGGAGTATTAAAATTTAATGGTAAAATATAGTACGGTTGCGTAAGTTAATAGTACTAATAACTATTCATAAATGGTTTTTTTTTTCTACCAATATAAAAAATAAGTAACTTTTGTAATAATGTCTAGAGACTAAAAGATAACAACCATGATTAGTTAATGCGATTATTATTATAAACTGATCATGGGAATTTTCGTGGCTTGCATAAATAAATGAATTATGGAAATATAATTTATTTAAAAGAAATAAATCCAATTTAAAATATGTCCATTATTTCCTTTTATTTCTTTATCGTTTAGATGTGCACTTCTGGTACTAATGGAGCCAAAGAAAAAAGGTAATTAAATAGTAGTATATTCATTATCAGTAATTGTCAAAAGTGTCACACATCCACCTAATATGATAGCTTGTCACAACAATTCAATAAAGTCGACTAATTATTTCAATTCACATTGTAAAAGATTCTCTTATGCTGAACTTGCATTATTATTGCTAGACCATATACCCCAATTTTGGATTATTTAATCTGTCAATCGATGGCTAGACAAAAATTGTAGTACTACTATTATATTTAAAATTAAAACTTATCTACAATACTATTCATCAAAAAGCAGACTATTCATCAAAAAGCAGTTTGTTTCTTTGCTTTCAAAAAGCAGTTTGTTTGTTTCTTTGCTTTACAAACACAGTCTTCCTCAACTTGTTAGTCTCTAAATATCTGTGAATTTAGATTAAGTGAAATGGCTGCCTATGGAGCTTTAGTTTCTGTGTTGAATATTATAGATCAAATTCAGACTCATCCACGCCTCTGCAAAATTTTCTTGAAAGCTATATTCTCCCCACGGTGGCTACACCGAAGAAGAAGATATTTGGGAGAGTCGCATTGCTGAAGCAGCTTATGATGCTGAAGACGTGATCGAGTCGTATATCGTTGATCAAATTCGTCTTCGATCAAGATGTGATGTAGAAACCATCAGCTCCATTCAATTCTATCAAGGTCTTGTTTTATTTCCAAAAATAATAGTAATAGTTATCCTTATATATGAAATCATGATTTTAGTTTTCTAGTAATCATCAACTTATATATATAGATATTTCCCCATAAATTTCTAATCATGTTGAAGTGATAATTTCTTTTCAACAGGTCTGCAAAAGGTGATAGAAAACATGAATTTGGTCAGGACTGAGATTAAAGAGAAGGTGGTAGTCCACGGCTCACAATGTTCCCATGATTGGTTTTGATGATGTCTTGTTGCAAATGTTGGACAAGATCACTAGAGGAGAACCCGATCTCCAAATTCTTCCGATTGTTGGAATGGGTGGGATAGGCAAGACCACTCTTGCTCAAAATATCTATGTAAGTCCACTTGTCCGGAAACATTTCGATGTTTGTGCATGGTCTACTATTTCTCAAGTGTATAATGCAGAAGAAATTCTCAGACAAGTTATTGAACAAGTACAAGTTCTTGATCTAGTAGACAGTGATGTGAATAGGGTGAATGCCAGGAGACATATAAGTGAAGATGATTTAGAATTACAGTTGCACCAATATTTGATAGGAAGGAGGTATTTTATTGTGATGGATGATATGTGGAATATTAAGGCTCGGGATCAAGTTAGGAGATTCTTCCCTAATAACAGAGATGGGAGTAGAATATTAGTGACTACAAGACTATCAAACTTGGCATATCTATTCAACTATTCGATTGGTCTTGATATGAAAATTTTGGATGATTATGCTAGTTGGAACCTATTTTCCAAAATTGTGTTTGGGGATGAAAGTTGCCCTCATGAGTTGGAGAATATTGGAAAGAAGATTGTGAAAGGTTGTAGAGGACTTCCACTGTCAGTTAATGTAATAGGGGGACTCTTGTCCATGTCTGAAAAAACAGAAGAAAATTGGGGATATATTGAAAAAAAAATTTAAGTTCAATTGTGAATTTGGATGATAATCAGAAATGCTTGCAAGTATTACACATGAGTTATAATAATCTACCGGTTCACTTAAAGCCATGTTTTCTTTATATGGGAAGATATGGTGAAGATGAAGATATTGTGATCTCTGATTTAATCCAATTGTCAGTTGCTGAGGGATTTGTAAAACCAATTAATGGAAAATGTTTGGAAGATGTAGCAAAAGAGTATATATATGAACTTCTTGATAGAAATCTCCTTGTAGTTGGAATACACAACTATTCATTGAAAATGCATGATCTTGTGAGGGATTTATGTTTAAGAGAAGCTCAAAAATTGAAATTCTTATGTGTGTTGGAAGAGCACGGCATTCCACAAGACATACAATCTCAACGCTGTATCGTAGGTAGGTTAAGCGAAGAGAAATATCCAACTCAACTCCTTCAATCATTGGAATCTGCATCCCTTCTCCGGTCTTTTACCCTTGGTCCATCCGTTAGAAAGAAACGTCCAACGAGTTTATTGTACAATTTCAGATTATTGAGGGTAGGTTATGTGGAACAAGATTATGAGGAGATTCTCCCTTGGCTAGTGAACTTGCGGTTTCTTGATGTGTATGTTGTTGATGAGGATCCATTACCTTCTTCGATCTATTTTCTCTGGAATTTATGGAGACTGCTTTTACACAACGTAGGTAAGGATTATGTTTGCGAGATTTGGAAGATGCCTCAACTTAGGCATGTTGGCACCGATTTAAGAGAAGGGACACTTGATGGTGCATATTGTCTTCCCGATACTTCTTTCAGTTACGAAGAGGATATGGTGCTGGAAAACCTTCAGACACTTTCTCACGTGAAGAATCTCAAGTTTGGTGAAGTAGTGCTTAAAAGAATCCCCAATATCAAAACATTGAAGTTATACTATAAAACAAAAGTAGATACCTCAAGAGAACACACCTCCTCCTCCGAAGAGTCCTCTGAAGCAGAAGACTCATCCGAAGAAGAAGAAGACTTCTCTGAAGGAGGAGGAGGAGGAGATACCTAAGAAGAAGAAGAAGAAGAAGAAGAAGAAGAAGAAGAAGAAGACTCTTCCGAAGGAGGAGGAGGAGGTGCCGAAGAAGAAGAAGAAGATGATGATAACCCTCTCAGCAATGTTTGTTACCTCCACAAACGTGAATATCTTAAGCAATTCCATAAAAGAACAACAGAAAATGTCTGGAGAAGACTCCTCAGAGGAAGACGACACCTCAGAAGAAGACGCCTCAGAAGGAGGAGAAGATGAATACCGTCTTAATAATGTTTGTTTCCTCCACAATCTCGAAGATCTTCAGCTTTGGTGTTCCTCACAAAACACTAGTATAATACGACATGTCAGTTTCCCGCGTTCCCTCAAGAAATTGACGTTAAGAAATACTTATCTTCGTTGGGAAGACATGAAGACAAAGATAGGTTCATTGCCCGTTCTTCAAGTTCTCAAGCTGAAAAAGAATTCCTTCATTGGCTCTAAGTGGAAAACATTTGAAGAGCAATTCTTGAATCTCAAGTTGTTGTTGATTGAGGATTGTGATGTAGAGCGGTGGATCACACACGACGCCCACTTTCCACGCCTTGAGCACCTTCATCTTCGGTATGCAGAGAGGCTGAGGGAGATTCCTTTGTGCATGGGAGACATCTCCACACTTCAGACAATTATGTTGGAAGATTGTAGTAATGCAGTAATGGATTCAGCTCAAAAAATTAAGGACGAACAACAAGAATGCGGAAATGAAGACCTTCAAATCTCTGTTGCCTGAAGAATTTGTCAGGTAACAGCTTAGCCTTCTTTCTTTCTCTTAATAATTACTCTATTTATTAGACTTCTATAAACATTATTGGTAGTCCACACTCCTCACTTCAATAATTTTACTCCCTAGCTTTATTTCAATTAAGGTGATATACTTTTCTTTTTAGTTTGTCCCAATTAAAAACACATTTCTATTTTTGGTAATTTTCTATATTCAATTAATACAACCAACAACTTTTTTCTCTCTCCTATTAAATTTTCAATTCTCTCTTTCCATTTAATGCTTATACTCACTTTTTTTTCTCTTCAATTAACTACATTAACCAACAACTCCTAAAATCCCGTGTCGACTAAGAAATATGTCATCTTGGCCGGGATGGATGGAGTAATAAAAATGTAAATAGTGTCTCTTTACAAAATGAACGTAAAGTACCCTCAAAATTATGTTATTGTATTAGTTTTTCCATAATGGGTGGTGAACTACTGTTCGTTGGTCTACGACTTTGGATTGGTATAAAATATGATACTAAAATTTTAAAAATATCACTAGAGGTCCAAATATTGTTAGATGTACTTTTTCACATTTTGAATATTTTTTTTACGAAACTACCTACAAGCCCCTAAAGGGCTATTCAGTCGATTACCGATGAGAAAGATCAACTTTATGTTATTAATGCAACTTTTGACGTGTTTTCACATTTTGTTAATGTTTTAGTTTCTTGAACTAACATTATTTCTTGCACAAAAATAATTTTATTATGATCAATGTTTGTGTCTGCCTAGTTCATTGTAGGAGTTTTTCTCATATTCAAGAAGAAACAACCGAACACTTAATATCAGACCTACTACGAGCAAAGTTCTGAGACAAGACAACTAATGAAATAGTTTTTGGAGCAGTACTCGAGCATAATAAAAGGAGAGAAACCGCGGTGATCAAGCCCCTAGACCATGGTATTGCTCACTCGATTGTCAAAACATTCAGTCTCAACCCATGCATATAGATCTAATTTTTCATACTTTACTCTTTGTTTATCTCTTACTAAACTCAATAAATATCATTTTCGTAATTCATGTAAAGAACTCAATCAAATGTGGTGAGGGAGGGACTAGGGAGTAGTAGATTAGTAGTTGTTACAACTAATAATCCATTCAGTATTAAAGACAAACTAAAATGAATGACATAAATAAAAATCTTAAGCTTCAATTTTCCCAATCCCTTTTCTGATTAAAAGAATTTAGCTTTTTCGTTTTTGAATTTTAGTAATTATGATAACTTATATTTTAGTGAATTCGGTATAAATAGTTAACTAGTACTACTAATATTTACAATGATTAAATGAGTGAAATGAATTATGTCACAGCAATGCTTCAAAATTCAAATAACCACATATTTCCTCTTAAAAAATAAAATTAAAAAATAAAACACACACACATATATCCTATCCTAATTCCAAAAACTGAAAAAGAAACTGCACATTTTTGGTAACAATTTCAAAAACCAAGCTGTTGCTGCTGCTGATGATGTTCATCAATGAACTTCGCCATGATCACATTCACATCCTCCAATCCCACTCCGATGCACAGAGAGTTCGCCGCCGCGGGCCCCACAAGCTTGACATTAGGGCCATCCCTGCATTTCCTCATGCATTTGCACCCTGAGACTGCCTCTTCACTCCCCACAACTCTCTTCAACTCCTCCAGCAGCGCCCCGGCCCCCGATTTCTTGCACTTTCCTCCCATACACACCTCAATCCTCTTCGATGGAGAAACAGCAGCATCAGTTATGAACGACGAGTGTGGAGCAGTTGGTATGATCGGAAGCGTCTCCTCCTTTGCGCGGCTCATGTCATCGGCCTCTCCACATTCGCTTTCGCTGGATTCAGATGATGACGTTTCACAATTTGCTACTGCTTTCACTTTTGCTTTCTCCTCTTTCATTCTTCTTTTCGCTTCTTTCTGTTCTTCCTTCACCTTCCGCAATTGCTCCAGCAGAAGCTGTGTTGCTTCCTGCAATCAGAGACATAATATTTGTTAAAATTGGCAACCAATTTAGTTATCAATCATATCTAGTAGCTCGATAAACCTAATATGATTGAAGAACTTGATTATCAAAGAACTTGACGAAATTAAAGTGATTATAATCCTCAATGTGATTAAAGAACATGATTAAGAAAAGCAGTGACATGAATGAGGTGAAATTGAAAAAGTACTCCAATTGAATTGCGTAATCAGATTGATATAACGATTTGTGAAGCAATTCATACCGTGATCATGTTTCCGTTGATATGATCAAGCAGATTCAATTCCTTGAGCAATTTCAATTGCTTCTTCTTCATCTTCTTCACCGACTTCCCCTTCCCACTCATCCGCCTCCGTGAAATCCCCTCCACCGTGGAGTCGGCGGAATCAAAGCTAGACTTATAATACTGCAGATGACCCCAATCGCAAAATCCAGATGATAATACTCTGTTTTTCGCCCTCCGCCGCCACAATTGAACGAATTTACCAGAAGCATTCACGAGTTCCTCCGTCGAAGACAAAGCAGCGGCGGCGACGTTTGGAAAGCGAATTGGGTGCTGGAGAGCCATGGCGGTGGCGGCAAGAGAGGTAAAAACGAGGCGAATTTAAGAAGAGGCTGGAGATTAGTAATGGCGAATAATCTCAAGCGAGCAATCTGTTCAAATAAGGGGAATGAATCTGGGGAAGCTTTTGTTGCTTCCATTGTTGAGGAGCAATTCCAACAGAGGTAGAGGTGAACTCTACGCATGCGTGGCGGATCCTGATTGGCTGAAGGGTGATGATGCTTGGCGCCAGTGTACGCGCGGCGGTTTGAATTAGCCACGTGCTTATGAGGAATACACATGGTAGTTTTCGATGCCGATTTGGGGTTTCTCCAACCACGTCAGATTACACGCGGCAGAGATTTTCCATGTCAACCACGAAATTTCTTTTGTGATGGTATACCAGCGGCAGATCTGGAACGGGCAAATTTAGTATTTTTAATATTAAATACTCCATCAGTTCGTAATTAAATGTCACATATTTGACTGATAGATTAAAAAATAATTTAACTTTATAAATAAAGTGGTTAGAAACAAAGTTCGTGGAATACAATATCTACTTTTATATATTGATTTTATAATAAAATGTGAGTAGAATGAGTTAGTGAAATGTAGGGTCCACTTACTGAATATAGTAGGTAAAATGAGATATTTATTGGCGGATGTACAAAAAAGAAAAAATGATCCCTCCGTCCCGCTTAAGATGACACGTTTTCCTTTTTAGTTTGTCCCAACTAAGATGACACATTTCTTTTTTTGGAAACTTTCTCTCTCCAATTAATACACTCAACCACTTTTTCTCACTCCTATTAAAATATCCATCGTTCTTTATCTCTCTACTTTATTACTTACATCCACATTTTCTCTCTCCAATTAAACACATTAACCAATAACTCCTAAAATCCCGTGCCGGCTAAGAAATGTGTCATCTTAGCCGGGACGAAGGGAGTAGCAGACGAAGGAGTATAATTTACCACTATTTTTATTAATTTAACAAATAATAATATATTTGTATTTAATTAGCATTGCCTTCATCCTTCGTTAATAAAATATAAACATGAATTAGCTTACAGAAATATTTACTTATTATTCATCCAAAAATATAAATTTATTTTAAATATTATATTCACTCAAAATCATTGAAAATATAATATACAAACGTGATATAAGTAAAGAAGTAGTAAATATAGATTTATGTTTATTTTGTTATAAGCTTCAAATAGATCACAGCCCTTAGATCCTTGGATTGGATGATTATGATCAAAATAGCCGAGCTATATTATTAGACTATAATGCTACTCCCTCCGTTCCATAGTAATGGAGTCATTTTGTCATTTTTGGTACGTTCCATAGTAATGGAGTCATTTCCCTTTTTAGTAAAAGTCAACAAATTTCTTCTCACTTACTTTACTCTCTCTACTTTATTCTCTCTATCTTTTTCATTTCCTACTTTATTCTTCATTTACTTAACTCACCTAATACAATTTTTTCTTAATCTCTATGCCGAAAATAATTTCCTCCATTACTATGGAACGGAGGGAGTACATTATTAGTCGGTGTACATTATTAGAATGAAAATCTACATTATTAAATGACACGTGGCATCATTAATCTAACCGTTAGATGACAAAATCGTGTGGTCGAGATTCAGTTGAATGTTTGGACGATATTTACATGTTGAACTTGAATACATCCCATTATATACAAATGTGATATAAGTAAAGTAGCTAAATATATACATTCAAAAATACTCTACAAGTAAAGTAGTAGAGTTCTGTTTATTTTGTTACATAGAGAATAAAATGCAATACAGATCACGAATTATAAGTATTTTATGACAAAAAATATTAGCACAAGTATTAAATATTTTAACTTAAAAATAAATATAAAAAAATAATATTTGCAAATTAGTACTCACTCTGTCCCAACTATGTTGAGTCGTATTCCCTTTTGGAATGTCCCAACTAAGTTGGGTCATTTCCTTTTTTTTTAAAAAAAAATTAAAACATCCAACCACTCTTACTTTATTCCACTATCTACTTTACTCTCTCTTTATCTTTCCTACTTTATTCCTCTCTCCTACATTTCAATACAATTTCTTAATCTTCGTACCTAAAACTTATGTCTCAACTTAGTTGAGACGTAGGGAATATAAGTTTTGATTTCATCAAGTAATTAAAGGTTTTGTTTTTATATTAACAAGAATTATTAATTGATAAAATAAAAAAGTAAAGAACTGAGAAAATATGTTCTTGTTGAGGGTTGAAAGCTAGACCTTTTGGTTAAAAACCTAATAACTAAACTATAATACTACTACATTTTATATTACATTTTTGAAAAAAAATACTTGCTACATTCCTCGGAGGGGCAGATATACTATTTTCGGCTTAATTCAAAAGAAAACTTAGGCTCTCCGGCCGCCCCCTCCTGCCCCCCTAGATTCGCCAGTGGGTATACGCATATTGTACTATAATACTTCATCCGTCCAACTATAAGTACGTCATTTTTCTTTTTGTGATGTCCCACAATGAATAATTTATTTTCCTTTTAAGCAAAAAGTATCTCTTTTTTTACTTTTTATTTTCTCAACCACACCCTTCGTCCCATCATATGTGCTCAACTTTCCATTTTATAAGTGATTGATCTATTCACGCATTAGTATACTGTTTTTTGCAGTTGAGTGATGTAAATTTTCCATAGAGTGAAGTATATTTTGTTTAGAGTGAAGTATTCCATGTTTAAAGTGAAGTGTTTGTGATCCATGCTTATAGTGCATTATTTTTTCATTTCAGTGAAGTAAAACGTGCTTAGAGTGAAGTGTTTGTGATCAATGCTTATATTGCTCTGTTTTTTTTCATTTCAGTGAAGTAAAACGACCTTAGTGTGAAGTATTCCATGGTTAGAGTGAAGTGTTTGTCATCTAGGCTTATGGTGCTTTGTTTTTCCATTTCAGTGAAGTAAAACATGATTAGCGTGAAGTATTCCATTATTAGAGTGAAGTGTTTGTCATCCATGCTTATAGTGTTTTTTTTTCCATTTCAGTGATGTAAAATATGATTAGCGTGAAGTATTTCAGTGTTAGAGTGAAGTGTTTGTCATACATGCTTAAAGTGTTTTGATTTTCCATTTCAGTAAAGTAAAACATGCATAGAGTGAAGTATTTCTTGGTTAGAGTGAAGTATTTGTGATCCATGCTTAAAGTGTTTTGTTTTTCCATTTCAGTGAAGTAAAACTTGCTTAGAGTGAAGTATTTCATGGTTAGAGTGAAGTGTTTGTGATCAATGCTTAAAGTGATTTATTTTTCCATTTCAGTGAAGTAGAACTTGCTTAGAGTGAAGTATTTCATGGTTAGAGTGAAGTGTTTGTCATCCATGCTTAAAGTGTTTTGCTTTTCCATTTCAGTGAAGTAAAACTTACTTAGAATGAAGTATTCCAGTGTTAGAGTGAAGTGTTTGTATCCATGCTTAAAGTGCTTTGTTTTTTCATTTCAGTGAAGTAAAACTTGCTTAGAGTGAAGTATTTCATGGTTAGAGTGAAGTGTCTGTCATCCATTCATATATTGATTTGTTTTTCCATTTCAGTGAAGTAAAACATGCTTAGAGTGAAGTATTCCAGTGTTAGAGTGAGGTGTTTGTATCCATGCTTAAAGTGCTTTGTTTTTTCATTTCAGTGAAGTAAAACTTGCTTAGAGTGAAGTATTTCATGGTTAGAGTGAAGTGTCTGTCATCCATTCTTATATTGATTTGTTTTTCCATTTCAGTGAAGTAAAACATGCTTAGAGTGCTAGTATTCCAGTGTTAGAGTGAAGTGTTTGTATTCATGCTTAAAGTGCTTTGTTTTTTCATTTCAGTGAAGTAAAACTTGCTTAGAGTGAAGTATTTCATGCTTAGAGTGAAGTGTTTGTCATCCATGCTTAAAGTGCTTTGTTTTTCCATTTCAGTGAATTAAAACATGCATAGAGTGAAGTATTCTAGTGTTAGAGTGAAGTGTTTGTAATGTGATCCTCGTTTCGATCTCGAAGCTACGCACGAAAAAAGGAAACATATCTTGGTCCGAAGTCTTAAGTTGGCAAAAACGAGAACTGTCGGGAGATATTGTTGGATAAATTGAGTTTTTATCGTATTATAATTAAGAATATGCACCTACATAGAATAGTTATGAATTAGTGTAAGTATAGTTTAGGATTTTCGTTTAGGAGCTGTTAGAATTTAGTTAGATTTAATATTTAAATTATATAGTATATATTAGTATATTAGGTTAGGAATTACGTTAAAAGTCTAGTGAGATATATTAGGATTTAGATTATTTTAATAGTTTTATTTAATTAGTAGTTATCTCATTAGGAGATTTGTTAGATTTTATTACTTCATATTTTGCCTATAAAAGGCGTGTAGTTTACTCAAGAAAGGAGGACGAGTTTTTTTATAAATAAAATTGAGTGTGTTTCTTGAGTTTTTTTACTCTTGATTTTTCCTATTCGAATTCTTGTAGCAAAGTGTTCGTTTTCGAATAGTCTATCAATTTATCGATTGAGTTTCCGCCCTCAATCGTGGCATCATTCATTCCATATCCACCTCCATATTTCACGTCGAACTCATATCCATCCATATTGTGAAGTTGTAGGAATGCCATGTCTACAACAACTTCTTGCAATTTTCATCCATATTCCGAAGCATGTTCGTGTTACAGATGTTACAACTTGCGGGGTGCCATATCGCAACCCTTTTGCGACCAATATCGCAAGCCATATAGTCGATGAGAGGCTGATTCGTTCGGAGAGGTGTCGCCAGGTCTTGGCGAGCCAGCGAGGCTCATATCAGGTGGTTTCAGAGCCACGCGATACCATCAATCAGCCTCTGCACCAGCCCCATTGTCGAGGGTGTCTACGGACTCCTCAATGAATAGATTGGAAAAGTTTCCATCTTGCGAAACTGATAATGATTTGCTTGACAAAGTAATGCGTCGACTAGAGCCAAAGATCGAGAAACTTGTTGAAAAAGCCTATGCGGAGCTATTGAGACAACATCGAGAATTGAAGCAAGAGAAAGTTACTGCTGTGGAAAAGGTAGAGAAGGAGTGGCAGCCCTTGATCATAGCCGACAGTGGTGATTCGAAGAAAGCCGTCGAAGAAGAAGCTCCGCCAGTGCCGGAAACCACCATCACTCCAGTTTTAACGCTATCAGCCGGGAAACAACAACATGATGGCGAACAGGAGAAAACAAATGCTCCAGCAAAGGAAGAAGTGAATTTAAACATGAAAGAAGAAAGAGGTTCGGAGGAAATAGTTGGTTCAATCTCAATTCCAAGTCTTGCACTAGTTGAGATCCCAGCACCAACAAACCTATCCATCATGTTGATTCCGGGCAATAAAATCCGAAGTACTACCTTTGATACTTCTACAATGTCAAGTCCTTTTTTTTGTACAGTTAGTAGATTGTGCAAAAATGTCATTGTGAGGAATGATCCATGGAGCTCTAGAGTTCAACGACATCATAAGGTAATTCAAGGATTGTGGCAGTTCAAGTATCGTCGAAAATCGAGGCCACTACCGCTCAAATCACGAAAGAGACTGGAGCAGTCTCGACGACGAATTGCTATACCTAGTCAACATGGTGATTCATTGAATCTGAAAATTATTGAAGGAAGTTGCTTTGAGACTAGGAATGTAGATTTCAAGGATTCGAGGTCGAATCCTTTTGAAGAGGGAGAGTATGATGTGATCCTCGTTTCGATCCCGAAGCTACGCACAAAAAAAGGAAACATATCTTGGTCTGAAGTCTTAAGTTGGCAAGAACGAGAACTGCCTGGAGATATTGTTGGATAAATTAAGTTTTTATCGTATTATAATTAAGAATATGCACCTACATGGAATAGTTATGAATTAGCATAAGTATAGTTTAGGATTTTTGTTTAGGAGCTGTTAGAATTTAGTTAGATTTAATATTTAAATTATATAGTATATATTAGTATATTAGGTTAGGATTTACGTTCAAAGTCTAGTGTGATATATTAGGATTAAGATTATTTTAATAGTTTTATTTAATTAGTAGTTATCTCATTAGGAGATTTGTTAGATTTTATTACTCCATATTTTGCCTATAAAAGGCGTGTAGTTTACTCAAGAAATGAGGATGAGTTTTTTTTATAAATAAAATTGAGTGTGTTTCTTGAGTTTTTTTACACTTGATTTTTCCTATTCGAATTCTTGTAGCAAAGTGTTCGTTTTCGAATAGTCTATCGATTTATCGATTGAGTTTCCGCCCTCAATCGTGGCATCATTCATTCCATATCCACCTCCATATTTCACGTCAAACTCATATCCATCCATATTGTGAAGTTGTAGGAATGTCATGTCTACAACGACTTCTTGCAATTTTCATCCATATTCCGAAGCATGTTCGTGTTACAGATGTTACAACTTGCGGGGTGCCGTATCGCAGCCCTTTTGCGACCAATATTGCAAGCCATACAGTCGACGAGAGGCAGATTCGTTCGGAGAGGTGTCGCGAGGTCTTGGCGAGCCAGCGAGGCTCATATCAGTTTGTCATCCATGCTTAAAGTGCTTTGTTTTTTTTTTTTCAATGAATTAAAACATGCTTAGAATGAAGTATTCTTGTGTTAGAGTGAAGTATATTGAGTTTACCATTTTGGCATTTGAGTCAAGTATACTGTGTTTATAGTGAAGTGTTTTATGCTAATAGTGATGTATATATTGCAATGAATTGTTTTTCCTTTATAATGAATGTTGTTATTAACATTTTCGAAAATTGCAGGTATAATTAATGAAAGACGGAGAGAAAGACATAGAACAGCGGAAGCAGATCATGAATGAAACTTTGGCATCTATGATTGAAGATTGTAGAGACATATGGACATAGATGTGGAAAAAATGATTGAGAACTTCAACAAATTTCATGAACAATTGTACAAAGTGATATAATTCATAATATATATATATATATATATATATCTATTTTGTTCACTGTAAAATGTATTCAGTTCATTTACATTAAATAGTCTGTTCATATTTTACATTAATATTTTGTTTATAGTATAAGGAATGCAGAAAATACTTCACTAAAATGGAAAAACAATACACTATAAGGCATGCGGAACATATTTTACTATATGCACAATATACATCACTATATGCTCAGTATACTTCACTAAAATGAAAAAAACAATACACTAAAACACATGCAGAATATACTTCACTATATGCACAATATACATCACTATATGCTCAATATACTTCACTAAAGTGGAAAATCAGTACACTATAAGGCATGCTGAACATACTTCACTATATGCACAATATATATCACTATATGCTCAATATACTTCGCTGAAATGACTACAATGAAGTATTCAATGGCTAGAGTGAAGTGTTTGTGATCCATGCTTATAGTGCACTATTTTAACATTTTAGTGAAGTAAAATGTGCTTAGAGTGGGGCATTCCATGGTTAGAGTGAAGTGTTTGTGATGCATGTTTATAGTGAAGTAGTATACCGTATTTATAGTGAACTGTTTTCACTTTATAGTGACGTATATTGTGTGTACAATTTTGTATGGGTTTTATAGTGAAGTATACTGCCTTTAGAGTGAAGTGTATTGTCTTTATAGTATAGTATATTGTGATTACATGTTTAAGCACTCAAAACATTTTTCATTAAATACTAACACCAACATATGCTTCATATGCGTTTATACGAGCGAACTGTAATGAAGGTAAAGTGAACCAATTTTGTCTTACATTGCACCATCTTTGATCGTCTCACAAATTCATGAGATAGAAAAATCAACTCTTGTCATGGAATCCTGAATTAGCATATCATGAAAATCGACTATTAGCGATGGAGAAATCAGGTTTGCGATGAAAATTGATATAGCAGATCGTGAAATTAACAATTGACAATGGAGAAATCAGCTCTTGCGAGAAAATTGATATAGCAGTTCGTGAAATCAACAATTAAGATGAGGAAATTAGCTCTTGAGATGAATATTTTGCGAGATGTGATTGTTGAACATGAGCGTGAGCGATGGAGATTGTAGCATATCTGCATAAGTTTTGTTGCATCATATTGAAGCGATGGACTCCGTCAAGGAAGAAGATGATTCTCTTGCTGTTGCGCAAGACGCTAGTGATGGCGTAGATGGAGATGAAGTTGTAGGAGATGGAAGATGAGAACAAGAAGGTGAGGCGCGAGCATGGATGTTTATCGGTGGCGGAGCGGAGGACGGCGTCGCCAAAAATCTGGATGATTTTGTTGTAGCAAGAACTGGATTTAGCGTGAATCTCTCATAGAATATGGTTTCCAAATATGCCCTTGTTAATTACTTTTTAATTAAAATATGTAAAAATTGTAACAGCCCGCCCTCCTAGGGTACAATAAATGCGGCGGCTGCTACCCAAAACCGACTCTAAAGAAGTAAACATAGGCTAGGGTTTCATTTAAAGAGTACTGACCAAAAGAATTGGAAGAAATATCAGAGTATTTAATGAAACCACTAAACCTAGAAATTTAAAGGAAAGAAAGATATCATAAATGACGATCAAAATATCTTAAGAGTACGACATAATATCCAAGGCAAAGTCACAAGAGAAAGGCTAAGGCCTCAAACCGAAGGCAAGATGCAAATATTCCAAAAGAAATTCTAAAGTGTATCAAAATTTAGCGGAAAGTGACCAAGAGAAAGTATAGCTATGTATGAAGACACAACTACGCTTGAAGTCCAACATGTCCATATTAATTAATTAAACTGCTCAACACCCGCCACCGCTCGTCATCATTCAACCTGCACATAAGGAAAACACATGCAGGGCTGAGTATTTTGAAATACTCAGTGAGCTCGTTGCCAAAACATTTTATAGGTTATGCCACCCTTACAAAGTGAACTCGAGTTTTAAGCAGTTATAAGAGATATATCACGAGTATCACAAAATATATTTTCCATAGACTGGCCAGTCAAAATAACTCCCCATTTTCCTCATCAAAATAACAATCACAATCATTCCATGGTGCGACGAAAATGTGGCCACACTTTTCGCCCACGAGACCGGCCGACTAGCAAGAACAGCTCCCGATCCCCTCGTGTACACAGCCTGGTAGGGCTTGCGGCCCATACTCAGACCCGAATTCGTATAAACATATCCATAGCCCTAGCCCAATGGAGCGAACTCACAAACTAGGCATCAGGCGCACAATATCACAATAAAACAGACATAGGCATGGCATAACAGTTAAACCACCCTTATAACACCAATCAATATTTTTGACAAAAATAAAAGAGAGTTTTAAGAGTGAAGCCCACCTTGACTGCTTAGTTTTCAAGTAGTTTCGCTTTTCCGTTATCCGGCTTCGCAACCAAAGTTTCACCTTTTAATCACATAGGCACATATCACAAATTAGGTTCAATATTACTCGTACTCATGCATGTCTTATTACCTTTCCCTTTTTCCAACGATTTATCTTATCATCACTAATTAATCAAGATCATGTTTATCACACAAGATTATTTAACCATCAAACACACACCATACCAACACTACACACACACACGTCGCATACACACACACGCGCCACACACACATACACGCACACACATACATGTTCCCACATCCCTTTTTATCCCTATTTCACTCAACCAAGATGCATGAGGGTTCAAGAAGACCGATTAATCGGTTAGAAGAAGAAAAAGAAGAAGTAGAAGAAGAACAAGCATAACTCTTAAACAAAATACCTTTTAGTGAAAAACGATCGGTAGAAAACAAGTATTAGCCTTGATTCTTCAAAGTTCTTGGATTAAACTTCAATTCTTCTTCAAAAGATAGCAAAATATTGGGGAGTAGAAAAAGAAAATTTGAGAGAGTGTATGGGGGAGGGTTTCGAAATTTATGGGAGCTAGGGTTGGGGTTTTGGTTCTTATTTATAGAGCTCAACAAGATCTTTAGGTAATTAGAATAGAATATTTGGTAAGATTTTATTCTACACAATAAAATAATATTGTGAAGTAGGGAAGAAGAATTAACAAAAATAGACTAGGTATCAAGCATGGCAATTTTCGAAAATTAGGTCCTCTAATTAGCCATGGTTTCGTTTTGGTATAATTTACGGAGTAGAATAAAATATCACGGAACAAAATAAAATTAAGAATTCTCCCACTTGGAGTAAAAAGAGGCTTCTATTTGCCTTCTTAAATAAGGCATGGATTTTAAATATTGTCTAGAATAAGTGAAGGCAAGATCTCTTGAAGTATGGAAAGATTTGGTAGAATATTTAAATTCTAGGTATGGAAGGAAACAAATAAGGGATCAATTAAAATAAAAATAATACTCTCTCCCTTATTTTGGAGATTTTCAAAAATCACAAGGCACAAGGGGTGTCGATTTTTCCCCGCTTTAAAATAAGGAAATAATTGGGTCTTGGATTTAATTTTGGATAAATATCCCAATGATTAAATTAAATCCGGGAGAAATAGAATTTCTCTTCAAAGGGGGTCTAGGGTTCGAAAATTACAAGAATTAGGGTGACAAGTATTTATGGAAATTTTCTCTAATATTCTCACTCACCCTTAAACAAATAATTTGCCACATAATCTCATAATTTAATATATCACATGCCACATCATTATATCCATAGGTTTGACTTTTCAAGCTTTCAACGCAAACCCTAGACTCAATTCGACCATATCATCTCATGAAATAAATGCATTCTCGATTCCACGTCATCAACAATTAATTCTAGGGCTCTAAAATTAGGGTTCTAAATTCCGAGATGTTACAAAAATAGTCAAGCCATAAGATTAATTTGGAGTATTAAGATGTGTGGCTGAGATTTGTTCTCTAGTTATACACTTAAAATTAGTTAAACATTAATCACTCCTATATATATATATATAGGGAGATGATCAAAATAAGAATGCATTTAAATCCAGAAATGCAGCCCAAATCTTGGCCCTAGGATTAGATGATCTAATTGTCAATAATTAACTCAAAACACGGAAGGTCATAATTAACTTAATCTTATGGTTATGATTAACTTAATTAGGGCCACTCAATTAATTTAATATTTTATTAAATAAAAACGTTCTTTTTATCTTTTAGAGTATTTAATTGTTTTTAAATTTTTTTCATTTTTTTTTAAAAAAATTTAATTTTTTATTTATTTATTTTTATTCGATAAAAACTTGCTGGAGTAAATAATGAAGTATATTCACTACATAATGAACTAAATGAATGTATGTTATGAACTTATTACTTCATTTAGTCGTGATATTATTTCATTCCGTTAGTTTATTACTTCATTCTATTAGTTTATTACTTCATCCAGTAATGCTATTACTTCATTCCATTAGTTTATTATTTCATAATGTGTTATGACATAATTATCTTTCAGTTGGGTTTAGGGTTATTACTTCATTCCGTTAGTTTATTACTTCATTCAGTCATGTTATTACTTCATTCCGTTAGTTTATTACTCCACTCAGTCATGTTATTGTTATGAGCTTATTACTTCATTCAGTCGTGCTATTATTTCATACTGTTAGTTTATTACTTCATTTATTCATGTTATTACTTCATTCTGTTAGTTTATTATTTCATTCCATTAGTTTATTACTTCATTCAGTCATGTTATTACTTCATTCCATTAGTTTATTACTTCATAATGTGTTATGACATAATTATCTTTCAGTTGTGTTTAGGGTTATTACTTCATTCCGTTAGTTTATCACTTCATTCAGTCATGTTATTACTTCATTCTACTAGTTTAGTACTTCATTCCGTTAGTTTATTACTTTATTTAGTCATGCTATTACTTCATTCCGTTAGTTTATTACTTCATTTCATTATTTTACTACTTCATTTTATTAGTTTATTACTTCATTTTATTAGTTTCTTACTTCATAATGTGTTATGATATAATTATCTTTCAGTTGAAGTAAATTCAGTATATAATGAATGCGAAAAATTACTTCATAACATACATTCATTTAGTTCATTATGTAGTGAATATAGTTCATTATTTACTCTTGCAAGTTTTTATCGAATAATAAAAAAAAATTCTAAAAAAAAAAATTATCTAGTCAAAAACTTATTTATTACTACTATTTTAGTAATTTTTTTTAAAATCTATATAATTAATTATTTAACTATCATTTTCTCGATATATGTAATTTTTGTAATTTGATTTTTTAACTCATACTTATCTCGATAGAAGTATGATGAAATGTGAACTCTAAATATTGTACAAATTCCAAACTTTGATCTAGACTTAGAAAATATTAACAGAGGATAAAATAATAGCAATAGAATATGTTGACATTGTGTTGATACTATGTTGAAAAGTTTGGAGTTTGTGCAATATATGAGTTTGAATTTTATCACTCCCCTGTCTTGATATATGTAATTTTTTATTTGATTTTTAACTCATATAATCTAGAAATATGTAATTTATTTAATTTGATTTTTTTAGATTCAATTAAATTATTAAAATGAAATTTATTTGAATATTCTTATCCAAACGGATTAAGAAAATGAAATTTACGTATTGACTTTTTCTTTTTTCTTATTTTCTTGTAAGCCAAAAATGCATTAGGTTAAATGTTGTGTTAAATATGCTAATTTTATTATGAGTTTCAACATGATACATTGATACCAAAATAATAAATTTTAAAAATACATAATTTAGAGAAATATAATACTACTATTAATTTTAAAAAAAATTTAAAAATTTAAAAAAATTTAAAAATAAATAAATTAAAAACATTTTTATTTAATAAAATATTAAATTAATTCTAAATTAATCATAACCATAAGATAAAGAAAAATGAGTGGCTCAAATTTGGTCTCTAGTTCGGTCTTTAAGAAGGGTTCAACATTGATCACAACTCTCTCTCTCTCTATATATATATATATTAATAGAATATAAATGTATATATATATAATATAAAATTAATAGAATATATATAATACATATTATACAAAATATATTTAAAGAATATATATTATATAATATATTAAATTAATAGAATAAATATATATAATATTATATTTAAAATATAATTTAATTTTTCGGGTTTTTTTCGTCCGAACTAAATCGAACCGAAAAACCGAATTTTTTTTTAAATTGAACCGTACCGAAAAATCGAAAAAACTGAATCGAATTACAAAATTTCGGTTTGGTTCGGTTCGGATATTCGGTTTTCGATATTTTTGCTCACCCCTAGCTACAAAGTCAACCAAAACGCATTTGTTAACCACATCAATCTCATCCTCAAAACCAAAACAATATAATATCAAAATCAATAAGCTATGCATGAAAGCTAATATAAAAAATAATACAAAATCAATCACGGACATAACGATACCTCATCAACATTAGGTTGGGCATCCTCAGATGCATTTTGAACCTCATCTCCAACCGATGGTCCAACTTGATCATCTTGTAGTCCTCCCCCTCCAAATCCTTTCTCAACCTTCAACATGCAATACCAACACAAATAATATCAAAATCTGTATGCTATGCATGAAAACTAATATAAAAAATAATACAAAATCAATCACGGACAGTAACAATACCTCATCAACATTAGGTTGGGCATCCTCAGATGCATTTTATACCTCATCTCCAACCGATGGTCCGACTTGATCTTGTAGTCCTCCCCCTCCAAATCCTTGCTAAACCTTCAACATGCATACCAACACAAATAATATCAAAATTTGTATGCTATGCATGAAAACTACAACTAAAATGCTAGTCCTCCAATCCAAGTAATTTAATTTCAAGGAAAGTATCTCATTAACTTGAGACATATCAAAAGCAAATACAGTTTGAACTTCAACAGTTTGTTCATTATGCATTAGTTGAGCTTCATCAACATCAATCTAAGCTACAACCTCATCTCCACCCTCACCTCGTAGTCCTCCCACTCCAAACGCTTTGTCAACCTTCAACATGCATACCAACACAACATAATATCAAAATCAATATGCTATGCATGAAAACTAATATCAACAACAATCTGCATTAGTTACAACCATAACATCATACCATAATGTTGTCAATTCTAACGACAGAGGAGGCAGTAACATTACCTCACCAACATGACATTGGGCTTCATCAGATGCACTATGAACAGATTGAACCTCATATCAAACTTCCTCTTGTAAGACTCCCACTCAAACCACTGTATCAACCTACAACACGCATACAACCACAAAATTAATTCAATCTAGGGGTGAGCATTCGGGTTTCGGTTCGGTTTTTTGCCAAAACCGAATCGAACCGAAAAACCGAATTTTATTGAAAACTTAAACCGAACCGAACCGAAAAATCGAAAAACCGAAAAATCAAAAAACCGAAATCCGAAAAACCGAAAACCGAACTACAAAAACCGAACAAAACCGAAAAAACGAAATTCTATAAGATTTTTAAAAACCTAAAAAAGCTAAAACCAAAAAAATTAGAATAACTGATTATCATCCACTAAGAACAATCAAAATCTGAAATACAAAAAATTTAAATTTCATTATTAACTAATCTAATTGAAATGGGTAAACAATAAACTCGTCAACAATAAATCTCCACTATTTCAACAAAATGAGTACACAAAAACAGTAAATCTCGAGTCGCGTCGCCTAAGTGGATGGCCGGATGGCGGATGTTACCGGTGACAGCGTGAAGTTGAAGACGTAGGTAGAGGGGCGCCGACGTGGAGACCTGAGGCGAGAGCACGGCTGGAGGATGGAGGCGACGGGGTGGAGTGGAGAAGAGATGGAGGCGAGGTGACGGGGTTGAGAAGAGATGGGAGACAAGATGGAGAAGAGAAGAGATGGAGAGAAATTAGGGTGGAGAATCAGATCTGATTCTGGAGAGGAGGCGGAAAGAAAGGAAAGAAATTAGGGTTTGAGATTTTAAGTATATATAGTATAATATAATATATATATATATATATATTAAAATGAAATTCGGTTTTTCGGTTTTTCGATTTTTTTTTCCTCCGAACCGAATCGAATCGAAAAACTGAAATTTTTAAAATTTCAAAACTGAACCGAACCGAAAAACCAAAAAAACCAAACCGAATTTTAAATTTTCGGTTTGATTTGGTTCGGATATTCGATTTTTGGTTTTTTTGCTCACCCCTAATTCAGTCCTAAAATTAAATCTCAATATCAATGACAGTACCTCATCAACATGAGACACATCTACACCAGATGAAGTTTGAACTTCAGAAGCTTGTTCAACTGCTTTTGTAGGCTGCAAAGTCAACAATTTGTTAACCACATCAATCTCCTCCTCAAAACTAACATTACATAATATCAAAACCAATATGCATGAAAACTAATATCAAAACCAATATACATGCATAGCAGTAAGTGCAATAAGCATGCAGTTATACATGCATATCAATAGGTCACTCCACATTTAATACTTGTTGTACATCAACAACATCATCTCCCTCAATTGGATGTCCAACAGTAACAACAGTAACACCATCCACATCATCCTACACAGTAATGTCCACATTTAGATATGGTAGTTATTATAGTTATAAAAGAACCAAATAAAGCACCAACTAGGATACCTGAACCACAACAAATTCATCCATCAGATTTTTGTTAATAATTTCATTTTCCCTTTCTTTAGGCTTCCATCCCACACATGCTTTCACCAAGCTATCAACGAGATATTTTTCAAACTCGGGTCAGGTTTATACCACCCTAACATAGGTGTTTAGGGAATAGCCTTTGCAGGTGTTTGTGGAATAGTCTTTGCCTTCTTCCTAGTCGGTTTCGGTACCCCCAATCGGGCTCCTCTATTTCTTCAATCACAACACTACTAGACGATTTCGATTCTCCAATTTTTTTAAAGAACTCAATTTGGTCCTCTTGTTGTCGTGCCCGAGCGTCTGCAGGTGTAATCTCAAGCACGTAGATGTGAATGAGCCTCGATTTCGAGCTACTAGTAACCTTCATAAATCGAGAGGCATCGTCTTCGTCGATGAGCGGATCATTAGGATGCTCAATTTCAGTACCCACGTATCCATCATTGAAATGGGGATGACAATAGTAAGACTCACATATAGCGTGTCTTGGATACTACCCAACTCTGATCATCATACTTGCCAATTCGAACAGGTTAAACTGCAATATGCTCACGTAGTCGATGTAGTTTAACAACCCCGCAATATAACCTCCACCGCGAAACACACCATGGTGGTGAAGAGCAATTGTAAAACAATCAGGCCTATTCTCTATTCAAAGTCACGCAAAACAACAAAATCCATTATTAAAAAATGCCAACCTTTTTCGGATGCATAAATTCGACAAATGTTCACAGAACCCTAACCTTACATAATTACAATTTTTTCATTTTTTCAACTACATAGCCAAACACTTTTAAAGGATAAAATATGTACCATATTCAAGCTCCGGCTGGAAGATAGAGATATGTTCACCACGGAGTTGACATGTCTCCTGATCAAGGTCTATTATCACCGGAGGACGGCTAGGGCCAGCACCACCATTGTTCTTCATATTTCGGCTCGACCCAGGACCATCATTGTTATACGTATTTCGATTAGACCCAGCACCATCATCGTTATTCTTCTTTCGTCCCCTTTTTTTCGGCGTCATCACGGTCACTGATTAGTTCCCTTCGGGATTGTGGTCGGCGATACAACTTTTGTGGAGTGGGCACCGCCGATTTGCTTGGTCACCAGTTACGACAGACAGGAGTGAGAGTGAGAAAATGCATATGTTAGAAGCAGGAAAATGATTTGGAAATTGGAGGATTGGTGTGAGGGAAGGAAGATGAACGATAGAAAATGGTGGGAAGATGGAAGGGTTTCTCGAAAGTCACTTTAATTTTCCTCTCTCTCTCTCTACGTGTCAACACCCATATGTGTATATATGAGAGTACATGCAAATCCGGGTGAGGCTGACAGATTGAAAAAGTTCAAATTTTGAAATGCCCAATATTCAGGGACTAAATATGATATGTCTTTAAAACCCGATATGATATTAGTTTTGGAAGTATCTGTTATTTCTGTGCGGTTAGTACACCGTTGGACTACATCTGATATTAGTTTTTGTACTGCATCTGATATTAGTTTTGGGTACACTATTGTACTACATCTGATATTAGTTTTTGTACAACATATGATATTAGTTTTTTGTACACTATTGTACTACATCTGATATTAGTTTTTATACTGCATCTGATGGGCAGTGTTGATATTATTATTTTGGGATAGTCAATTTTGATATTTTTTGGTGT
This sequence comes from Salvia hispanica, assembly GCF_029641045.1. Classification (NCBI taxonomy): domain Eukaryota; kingdom Viridiplantae; phylum Streptophyta; class Magnoliopsida; order Lamiales; family Lamiaceae; genus Salvia; species Salvia hispanica. The sequence goes on along the minus strand of NC_142694.1, from coordinate 21,153,838 downwards.
TCGTTTAGCCGTTAGTATATAACATGATATTATTTCAACAACTTTCATTTCAATAAGATTTCCAACGAGTTACTCCTTACTAGGTACCCTCGTATATTGAATTGAATACCCATTCATACCCATCGAAGAATACCCAATTTCACCATGGTTAATTACATCGCCAAATATTCAAATCACAAAAACTAAAACTTGAAACTTCAAAAAATTAATACTTAACAATATATAAATCAAACAAACTCAAATTACATCGATTTAAACACTTCAAATTTTTCCCCAAGATCACGCACTTCAAATTACAATTTTTCTTCGCAAGGTACCCTCATATATTGAATTGAAAACCCATTTCATACCCATCGAATAATACTCATTTCAACCATGCCATGGTTAATTTCATCACGAAATTAAACTATTCAAATCACAAAAACTAAAACTTGAAACGTAGAACAAATAAATCAAACAAAATCAAATTACATCGATTTAAACACTTTAAATTTATCCCCAAGATCACGCACTTCAAATTACAATTCTTCTTCGCAAAATGTTTCTTCACCAAAGTTTTCCCCCGCACACTGCACAAGCAATCTACTTGTTCAATCTTACTTCATCAAACTCACCGTAATGGCTACAAACGAAACCACCAACGAAAACCCAACAAATAACACAAGAATACAATCACTCACTTTACTTCCACCTTCACACCGCTTTGGATATACTTCAGAATCAACTTCGTCTTCTCCTCCAACTTCATCTCCATACCCACTGTTCCCAACCAAGTAATTGCAGCCTTCAAAATCCACAGACTTAGGATGACACCACCGAAAATAATTGCAGCCTCCAACCTTGCCCTTTTTCTTGCATACGAAATACAACATTCCAATTGATGGCTTTCTTGCGTCGGCAACAATTTTAAGTCGTTCTTTGTCGGCACATACAATTTTCGTACTCATACCCGAAGAAGAATCGCGTCGAGATTTTACGGAGGAAATGGTTCACACAAGAGGGAGAAGAAGAAGAACGGAAGTGATAGGGGAGAGAGACTATGGTCATATTTAATAGAAGGTGTGAAGAGAGAGAGAAACAATTATGACAAAACCTGCACTCTAATAAATGATGTGTTGACTCTGTGAACAGTAATTATTTTAAAATGTCCAAATTGCCCAAAGCCTCAAAAGGACATTTTCGTCTCGAAACAGTGCAAAAGAACCATTTTTTATATAAACCCTTAATCCAGGGACTACTGGTGATATTTTAAAGTCCAGTGACCATTTTCGAGATAAACTCATAGTCTAAGGATCATTTTTGAAGTTCACTCATTTAAAAATGATTGCAATTACGATTCTTTAAAATGATCACAATTGAATTATAGTAAAATCATATTCATGGATTAATTGTAGGGAAAAAAAATAATGATTATTTTAAAATGATTACAATTACAATTCTTTAAAAATGATTACAATTAAATTATAAATTATTTAACTACCACTTGCATTAAATTACCACTTGTATTAATCGTGTGATTACTTTTATTGGAATGGATTATAATAATTAATTAAATTTAACACCATATTCATAGACTAATTATAGGGTAACAAAATAAATTAATTAAATTCTATCCCTACAATTATGGAATTCAAATTTGTGTTGAATTATAATTATTTAAAAATGATTACCATTACGATTCTTGAAAAATGATTTCAATTGAATTATAAATTATTTACCTAGATACCTTAAAATTCTCTTTATTTCCCTAAATATCCCTAAAACTCCATTTTTATGTATTGTATAGATGCATAGGTGACCAAATTATCCTTATTATTAGCAAAAATAATAGTTTCTCTTATTAAATCTGGACCACGCATATTGAAAATATGTAATTTATCACCCTAATTCTACCAATTCCAGTTTCGATTCGAATGCATCCCGAATTCAAATTCTTAGTTAATAGCTTATTGTTTTGTGAATTAATAGTAGTATATCGTAAAGTTCTCTAAGCCCAATTCTACAACTGAGTAATTTACAAAACAATCAATTATTTACCACTTGAAGAATTTACAAAATAGAGAATTGAACATAACTATTTTGTGAATTAATATATCGTAAAATTCTCTGAATTAATATAGGATCACAAAATCCTACTATATAAATAGTGAATTGCAAAGTATACGTAAATTCTTTAATATTAAATAGCTAAGTTATATGGAATTCTCGCAAATTATATGGTATAGAATGAAGTATTCAAATAATATTTTATATTAAATCACAAAGTTATATTGAATTCTAGTTAATTATGTTGGTATGATTCATATAAGTAATCAAACCCGGATCGTTAAACGGGTAGGGTAACTGGACCGCCAACTGAATTCCTTAAAATGTGGAGGGAAACAACAATCAAAACAACCAAAATTGCATACATTCATTCTTCCCAGATTTCAACAACAAAAATTCACCACCACACTTGTTCAGCTCATCAAAAACAACAACAAATTCAACGCAAATGACATGTAATTTGCGGCAATTCCCCCAAAATTAAATTGTAGATCCAATCGCGACGATTTTAGGGTTAGACAAATGGGATCGTACAGAGCGGATGAGGATTACGATTACCTTTTCAAGGTGGTGCTGATCGGCGATTCCGGCGTCGGAAAATCGAATCTCTTGTCCCGATTCACGAAGAATGAGTTCAGCCAGCAGTCCAAATCCACGATCGGCGTCGAATTCGCCACGCGCTCTATTCAGGTCGATGATAAGGTTGTTAAAGCCCAGATTTGGGATACCGCCGGCCAGGAGAGGTAATCAATCCTTTCAATTTTCGCTCTTCGTGATTTCCGTTATTAGATGAAATATGTGTAATTAATTAATTCTTGTTTTCTGGAAATGGTATGATCTGTTTTTTTTTTATCATAATGTTTCGATTTAGCTGACTAATCGATATTACTATGTTAATACTTTTATTTTTCTGTGTATGGTAGAGATCATGGATCATTTTGATTTTGTTAATTGGAATTTGGGAATTGATTAGAGGGGATGGTTTGTGTGATTATGATCTGTGAAATTTCTGTTTTAAAATCAACTTCAAATGAATTTCTGCTGAAATCTAGATCTTAGCTATGTTTCCATATGTTATGCCAGTTATCACTATCAATTTTTGAAGGTTTGTTAATAATGATATGATGTAGGCCATAATTTACATGAATTGGCATATCTTGAACAATAACTGAATAATTGATTCATAGTGTGTTTCCTAAATTGGTGTTTTTCCTAAATCTTTTAAACATCGATCAAGTGCAGGTACCGTGCGATCACTAGTGCGTACTACAGAGGTGCAGTTGGGGCTCTGCTCGTGTACGATGTCACACGCAATGTGACCTTTGAGAACGTGGACAGATGGCTGAAGGAGCTCCGGGGGCACACGGACTCAAACATCGTGGTGATGTTAGTAGGGAACAAGGCGGATCTCCGACACCTACGTGCCATCTCCACGGAGAAGGCCAAGGCCTTTGCAGAGAAGGAGCACACTTTCTTCATGGAGACTTCGGCCTTGGAGGCCTTGAACGTCGAGAGTGCCTTCACGGAGGTGCTCACAAATATCTACCACGTCGTGTGCAAGAAGGCCCTCGACATAGGGGATGACCCCTCGGCCCTGCCAAAGGGCCAAACCATCAACATCGGGAACAAGGATGATGTGTCTGCTGTCAAGAACAGCGGCTGCTGCTCGGGCTAGTCATGACCGAGAGCCGTGAGGTATTGTTTTTGGTCAATCTAGGGAGATGTATAGTAACTGCAAAACCTTTCAATTATTTAGTTGTTTGGTTGCGTTAACAAAAATGGGATTAGATTATCCAGTTCTTGATTGCAAAATTGGAAGAAGAAAATATTGGTTAATTTTTGTTTTCTTGATTGATTCATTCACTGTGGCATATTGATCAGCTTAAATCTTAAATTGACAATCTTAGTTGGTTGCATTGTTTGATTGGATTCTTGTAGCGTAAGTACTTAATATAGTTGCAATTATTTGAATTAATATTTAGTCATGTTAATAAATCTAAAACGAAACATTGTGTATTTTAAATTAATCTTTCATACGTAACCATAATATTTAGTTACAAGATAAAATTCAAAAGAAGATAAAGTAATGTTTAACAAGAAAATGTGGCTGGCATCAATAGAATTGATGAAGAGTACTGTTTGAAGGAGGCAGTGTAGTCATCATATCACAGAAGAACTCAGCTTTGGCATTTTTTCTTTGCAACAGACAAATTTAACACACTCTTATATTCGAATATAGATTCTTTGTAGTAAGGCTGCAACCGATTTTATTCAAACCAGGATTCAAATTTTGTTTGCACATACCTGCAAAATTTAATGCATTTCATTCGAATCCAATCTTTATAGTGAACTTTCTACTATTACTGTTTAATATTATAAATTTGTGTGTTCTAATAAAAAATACTTATAATATCATTACTTTATTTATTTTTATATATAGTTATAAAATTATGTACTACTAATACGTACACCCTCTGTTACATGCTCTTCGCACTTTTCTGTTTCGGTCCGCGTCGACCTACTTTCACTATTTATATTTTAAGTAAAAACTAGAGTAGTTTATTAAGATATTAGAGTTAATTAATTGTTTCTCTATTAAGTATTTCCTTATTAAACTGAAAATACTTATTTAATTACATTAATTAGTCAATTTTTAATTTACGGCCTAAAATGAAAAGTGCGAGTAGCATAACATGGAGGGAGTATTAATTTATCAACATATATATGATATCAGAGTCCTAAAAACACTTTGATATTGTGACATGTATATATTCACCTAAAACCTAGTTCCACGGGTAAATTTAGAATGCATGATTATGCAAGAAAATGTTCCAATTATAAAGCTAGTGAACAGGAGTTCAACAATACATACAACATGTATTTGCCACAAAAATACAAACAATACTCAACTACAAAGACAAAAAAATAACTCTCTACAAATCTAAAAATAGGTACCCAATAAAGCCAAAATACTAGTAAAACAAAACAAAACCACCAAAGAAATGAAGAAAAAAATAACAGATATATGCACCAATGGTTCAAATCTAAGAAAAAAAATTTGTATATGACTACTCCCAATGATAGTTGTATGCACATTAAAATTTAATAAATTTACATAGAAATTGGATCATCCTAACTCCTATCAGATAAATTAATAAATGATGAGAAAGAGAGAGCACAGATGAAAAAGGAACAAAAACGACAGCAATAACTATTTTACAGAGGAAAACAGGTGCTGCTGTTGTTCTTGTGACTGAAATATTGATTTTTCCATTTCTTTTTGGGTCAAGTACTCAAGTTGCATCCTACTTCAAATGAAGTAGATGTAAATGTTTAATAAAAAATTCAAAGGAAGTAGCTAAGCTAGCTAGATATTTAAGATAAATTGACTCAATTTCTTAATGATTGGTGTCTCACCTAAAATCCCATTAATAAGTTAATTCCTTAATGATTGGTTCCATTCACTGACACTAGATGACAAGAATAATATCCTTAAATACATAATTGAAATCGAAATTAATAATAAAACAACTTAACTAACTATAATTGAATTTACTGAAATCTGTATTCATACCATCGTACAAAACTGATAACAAAAATAAAAATATCAACTCATGATATGATATTTGCAAAACTAAATCAAATTTTAGAGCTATACTGTGATTTGGGAGACACATTATTTTCACAAAAACCAATTAAAGACCCTTTTCTTGGACATCTTATATGCCATCTATTTGTTTGTATCAATTAACAATGTTTAAGCTTAGCCAATTTGAGGTTCCATACACAATTGGCACAAGCTAGGAAGTAACTAACACTAACACAAAATTAAGAACTTTAATTTACTATACATCTAACCAAAAATAATTCATAAAAACATACAGTACTCAATTTAAGAAAGATTTTACCATACGTCCATGGTCCACCATCGATTTTGCATCATGAGAAAGTGGCCATAAAGGAACCACAGAGCCTAATTAATGTTCGGAATTAAATTAAAAAAGAAAAAAAGAAATAAAACCCCTCATCTGTTACAAAATGTGACGGTCAACTAGTAGTTCCCTCCTTTTCAAATCCTCAACATTCTTCTAAATCTGTGGAAAATAATTCAAATTAATGCTCTTCCAACACATTGTATAATGAAAAAAAAAAAAAAATGAACTGAGGGCAAAATATATCCAAAAAAACAAACATCCAAGAAAAATAAGCTAATTAGAGACTTTTAACAATATTCCAATCATTTTATTTTCTTTCCATCTCTCCTATTTTACCAATCGTGTAAAATTCGTGAAAAATCTCTATTTCATAGGATGGAGGGAGTAAATTATAAAACACGATTTTTAGTAGATGAATCAAGAGGAACGAAAATGTACCAAATCAATGGTCCTGTGGTCTGGCGGCTGCGCAGGTGACCGGAGGAGGTAGTAGAAACCACCATGCTGGAGGGGCTGCTGGGTCACGCCCCATTCGTCGGTAGGAACAGGCTGCCCCAAGGCTTGTATCAAAACGACATCGTTTCCAAATGTTTCCCTAACATTAAAGGGCACTCCTGCTGCAACATCAAAACAGACATCGTTGATAAAAACCATGGATTTGGGAGGCGTCGGTTCCACTAAACCTGGGCCAGAAGATGAGGAATCGACGTCAGTTCTTTGTCGTAGTTTAATATGAATATGAGACATTGTCACAATGCACGAGTTGTGAGGGACAATTGGCATGAATCATGGAATAAATTCGAAAATAATTTGTTCTTTTTTTCTAGATTTGATTAGTAAATTCTATTTATTCTACCAAATGTAGCATTCTAAGTTGGTTCATGCTAGCTACTGTTGAGTTGCAAATCCATCCCACATTCAGAACGTGGAAGTTGGAAGAATATATAAGTACTACACAATCTTGATTAGTTTGAGGACTTTTAGAAACGACCGAAAATGAACTCGGTGATATCAAACTAATGTACAATTGACAATCCTAGCAGGTAATTTGATTATATAGAAATGACTAGCATGTCTATTTAGTCAACTTAAAACTCCATTTATTATCATTGGTTCCAACAAATGTAGCATTCACTCACAAAAGTTGGTCCATGCCTAATAAAAACCCTATTCCTAAACCCAAAGTTACAATTAGTACAAGAAAACAAACATATAGATCAAAATTACCTTGAGAAATTGGGCATGGAGCACTAAGATCCGCCACGGCCGGCTCAACGGCATAGCCAAGTTTCGACTTCTGATCGCCCTCTTTCCTCGTATGACCATGTCCCACCGGCATTAGACCATCGAGCAAAGTATCGGAGCAATCCCCAACATTTGGAGACAAATCAGGAAAGCAAATCCCATGAGCCGAACCCTCCTGCCCGGAAAACACCAACGGCTCGGGCACGAACTGGCTCGGGCCGGGCAGGAAAGGCTGGTTCACCGACGCGGTCGGAGAATTGAGCAGATCAATGAAAGTAGAGTTGCTGAGAGGTAAGGGTTTCTCGCTTGAATTGCAGCAGCTAGGAGCGGACTTATCAGACGACGACGACGAGGAGCGGCAAGGGCGGGGCTTGGCGGTTTGGAGGTGGCGGAGTTTGTGCTTGCTCCTCGATTTCCGGTTTTGGAACCAATAGAAGACGTTGGCGTCGCCTACGTTGCCGAATTCTTGGAGCTGAGCCCTAATTCGCCTGATCTCATCTCGGGGTGGATTCACCGTGCCCGAGTTGAAGATCCCTTCAAGGATTCGGATTTGCTCCGGCCTAGGGTTCCACCGCGGCTTTGGTTCGGGGCTTCTTTCCTCGTCTGTTTGACACAATTTCAAATTGAAGTTTGTCAATGAATGATTTTTCTTCTTTTTTTTTTGACCTAAATCACTTACTTGACCTAATTTATGAGAAAAAATGTGTGTACCTTGCGTGTAGGGATTTCTTGTTAGGTGATGATGATCATGGTGGGATTGATTAGGGCTGGAGTTGGAAGTGGGCTTGGATTTGAACAAGCTAGGCCAGTGTCTGTTTGAAGAAGACATGATGCTACCAATATTTTCACACACTACACACAGTAGCTAAGTTATATGTGTAATGGAAGGTTAGGTTTTTCACTCTTTTGCATTTGAACGTAGAAACATTTCTACTCTGTTGCACAACTCAACTTCACTCAAAATGAGAGAGAGGGAGAGAGAGAGAGAGAGAGAGGGTTTTGATGAGTGTGTGTAAACATTTTTTGATTTATATTTGTGTGCAATTTCCAAAGGGGAGGGCTTCAACTTAGGGTTTTTTGGGAAATAAAAAATGAGGAAGAGATGCGATAACATAAAATAAATATTATTGTAATGTGAAGAGGTTGTTGCAAGGAATAAATGGAGGGGTTGAGATTCAAGAAGGTGGCACGTAGGGTTCCGGGGAAGCGGTGGGGATAGAGACGAACACCCATTTCTATTACTTTTCTACTTATTTTTTTGTTAGATCTTTATTAAGGATGGATGAGTCTCACTCAACCAAGGTAATTTTTTTTCTAACTTTTTTTTTTTTTGTTAGATTCACTTTTAGTTACGGATGGACAAGTCTCATTCGACCATACCCATTAAATAACTTTTGTTTCTACTTTTTTCATGCTTGCGAAGAATTTACCCACATTTAGGTTGTTTAGACAAGTCTATCCTTAATGGTGAATACATCTTCGAAAAAAAGAAACAATTAAGATAGATTTGATTAATTCGAAATTAAATATGATGAATTCGTTTCTTTTGTTTAACTTTCAATGGTTCTTGGTATTGAAAGAATTAATGACGCCTTCTGACTCCTGAAAAAATGCATTATTTAAGGCAAATTTAGTTGTGAAAAGTTGGAAGGCCGTTGTACATTTGACTGGAAACATAGGATAAATATTATTGTCTCGAATAATTGAATCCTATATTAATCATCTTCAGGCGTATTCGTTATTGTGTTTATTGCTAATGAAAATGAAATACAACTCATTTAAAAATCTTTTCAAGTAAGATTCGAATCATCTTAGGTATGTACATGGGGCAATTTTTTGGCTAACAAACATAAATGAAATGCCACATTAACATGGATTTGAATATGAGATCTTTGGTCTCAGTCATTAACCATTTTACTGTTAGCTTGTACATTTGATATGGTTCATCTGAGACTAATTGATTTTATTTCACGATTGTATCTTATTTTGTTGGAATAAAGTGAACGATGATCTATATTTTTGACAACCTTTAGAAATAGAATCATTTAATGTCGCACTCTGTTAATTAAATTCAATAAATTCCCAACTTAAAAATAGAACTTATGTACTTTGTAATATCTCAAATGAAAGATAATCAACTTCCATATTTATGTCAGCTTTTCGTCTTCTGCAGCTTCTGTTTTTACCAATTTGTCTGATACAAATATGTTGGATATGGGTTTGGTCAAAGACTTTTGACAGTTGTTAAATTTATAACAAGAGTTATTTTTCACAAAGGCAATTTAATTCACGCTTTCCCTATTTTCATTTACGTACAATAATAAAATTTATGGAATGAGATTCATTTGTTCATATATTTGTGTCTCATTCTAGGTAAAAATTTGTTTCTACTTAATTTAAAATTTTGTATTTAAATTAAATTTTATGGAGTATTCCTTATTGCATCAAATTAATGTATACAATTACATTTCTATAATACTTTTGTTAATTAAATTTATTACTAGTGTTTGATAAATTCAAAAATAGAAAATTTAATAAGTATAATTTTTAAATTTTAAAAAAATTCATAATAAACATGATTGATGTAATTAATTAGGGGATGAGACGTGGGACACTGAATTCACTCGAGATCGTGCACTAACATTTACTAAGATAGAAATTTGGTAGAAATAGATCAAATAGCTATATTAATTCAGAGACATAGTCTCAGTCCACGCTGACCTCAACAATTTTGTTTTTCAAAGAATATTTAATCTATTTTATAACTTAAAGTGTCTATACTCTCTATATACTCTAGAGTCTAGATAAGGTCATCATAACAGCTAATTACTTCTCGTCGTACCTCTATTCATATTTTTCTTATGTTTCATGGTGTTTTTGCATCACACCAGTCCCTTTAATATCAAATTATTATTATTTTTAACTATCAATTAATTAAATAATAATATAAAAAAAAAATTTATTCTATAAAAAATCCTTAAAATTATAAAATGAAATGTGTTGATATTTATAGAGTTTAAAATTTTCAATACTATAAAAAAGAATAATTAAATTTTCTAAAATATACTACTAGATTAATTATACACAAAAAATTACATAATTTAAATTACTATTTTATTATTGTTGCAAAAGTTACTTTAATGAAATACTAGTAAATTAATATGAATCCTGTTAAGAAACTTTACTATGTGCTTATATAGTTACAAAGCCAAACTTTACATTACATAGTAATATGCATATAATATTATATACAAAGCCAAATAAAAGCTTGTTATGTGTAGAAAGTAGAAACAGACTGTTTGTAAAATATATACTCCCTCCGTTCGTCATTAGGAGTCTCGGTCACTTTCTCGCACTCATTTTGTAAATATGATAATAAATAGTTAAAGTAGAGAAATGGTCAAATAAGAGAGAGAATAATGTTAAGAAGAGTCTTTTTAACATTATTCTTTTTCTCACTTTACCATTTATTCACTTTAACTATTTATTATTATTTTTACAAAAAGAGTGCGCAATGGTGGACGGAGGGGGTACATAAATATTGTAAAATGCTATAGTTATACTATGAGTCTTGCGCGAAATGCGCCAACAGCCTTCACTAATGCAAACGTGCTCTTAATAAATGCTATAAATGAGTCTAATTTTAATAAAATAATTTTCTCACTTATATATTCTTTTATTTACCTTTTTTTTTCCCAAATTTCGCCATAAGTTAGTATTCCACATTTACACATTGCTCCTCTATGACTACTGAATAAAAGTTTCAGTAATTCAAATATACTGTCATACAATATGTCTAGTCGATTATAATTACATAAATATTTAATCTTCTTCGTGACCACTGAATTTTTACTCCTGTGCCACGGAGAGATTAAATTTGAATCTATGTACTATCACTTGCCGACTTTTCTATACCTTCTCATATTCTATGCAGAATATAATGCTTATAGATTTGACTTTAAAAAATCAACTCCATTAATCGATTTGTATGATTTGCATGCCATATAGCTAGAATAGAGTATGGTTTGAAATTTGTGTCATGATCCGCAAAACACGGTCACATCCTTTATTACACATTTACACCCAGTTAGTAATATACTAATTCTTGGGAATTGAGGTTTTCTTTTTTATATTAACCTCACTGCAGATGTGATCAGACATATATTCATATACTAAGTAGCCTCCCAATTTATTTATTGTAGGCACAAACTCATTTCCATTTAGAATTTTAGACTTCATATATGTATATATGTTTGGTACCTCTACCATGCAAATGGCGAGTTAACAATTAGGTAGAGTATGAAGGACAAACTATTAGGACCATTAGATTTCAAGATTTAATGTCAACGGATGTCAAACAATAGCAACAGAAAATATCAACACAACATTAATCGGTTGACAATGTTGGCGTTATATTGACATATCCAGTTAATGTTAGTTGTCATCTGTTGATATCAAATCTTGAAATCTGGCGGTCTAGATCATAATTTACAGCTTGTATAATATAGAGTTTGAATTTAGTTACATCCCTATAAAAGGATTGATAAAGTATCCATATCTTTTTAACGTTAGAAAATACAAGAATACAGAACATGTCATTCAAGTATTTGTTTATTTGAATAAACGGTAACATATAAATGTTTCAAACTTGGCTTATCTTTCACCATTTTTTCAAATCTCCACAGCTTTCTAGGTAATTAAGAGCCAAAATGTAGAAAACAAGAAACAAGAGAATGTGAAGAAAGGTTGAAAGATAATAGCAAATAATATTAAGTTTTTGAGAAATTAATCTTGAATATATCAAAGGAATATGCATCCTCTCCATTGGTAAAGCTTTTTCTTCATTTTTGGAGGTCGCAGAACAACTTTTATTGCAGTATCAAACACGGCTTTCACATTCTGAAATTTAAGTGCAAAAACATTTAAAATTTTATAATTAGCTAACCAACATAATAATAATAATTAGAATTAAGAAAATAATAATTTTACCTGTTGAGTTTTAGCACTACACTCAATATACGCCACAGCTCCAATAATCTTTCTCAGTTCTTCACCCTGCCCCACAGTAAAAAAAAAATAACCATGATATATTATTCACTATTACTACTACTAATATTACTATTTTTAAGCCAAAAATATTCTTTCAATATGAAAACATATAGGAGAAATATACATAAAAACCATACCTGCTCTCTTGTAATAGCTACTGCACCAGGATGATCAATAACATATTGTTTATCTTCTCTCAAATCTGCTTATGAAAATGAATAAAATTGTGAATAATTCTGTCTATTAATTGATCAAAATGATGAAGGACTAATCGTTTTTATTTGAATCTTACCCGATTTAGTTCCCACAAGAACTATTGGTATGTTCCGGGTGTAGTGCCTTAGCTCGGGAACCCACTGCCATATTCACAAAAGATCATCCCGTGACAATATATCTTGGCACATATCCACAATGCTAAGATTACATTGTATTTCGTTATGATTATCCATCTCACCTTCGCTCCAGTAACTAATTTAAATCTAGACAAACTGCATTTTGGCTCATCGCATAATTTATATTGTCTAACAAATCGAACTTCACCATTGTGTACGAGCGCACGAATGAATTAAATAAAATAGGAGATATATATGATATTGAAGGAAGTGGAAACCTTCTTGTATATATTCTCGTAGCTGGCTTTGCTGGTTATAGAAAACGCTAGCAGAAATACATCAGCTCCTCTGTAACTTAGAGGCCTCAACCGATTATAATCTTCTTGCCCTAAAAATGAAATTAATTTCATAAATTATTACACCCTTTAACTTAAATATGGGTGCATATATAATGAGAACCACATTATAATGAGAACTGAGAACCATATTAATTCGGTAATTAATTAATATCAGTTGTTATTCATGAATCAATGAACTGTTATTGATCCAGTAACTGAAATATTTCGTGAAACTGATATTAATGAATCAAAGAACTAATATGATTCTCAGTTCTCATGATGGTCTTAGGGGCATAGAACCCTAAGAATGTATTAAAAAGAATTTGAATTACCGGCTGTGTCCCAGAGGCCTAGGTTAACTGTGCTCCCATCAACGATCACGTTAGCACTAAAATTGTCGAAAACAGTTGGGACATAATCCTGCATAAGATCAAACATTTGATCCCAAATTACAAATTATGATCATATTTTACACACGTGTAAAAATTTCATGTAAAAAATATAATGAAATTCCAAAGTAATTTAATTCCGTACCGTAGGGAAGGTATTGCTGGTGTAGGAAATGAGCATGCACGTTTTTCCAACGGCGCCATCTCCCACGGTCACACACTTGATAAACCTAGCTGCACTCATCTTCTTTGTAAGAACTTGTTTCTTTCACTAATTTAATTTTGATACTGCAATATATAGGCGTATTGATTTGATGTAAGAAATTCAGGGGCCAAATCTATAATTGTTGAGAATTTTGGAATTATTTAGCAACCTTGAAAATGATAGGTGCATGACTTTTTGTTATCTTAAAATTGAAGGATATAAATGTTGTAGGAAATTAGGTGTAGTGGTGACGGTTTGTTGCTTAAGTGTTGGAGAAGGAATGAAAAATTATGACCAGTTGCTTGATTTATAGCTAATGTACTATGATTATTGGTTTGTTAATGATATAGGAAATTGGTGAAAGTTGGACTTTTAACTGTTTTGTTTTTTTGGCTTTGTCTGATTTCGGGAAATGATGATCTTGAAGTTTCATATCAAAATTAGGATAGTGTTCGTGCCACATTATAGTTTTATGGTATATATGGTGGTTGGAATTATATTGTAAAAATGGGCAATATTACACCAACTTGGCTACCAATTGTCACTATACATAGTGCTACTACTATTATTGGTATATGATTAATTAATTAGTCTTCATAGAAGTGGCTGTTAAAAAATTTTAATGTAAAATTAGTAAGAAATAGAGACTTTCGGGATGACACGAGTTTTAATGTAAAATTAATAAAAAAAAGGAGATGTAGAAAAAATAGTGATTAAAGTATTGTTGGTGGAGAAATGGACTCACTTTATAAGAGAGAAAAGACTTACCAAAAATAAAAAGAAACTATTTCTATCAGACATGCCAAAAATAGAAAAGACTATTTTTTATGGGCCGAAAAAAATAACAGAATATGGCAATCCCATTAAAAGATTTAACCATCATATAATAGAAAGGTCCCAAAACACAAATTCAACATCAAGTTCACCTCTCTTCTTACCAATCCCATCAACAACGACATTATGCTTAGTCACCTTAGCATACAAGTGACATATTACTAAACCCAATAATATACTTCCACGTCCCAAGTTACTTGAATCGTATTTCATTTTGGGTTGTCTCAAATTACTTGAGTCATTTATTTTTTTGCTAAAAACAAAACATTTAATTACATCTATTTTATTCTTTCTTTTACTTTACTCTCTCTTATTTCTCTTACTTTATTCTTTCATCTACTTTATTTAACTCACTAAACACAACTTTCTTAAATCTCGTGTCGAAAAGAAACGCCTCAAGTAACGTGGAACGGAGAGAGTGTACCGAAAGGAATTATATGCTTATCCATACTTGGAGTAATCATCATGAAGGGTCATCATCCTTATGTACTCCCTCCGTCCGCCATTAGGAGTCTCATTCATAAGCGGCACGGGTTTTAAGAAATGTTAAGAAAAATGAGTGGAAAAAAGTTAGTGGAATAGGGGTCCCACTTGTATATAATAGTTTTAAATGAAATGTGAGTGAAATGAGTTAGTGGAAGATGGGATCCTATTACCATTTATGGTAAAATTGAACTGGCACTCCTATTCGCGGACGGACTAAAATGAAAAAATGGGACTGTTATTCGCGGACAGAGGGAGTAATTAATTTAGGCTTATCATTGGAAGACCCAAGCACATACTTTCTCATATCAACGAAATCACAATCAATGGGATCGATCATCAAAGTTAATGGAAAATCTAGAAACAGTATTTATCTCATACCTTCACTCCCAATTTCAACAATTCATGCTTAACGTGACATGTTCGTTCAAAACAACTTCTTAATAGATATTGCCAATCAATACATAGAGTTTAGTGCAACAAGTTTCAAGCAAATGCTTGATCAAACATTTTATTGAAATGTAATCATTGGAAAAGGTTAGAACACTGAAACATTTGCCAAGGAGTCTCTCAACTTTCTCTTGATTCCACCGAATTAGAAGACACATTTCTTTGTCTAATCATATATATTAGCAATATGATCAATACATATGCCATTACATTACATAAGAAATCAAGAAGCTAAAAATTATTGATATAGAGAATTGTTTTGTTGTATAATAATTGTCCATTGTACAATTATTTTGTTTTTGCTCCAAATTTAAATTAACTAACTAACACATAGTAAATTAAAACTAACGAAAATTAGTAAATAAAATACTTAGGGAAGGATATCATCATTCTTATTACATAAACAAATATCAAATAGAAACTGAAAATATGCTAGATTAAAACTAGAAAAAAGGATTAGATAAAAAAATGGAAAGTGATGCGTCTAAAAATGGCGCTTAGTTTGGAGCGCCCTTGGTGCTCTAGAATGACGTTTAGGCGACAATTTAGTGTACCAACTTAAACACTTTAAATACTTCATATCAAACACACTAAATCACAAAAAAAAACCCCAAAATTCACAATAAATCTTCTCATTTTTTAATTGTAGAAAATAATATAATTCCACAACAATGTGGTCTCCTTGCAAAATGCACGGTCTTTTAATTCTCGCAGTTCTTTATTTTCCGGCGATGGTTATGGCCGCCGGTAATGGAAAACTGCACCGGCCGTTCAATAATACCTTTTCGGCGGTTTTCGTATTCGGTGATTCGACAGTTGATGCGGGCAACAACAACAAACTTATGACCATTTTGAAGAGCGATTTCCGGCCTTATGGAATAGATTTACCCAACAAAAAGCCGACGGGGAGATTTAGCAACGGCCGCCTCGTCACTGATTTTATAGGCAAGTTTTATTTTTGTAGTGTGCATGACATATGTGAATAAATCTTTTTAATTTTTTGCACTTGTTTGACAAAAATTTCAGCTGCGTATGCTGGGATCAAAGAGTATGTGCCGGCGTATTCGGATCCGCAACTGTCGATCGAGGAACTAATGACGGGTGTCTCGTTCGCCTCCGGCGGCTCTGGATTCGACGAGAAAACCCCTAAATCGTTCGTAAGTAGTGTACCTCCTCTATCGCGAAAAATAGTTTGATTTTGCCGTTTTAGTCAATTCTACAAATTAGAGCACTCCCAATGGCACTCCCTTATTTCTCCCTAACTCCTGCCACATCAGCGCCACATCAGCATCACATTTTATCCCCAGTTTTTAGCCAACTGCTACATTGGTTTCTCCCTTATTTCTCCCTTATTTCTCCCTAACTCAACATTTCATTTTTACATCATTATTTTTTATATTATTTAATTTTCCCTACAAATGTATTTAATAAATAGACTAATAATGAACAATTCATCGTTGTATTAATCATTGGAAAATATAATACAACGAGAAAAAAAAAACTACAAATAAAAAACGCAAATAAACAAAGATTTAAAAAAAAAAAAAAACTAAGACGGAGGGGCCGGAGGGGCGTCGGGATCGAGGCCCATCGTAATCTGCAGGCTTTGGATGCATTTCCAGAGGGCCGCCTTTTCTTCAGGGGTCCCGCCGCCGGTGAAGTACAGCGTGTACATCTGCGTCAGATTGGCGACATTGCTCGAATAAGTGGCTTTTTCTAAGTCGATGTGGGGTTCCGACTCGACTTTCGACGTTGTGCCCTTCCCCTTCCGCCTCCCCTTCGCCTTCTTCGCTCCCTCCGGGCGCTCGTGCGGACCATCCCCACTCAAGTCGATGTGGGTCGCGCTCCCCTCGCTCTCCGAAACGCTAAGTCGCGAGCGCACCGATTTCCCGTGCAGCGCGACGTGCATCCCCGTCCGGAATTTGGGGAGATCCTTCAGCTGATCGTAGATGTTCCAATACTTGAACCCCTTCGACAAGTACTTGCCACAATACCTCTGCATGGCCTCATCTCGGACCATATGCTCGTTCTGGCCACTGGGCATGTTCGCCAACAAGTTAGAATAAATACCGTTGAAGTGGCCGCAGTCCCTCATGAGGCGCTCCCAATGCCGACGGATCGCCTCGCTGCCATGGTCCTTCATTGAGGCAGTCTTGTGGCTCCTGTACTTCGCGGCAACCCGCTCCCAGAATATGATCTCAGTCTGGTAGTTGCTGCGCTCCGCGTTCTGTGACGTGTCCGCCCAGCAGGTGGCTATCAGCTCGGACTCTTGCAGAGTGTAAGTAGTCCTTACCCGCTTCGGCCTCTCATCGGAACCCGTATCAGTCGCAGCCGACGACGCCGGCGCCTTCCCCCTCCCGCTCCTAGAAGGCGGCTCGGTGGGTGTTTCTTCCACCTCGAAGTCCTCCGCGCTCAGTGTCGCGGCCTGAGATTCTTGGTCGCCTGGGGTTGATCCGGGGGTGTCGAACTGGGGCCGATACACATCGTCGGCTGGAGAGGGCATTCTGCCGGCAGAGTTGAAGTACGGAGAAAGTCTCCGCGCCGGAGGAGTCTGCAACGGAGACGGACCCGCGTATGGAAGTTGGCCGGGAGGAGAACCCATCGCCAACAACGAGTGCATCCACTGCTCGTTTGCTTCATCCGTGTTGGGAATTTGTGAACTCGACTCTTTCCCCTTACCCTTACCCTTACCCGAGCGGGAATTTTTCTTCCAAAAGCTCATAATTTTTGGAAGATTGATGAAGATTGAAGATTGGGAGAAGAGATTGAAAATGGAGAGAATGAAGATTGTGGGTGATGAATGGAGGAAGTGGAGGAAATATTTATAGTGGTCGCCCACAGTGGCCGGCGATCGCTCGGCGATAATCCGGCGAAAAAACGCCGGTTGGCGAAATATCGGTAAGATTATCGCCGGATTATCGCCGATTTCACCACAACGGCCGGCGATAATCCGGCGATGTTCGGCGATTTTTCGCCGGATTTTCGCCACCCCCATTGGGAGTGCTCTTACTCCACTTTCTATTTTTGAGAATTTTTCACCGTCCATTATTACACTAAGTACTGATAAGGTGAATCTCACTTTTCACTAACACTACTTTAATTACTTTTCTAATTTTTTTTCTTGATTTATTAATTTTGTAAAACTCGTGTCATCTCCAAAGTCCACATTTTTATTGGTTGAGAGAGTACGATTTAATCACTATTACTTATTATTAAATGTCGTACGTAACTAATTTTATATCTTGTTCAATTGTGTTTTTCTCAAAAGCTCGGCCCATACAAATGATCTTGGCCCACCTCCTTCTCACCTTCACCCATATGTATAATATAATCCTAGACAAATCCTATTCTGTTTTATCCCATACTATTTCTATTTTTTTTATCTAACGAACCGAATACCACTTGTATCGACAACGCCATTAATTGTAGAGTTGAACGTGTGTTTATTAATTTTGCAGGGTGTGATCACTATGAAAAAACAAGTAGAAAATTTGAGAGAGTACACAACCAAGATTGCAAAGAAGATAGGAAAAAAGAAAACCAAAACATTGATTGAAAAATCAGTTTCTATAGTAAGCGCCGGATCTAATGACATATTTATTGGTTTGTATTCATCCATGTTTAGAACGGATGAAAGCGTCGATCTTTTCCTCAACAAAATGGTAGAAAGTGCAAAAGAATTTCTTCTGGTATGCATATAACAAAATTGTTTTGTACATCACTTTTCCTAATTATAGTCTAATCTTGGATTTTGTGTTGAATCTTTTGCATGAAGGATCTAAGGAAGACCGGGGTGAGGAATGTGGCGGTGGTGGGGCTGTCGGAAGTCGGATGCGCGCCAGCCGTCGTCACTATAAACCCCGGTGATGGTGGCATGCTCGCACGCAAGTGCAACGACTCTATGTCGGCCGATGCCGTGAAATTCAATGACAAGTTCGTAAAAGCAATCGACGAAATTAAATCGGACAAATTCAAAATCTTTTATGTCGATACATTCGCACCCATGGTTGAAATGGTCAAGAACCCTCGCAAGTATGGTGAGTATGACTAATTTAGCATGTTAAAGTTTTTACCTAATTAGCACAACTTTTACAAGTAACATATAAATTGATTACTTTTAATATCACAAAATCCCTACTGATAATTAATCCTAAATTAGCAAACTGATATTGACTTAGAAACTTATATTGACTTAGAAACTTCTGTGATGTCAATTGATATGGTTCTTAATTCTCATTTTAATGACTGAATAAGACCCTAGAGTAATACATACATATATATGCAAAAGATAGTATCTAATGGGGTGTTCAGTTTGCAAGATTGTATTCAGGATTAAATATGTAGTGTGTTTGGTCCATGAGATTTAATCCCACAACTCAATCATATATGAATAATTATGGGATAATTAGTCATAGCTAACGTTATATGACTAAAATAATCTCACAACATAATAAAAGATTATATCTTGGGGAGTACTATTATTTTATCTAGGAAACCGAACACTACCTAAATGTATTATAATTGTGCAGGATTCGAGAATATCGATAGGGGTTGTTGTGGAAGTGGATTATTGGAAATGACATTGTTGTGCAATCCGGCGAGTTATATTTGCCCTGACCGATCGAAATATGTATTCTTCGATTCCGTACACCCATCTGAAGCTGCCTACAAATATATCTTCAAAGCATTGCGTCCAAAAATTGATGAAGCTATCAAGTTTTTTAGTTAGTCTGTATTTCTTTCCCACCACGAGTTTTCAGGCTGTTTAATGCCGAAATAATGTTGTTACCATTTTTACCTTCCTGCGGAATAAAATATTTGTTGAGCTTTTTATTGGTTAAAATTATTATCATTTGTATTAGCGGTGCAATGCATGACTCATTTTAGTTTCTTTCATACGGATTTTACATTGTCAATAAATCAACTGAAATAAAAAAAAAATTATTACATGAACTTTTAAACTTTGAAAATGTAAATAAATCAATTTGAATAAAAATATATGTTGATTAAAATGTTTTTTTTCTCTACTCTAAAGAGGGCAATCGCACTTTAACAACATATACAGATCAATATTAAAACACCATCAAAATGAAATAATTAATGCCAAAATTATAGTGTTCAAATGCTAAAATAATGACAATAGAAATAAAATGATGAACCACACGACAAATAAATAAAATTTAGATATACTATTTTTATTATTTTTAATTTTTAAGAAAAATATAATGTGCAAAAGGTATGTAGATAACAAGTAGTAATACACCTTGCTTTTTCAAAAAATTATTAATATATATATTGATATATTTTTATAGCAATTATTATTATTATTATTATTATTATTATTATTAAATATCATGAATATATATCTAAAATTATATAATTATATATAAGTAATAATTCTTTAAAAATAGTGATTGTAATTTTAAATTTTAGATTTCAATTCATAAAATACTACTATATAAACACTAGTTTTATACTCCATTCGTCCCAATAAATATGAAACAATTGATTTTTGGCACAGTAAACTTAGCAACCATCCGATAGATGATAGTTTACATTGTTTTAATATGAATCTGACACCCAGTGGTACTTCATTTCAAAAGAATGTAATAAGAAAGCAATTTACTACCATGTTTATTTCTTCCTTTGAAGTTCTACACAAGTTTGTTCATGGAACTCATTGTGTTCTTCCCCTTGGCCACCCCAAAACATGGATAGTCGGTATCTCGAGATCCTGCTTATTGTACTCTGCAACAAATTAGTTGAGTGAGTTAAAGAGAATGGGGAGGCAGATTTGAGTGTCTGCATATGAGATGAGAATGATAACATTAGACGCTTCATTTCATCTGCTAGCATTAGGGAGTCGAGCATGGATGGCCTTCTGCACGTCATTAGGGTTTAGGCACGTCATTACTGTTTAAGTAGAAAAAATTCACATTAGCATGGTTTAGGGTTTAGGCACGTCATTACTGTTTAAGTAGAAAAGGTTCACATTAGCATGTAGGAGAGAAAAGTTCACCTCGTACACTTTCAAACTCTGTAAAACGATACTAACCCATTTGGAGTTAAATTCGTGATGTACCTTTTCCAGTAAAATATAATAACTTATTTAGTTTCGAGAAATAAAATAAAAGCTGATGATATGGACCTAGAATGCGTGTAGTGTTGAATCAGGAGATTTAATTCTTCGAATCAATTAATCAAGAGATTAATTTATTAGATTAATTTATTAAATAAATCCAAGGCTTTATTTGGATCAAATTATGCAAACCCTCTTACTTAAATTAATCCAAAAATTTAATTACAATCAATTTAAGTTATAATTAGGATTTAATTATTTTTATCCAAATATTAATTAAATATAATCCAATATCTTAATTCTTTCAAGCCTAAGAATTAAATTGGTGGACATGGGCTCAACATATTACTCTAGTCCAACTACTTTAATCATGGGCCAACTCTTATTAGTCTAATTTTAAATAAAAAAGGTCCATTTGAGGAAAGTCCCTCTCTTTCCTTCAACGCTTCTCCTCTCCTCTCCCATCGGACTTTTGCCGACCACCGAGCTGTCGCCGGATCTCGCCGGTGCGAAGACTCCAGCGTATACCAGCTGATTTTTTATTTTTTTTAAAATCCTGATTGTGATTACTAATTTTACATTTGGTGTGATCATCTGTTCAAACCCTATCCTAATTGTGAAATTCCATATATATATTTACAATGTCGATTACCTCGGTTCAATTACGTGAATTAGCATACTGAATTTTTGGAATTTAATTTTGTTTTGCTTAGTTGTTGCCGAACTGAAATTTCCCCCAAAAAATCAAGTATTGGTTTACATAAAACGAGGCTGCAGTATATCAAGTTGAAATTTTGTTTTGATTGATTCTGGAAAGGCCTAAAAAAGCAAAAAAATATGTGGTGTAGGGCATGGCTCCAGAGGCAGCAAGAACTGCACGGGATTCTCTGGACTTGGCGTTTCACATGTCTAACATCCTCGAAACTGGTTTGGACCGCCACACGCTTTCGATTCTGATAGCTCTTTGTGAAATGGGTATAAATCCAGAATCTTTGGCAGCCGTGGTTAAGGAGCTTTGTAGAGAATCGACGGCTCCTTAACGAGGTATTGTTGAATTAGTTTTGTTATTTGTTCATATCTTGCTAAATTTTGTATGATTATGTTAGTTACGTGGATATTATCAGAGCACAGTTTACTAATATGCTTGGCATGAATAGTGAAAATGAGTAAAGTTCTAATATGTTTTTTAATTTCGAATTATACATTCAACATTAAGTAACTTTATTGGTAAGGTTTAGGACTATCCTATTGACTTCCCATGTTCAGTAGATTACTTCTTAATAATGTTTAGGATTCTTTAGTTGTCTTTAGTTGAGAGCATATGATATTTAGAGCTTACAGCCGTAGTTGATAACACTAGCTCATTTTACACATTTGTAGTCTTGATTGTATAAGAACTATTCATTGTCAAGTTATTTCACGAACCATTTTTGTGCCTTACTCAAGAAACAAGAGGTGGTAAATCCTCGAGTACATGAACCACACTGCCATTCATTACTTTGTTGTTGACATTTGTTAGTTTCTAAGAAGATAAGGAGGAATGCACAAGCTTTAAAGATGATAAGTGAGGATGTTCAATAATTTTGTAGTGCTTGGATTTTCTTCATTCATTTATATTTCAAAAGTATTTCAAAGTTATGCCTAAGGCTATCTCAATAAAAATTATAATAAAGACATAATTTCAAATTCTAAATTACTAAATTAAAACAATACTACACTTAAACATAGTTAAAATCCTACGGTAACAATTTGCTTGCTAGTAGTACAAGCAGTTCTTCATGTTGTTTCCTTGTTGCATCGCTCATCATCGACATTCCTTAATCAACATTGTGTCTCCAATGTTGTCAATGGTGTCGAAATAATGGACAAGAAGAGAGTCTGGGCCAAATTCAGTGCTCGTCGTCACCGGAATTTTCCTCTCCCTCTTAGCAACTTTATTCCCCATGTGACTGCTCTCCATCTTTGTGTAAAAGTGCATACTCTCTTCTATTGTGACATTCAGATAGATAGAATCAGCCCTTCCACTCGTAGAGATTGGCCAAAGGAGGAGAATTTGCTTCTCTTTAGGCAAGAAGAATGCTCAGACCGGTGGAAAAGTGGTTCTGGACAATTGCCCACACTTCGTCATACTTGAAATGCTTTTGTTCCGCAGTTTAAAGAGCATGCATTACCTATTGGCAAATATCATCTCAACCATGGCTCTTGGGTCTTAAATCCATCTCACATCTGCTACTTTTACATATGTTGAAGAACTTTTTCCAGTAAACAAGATCCACAGTTTTTCAAAGTGAAAAATGAATGTATATAACTATAGTTATGACATGTGCAAAACTTAACCAGTTCTGATAGAGGCAACCTTGTTATAGTTCTTGTTGCTACTAAATTTTCTATAAAGTTTGTCCAGTTTACTTGACAATTAGTACTTTAGTAGTAATTTCATGTGTATAATATATCTTCTGTTTCTTGTCCCTAACGGCAGGGCAGTAAACATGTGACATGCTAATTGTACGAAGAAGTAGATGACTTGGAAGCAAAGGTTACTCTACTGCATTTTCTCTAACCAAGGGTTTGAGTATTGATGTGTTGTAGTAAGAATGATGAAGCAAATTTTTGTGCTACATTCGTTCCCTATTGTTTTAGATAGCAACTATTGTCTAAAATCTCCTTGTAATCTGATTATCTGATATTAAACTGCTATAAAACATTAATTAGCATAGAATGGATTCAATTTGAGTAGGTTGTCCACATGATAGGTATAAATTAATGTGGAGATGCGTACTCTGTTATTCAAGTGCACATGGATAAAATTCCACTGTGAATTCGTCAAGACTCGAGAAGATACAACTGTACTCCCTCCTTAGTTCATGATAAACTGAACCCTTTTGATTTGGCAGGGGTGTTAAGAAATATAGTGAAAGTGTTCGAAAAGTAAGTGGAATATGGATTGTATATTAGTTTTATAATACCTAAAATGTAAGTATAAGTTAATGGAATTTGAGGTCTATTACAAAAAGTAGTAAAAAATACTCCCTTCGTTCTACAAAGTTTGTCCCAGTTTGACATGGCGCAGATTTTAAGAAATTGTTTGACTTTGTGTTAAATGGAGATATGTAGTGAAATAAGGGTTCCACATTGAGGAGATTGAGAAGTGCATTTAATGTATATTTTTTGGGTAGATGGACGAAAATGGTAAAATGGGATAAATTTTATGGGATAGAGGGAGTAGTTAATTAATTGTGGACAAACAAAAAAGAAAATTGGTGTCAATAAATCGTGGATGGAGGGAGTAGCATTTAGGGTCGAGGGCTAGATACCTTATGTAAGTTTTATACGCAAGCACTAATATCATTCAATACACATTTAGCATTATTTGTGTTGTTTTATACGTTTAATTTGTTCTAATATGTTACAATATTTTAATCGTACATATTTCATAAAAGTAGAAGTTATGTTCTAAATATTAATTTTATTATATTTAATTTCTGTTCACATAGTAAAAGCTCTAAAAATAAAATATTGTATTCACTTTGTTCCATGTTAATAAAGTCATTTTATTATTTTAGGAAGTTTCAAGTTAATTGAGTCATTTCTATTTTTGGTAAAAAATAATCATCTTTACTTTATTCTCTCATCTCTCTTACTTTATTATTTCTTACTTTATTTACTATTCACTTAACACATTATTCTTAAACTTTGTGCCAAAAAGAAGCGCCATTATTAACAAGGAACGAAGGGAGTAGTTGATTACTTCTACAAAAGTACTCCACGTTCCTTGTTAATAGAGGTATTTCTTTTCGACACGAAGTTAATGAATGGTGGAAAAGTAAGAGAGAATAAAGTAAGAAAAATGAAGAAAGAATAGAATAAAAGGGAGAATTACTTTTTGTCAAAAAAAAATGACTCAATAATTTAGAACTTCCCAAAATAGAAAAATTACTCTATTAAACATGAAACGGAGGGAGTAGGAATCACCCCTCTGTCCCAACGAAGATGATCTCTTCCCTGGGCGGCACGAGATTTTATGCAGGGAGAGATGAAGATGTTTTCATTTTTAGTAATAGGTCATCTTGGATTAGGCCATCCGCAACGCTATCTCTTATCCGTCTCTTAACCGTCTCATCTCTTCACAATTCATGGGCCCCACTGTACTTTTCAGCTCATCTCTTAACTAAGAGACAGCACCTGCATCCCTCCATCTCTTAACCATCTCTTAACTATTCATTCAATTTCATTTTTTATTTTTAATTCCAACAAATTCAATTAATAAAAAACACACTTCATTATAAATAAAATAAAATTACAATTTAAATACCTAAAAAAATAAAAAAGACATAATTAAAAAATTAGAAATTACAAATTGCACACTTAAACTCAAATAAAAAAAAATGGAGGCAAAGAAGCAGAAGAAGGAGTTCTCTAGTGACGATCATCTAACGGTTGCCAAATTTTGTCCAAATGTGCTCCATTAGATCCTCATGGAGTTGGGCGTGGGCGGTAGAATCACGTGTCCTTGCCCGAATAGACAACCGCTCTTGCAAAGACGGATGCACTCTCGTTCGAGGCGGACTACTTGCGGTTGAGCTTCCCGGGGTTTCAGGGTCGAACCAATTTCCCACCTCAGGTCCTTCGTCGGCGACAATCATGTTGTGCAAGATTATGCACGTATACATGATGTCGACCATATTCTCCAAAAACCACTGTCGAGCCGGGGCTTTGATAATGTTCCATCGAGCTTGGAGAACCCCGAACGCTCTCTCCACATCCTTGCGAGTAGACTCTTGCTTCTGCGCAAAAAGAGACTATTTTTCGTCCGTATGTCTGTTGAACGTCTTCACGAAGGTTGGCCACTTCGGATAGATGCCGTCGGCAAGATAGTACCCCATTTTATACTGGCGATTGTTAGCGACGAAGTTGATGGCCGGCGCTTTACCATTCAGAACTTCAGCGAAGAGGTCGGAGTTGTTGAGCACGTTGACGTCGTTGTTCGAGCCGGGGACCCTGAAATACGCATGCCAAATCCATAGCCGGTAGTCGGCGACGGCCTCGAGTATAACGGTGGGGTGGGTGCCTTTGTGGCCGCTCGTGTATGACCCCCTCAACACCATAGGACAATTCTTCCATTGCCAATGCATGCAATCGACACTCCCGAGCATCCCGGGGAATCCGTGCGCTTGTTCATGAAGACGGAGCAAAAACTGACAATCTGCGGTGGTTGGCTTCTTCAGAAATTCGGCGGTGAAGGATGCCCGGACGCCTTTGCAGAAGTTCAACAAACAAAGTCGCCCAGTGGATTCTCCGACGTGCAGGTATTCGTCGAACGCATCCGCCGTTTGTCCAGTAGCAAGCTGACGGATCGCCGCAGTACATTTCTGGAGCGTCGTGTGGCTAGGATGGCCAACAGCGTCGAACCCTTCTCTGAAGAACTCTTCCCGTGCCGCCAATGTACTCGCGATATGCAAAAATAGCGAGCGTGACATACGAAAACGGCGACGGAAGTAGATATCTCCCCACACCAGGTTCATACTGAAGTAATCACGTTCCAACCTTGCGGCGGCTTCCTCCCGGTTACGGTGGATGTATGTCCGGCGTCGCCTAGGAGGCGCGGCGGCTTCCTCCTCCCTACGTCGATCTTCTTCTAGCGATTCTTCCATTATTCGACGCATTTGCTCAAATGGATCCATAATTGATTAAATTTGGGAGAAGAAAAAAATAAAGGAACGATTTCATAGAAGTGATTGGAGAGAAAAGAAAGAGAGATGAGAGAATAGATGTGTGTTTGTGTGTAAAATGGAGAATGGAGAAGAGTATATATAGAATATATAAAAAAAAATTATTGCCGTTTTTTTTTTAATTTTTTTTTTTTTGAAAAATCTGATTTTTTTTATAAAAAAATTGAATTATGACGTCATAAATCCGACGCCCACTCGCGGGTCGGCGAGTGGGCGTCACGCCAGCCGCCCGCGCCCGCCACATGGCGCCGGGCGCGTGTCTCGCCAGCTCGAGGCTTGCCTCGCCGGGACGCGTCGGGCGTCGAGACATCTCGACTCGTCTCGTCGAGACGAGACCGAGACCGCAACGAGGCAGCGTTGCGGATGCTCTTAGGCCTGCCCACGGTTCATGAACCGGCGGTTTTGATTCGGAACCGCCTGTTCCATTTTTGGAAAATATGGAACCGAAACCGAACTGTGAGGTTGTTTCATGATTTCGGTTTCGGTTCGAAAACCGGCAGTTTCGGTTTCGGTTCTAAACTGCCGGTTTTCGGATGGTTCGTAGCGGTTTTGGTTTGGTTTCGCGGTTTTTTCCTTTATTTTTTTTTTTTGCCATGTAGTTTGAAATTATAAAATAAATTGGAACAAGGAAATGGATAGTTTAAATTTAATTAAGACAAGTAAGGTGAAAATGATATCAAATTTACAATTTACATATACAAATTACAATGGGATATAATTTACAAACAAATTACAAAGTGATATAATTTACAAGTGTCGTACTCATCTAAATATAAACAAATAAATACATGAAATGGGGTAAAAAGGAAAAAATTGAAAAGGGCGTGGGAGATTGGAAATAGAAATTCTTATTAACACAAGAATGGGGTGAGTGTGAGGATAGAGGGGAGTATTTATACATAAAAATAGGGGGAAATAGGATCCAATTTGAATTTAAAATCAACATTTAAATAAATAAAAATAAAAGAAATGGTATTTTGTGCAATCAATTTTGAATAGTGCAGCCATCACCCACCGCCAACCAATCAATTTTGAAGACTACCGATTCATTAATCAATGTTAATTAGAGTATTATGCTTTATTTAATGTAATCAATTCTTCTAAGTTTTATTAAGCAATGTTGATAGATATTAATGATGATCCAAACTCCATAGACTCCATACATAAAAAAAAATATGTGTTAATTAATAAAATCGTAAATAGTATTATAATGGAGTATAGTTTCAATCGGAAATAGTATTACCATAATGGAGTATAGTTTTAATATAAGGATTAATTATGTTTAAATTTATCTTTGCATTGGGGTTCGGAACCGTGTACTGCGGTTAACCGGCGGTTCGGTCGCGGATTCGGTTCGAAAAAATTGGAACCTGAACCGAACCGCGGTCCTAAAATTCACGGTTTCGGTTTGGAACCGTAACTGCCGGCTACAGTTTTGGTTTTAACCGCCGGTTCAGTAAACCTTGGGCAACTCTATCTTGGATGAGACGAACTAAAAAGAAAAATGGATCATCTTAGAGAAATGAAGAATCTTAGAGAAATGAAGAGAGTATATTCTATATTAAAAATAATTAAAACTAAAATTGTCAATTGATCACAAAAGGTTTAATTTCTATTAAAATTACTAAATAGATAAACAATTTATTGTGATGACACGATTAATATTATATGAAAACTAACAAGCGTTACCGAATGAAATAGAATATTTAATTAATATTTACATATTCCCTCAGTCAGCAAAATATTGTCAGGTTTAATTCGGTACGGATTTTAAGGAATGTGAAAAGAAGTGAATGAAAAAAGTTAGTGGAGCGTAGGTCATACATTTATATATTAATTTTATAATAAAATGTTAATGTAATGAGTTAGTGAAAAGTGAGATCCATTTACCAGAAATGAAAGGAATGCAAAGTGAACAATATTTAACAGACGAACAAAAATAGCTAAACTGGACAACATTTCATAGACGGAGAAAGTAAAAACTAATGAGCAAAACTTATATAGCGATTTAGTTACGGAAACTATTTTTATTTATCAAATAATCTAACGTTATAAAACGTTTCTTATGATAGAAACATCACTCTCTCTACTATTTTTCTCTACTCAACTCAAAAAATAACACTACATAAAATTCTGTACTGAAAAATAAATGCACCACTTAGAATGAGACGGAGGGAGTATATATATAATAATACTTCCTCCGTCCATAAAAAAATATTCTCACTTATGGACGACAATTTTGATGAGAAATTGATAATGTAGGAGATCAGAAAAAAAAGTGGGTAAAATAAAAGAGATTAAGAAAGAGTGGTTAAAATATGGGAAAGAGGAGAAACAGTGAATAAAGTATGCAAAATTTTTATTTTTAGAAATGGGACAAATATTTTGAACATTCTAAAATAGCAAAATTAGACTATTTTTTTTATGGACGAAAAGAGTATATGAATACATATATGGTCCTGTAGTACTGCAAACTAAAATTTGAACTATTAAATTTTTCAGATCTGATGTCAACATATTACAAATTACGTAAACAAATATGTTAACATAATGTCTACTGACAATGCATTGAAATTTTTTGATGACAAATCATTTTAGTTTGCAGTTTGCAGTGAAAATACAGTTTGCAATTGATTACAATTTTATGTACATATATACTCCTAGTGTTTTTTTAAAATAGAAACTTTTGAAACATAAGTTCTAATACATAATTGGTAAAGTAAGAAAAAGATGAAAAGAAAAATTTGATAGTCGAAATGAGTCACTTCTCATTAGAGACGAAAAAATTTCTTAAAATATGATATAGATGGAGTATAAAAAATTAAAATACATTACTGTTTGGATCTATTACCAAAAATATAAATGTTCAAGTTGTTGGGTGTTAATCTACTTATTAAATAAATATAGGTTGGACATATCATATAAGTCAAAATGTCATCTTGTTTTAACTTCTGAAATTCTAAGAATTATTGCTAAAATTGATATTCTTAATTTTTTAAATTTCTTATTTTTTGGTGGGGGCACCGTAAAATAAAGAATGAACTGCCTCATTAGTCTCTAATATTTTGGGTTGTGACACTATAGATCTCTAACAAAAAAAAATTGTGCTAGAGGACTCTAACGTTTAATATAATCAAGGATGATGTTTTTTCGGACTAAAACACCCTCAGACCTTATAGGAGACATTTTTGTAACTCCATTATAATGCTGACATATGATTCTGCCACATTTATGTCAACAACTTCTTATGTAATTTCCTAATGAGTTCTGGTACTTCATACGTAATTATCGTCATTATTTCCACTTTCTATTTTTTTTTTATAATATACAGATTTATCATTATCTGCATTAATTAATATGAAAATAATAAAATGAGATTTTTTCTTTCTTTCTTATAAAACTCATTTTTAGTAATTTTTCGTGTTTCTATGTCCCCTAATTTTTCTATGTTTTTTACCTTGATTTACGGATCAATTTTATTTATTATGAAAATATCCTAATTTTATTGTATTAATTTATAAATTTACATTCTCTTAATTTTAAATACTATTATTAATAAAAAAAATATCTTCAATGACTAAATAGCTAATATCATATGCTTGAATATTTTCAAAATATAACTTATGTTTCAATTTAATGATGAATGGTAAGAAACTATGGAAATTTATATCTAAAGATTGTGTTAAAATTTTAGTTTTGAGCTAAATTAAAATTTTTAATAAAATATCAATCATAAATACTGTATTAAAGTTAGGCTTTAGAGTAGTTCGATGATATATAATGAAATAATATTTTAAATGTCAGTGTTTTCAAAAAAATAATTACTATATCATTTAATGAAATGTAAAATATTTTTTATTTTGTGTATTAATGATTCAAATTTTATTGCATAAATAACTTCATTTTTCCATAATTTTTGTTGTATCTCAATGTATTTCCTTCGTGATATAACTAGTATATTGTTACCACTCAATGTATTTCCTTCGTGATATAACTAGTATATTGTTACCACTAACCAGAAATAGAGGGATATGAGAAGTTTTTTTTTTCTGTGCAAATAATGAGAAAATTTTAATTCCGTATGAACTTCCAGAACTTTTATAAGAAATTACATAAAAAGTTACTGACAGATTTGTGACAGAATTCATATGTCAGTAAATTTAGGGATTGTCAAATATGCCCTTCAAGCCATTTGGCATTTTCGTCTCAAAAGTGACTAAAAACACTGCATTTGTGATTGTATTAAACATTAAAGTCATCTGGCGCTATTTTTTTTTTGTTACGAATTTGTGGTGTCACAATCTAAAATGTTAGAGGCTAACGAGGCAGTTCATTCTAAAATAAAACTAGCAAAGATCGGTAACTTTTGTAAGATAATTAAGCCCTGTAAACTTGGTTATACAGTGGGTTTTTGAAGTTTGAGTGGGATTAGCTAGGTGATTTCAATCAAAATGCTAGTAGGTGGGATACATATTTATTTATTTATGTATGTAGAGCCATTCATCAATAAATTTAATATCTACAGTAAGAAAGATTCCAAGGTAGCTTATTTCAAAAAATTTATATCAAAAATAATTATTTCCGCCTCAAATAACTTCCACCATGCTAGTTCCGGCGAACAAGTAGCTTTCTTTGATATGTAAATTACTATTTCGTTAAAATTTTCGCAATTTATAACCTTATTTCGATTTTTCATTCTCTTGTTATATACTCCATAGTAAATTGTATATTGTGGTTTGATGCCTATGTACTCTTCTTGATGTCACTTACTATTAATTAGCTGTCACACATACCCTATTCACGTAAGACATATATTACTATAACTCTAGTTTTTTATTTATGTGATTTAATAAATCATATCAAATGTACGTTATTTGCACACTACTTTACTCTAGCACCCGTGCCTGATTTTCATTTGATGCTCAAGTGGTTAATAATCAAATACAAATCCAAGTCAATCGTATATCGTAAAGCATGATTAGGTGTAAAATTGGATTATATAATTACACCGCAACTTGGTAATAAATATTCTCATTTGCCCAGCTCAACTATACAGAGACGAAAGCAAAATTAAAAATAGAAGTAGGCAGGCTAGTTTGGCTTCGTCATGTAAACTTTAAATGGAAGGCTTAGATCATATTTTTGAAGCAAACTCATTCTACATATGAAGTTATATATTGTTTAATATTTTAATTACACAGAACACGTTACTTTCGTCACCATGTATACATGCATTAGTAATGTAAAATACGCAATCAAATAAAAACACAATAGAAAATTTTTTCATGTGCTATGCCATATTTCTCGGTACATTTTTTTTTCTTATCTATGTGTAAATTAGACCCTAAAACTGTCATAATTGGACACGTTGTTGTACTGACGAATTCTTCTATACATTTATTTCGAAAATAATTGAATAATATTTAAAAAGTTGCGTATTTAAGCCCGAAGTTTGGTTCTCAATTTAAACCCTTATTAGTATTGACAAAGTTATAAAACTAAATTAAAATAATATAAACTTGCCATTGCAAAACAAGTGACGTCATATTTATATTTTATTACTGTGACTTTAAGATGATTGTTTGGGTAAAATTATGTAGGTTTGCTTAATTAACTATGTGGATTGTATTTAAAGTTATACTGATTATATTTTATGATTATGATGATCGTAATATAACATATGAGGATTGTTTAACAACGTATGCAGATTGACTTGTTTAATTATGCACATTGTTATACAAAATTATTTACTTTTGCAAAATTCCGCAAGCACCGCAAATTTGCTCGGACAAAGGTGACACTCCCACTTTTTCTGCAAGCTTTAGTTTATTAATATCTTTTTACAGAGAACTAAAGATTTGCGATTGTATTTATTACACAAGGTAATTATTTAAACTAGTTAGATTTCATATAAGTACATTTATTCACTACATATCTCGGGAATTCATCAACTTTAACAAACAAAGAGACAATTTAAAGTAACTATATTACTCATTTTTATAAACTTTACTACCGAACATACCATAAATATAGGGTCATGAAAATCCGTACCTTCTAATATATCAAAGTTGTTTTTATTTTGTTTTGATGTACCTTTTGTATTTTTTTATGGTTAAAATTGTCTATAAACTTATGAAGTAACTAGTCAAATTCTGATTTGTATAGCACCTTTTAAAATTTGAATGATAAATTATAAATTTTCAAAAATTTCTTAACTATCCCATGATATTTTGGAGGCAAATTCAATAATAAGTTGATGCACACATTTAAATTTTAATGTTATCAAGAAATAGTGGTGTAAATATATATTAATCTTCCGCCATTTCCAATATTCCTACTTTTGGGAAGAGAACAGAAGGCTACTTATGCTTAGCATTTTAGATAATAATATTGAGGTCTGACTATCCACTAACACTATTTTAACTATCATTCTCCTTATCTCTCTTATTTTACCAATTTTATGGGACGAAGGAAATATATAATAATAGCTTTTACACTCCATTACTACATTACCATCTCAAATCCCACAAAAATAAAATAACAACTAAAATCACCTCACACGCATAAACAACACACATAAAAACCCCACGGCCCACACATGCAGCTCCATCACCCCCAAATCCCAAATCCATACATCAAAACCTAATTTTCACATCAATTTTCCCTCCAAAACCCAACCGCTACAATGAAACGATTCGTCGTCGTTTCGTCTCTTCTCCTCGCAATCATCCACCTAGCCCACAGCCGCTCGATCGCCGATGACCGGAGCTCCGTCTCCGACAGCGACGTCGACGGCGGCGGCGGCAAGTTTCTGCAGTGGACGCCTCTGTCGGCCGACACCGTGACGTGCGAGCCGGTGTACGGATTCCTGCCGTGCACCACCAATGGTTGGGGATTGCTGTTCATGATCGTCGTGTACAATATTTTGCTGTCGATCGGAGGGAGCTACGTCGCCGCCGGGTCGAATCTGTGGCTGCAGATCATCGGGCCGGGCGTCGTCGGCGGCAGCGTGTTTCAGTTCCTCGGCACGATTCCGCAGCTCGTTATGATGCTTTGTAAGTATACTTTTATTTCACAGATCTTGACTTACTTAAATATGAAATGAAATTCGATAATTGGTCTAGCTAGGTATAACGTGTTAATTTATTACTATGAGTGGGCATTTACTATTTACATTTGAATTGAAATTCAAAATTATATATTGACTTGTCAAACCCTACTCTTATTTGAAAAATCGTGTACATATTCATGTAACTATGGGTATGAATAGGGGTTTTTGGTCGTTTGGCTTTAGGCTGTGGACAGTAATAAAATTGGTAGGATTTAAATTAGACTAAAGTCTGAAATTAGTCTCGTACATTGCAAAAAACTATTTGTTCATACGCATTAAGTGTGTGTTACTTTCTGGTCATATAGTATATGTTTTGGTCTGTTAATTTAACCCATTAATCATATCAAAACGTCGTGATTGACAATTTAATATTAATCAAGACATATTGTTTAAGTAAAAATACTGACACACTTAATGTACATGATCAAAAAAAAAAAAATTCTAACAAATATACAATACTAATTTTGGACTTTAGTATTCAAATTATGTTTAAGTCACGATATTCCCACCACCTTGGAGTTCTTTATAAACATTATGTATATTGTTTTAGTTTCTCTATAAAAAATACTAGTGTAGTACTTTAGTCACTTTTGGGGTTCAAATTATTTTGAAGACTTGATTTGGTGCATCAAACACCGGATTATTCATCACACGATTAGTTATCATACCTTAATACTACCTCCGTCCCCCAAAATTTGCTACACTTTGACCCGACACGGGTTTTAAGAAATGTAATGGAAAGTGAGTTGAAAAAGTTGGTGGAATGTGGGTCCTACTTTTAAAGTATTAGTTTTATAATAAAATGTGAGTAGGAATGAGTTAGTGGAATATGGGTCCACCTACCAAAAATGGTAAAAGTGAAGTGTATCAAATTTTCAGGGACGGACCGAAATGGTAATATGTATCAAATTTTCAGGGACAGAGGTAGTAATTAATACTAGAGGGAACATCTTTTTTTGTCCACAAACTTTGCTAAAGTATCATTTTAGGTCCGTGAACTTTGAAAATATCATTTGAGGTCCATCAACTATGTGTAAATATCATTTGAAGTACTTTTTTACGATTTCCAAGTTTTTCTGGACAAAAATACCCTTAATACCTTAAAGGGTATATATTCTTAATAAACTTATCATATACTCATATTTTTTTAAAATTATTTTTACAATATATTTTTGACGAATTTTCTAAATATAATTTGACCTTCAATATTATCACTTAATTTTGTATTATCACTTAATTTTGTGACATGCAAGTAAAATATCCTTATTCAATATTTTATTATTAAAGAAAAGTTCTTTAATCAATTTTAAAATTCTTTAATATAAAAAATTTGAAGAAACAATTTTACTTGCATGTCACAAAATTAAGTGATGGAGTAATATTGAATGTCAAATTATATTTAGAGTATTCGTCAAAAATATATTGTAAAGATATTTATTAAAAAATATGAGTATATGATAAGTTTATTAAGAATAAATACCCTTTAAGGTATTGAGAGTATTTTCGTCCAGAAAAATTTGGAAATAGTAAAAAAGTATTTCAAATGATATTAACTCATAGTTGATTGACCTCAAATGATATTTTTAAAATTCACGGACCTAAAATGATACTTTGGCAAAGTTCGTGGACCAAAAAAGTTGTTCCCTATTAATACTATTATTTGAGATCCCAATAAATGATAGGTCATTTTTAAATATAAAAGAAATTATAGAATATTCTCTTTGATACTTGCTGAATATACCATTGATAATCCCTAGTAATATTCTCACCATGTTTTTGTGCAACTAAAGTCGTCGTTGAAATATGACGAAACGTGATATTACAACTGTAAATACAGTTTTATCTTAATTTATGTGTGGGAGTGGGATACAGATAAAAAGTCAAGATACAACAATTTTTTTATGAAGCAAGTAATAATATTTTAACAAATTCTTAAGAAGCAACAATCCAGTATGGAATAAAATAATCACTAGATTATCCCAATAAATAACTGTTCATATCTTTAGAATTTTTTTTTTCGTGTGACACAACTTGTTGATTAAGATTAAGGAAAGGAAACAATTAAAAATGATTGCACGAACATGGATCAATATCTGTTAATCGTCACATGATAGAGAACAGTTCGATGTAATAATAAACAAATATACATGTCCTATTTCATTACATTAGTCGTGCGGGGTAGGTGTTGATAAATCAAAGACTTAAATATGGAAAAATTCTATGTTTATTAATATCAAGTTACTGTTTTCATAGTTATCAAGTTACTATTTTCATAGTGGGTCGATAAATATAAAGTAACGCTAATTTTTGTAATTGAAGTTTTTTAATGATCGAACTGAATTGTATTGCATTGAATTGGATTTGGTATAATTGTATTGCATTGAATCGGAATAGGAGGAAATTATATAATAATTCCTCTGTCCCAATTAAGATGACATCTTTCATTTTCTTAGGTCCTTATACTTCAATCAAAATGTTCATTAGGTCCTTGTACAATTTTTTCGTTTTAATAGGTCCTTATACTTTTCACAATATTTTTATCAGATCCTCGTACAATTTTTTGTTTTAGTAGGTCCTTATACTTTTATTATAACATTCATTAGGTCCTTGTACAATCTTTTATTTTAGGGACTTTTTTTACATTTATCTTGGATAATAATCTAAATTTAATTAAACTTAATGATCTTTTTAATATTCCATTGTTTAACTTAGCATAGTCTATAAAGATAATATCATCTTGTTATCCAATTATCTCAATAACTTGTAGAGAATAATAAAAAGATTAACCGTGATGATTCATGATTACAATCAAAGTTTTTTTTTTCAGAATAACTATCCGAATTTTCAATTGATTATTTATATTTATATTGAAAGATACGTTTCCCAATATTTATAATCATAAGATAAGTTAAATAATAAAAATAAAAGATTCATTAAATTTAATTTAATATAAATTATTATCTAAGATAAAAGTAAAAGAATATCTTAAAATAAAAAATTGTATAAGGACCTAATAAAAGTTATAATCAAAGTATAAGGACCTACTAAAACGAAAAAATTGTACGAGGATGTGATGAAATTTATGAGAAAGGTATAAGGACCTATTAAAACGAAAAAATTATACGAGGACCTAATGAACATTTTGATTAAAGTGTAAGGATCTAAGAATGTGTTTTGCCTAAACAAATATACATGTCCTATTTCATTACATTAGTCGTGCGGGGTAGGTGTTGATAAATCAAAGACTTAAATATGGAAAAATTCTATGTTTATTAATATCAAGTTACTGTTTTCATAGTTATCAAGTTACTATTTTCATAGTGGGTCGATAAATATAAAGTAACGCTAATTTTTGTAATTGAAGTTTTTTAATGATCGAACTGAATTGTATTGCATTGAATTGGATTTGGTATAATTGTATTGCATTGAATCGGAATAGGAGGAAATTATATAATAATTCATCTGTCCCAATTAAGATGACATCTTTCATTTTTCATATTTGTTTTGTAAAAATCATAATAAATAGTTAAAATGAGGAGAAAGTAAATTAAGAGAGAGAAATAATATGGAAGAGACTCTCTTCTATATTGTTCTCTCTCTTCCTTTACTTTTCCTCCCCTTTAACTATTTATTATGATTTTTCTAAAACACGTGTGAAAAACGAAATGGGTAATCTTAAATGGGACAGAGGGTGTACTTGAGAAAGTCGAAAACTATGACTTTTCTCATATTTGTATATCACTCTTAAAAATTACTCTCTATGTCCATGATTAAATGTTCCATATATGATCGACACGAATTTTAAGAAATTGTTTGACTTTAAGTAAAGTGGATTAAAATTAATAGTGTAATGTGAGTTCTACTTTTATATATTCCCTCCGTCTCATAGAAATATGTCATTTGGGTTTGACACGGGTTTTAATGTGTAATTGATAAAGTAAGAGAGAATGAAAAAAAAAATACTAGTTGAAATTGTGTAGTAGATATTGGGACCGATAAATGATAAAGTTAAAAAAGGAGGAAAATGTTACCATAAATGGATATGGACTATTAACATGAGACATATGAAAAAGGAAATATGGCTTATTTCTTTGGGACGGAGGGAGTATTAGCTATAAAATAAAATGTGATTGAAATGAGTTAGTAGAATATATGATCCACTTACTAAATATAGTTAAAGTGAAATGAGACATTTATTGGCTGACCGACAAAAAATTAAAATGGAATATTTAATGGAGGACGGATGGAGTATATATTTAAGTCGGATTAATATATAATTTTCCCTCCGCCCATGATTAAATATGTCATATCTGACTGTCACAGATTTTGAGAAATGTTTTGACTTTATAAATTAAAGTGGTAGTTTTTTTTTGGTGGGATGTGAATTCTACTTTTATATATTGGTTTTATAATAAAATATGATTGAAACGAGTTGGTGGAATATATAATCGATTTAACAAATATAGTAATAGTGAAATGAGACATTTAATGACAAAATTTATTAAAGTTATGATATAATTGACTATATTAAACCACATTTATTCGTACGTACAAAATCATCTGCTTGCTTTCTTACAAAATCCTGTGTGTTATAATCAAGTACCAATACTTACGAGTACCACGGAAGAGGCTCAAGCACGGGTGACATCAGGAATGGGGATGGTGCTTGGAGGAGTAGTTATCCTTCTCACATTGATATGGGGACTTACTGTCGTACTCGGAAGTTCCGATCCGGATGAGGATGCCACAATTGATACTTCCGAACCTGAAACCGCCACAGGTGCTGGAAATTTCCCTATTTCCTAAACACTAAAAAATCACAGTTTCGATCTAACCTGTGGCCGTTGTTTCTCATGTAGCCGGCTCTAGCATCACTACAGACATCGAAACGAGCTGGACGGCCCGGCTAGTGTTGGTAGCTTCAGTGCCATATCTTATCCTTGAGCTTCAAAATGCTATCACCTCGTCGTCGGTGAAAAAAGTCCTTATTCTTATCGCTCTCATCATCACGGTTGCTTTGCTCATTGGTTACATTTTGTTTCAGGTATATATAAATAAGATCTCCCTCCAACAGCATGATGATATGTTCAAGCTCAAAACATAATGCATATGTTATATTCACACACACACACACACACATATACCTCTCAAGGGGTGTGATCAATTGCTAATTTTCTTTAAGTTGCTAACATGCTAACTCATCAACGCAGTGTATTAAAAATGTCAAGATGTTGACATTAAAATGTCAACACATAATTTTGTTGAACTTCAATATAATGGGTTGATATTATGTGTTGACATTTTAATGTCACCGTGTTGACATTTTTAATGCACTGCATTGATGAGTTAGCCGAGTTGGTGACTTAAATAGTTAGCAATAATATAACACACCCTATACCTCAAAATACCAAATCAATGGAAAATATATCAGGTAAAGTGGTGAAGCCTAAAACACCCTGCATTCATCCTAATTATGGTTTAATTCAATCTAAACGGATATTCTTTCGTTTCCAATTCATCTGTTAAGTGATTGGGGCGTTTCTAATCGTTCCTAAAGCGGGGACAAGGGTCCTAAAGAGGTAACGAGCCACAGATAAATCTCATACTTAGCAATGCAACACTAAACATTGTAATGTTATTATGTTCTTTCACAACATACTTGCCCTTTTTTCGTATATTTGTGCAGTCGTTCCAGCCATGGATACAAAACAGACATTTCGAGTTCATGGTAGATAAATACGCAAAGGATAAGCTACTGACACTTTTAACAACAAATGGCAAGCCCAGTATAGTGAAGATACAAAGGTAAGTTTATGCATATATTGCATAAATTTTTGTCGTTTATTGGTAACCAAAGTTCACTAATCCACACATACTAAACAGGTTGTTCAACAAAATTGGCAAGGACAACACTGCATTAGTAACACCAGCAGAAATCAGAGTCTTGGTCTTAGGAGTAAAGATGGATGACGACGACATCAGCACAAACCTTGTTTTGGAGGAAATCGAAACATATTTTGACACCACCGGTGATGGAGGTATCAGCCAAGAAGAGTTCGTAACGGGCATGACCAAATTGGCTCTAACCCTTTTAGATCAGACTCCGTCACAAATAGCAACATCCGGACAGG
Organism: Salvia hispanica; assembly: GCF_029641045.1. Lineage (NCBI taxonomy): Eukaryota > Viridiplantae > Streptophyta > Magnoliopsida > Lamiales > Lamiaceae > Salvia > Salvia hispanica. Next base: position 21,113,482 of record NC_142694.1, on the reverse strand, counting down.
TACCCGGATCATCCGAAAGCATGTCGAGGCATCGAAATCTATACATATATATTCATGCAATTATATTGAATTCAAAATTTGCAGATAACCAGTCCAGAGCAGGAAGCGCTGTTAGGTAGAATCACGAGCACGAGCCGAGCAGCCAGCACTTCTTGGTCGATTTACATCAGAGCAACTTTATCCTTGGCATTTGGAATCGCAATCGCGTGCACCCTTTCACAGCCATTGTCGAAGTCAATCTCGGATTTCGCCACAGCAGCAAACGTGTCATCCTTCTGGGTTTCGTATTTGGTTCTTCCTCTCGCTCTGAACTATGGCACTATCCTCCAAACAATTACTTCGGCCTCACAGAAGTCGCAGAGGACCAACTCTTTGATGCTGTCTTCGGTACATATATACATTCTTCTTCTATTGTGCAGCTTTAACGCTAGACGACTGAGATCTCTCTTTTCTTTGAACAGCTATATTCTGGTGTGTTCATGGGAAATATTATCGGTTTGCTTCCATTCCTCGTGCCGGTATACTTCCGCGACTTGTCATCAGATGTCACGGCAGAGCTTCACCTGGTTCTGTTGATATGCCTCATCATGGGCGGATTCACTAGCTTCAACACCACGTTTCCACGCTGGACGGGCTATGTAGCACTAATTCTATACCCGATATCTCTAGGGACTGTCTACGTTATCACCTCTGTTCAGTCTTAAAATCCCAATATGTTATCACTCTATAGCAATTCATTTGATGTGTATTTTCAAGAAAGTATAAGCAATCATCAATCTATAGCAATTCATTTGGTATGTATTTTCAAGAAAGTGTAAGCAATCATCTCTGTAATTTCTTTTGTTTAATAGTACACTATAATCTAAATATTCACTATAGTAAGCACCTATTCTAAGCATTTTGTGGGAGAAGACACTAAATCCTTTCATATAATCCAATAATCCAATACATGAAAGAAAATTGAAGTTAACATAGGTCTTCAATATAGGATATTTATGAGCTGGATAGTCTAGAAATCATAGAGTCACAAATGCTACAAGATACAATACACGATATATAGACACGTACACCATTACCTTCATCGGTTGGGTATACTCCAGAATGGAGGCCGGCACTCTTCAAAAGATGGTGGCCGTTGGTAAACAACAGATGCAACCTTGATTAAAATTCCAGCAGTCAGAGCCCATATTACATACGTCTCATTCTCGATTCGATGATCAAAGAAATGACGCAAATATTTGTGACCCTTCCAGTCTTGCTCCTCTTGTCTCCGGTTCTCATCCTGCAGCATGCCATCAAGCACTTCAATTGCTTCAATTCACAGTTCAAACATGAGTCATGACCGAAAAACACAACCGAGACAAGCTAAACGAGCCAACCTTGAGAAACATTTCCAGCGGAGCATCGAATACAGACTCCACTTCAGCTGCATTCAGGATAGGTTCGAAGGCCCTCTTGTCCCAAATCACCCCTATCACTGGAACTACAGCAATATTTATCTGCAACCAAGAATATTACATCCTCAGGGTATAAATCAAGACCTAATTTTTAGTTCCTAAAAATACTAGAGCTGGTTAATACAGAATACAGAGAAATTCATACAGATATACACCAAACAAACAAGGGTAGTGATAAAATGCAAGCAGCATATTTCCTACAAACTCCAAACTATGATCTGGACTATTTGAATTCAAGATTTGATGTTAACAGATGATAAATAACGTCATCAGGAAATGTCAATACTTGACAATGTTGACGTTGTGTTGTCATTTTCTGTTGATATATTTGTCATGTGATGACATCAAATCTTGAAATCTAACAGTTCAGATCATAGTTTGGAACTTGTACGATATATAGATTTTGTATTCGATTACATCCCAAACAAACAGTTTGTATCAATAGATATATACTCACTCCGTCCTTGAAATTTTGCCACTTATTTGTCACCTTTCACTTTTAACATTTTTGGCAGTGGACCCCACAATCTCCAGACTCATTCTCACTCACATTTTATTACTATAAAATTAATAAATCAAAATAGGACTCACATGCCATTCACTTTTTCAGTTCACTTTTTATTTTTATTTCTTAAAACTCATGTCTAGTCAAATGGTGACAATTTATTAAGGACGAAGGAGTATAAACATTGAGAAAATAAGAAATTACCCTAGTGTGAAAAGGCTCAAGAACAGCTACAATTTCGACCATAGAAGGATCCAATCCAATTTCCTCTTGAGCCTCCCTCAAAGCCGTAGCAACATCATCGCTATCATTTTCATCCCTTTTCCCTCCGGGCAAAGCAACTTCACCTAAACAATAGAATTCCCCCAAAAATTATTATTATTATAAAAAAAAATCATATTTACCGAATTAGTAAATCCCCAATCTACAACAAATGCATCGTCTTTACCGGAATGGGATGATAATTTTGAAGATCTCCTGGTGAGTATCACGCGAAGATCAGAATTTTCATCTTCAAACAAGCAAATCAAAACTGCAGCTCTATTGCGCTGGATCGGTTCAGCTGCAGATTGAGATTCATGAGCTCTTGAATTACTGAGAGTGACGTTGGCATCAGGATTTTGATTGCGATTTTCGTGGCGGATGCGTTTAGCTAAATCGAGAAGCTTTTGTGATCTTCCCGAACCGTCAAGCGGCATCGTAGGAGTCGGTTTGGAAAACGAGAACGGAGATCTAGTGCCACCGGCAAGATATTGAAGAGGAAGAATAGATGAAATAGATAAATTAATTTAGTAGTTAAGTAAGCATTTTTAATTTACGCTAAATTGCGTCATGTCTATAATTTCAATTAAACAAAATTGTTAAATACTTCCTCCGTCTCATAGAAATTACTCCTTCCTTTTCGCCATAGTTGAGGCGAAACTTTTCGGCATAGAGTTTTAGAAAGGAATATTGATGGTGTTAAATAAATAGATAAAAAAGTAGAGATAATAAAGTATAAAGTGAATAAAGTAGAGAGAATAAAGTAAGAGAGTAAAGTAAGAAAGAGAAAAATGTTACCATATATAGAAATGACTCAACTATGAAGAAACTTCTCAAAATAGAAAAATGATTCAACTATAAAGAAACGGAGAGAGTATTACTCATTTCAATCATTGTTCTCCTTCTTTTATTTTATTAATTACCTACTAAAATTTATGTCATCTCCAATAAAAATTATTACTTATTTCAACTTTATGTCATCTCCAATAAAAATTATTATTTATTTCAACCATTTTTCTCCATCTTTTATTTCATTAATTACCTACTAAAATTTATGTCATCTCCGATGAATTTATTTCTATAGGATTGAAGGAGTAATTATTCGTAGTAGTAGTATTATTTGGTTACCGATCAACTTCAGGGCTCTTTAGCTGATAGACTATTCTTGAAATATCAGAAAATTATTGAAAAATCAGAAAATTCAAAACGTTTATTAGTACTCTTTAGTATCAAAACTAATGAAAAAAAAAAAAAAACAAAAGATATTGGTATAAAAATTACTTCCCCGTCTCACTCAAGATATCCATATTCTCAAATAATACGAGATTTTAAAAATGTTGTTAGGTGGAGGGAGTTGAGAAAAAAAGAAAGTTGAATATTTTTAATGAGTTATAAGAATTTATGAATATAGAAAGTGGACATCATGAGTGAGACAAACTAAAAATGAAAGACGGACATCTTAAGTGGGTAATGAGTATAATAAAAGTAAATAAATCAATTATAAGTCAATTAGATGAAAACCTTGTTTTCATATTGTTGTATTATCCTCAAATATAAAACGACTCACTTCTATCACATAGAAGCACTCTAAACCATTAGCGTCAATGTACTAAACAAGATTCTAATACTCCCTTCATCCGATAAGAATAATGACTATTTCATTTTTAGTCCCTCCCACAAGAATATGCACTTTCTAAATTTGAAAAGTCTTTTCTCTCTAATGAGGTAGAACTCATTCTCCACTAACAATACAAATTAGGAGTACTTTTTTCTCTCTACCGCTCTCTTAGTTTACCAATTTTAAATTAAAATCCGTGTTGAACCCAAAATGCATATTCTTTAGGGACGGAGGGAGTAATTTCTATCGAAAAGCCAAAGACCTTGGCCAGCGAGAGGCCACAAGCCAAGCCATCAATTGCAAAAATTTAAATTAATTTGACAATGAGTTTTGACTTTTGATTTTGAACTCTTAAGGACTCACCCTGTCCCGTAAAAATAGAAATATTTGAAACGATGATACTTTCGGATTTTGCATTATTTTAAGGCCATTATTTGGTTCATTTTTAATGTCAAAGTCACTGTACATGTCCAATAATTGCATATTTTATACATTTTGGTATTTTTACGTGTTTTGTGAGATATGTGCATATTTGAACCAAAAAAAAGGGAGTCAAAACGCAAACTCTGGAAATATGGAGTTCAGACGACGACCGGCGACCGCCGGCGCCCGGCGGTCAGATATCTGTAGCGGCCCGCCTCGGAAATTTACGTCTGGAAACGAGTCTCGCCCGGCGACCGCCGGCGGTCATGCGGTAGTCCGCCGCCGAAGGTACCGAGACTCTGGACTGCAACGCGGCGACCGCCGGTCAAGGTGCAGCGGCCCGCCGGAGAAAGGCGGCGAATCCGAGAGCCCTAGATTCTGCACCAAGATTTACCATATTTTGAAGATCTTTTCCTTCTACAAGGATGAATGACTTTACCCTATAAATAGGACCTCAAGCTTCATCAAAAGAGAGCTTCTTTATGCAACATAAATTCCCAGAGATTAAAAGCTAGAATACGTCATTGTGCAAGGAGTTGAAAAAGGATTTCAAGAACATCAAGAACGACAATGATTCAACCTACGGGTTTTATTTTGTTTAGTTTTATGTTCAAATTGTCTTCCCTTCAATTATGTATTTAACTTATTTCACTATGTATAACTAAACTCATAGGATTCTAGGGATGTGTTTGTAAAGACTTTGGTTATACAATTCCAGTTTTCTATTTAATATCCGTTTTGTTTTTACTTTGTTTCTTCTCTAAGTAATTTTGATGCTACATGGTTGAGTGACACAATTATGTATGATTTAATACAACTTGCTTCATAACTGTGAGAGAATTCTAGCGAGTTAGGTCCACTAAGTAGACGCTACAGTTAGCTTCCCTTAAAACAGCACTGTTAATTGAGCATGAGGACTTTTCAAAGGTCTTAGGAGTTTTTTGGAGTTACGTATTAGGATTGACAACCCTAATATTGTAATCAATGTTTGTATCGTTTGGGCATAAGCTAGGTGACTCGTCCTATCAAAGTAATAACTGTGATAGAGTATTGTAGTTTGGAATTTGTATAACTATAACAATGAACGCACATCCCTGGAATTGCCCTTATCTCTATATTTTATCTTCGTGATTTATTTGCAATCACTTGTTAATTGCTTTCTATTGCTTTCAGTTTTTAAAAGTTTTCAAAATCTTTCGGTTTTCCAAATAGTAATTGAGTTTTAATAGAGGATATAAACTTTGTGTTCATCTTTCCCGTGTTCGATATCCGGTACTGACCTTTTGGCTATACTATTTCTATTCTCTATACTTGCATGTATTAATAGTGCTAAAAAATAGTGCATCAAACGACACGAGTTTTTAAGGCAAAATTAGTAAAGTAAGAGAGATATAAAGAGAAAAATGTGTTAGAGAAAATGAGTCTCACCTCATTAGAGAGAAATAAATTTTCTAAAATGAAAGTTTCTATTTTTAGGGGGATAAAAAAAAAAGAAAGAATTTCTATTTTTAGGGGATGGAGAGAGTATTTGATTCCATTTCCAATTTTTTCTCTTAAAATCTTTCAAGAAAATGTTAGAGATTGGCTCAAAACATGTTGGTGGTTAGTTGGTGTAACTGCTCCTACAACAAAGTACTTCCTCTGTCCGCTACTAGAAGTCTCATTTGTTAGCGGTACGAATTTTAAAAAATGTTAAGTAAAGTGGGTGGAAAAAAAATTAGTGAAATAAGGGTCCCACTTGTATATATTAGTTTTAAATGAAATGTGAATTAAATGAGTTAGTGAAAGATGAGATCCTATTTCCATTTATGGTAAAAGTGAATCGAGACTCCTATTCACGACGAACTAAAATGGGAAAACGAGACTCATATTCGCGGACGGAGGGAGTATCTTATTATGGCAGCTGGGAGTATATGTATACTCTCTCCATCCGCCATTATTTGAGTTTGACACGGGTTTTAAAAAATATGAAGTGAAGTTGGTGGAAAAAGGTTATAGAATGCAGGACAATTATATTAGTTTTATAATAAAATATTAGTAGAATGAGTTAGTAGAATGTGGAATCTACCTATCATTTATAGTTAAAATGAATCAGAATTCCTAATAGCGGACAAACTAAAATAGTATAATAGGTTTCCTAATGACGAACAGAGACAGTATATATATACACTCCATCTGTCCCAAACTACTAGCTATTGTACATATTTCATTTCATTATCACAACTACATTTTTCATTTCTCTTTTAGTAAAACTTTTATCTTCTCTCGTCCTTTATTATTTCTTTCTCTTTAGATTACTCTTTTTTCTTTTACTTTAAACATCAAATTCTTAAATCACATGGTAATTTATTTCTATAGTATTTTTTTATTTATTCTTATGAAATATATTTCCTAGTGTTATTATAATTAGGGCTCTCTATTTTATTTATAAATAGAGGTGCTCACTCATTGTAGAAATCATCATCAAAATTATATAGTGAAATTTCTGGCTTAACATCGCTCCCACACATAAATATATATTGTATCGAATTGGCTAAACAATTTTTTGTATTCATCTCTTTTATATTTGTGATTGTCTATATTTACTTCACAACATTATTATTTAAGACCGTTCTATATTTAAAATCAAGAATCGAAACTTAACTTTTGGAAGGATAGTACCACTCAAAAGACGATACAAACATGTACATGTTGTAATTTTCCCAAAATCTAAAGCATACTGAAAATTGCAACCCCTTTCCCCAAAAAGAATCACTTTATGAATGATCGATCTCTCTCTCAAAATAAAGTAATGTATGTGGAAGCAAACATTTGTACTTGGGAAGAGATGATTAAGATGAGAAAGAGCAGATGTGCAGGAAAGTGAAATATGTGAATTCCCCACCAAAAAAGTCCCCACATTTTCTTCTTCTTTTATTATATCCATACACTCATCTTCACACATTGTCTCTTAACAAACATCATTTACCTCTATGTACTATGTTACTATGTAGTCCATCTTTCTCTCTCAACATGCACTCCTCATTTTAAACTAGTAAATCTCACATTTTAATGTTCTTTTTCGTCTTTGCTTATTTTTTCTCATTATACACATCCAACATATAGAAATGTTTGATTTATACATATCCAACTAGGTCAAACATTCATAAACAAAAAGAGGTTCGATTGTTAGGGGGCTTGTGTTGGCAATTGGTTATGATCAATGTATCTTGCATTCCAAGATTGTATGAGAGTTTAGTTTGCATCTTGTTGTACCTAACAATTTATCAATAGCATTCCATGATGATTACTATTACAAGTTACAACAATGCTTGGTAGTGGTGTTTTCTCAATTCTTGGACCTAGAATGATGGTGTAGATCCTCACCTTGATGTGTCTCTTTCTAATTATACCAATGATTTAGCTATGCTTGCTACTTGTCGCTCGATAATTAGAGTTGTTTGGTTGAGGAATTAAAAGTCTATATTAGTTATTTTCTTTATAATTTTCTTTATAAACTCAAACAATTGTTGTAAACATCAAAACAAGTTTTTTATTTACGGACCGACGGAGGAAGTATTATCCATGAACGTCACTTTTAAATAGAGAGGACGATTTTTGATGCGACACGATAATCCGACATGAATCTGCATGAAATTATTGGGTTTGGGTCAAGTCATATTGGATTCGTGTCCTTATCAGGTCGGCCCGTTAAGAACTCGATAATTTCGGGTTGGGTTCGGGTTGGATACAGGTAACCCAATAACAAATATTATTATTAATATTACTCCCTCCGTCCCATAAAAATATGTGCACTTTCCATTTTTGGAAAGTAATATTAATTTAATAATATAGGTCCCACTATCCACTAACAATACTTTAATTATCATTCCCTCCACTCTCTTACTTTTACCATACAATTCTCCTCATCTCTCTTACTTTACCAATTTTGTCTTAATTCTCGTGCCATCTCATCTGCCCATATTTTGATGGGACGGAGGGAGTACTATTTCTGTTATTTTTAAAAATACTCCTCCGTCTCTACTAAGTTGAGTTACTTCTTTTTGCACTCGTTTTTAAAAAATCGTAATAAATAGTTAAAGTAGATATATAGTAAAGTAAAATGGAGAATAATGTAGATTAGTTGGGACAAAGGGAGTATATGTTTTACTTTAATTTATTAATTTCTTGTAAATCAACTTTGAATAGTATAAAATGGATTTTTATCGTGTAAATTAGGTTGAAAAATGAGGTTTAATCATGTAATATCAGGTTCAGTTCATTATTGTGTTGTGTCAACTCATTTATATCATGTCGTTAACGAGTTCATATCATGTTCAGGTTTGAAGGTAGCAAACTGGGGTTCGTATTCGGATTTACAGCTTCCTTAATAAGCCATGTTCGGATTAAGTCTTATTGGATTGGGTCATTATTAGACGATCCAATCCGCCCCTATTTTAAACACTTATCAATGCACCACGCTATAAAATGTAGAGGCATGATTACACAAACGTACAGATTTAGTGTAAGAAGTATGAATATACAGATATGCATGTTCGGAATTGGAAGCTTTATCGGTTTGTGAGCTCACTTTTCCATCCCCAAAACGACACTAAAATGAAACCAAGCACCTAAAAGCCACACCCCAAAACTCACCACACCATAACCAAAAACAGAAACAAGAAAAAATGTATGCTCCAATCAACCAAATCCAATCACAGGACGATGAAGTAGACGAAGATCACCGACAACCACCATCATTCCTCAATTACTACTCATACAACCACAGTTTCCCATCCTTTGACGGCGCCCCAACGGCACCGTCAAATCCGCCGTCGCCGCCTCGGAAAAGAAAATCCGAGGCGACTGACGGCGCAGGAGGCCGCGTCGTGCGGGCGACGGGCAGGAAAGACCGCCACAGCAAAGTCCGCACGGCGCGGGGGCCGAGGGATCGCCGCGTCCGGCTCTCTCCGGCGACGGCGATCCAGTTCTACGACGTGCAGGACCGCCTCGGCTACGACCGGCCGAGCAAGGCCATCGACTGGCTCATCAAGGAGGCCAAAGCAGCCATCGACGCCCTCGGATGCGACCAGAATTTGACCGAGAGCGGCGGATTTTCTTTTTCCGGTGATTGTGATTTGCAAAAGATGATTAGTGAGAGCTTTTGTTGCAACTCAATGCAGCCGAATTTATTTAGGGAACCCCTTCAGTCCAGCAACGTTTATGATGATTTTGGAGGATTTCATTTTGCTAGTGAATTGTCGAAAATCGCAGCTTCTTCTGCCACCAACAAACAAGATGAGAATTTGAAGGAGCTCATTTGAAGACGCCAATTCATTGTTGGTTTCTTTTCATTGGGTTAGTTGTTATCTATGTTTTGTGATTTTAGAACTCCAGCATATCATGTAATGCTTGATTTTATCTATTATTGTCCAATTTTCTTGTGCTATCATTTACAAGCATTATAATAGTAATAACTTTCTATTGATAGCCTCGAACGGATAAGTTCATGCTTGACCTACAATGGGTTCAATTTGGAGTTTGAAAATTTTCGACGCGACACAAGAATTCATCGTAAAAGAAATTAATGGGGTTGGTCATGTCTTATTGGGTCTTGTTAGGAGCTCGATAATTTTGGACCAGAGTACAGGTTTGGTTGGATTGGGATGGATTTAGGCAGTGTTTTAAAAATCGGTCCGGTTCACCCTTAAAAAC